>NC_058369.1:94237680-94895180 GCF_018350175.1 Felis catus | reverse complement strand
AAGAAGTAAATTCAGATTTTCAGCATTATGTTCTACTCTTTCTAAGAAACCTGCCCTTTCACCAGCTGCCTGTGCTGCCCTGTGCATACACATACCCTGACTGCCCCACCATGGACTCTGTGCTGGGGCAGCTCCTGCCTGAGCCCTGTCCCCCCACCCTCTTCCAATCCACAATCAGGGCTCTGGGGACAGTCAATAATTTATCTTTTGTATTATGTATAAATTTGTAAACTGCCCTCAATCACAAGGCAAATGAACTGTGGCATGAATACACAATGTCTATGATAGGATTCATACGGATTTCTTATGTGTAGCTTATCAGAGTAATCATATTATTGTGTAGTGATAACTTATGCTCTGGAAAACACATTAACATCCACGTACATAGGTGGAGTTGACAAATACATTACAGTAAAGGGAATGAAAAAAGGAAATAGTAAGTATGGAATATACCGAAGGGGCCTGAAATAAAGAAAATCTTTAAAAATGTACACAGCATATGGTAAACATTTGATTACCTATAAACCTGGACAAGTAAAATGAATGGAGAACTAGGAACTCAATGTGGAATATAGGTTTCAGTCATCTGTCGCACTAAAGATTTCCACACAAGTATTTATGGGCCACAAGTTGCTTATTTGAATTTATTGCCCCTCCCTGTCATAATACACCTTTATATGTATATTACCCAGGTGGTAGCTGGAAGCTTTTCTTTAGATCTGAGTAAAACAGGCAATTCCTCAGCCCACGAGAGTCCACAATTCCCAAGATTTCTGTAAATTCCAGGGACGGGGGTGATGCTTATGCTGCTATGGCCCAGGGCTCCAGGGCTCTCCCACCTGCTGGGACGTGTACACTGAAACTCAGCTCACAACAGATGTGGTTAGAGGAATCTGCTGAAGATCTGGGGAAGGCCGAGCCAAGAACACATGGTCTTATGCCACTCAGATGGCTCTTTTCTCCCTATTCTGCTTTTTTCCCCTTTTCATATTCTCCATCCTGGATAAAGTGATTCAGATATTTTAGAGAAAATCTTGGCACCATCCCATTCGTCCAACTGAGGTAGATCTTGTTTCTAAATATAACCTCTAATCAATATTTCTTCAGATGACAGTAGAGTCCTTGTTGAGAGCCATTTTGATCCTGGCTGTAAACATTGTAAACATGTCTTCCTATTACACTCATGTATTAAAAAAGTAGGATATGATCAAAAAGCTCGAAACTAGAGGGGAACCAGGGGCACATAGAACCCTACTGCTCTATCTCTGAAGCTCCCTTACCATTTGTGACTGAAGTCACAGTTGTCCTATAAACTCCAACATAGGCATATTCTAGACTCTATCATCAAGTGGAATTGGGAACGTCCCATCCTAGACTGGTAATTCTGATTTTGTGCTATTTTTTTTTTTATTGTTGTTAGATGCACAACTCAGACTTACATGCAATTTTGTTTCCTTCCCTCTCTGCTTGAGGCCACCATGCTTTCCAACCCATGGGACAGTTTCACTTTTTCCTTGCCCCTGCACAGTGTCTGCTCCCATGCGTACAGACAGCAAAGTTGGGATAATATGGGCTTTGAATAGCTGGCCTACACGTGCAATGGATAATTAGATCTGCTTTAGATTTCACATTATTTCCAAATTTCCAAGTGTTCAGGATTCTCATGATGCTGAGTTATCCACCTCTACAGAAAGCTCTCTTTTTCACCATTGAAGGAGTGAAGAGAATAGGTAGAAAGGCAGTAAGTGACTACACCTCAGAAAATAACAGCAGATAATAGCATTACCATGCTGAATGGCTCAGCCAGTAAATCAATCTATGGCTGCGATGCTGCTAGATATGAGCACCTGAAGTAGCCCATTCCATACCTTCTAACCACCTTCATTGTTTCTTGGCAACACTGTCCTCACAATTTGTTTTTACTTAAAAAACACAGTATCCCGTAGTCATGACACCAAGCCAACGTTTTCTGTTTCCAGTTAAGGGAAATATAAAGATGCCAGAAAATATTTGTCCAAACAGGGCTGTTTTTCATTAGAAGGGTAGTTTTAGAGCCCTGTTACTGCAATATCAACTCTGTATTGTTCTATGACCATGAAGCACACAACTGAAATTGGCGGGTTTTTTTTCTATTAGCAGCATATCACATTTGTTGGGTATTAAATAAAGTGTTCACAGATATTAAAAGTTTTTCTCCTCCTGGGAAACGCACATCATTGAAAATGCAACATAATTTCCATTCTCTTTTGGAGTCCTTAAGTTTAAGACTGTAATTTTTTGGAGGTACTTCAAGTTAGCCAGCATATTAAATATCTGCTCCTCACCCTTTACCTCATGCATAACCTGACTTTATCGAAGCTGGAGAAAGATGTTAACCCTTTGCCCATCAGTTCTTTACCTCTGACAGGGCAGAAAGATCACTCACTATATACACCTGCTCTAGAGTGGACTCTCATGGTCCTCTTCTTCTATAGCATTTTTCAATATCATGTAACTAATCTTGGAAAGGACAGATTACTTTGCAGAGAACACCACTTAGGAATTAGAGAATGTTCCACATTAAAGGAAATCAGTATGTAAGTTGTGACCAATTCCACATTTCCAATGTAACAAGTCTGGAAGTGCCATGCCCAACTGGAATGTCAGAAACTGCTAAGTTTGGCACACGGCTATTGTGAAAGAAACAGGAAGCTTCTTGGGAGCTGTGGAATTCATCATGGCTTTGGAGAAAAATAGTAGCATCACAGATGGTAAGTGCCAGACCAGATGCTTCTGTGGCCATGATGAACTCCAGAGTGATGAGCCAGGCGGTCAAATCGAGAGTGCTCATGGTGAAGTGGAGCTCCACATTGAATTACTTTTGGATGACAAGGACAGTAGCACTACTTATTGTTTGTTCATGGCATTAGAATCAGACATTAACTCCCATCTGTCCAACCATCCTGCCAGGTCAGCATATAAGAGTGTCAAGCACTTTCCTTGAACCAGGCAAGTACAAGCCCAAGTGCCTTACACGGGTCACTTCAGTCACTCTTCATCACAAGTCATGAGGTATGATTATGGTTACTATCACTGTCTAGATGGAGAAGTGGCTCTGTTCCCAAGGCCACAGTCAATAAGTGTCAGAACCTGAACAATTGGTTCTGAAATCAGAACTCCTAATGGCCATGCTGCAGTGTCTTGATGCCTCTCAGGTAATATGAGGCACTTGACTTCCCTCCTCTCAATGAATTTTCCAACAGCTTTGTGAGGTCAGTATTAACTATCCTTACTTGGATAAAGAAAGGATAGTTCTTTAGAAAGAGAAAACAAACAAAGAAAACAAACCTCCAAGAGACTTTGGGACTTGCCCCTGGACACACAGTGAGAAATGATGCTTTTGGGATTTGAATCCAGGTCTGTATGAATCTCAAGTACAACTAGAAGCACTATGTGTCTCACATGCCATAGTGAGCCTGTTGCTTGTCATGGATAAAAACTGACGGTAGCTGGAGTTTAGGTGCTCACATGTCAAAATCTCAGGGGAACATGAGATCTTTTCAGTAGAAACTGCTTTTCATACTTACACACATCTTTTCTTCTTATAGAGAAAACATGAAACATGTGATCCAGCAATTTCTCCAATGAACATTATCTTCCACTGTAGGCTGGACCCAAATTCAAAATTCTCTGTCCACATGTTTCACTGTTTGAAATGTTTTTGAGCACTTAAGATACCTAAGTCACACGGGTAGAAATTAATCAATGGAGACATGTAATGCACAAAATATGGAAATAATAGCTGCTTAAATTAAAATATAGGTTGCATCATCCAAATGAAGGCCGATCCAAAAATGGCATGTCAAACCACTAACATTTCTTTAACTGCTATTTATCTGCATGTTCTCTAGTTTTGTCTACAGTGTTTTCATGGATTTGCTCATGCTCCAGTGCTGGGCGTGCCAAGAGCTCAGTGCTGTATAAATAGTTTCAAATGCACAGAATGTGATGGAAATCTCATTTGAAACCATATGGCCTTTCACAAATGCTCCAAATGGCCACTACTCAAAGGTACAAGATTTAAAAAGTAATCCTGCCACCATTAAAAATATATGAATAAATAAATGATGGCAATGACTTCCTTTTCCCTACTGGATTTGTGGACGGGTTAGGGAGTATGAATTGCTTCTGCTCTGTGGCTGATTTTCAGTTCAGATAACTCATCTTTATTCATTTCCTTTCAGTCGTGATGAGCCATATTGAGAGCAGCTGTAGGCAAGAAAAAAAAAAAAGGATCTCCTCACTCCCTCCTTTAAGTCCTTGTCAAGCAGCCGTTATAAAGAATCCATCTGGGCTCAGTGCTTTGCTGGGCACCCAAGAAATAATAGAAAACAGGAGAAACAGAAAGTTTAAGCTGAATCTAACAAAGAGATTTAAAAATTACCCAGACACATGTTTTGGGGAAAAATCAACCTCAGGATGATTTAATGCAAAGTTGGGTAGGCCAGGCCTAAAGGAAAAGCACACTTTAAATTAAATTCAAAACCAGACCAAACCAAAGTGTACTTGGAAGGTGATGGGAAACACCAATAGGCAGGTAACTAGTAAGGAGAAGTCTGGTGGCCAATTCTAGTGAGAGTTACTTATAAAGTTAGAAGGTGATAGGTGAGTGTCAATAAGCCAAGCTCTAAAATGTAATAAGAGTGAAATGATTATGGGGAAACAACTTGCACAAAGTGGAATGAAATAAGAAATGATTTACTTTAATAATTGAGATTTTAGGGGCGCCTGGGTGGCGCAGTCGGTTAAGCATCCGACTTCAGCCAGGTCACGATCTCGCGGTCCGTGAGTTCGAGCCCCGCGTCAGGCTCTGGGCTGATGGCTCGGAGCCTGGAGCCTGTTTCCGATTCTGTGTCTCCCTCTCTCTCTGCCCCTCCCCCGTTCATGCTCTGTCTCTCTCTGTCCCAAAAATAAATAAACGTTGAAAAAAAATTAAAAAAAAATTGAGATTTTATACCAGAAAAAGTCTTTCCAGGTTTAAGCGGCAAATGAATCGGGGATCAAAACTCATTTTTTTTTTAAATTTTGGATAAATGATGAATATTTTTTTGGATCTGAGATAGAAAGCAAATGCTTTTGACATTTTACTTAAAATGATTTCATCTGTTTTAATACATAAACCCAAAAGAAATCTTGTTTATGGATCATTCTACTATACTTCAATGACACAAAAATGGCTTCAGTTTCAAAGGGGAGAGTTGGCAAGTGATTACTGCATAAAATATCGCAGTCTTGTTTGTTTTACAGCATTTTTGTTCATGCGTTTTTAATGGTTACATGAACCAAATGCTTAGGCAGCTGTGCTGAAGATGGAATGAATGAGAAACAAAGATCTGCTAGAGGGCAAGCTGGAAGACTAACTGCTTTGCAGCTTTTCTTGAAATATAACTAACAGAGCAAGGAAGAATTCTAAATAGTGTTTGAAAATGACCAAGAAAGCACAGTGACTAAAATTCACAAAACAAGTTTTAAGAAGCTAGAAGGAAAAGTCAACCGAAGAACTGTCAGAATACACAAAGAAAATCCAAACTCTCTTGCTTTCCATTTATTAGCTAGAATTAGCAATGGCTTTTACTTCCCATCATCTCTGAACTCTGCCATTTTGGCACTGCTGAGTCCCCTCTCCCTTGTGACCTTAACTCTTCCATGGCTTCTACAATTTGCTTCTCTATCTACCTCTGCAATCTTCTCCATCTCTGTGGCTGGATCAGTTTTCTATCTGGCTTCTTTCCATCTCCACTTACCTCCTACAGTCCAGGGTCCTAAGCCTTGCTCTCTCTTGGGAGTCCCTTTATTTTTATATCACCATGTCACTTCTGATCATTCCTAAAATCTACATGGCCTTCCTCAGTATCCACTCTGCAACCTACAGGCACCAGCCTCTGTCCCTCTGCCACTGTGTCAACTTCAGTATGGTCAGAGTCAACCTCCATCACTAAGAGATCCATCCTCCAGGCTTAAAAATTATGACTCACTTTTTTTTTTTTTAACTTTTTTCTCTCCCTTGGTCAGTATATACAATCAGTCCTACTGATTCATCAAAAATTTATCTCTGTATTTTTCCTTTCATTAATGGGACTTAGGCTCTCACCAATTCACATCTAAATTATTTCCACAATAATACTAATAACAACTCAGTAGTGTCAACTTTCATGAGCCAAGCATTGCTCTGAATGCTTCTTATGAATTATATTATTATACAGGAAGAAATAAGTGCAGAGATGAATTTATCTGCCTGAAGTCACACAACAAAGCAGAGCCACGATTTGAACCAAAGCTGTCTAATCATAACATTCTTTAGCACTCTGTTGAATGGTTTCTCACAGAATCTCTCATCCAAGCCATGTTGCACACTACATCCACTTTATTTTTCTAAAATAGTGTCTAAGGGGCACCTGGATGGCTCAGTAGGTACAGCACAGGACTCTCAATCTGAGGGTCATGAGTTCAAGCCTCACATTGGTCGTGGAGCCTACTTAAAAAACAAATAAAATAAAATAAAATCGTGTTTTAAATGCAGTTATCTGTATTAGCAACCTCAATTATCCATACCCATGGGCTCAAAATTTGAGTTAAATTTTATGGAAACTTACCTTAAGGAAATAATTACTTGTGTATGGGAAGATTTATATACATGGATCTTCACTGTAACATGATTTACAACAGTTCAAAATTGGAAACACCTTTAATGTTCAATGGCTGGTTAAACAGAATTGTGGTGCATTTATATGAGGAAACACACAGTATTAGAAATGACATTGCAGAAGAGTATTTGGTGACACAGGAAAATGTTTAAGATTTACTCAGTGGAAAAAAATAGGTTATAGAAGTTATATAGAGTATGAATCCAATTTTGTGGGGGGAAAAAAGGCAAAACAAAAACAAAAACAAAAAACCAAATACACCAAATGTTAACCAAAATTGTTTTGAGGTATTGGGACTGTAAGGGATTTATTTTCATGTTTCTCCAACATTTTATAATGAATATATGATATATTATAATCAGAGATCGCTCCCATGGTAAATGTTATTTAAAAAACAGTATTTATATCTCATGACTACAGTGTCATTCCCTTGCTCAAGGACAAAACAGTAAATACTTACTGTCTGTTATAGTAAGTTGAAAATTTCCATGCCTTTAATGAAGCCCCTTTGTCTAAGGCTTCTTAGTTCTTGAATCCCAACCTCTATGTCTTTCCAGGAGAATGACTCCAGCCATATAGGATTTCATTAGGCTTCCTTTTTGCAGGCTCACCAACTCTGCAATTGGTCAAAGCCCAGCCAGGGCCTCACATCACTCACTCCTGACCAATGCAGATGCACCCACCAATCCTGGATTCTTAGACTATAACTTGGATTTATTTATAAATGTTTGGTATTTCTTTCTAGTTTTACCATGTCTGGAAAATGGTTCTCAACCTGTAGGCCACGTAGTCATTATAAAAGTCATCATTACCATACACAAGTCAGGCAAGTGGTAAAAATGTTTCCTCCATTTAGTGCTTTAGTTTTATTATTTACACGCTAGCTTTAGCTGCTATTCTCTGCCTCCTGCACCATGTTTTTCACACTCGGGCTATGGTACTTCCTACCTAAATTAAAGTGATATATTTACATGTATGTTTCCCTTGCTCAATTGTCAGTTCCTTGAATGCAGTAAAAATACATAATCGAGTTTTACTGCCCCAGCACATAACATTTAGTAGTACTTAATAAACATTTATTGAATGAATGGCAGATTAGAAGAAATAGGTAAATCTGTATCTAAAATAAATATAAGTTGTTTGAGGAAAATACTGAGAGCAACTTTCCCATGATTTATGATTGGACTCTAATACCAGCACCAGAAATGATTAAAATATTTATGAATGAAATTGTTAAGGTAAAAAATAATTCCTATCTCCAGTTAGCTTTGCCAGATACCTAAGAGATGCATAAAAGTGAACATGAAAATAAAATGTAAGACTTACACATCATTCTGATTTTTTATACCAGAAGACTGTTCCTATCTAGAGATTTAGCGATAAAATGGGTGGGAGGAGGAGGAGGAAAAAATAATTTTCACTGATTGTGAAACTTATCAAATGGCAACTCCAATTGCCACTTTTTTCCACTATATTCTAAATTACTCTAAACTTGCCATGTATCGGTGGAGACCGAAAGATCATACCACAATTCACAAGATGTAACACTGTATGAATAAGTGGTCTATATATGGGGAACTATAATTTTTCTGTGGAACTTTGGAGAAGTTGCAACCACACAAGGAAAGTCTGATTGGTTAATATAGCCAATCAAGCCACTGGTTGTGTTTCAGAATACCATAATCCCAAACACACAGGCGTGGTTTTATATAATACATGGGTATAACTCCAACAGGGTCTGCATGCTCTAAGGATTCTCCCATCTCTTGTTGGCCCTAATTTCCATTTCTTTAGACTACTTCACTTCTCTTTGAGCTCAACAGGCCATAACATTACATCATAAGTGGGTAAAACTGAGACTCATCTTTCCATCTTAGCGACCATATAAAGTAGATATTTAACTACCAGTGGATTCTGTCATCCTGGATCAAAGGAAGAATATGCAGGGGAAAAAAAGAGGGAAGCATTTTTCCTCTTCTTAATCTACGGGATAATGAACAAAAGTGCCCTTTGAGATCAAATGAGGAACACCAATAGGAAAGCCATTCCAAACTAGTTGTTATTTATATTGTAAAAACATGGCAAAAATTATTAAAATAGAACTGCTAAGAAATCAACCAGAGAAATAAAAATCAGGGAATTAAAAAATCTATAGTTTTAAATGGAACCCCAGTATAACTTTAAATTTAGGGAAAGTTGTCCCCCCTCCCCCCCCACTTTATAGGCTAACCACATTCCCTCAGGCTTTTACCAGGTGAAGGTAACGTTTTGTGTTTTGTGTGCACGAGAGCATAATGAGATCCACAGTTATCTGGATTTGAATTACAATGAGCCACTTTTAATAGGTCCATTCTGTATCAGGGATATGATGTGAAACGAATGGACTCTGGGAATGAGGAGACTCCCATTGGACCTATAACTGTCAGCAAATCAGACTCACTTTAGAACTGAGAATTTGAGTTCTTTGCTTGGTACTATGAGATAGCCTGAAGACCTGTGTTTGGGTGAGGAGGGTGTAAGGGCAGGGGCAGAACGCTAGAGCAGAAGCCAATGGAATAGCCTCCACAAAGGAACTCTAGTTTTAAGAACAAATTATGCCTGCTTAATGGGACATAAAATCCTTGGGACATTGCAGGCATTCAATATCAAATATTAATAGTGATACTCTGTCCTTTAGTGGAGAGTTTTCCATATAAACAAAATTTAAAAAATACTTTATGCATTAATGAGGCAAATAATCAAGGAATATGAATCTTATGTTTATTATAGTAAAATCTATTTGGATTAATGTCCTAAAAGCCATAGGTGCACCAAAACCTATATTCTAATACTCTTTAAAGAGATACAATTGAGGGTGCCTGGGTAGCTCAATCAGTTAAGTGTCAGACTTTCGATCTCAGCTCAGGTCATGATATGATTTGTGGGATCAAGCTCCACATTGGGCTCTGCCTTGACAGCATGGAACCTGCTTTAGATTCTGTGTCTCCCTCACTCTCTGCCCCTCCCTTGCTCATGCGCTCTCTCTCAAACTAAATAAATAAACATGAAAAAATAAAAAAAAATAAAGAGACACAATTGTATTATCTTTTAGTATGCAGAAACTAGAAGAGGGCTAATTTTATCAAGCAGAGGTCCTTCACTGGTTCACTTGAACTTAGCACATTAACAGTGGTTTCAACATGCTTGAAAACAGGTTTTTAAATAGGATAAATACTGTCCTTGATGTTCCTCTTCAGAAACCTTTACTGACTTAGTAAACTACTTTTCATGGATGGAGGAAAAGCCAAATTCACTAGGCCATTTCACTTACCAAAAATTAAAACACACACACACACACACACACACACGCACACGCACACAAACACCTAGTACCTAAAAACATTAAGCTTTTCTAGTATTTTAGATCAACATGTAAAAAAAAATCACTGTCTGAAAAAGAATGTAAATATATTACATTCCTGTAGGATAGAGCAGCAAAAAATAAATAGATTGACTACATTTCACCTAAATACATAATTAATAAGTTGATCTAATATATTTTGATTTAAAGGGAAATTTAGAAAGGGGAATTGTATTTAAGGAAATGCTTTAAACACTAAGTGTCTCCTCGTAAACAAGTAGCAGGCAGGAGGTCTTACATCTATGGCATTAAACGGGTTAAGTGCACAATCCCAACTAGAGGATGTTGTAATTTTTTAGATTTATGAATTGGCCAGGCCACTCAGCATCTTGAACGCAATAGACGCTATCTAGATCTGTCCCTTACCTGCTGGGAAGAGACAATTCCCCTCACGCTTGGAACCCCGAAGCCCGTTAAGCTGCCTGCTCTGTAACCTTGGCAGCTGGACCCTACACAATTCTTCATCTCCTGCCACTGGGCCTCACTAAATAAAAACTATGGTGCCTTGTTAGCCAACAACTGAGCGTGAAATCACTACACTGCAATCCCCTACTCTCTGAGTCAATCAATTCTTCCTGCCATTATGGATCTGGATGCATCGGGTCAATAAAGAGAGGGGGAGAAAATGGAGCGGAATAAAAAGAGGGGGACGGAAACACACCCAAACAGCATACTTAATTCCATATAGTGAAATTAGTTAGAGCATTCATATAAAACAGTTTAGAGCTGGCTAACAAAACCAAGGCATGTGCTATTTAATGTCGTCATCAGGCTTTGAACTTGCCCAGGACACAGAATGGGGAAAACTATGGAGACAGATATGCGGCAAAGAAACAAGCTTTTGTCAGGTCTAAATTGCTAACAGATTAGAGCGTGTTTGACAAGGCACTGAGATTGTAACATATGTTCTTTTTAAGAAGTATTAACATTTCATGCATTAGCTACATGCTAACTGAGAAAGCCTGAACCACTAAGAACTATTAGATGTCATTTGCAGTAGTCAGCAGCTCTCCATGCTTGGAATCCTGTGTGAGCCTTCAACAGGGGACAGAGGATGCAGGGAAGGTGGAGAGGAGGGGAGGAAAGTCAGAAAGGACAGAATGCAAAGAAAGAGGCTGTGCCACGTGCTGAAAGTGGTGTTAACTTTTTTCTTGAAGAAGCTCCCAAATGTTCAGAAGAGGGGTGCAGAAGAGGGAAGGAATATTTTGACATAAAGTTCTTTTCAGCATTTTATCCCACTTAAATGACATCTCCTATCTATTACTACTTTCTTAGTTGGAGAGCTGTTCACTCCATATCCTGAAATGGCCCTTTGGCTCACATTTCCCAAAATGGTTCTTTTTCTGGAGGGCAAAACTGTTTTATGGCAGAAATCAGAGTGTTGAATAAATATTATTATTAAAAACAAGCTAGGACTACTGGTTCATCCAGAGCACTCAAAAATCATTAGGCCTTTACTACAGGGCCCAGGCTTCCTAATTGTAAAGTTTCACATATAGTGTGTTATGGTTGCTTTTACAGAAAATTTCAACAACTTTTGCTGTTAGTCTACAGGCCCCTTATGGATAGCAGTTATATCTTGTCTGCACAATGCCTGGCAAATAGTAAGGACTGGATGAACATTTGTTGACTTGTATTTATATGAAGGGAATGGAAAACATAAAATAATACCTCTAAGCAAGGAGTCCTGCCAGCAGCACTGTCTACCCATCCCTCTTCCATGGTCCTACCGTCCTCCTGGCCATGGTCTGTTGCACTCCCGGGCATGACTGACTGCAGTTCTCATTATCGGGCAAGGCTCACTGATTGATCTTGTCTTCCCTAGAAGACTGCAGGATCCTTAAGGTTGGGCACTAAGACTTACTTGACTTTGTAGCCTAAACATCCAGAACAGGGGCATACTGATAGGGCACCAAAACTAATTATTACCTGACAAACTTCATACCCGCCAGACGAGTTACCATCCTACTTTATTAAAGGCGCTGGAAATGGAGAACTCCTATCTCAGTAAAATGTAATTATGTGCACATCATTATCTGATTTGAAAATTCTTTTAAAATGAGTTCTTATTTTGTATCATACAGCTTAATTTTATTATTCACATGTTATTCAGAATCCAGGGATTGTTACTGATCATATTTGTACATGTGTGTACATATTTGTTGTATATGTAGATAGAAAGGTATTCAAAGAGATATGGAGATAACAAACTTTAAACCCCAGGTCCCTTTTCACTTCTTGACTGACTCCCTGATGCTGATTTTAATGTTAAACATGCTCCTTTTAAAGTTAAACAGAATTCTAAACATAGCTTAGAAGGAATAAAAGCTATGAAGTATTATCATACCAAAAGAGAAATAATTTCAGAGTTGGTTGTTATTTTGGATTATTTATGCACCTATCCAGATTTTTATGGGAAAAAAAGAGTTTGATTTTGATCCTGGGACTCATAATCTGACTTAATTGATAGCAAATTAGTACAATCTAGGATATGGTGGAAGATATTTACCATATATGCAAACATAATCTGTTAGGAGAAAAGCAATGTGGCTTATATATATAGAGAGGGCATGACTCTTCAGTCATTGTGAGTTATTTGAGAAGGTAAATAAGCAGGGCACATCATTTATTTAAACTTTTAAAGCCCTTTGACAAGGTTCCACATCAAAGATGGTTTATAAAAACGGAGTGAACATGGGATTGGGAAAGTGTTTTCTCATGGAGAGAGGAGTTGATTTAAGATGGGAAATAATGAGAAGAACCAACCTTTTTCATCAGAGAAGTGTTATATGTAACCGACAGACAGCATTAGCTGGATTTTCTTTTTAACATTAAAAGTTATCTTGGAGAGAGAAGCACACTGAAAGAAAGAAGGAAGGAAAGAAAGAAAAGAGAAGAAAAGCAAAGAGAAAAGAAAAAAAGAAAAAAAAGGAATGAAGGAGGGAAGGTAGATCTGCATGACGTATTTGCCTCTTTCGTGTGATAAAACCATGGGAAGATTGTGTGTGTGTGTGTGTGTGTGTGTGTGTGTGTGTGTGAGAGAGAGAGAGAGAGAGAGAGAGAGAGAGAGAGAGAGAGAGAGAAAAGAGACAAGAGGAGAGAGAAGAGCTGCTGGAGGTGGGGTGGAGGGTGACAAGCAGATGATGCTCTTATCAATGCACCAAAGTGGCATAACTGCTCCCACCCAACATGGACAAGTTTGATGACTATGTCCTACAAGACATCTGATTAGAAAAGTCTGGTGAAACTGAGGAAATAAAGTATTCTAAGTATTATTTTTAAAAATGGAGGGAAAAAAATCTCGGTGTGTGTGTGTGTGTGTGTGTGTGTGTGTGTGTGTGTGTAATGAAAGAACAATGGAGGCAGACAGAGATAGAAAAAATGTTCAGCAAGGAAAAAACACAAGTTGAGAGGAGTGACTGGAAAAGTTTATAGTCACAGAGGATTTACAGGGGGCGGGCGGGGGTGGTATCCCCTATGCTCACTGTTTGAATAGTAAGGGGGTGGTATCCACTATGCTCACTGTCTGAAGAGTAAAGCCAGGTAAACCCCTTTGAAGTTTAAAAGGCTCTTTTAGGACACCCGATAGGATGTGCTTAGATTTACACAATAGGTGGCTCTTCAAGAGAAAGCATCCAGGGAAAATGTGAAATGCGCTTAAGAAGTTTGAGATATTTGGGAGGCTAGATTCTTAACAGGTTAACAAAGCAAATGAGGAGCTTCTAGTTGCACCCCCAGCTTTTGAACTTCCCCTCCTCTCCCTTCCACAGAAAGAGGAAGAGTGGCAGGCCTGGAAGAGCCATGGCTTCCATTCTCTCGATTTAATGCAGAAAATTGAGCGTGGATTGTGAATGTTGCATCAGGATTACTGTTATCAACCTTAGTCACTAATGACCCAATTTGGGAGCAAGAGGAGTAGAGGGGAGAAGGTTCCAGTCAAACAACAGTACTGTCTGAAGATGCAAAATATCTTTTTTGAGGTAATTAAAAAATTTTTTTTGGCGACTTTAAAGACTGGTTTCTTATGTGCAGTGCAGCATAGAACAGCTTGTAGGCTGCAGATCAATAAATTCCAGTTAACTTTCAAGTCATGTCGGCATGCAGCCCTGACTGGTTTATTAATTTAAATTTCAGCCCTCTAAAAAGGTATGTCTAAAGAAATAAGGCACTATGAGGATGGTACTGAGATTGCTCAATCAGAACAGGCCTTTGCATATATTGGTTATCCACATCAACAGGAAATCTTAAACCACTGAAGAGAATAGATCACCCCTCCTTCTGTCTCATTTGGTTAGTGTTTTTCTTAGGAACCCTGAGAACCATTTCTTTTTGTTTTTAACAGTACTTGATCTCTGAACAACAAATACCTTATGGCTTTCCTCACGCACACTTCAGCAACTAGTTTAGAACAAAAAAGGTGAAAACGAAAAGAGAGTAACACTATCTCAAGGTTTAAATCTCTTCGTAGGGAGGGAGGAAGGTCTGCCAGAGTCTCCTTTCTCTCTTCCCTGCCATGATGTCTCTGGAATGGACCAAACAGTAAGGATTTGGCCTAGAAGTGAAAAGTGAGGAACAGCTTATGCTTTTGCTACAATCGTCTCTTCCTTGCTTTCTTACTTTGATTCTTCACTTTGTTTGCTTTTGCCACACATGTTTTAAAAGCCCTCAAATATCTGTCAGTGGATGATCCCTTTTGTGGACTTGCTCCAGGCATCAGGACATTCTGGAATCCCTGCTCCAAAATGACTAGTATTTTAAGAGGTACAGACTAATTTTACTGTGCCCCAAATTATTATGATAGCACAGCTGCGGTTCAAACAATGCATCCTCAAACTAAATGGCTTCTGGATGATCTGTGTTCACTTTTCCCTTACACTGACATAAATAAGAACAAGCTGCTGGAATCCATGAAAACTGGTCAGAGACAAAGGCTGCACATGAATTCTGCACCTACAAGATTTTTATTGTGAAAGAAGTATTTATGAAATGCTAATACCATTTGAATTTGGCCCATGTAATAGTATCTTAAGTATATGTTTAAAAAAACAAGTGTTATGATGTGACTCTTGATCCTGGGGTCACTGAGTTTGAGCCCCACATTGGGTATAGAGCTTACACAAATTACAAATAATAAGTAAACTTAAAAAAATAACACACAACTCCCCAAAACCTACAAGTGCTTACATAGAAATCCTAGATGTTTTCAGATCCATTGGGCCTTCATGAGATTTATATAGAACATTACTATCATTTTACTAATAACTGTGATATGTATTTTAAGAGCTAACTGAAACAATATGGAACTTACGGCAAATTTTCTTGTTGAGAAATTTAGACTAAAGACAGATTTACACTTTTTATTTCTGACTGCATTCAGTTTTAATCAAGGTTCCTAGAGCTTCTCACTAACAGTGAAATTGTATTTAAATAGGGCCTTTAGGGTTTTCGAGTTACAGATTAATTAACTCAATTTGGACAGGGTTTTGGGGGCAACTGTAGCTCTCGCGTCTCTAATTTTATCTCCAGAGGTAGTCAATGTTCCTCTAGACATTAGCAACTAAATAATTGCATAGGCTTAGACGGATTATGATTGAAACATCTCAAGTCAAGCAGACTTGTTAGAAGTCAGAATAAGACCAGTGTTGAGTACAAGGATAGCATGCTATTATTTCACATTTCTAGCACCTTGCTGATCTGGGCTATGAATGCAACTGTACCACTCAGCTGGGGGATGTGGGGGATATGAATGAATGGCTCATGTATGTTTCCCCCTCTGTAAACTGGGCATGAGAACACCTAAGTCACAAGGCAGTTGTGAGGACTATTTGTGTAAAGTGTCCACCATTGATGCCTGGCACACAGTGAGTGCTCAGTAAGTCAAAGGCTGTCACTATTACTATTATAAACCTGAGTACCATGTTTTATCGTGCATAGCAAAGCTTTCTAGAAATAAAAGGCAAAGAGAAAGGATCAGGAAACGAGTAGCACATGCTTGTTCAGACAATACAATGAATACTCTTTGATCAGATTTTCTTTCCTGCCTTTCTCCAGGTACCCATGCACTCATTCACGCATGTTGTTGAGGCCATTACATTTCTTGCGACTTCATACATAACCTGGACTTTTTAGGTTCTCTGCGCCTTTAAATCCCCCTCTCTGGAGGCCTGTTTCTGACTATAACTATCCTACCTAGTCTTCAAGCCTTAGCTCACATAATATCTTCTCCGTGAAGCATTCCCTGACTCAGTGAGGTCTGTCCCTGCTGTTTTCCTTGCCCTGAATTTACATTTGTATAATTATACTTTTTGTACTTTACCTTGAGCTAGTTAGTAGTCATCTATATCTTATGTCATTTAATGCACTTAAGCCACTTGACGATAAGGAACCACTGTCATAGATTGAATGGTTTATGTTACTCAAAATTCATATATAGAAGTCCTAACCTCCAATGTGATGGCATCTGGGTTGGGGCCTTTGGGAGGTAATTAGGTGAGATGAGTTCATGAGGGTGGGGCCCCATGATGACAGTAGTGTCCTTACAGGAGAGGAAGAGAGACCAGCGCTCTCCCTCTTGCTTTCTCCGCCATGTGAGGACACAGTGTGAAGGTGGACTCCTATAAGCCAGGAAGAGAGTTCTCTCACCAGGAACCAAATATGCCAGAACCTTACTCTTGGACTTTCTATGCTTCCAGAACAGTGAGAAATAAGTGCCTGGTGTTTAAACTCACCCATTCTGTGGTATTTTGTTATGGCAGCCTGAGCAAACATAACCGTGTCATTATATAGCTCACACATCTATATGTGATTTGTTAGCATTTAATAAATGTTTGCGAATTGTCTTCAGGTTCTCATTCACCTGGGCCATTTATTTCCATGAATATCTTTCTTCCCTGGAAACTTGTTGTATGCTTTTCAGTTTGCTCCTGGTTCCCCAGCAACTAAATGCAAATATTTCACCCTGTGTACAACACTCTGCTAAATGCTATGGAATATATCAACCTTACCTCAAAAAAGCTTTATGGTCCCCTTGGAAATGGATGATAAGCACATATAATGGTAAAATAAATCTGACTAATTATCACACAGAAAAGATTCTAAGACAGGCCCAATAAGGGCCAAGGAGGTAACCTTTGTGAGTGAAGCATGCTACATTAAATTTTTTATGGCTTTTTAAAAAAAGTATATTTATTTATTTTTAGAGAGAGAGAAACAAAGCACACAAGTAGGGGAGGGGTAGAGAGAGAGGGAGAGAGAGAGAATCCCAAGCAGGCTCTGCACTGCCAGCACAGTGCCTGATGTGGGGCTCAAACTCACGAACCATGAGACTATGACCTGAGCTGAAGTCAAAAGCTGGACGCTTAACCAACTGAGCCACCCAGGTGCCCCTAAATTAATTTATATAAAGAAATATGCTCTCACCAATTTTTCTTCAACAAAAAGCCCCTCTGGCTAATTTTAAATTTTGGCCATTAGGACAGAAACACGGTTATAAGTAATGTTTCACTTGTCTTTTACTTCTACTGTAAGAAGAACAATAGCAAAAAGGCGAGGGTAAGAACCACGTGCTTCCTAGCCTCATTGGCAGAAGGACAGGCTGCAGCGGCAGAGGTTGTGGCAAACTTCAGAGCACGGCCTCTTCTAAAGAAGGTGCTGCTCAGCCCCAGCTATTCACTGCAGTTAGAGAATGCCTGGAGTGGCTCAATCTTCCTTTTCTTTTTAATGAGACACAGAAAAAAATGGATTTTTATGTAAAATCCATGTAGTTTTAATCACTGGATCTTAATTTTAAACATTTAAACACTGTTTTAAGCAAATACGTGTATGGCCGATGTCTACTAAAGGCTTTCACGTTACAGCCCCCATTGTGTTTTGGAAAATCAGAGAAAGACAAACAACTTGCAGTGTGGAACTCTGCACAGAAAAGAGGTCTGGAGAAGATTGCGACTGGGACACACCTACAACTTATTTCTGGTTTTTCTGACCTCTCTCTCTGTTGTCTTTACCCAGAGTGCAGTAACAGTGATCCCGTTTTTGAACCTTTAAGTTGACCTCATCAGAGCACCATCTTGCTGCAGACACCCAAATCTCTGATTCCGCTTTTAATTGCCCACTTTCAAATGATACGCCAACCTAAACTGAAGCACACTTTTACTTTCCATGCCCAGATGTGGTCTCACTCTCCCCACCTACTGCCTGTCCCTCCAGAGTTTTTCCAGGCCACCAGGGAAGGTACCACGTGGTCAATGCTCTAGTCTCACAATGTGGGAGGCAATTCTAATTTTTCTCATCTATCTCCTCCAACTCCAACCACATGACTACATCACATTAATGATTTTTTTTTAATGTTTATTTATTTTTGAGAGAGCGAGACAGAAACGGAGCAAGAGCTGGAGAGGGCAGAGAGAAAGGGAGACACAGAATCCGAAGCAGGTGCCAGGCTCCTAGCTGTCAGCACAGAGCCCTGATATGGGGATTGAACCCACGGACCTCTAGATCATGACCTGAGCCAAAGTCGGAACTCAACCGACTGAACCACACAGGTGCCCCGACATTAATGATTTCTTTGGAATGATTTTGAACAACCCCTATTGAGGGTCATGAAACTTAAATAATCGTCCTTAAAGACTGTTTCCATTTTGTTCTTTGCTTCACTCAAGTAAATTCCTGCCATCCTCTGCATGCAACACGTTCCCTTCTACTTTTGTCTTCTGCTGATAACAAAAAAGAGTCTCTTGAATATCTCTTCCCAATTTCCACTAATCCCCTTTCTTCATCCACATTAAAACTATCATACCAAACTGAACCCTGATTTGTTCTTCCTTTTGTCATGATCATGTAGGATTCGTGCCAAGAAATATGTTGCATTGTAAGGATTTCTAGATTTTTGTTTTGTTTTAGTAAAAGAAATGGAAAGACAAAAAATAATTATCATAGAAGAGTTCAAGTAAATATGTGTTTTGTTTTATCACAGACTTCATGGAATTTGGGATTCATGAAAGCTATGGAACACTTGTTACAAATCAAGCAAGCCACTGTGCTAAATGCTTGACATTTATCATCCCATTTGATCTCAAGTCCCTGATAAAATAGGCACTATTCTTAGTCCTGATTGACAGATGGGAAAAACTGAGGCTTAGTAGGTTAAGACTTAGCTCAGGTCACAGAGCTGGTGAGTAGTGCAGTAAAGCCTCAAGGCCCAGGCTGCTGGTCCAAGGCAAAGACCCTACTAAGCCCTACTCTACACGGCTTCCCTGAGTCACAAGAGCTGCCTGTACCGAGTGAAGTCTGCTGCTAACAGGCTGATATATTTTTTTATTAAAATTTTTTTTTTACATTTTAATTTATTTTTGAGAGACAGAGCACAAGTGCAGGGAGGGGCAGAGAGAGAATGAGACATAGAATCTGAAGCAGGCTTCAGGAGCTCAGAGGAGCTCAGCACAGAGCCTGATGCGGGGTTCGAACTCACAAAGTGTGAGATCATGACCTGAGCAGAAGTAGGACGCTTAACCAACTGAGCCACCCAGGCACTCTCTAACAGGCTGCTATTAAGATTAATGCAATGAATGACTGATAAAATGTCCACTAACATAAGGTTAAAAGAAAGGAAGCCCATAATTGTTTCACATATTTTTGCATATGGGCAAAACAGAACTCATAATTAAACACCAGAGTGCAACCTTAGATCCCAGCTTTCAGGACACTGTGTGTCAATCATGTCAAAGGTAGAAAAAGTGCCTGCCAAACTTATTCTAACTCTCCAAAGGAAGTCAAATAAAATGCACTTTTAGGGAAGTCCGTTTGTTTTCTTATTATTTATTTCTATTAAAGAGACTGGCTCTCCCCTCAACACTCAGTTCTCCAAGGACCTTTTTTGGGCATGCAAGGCTGCCTGACTCCTTCTCACTCATGTCACCAATGCTCACTTCTGCCTTTGGTCCCTCCCTAATGAATCAGACAGGAAACGTGCAGGGAGAAGGACTCGTTGCTTTCCCCTTTTTAAACTGTAAGACTGTTTAAAATCCATTCTGATTCAGTGTTGTCCTGGTTATATGCTAAGTCTCAGAGTTTTCTATGGGATTAAGTAGGGAAACTGCATTTCAACTTTAGAAAGAAAAAAAATGAAAAAAGAAAAAAACCAACCCAAGCAACTGAAGGCTGGATGATTTCCCAAGTCCTCCCTAGAACAGAAAAGCAAAATAATGCCTGATCTGGCCCTGGCAGCTACTGTACTTAGCTCTAAAAAATCCCAAGAAGGGACCTGGGAAATCATTTATTCAAACTTTTGGCCACTGCATCCTTTGTTTAAAAGATATCTTAGGAGAAAAACATAACGAATGCAGCAGATTAAAGTGCAGCTACTTTGATGGAGAGAGTGATGGACTTGGAGTCCTGCCCAGTGTCAACCCCCTTCCCCCTCTGCCTCCCAAGAAAAACCTTGAAGGGGATCAGAGGAGCAGCCACTGGCTTTCAAACTTGTTTGGGCCACAACTCACTGCAAAAACACATTTTATTAAGTGACTCGTACAGGTGCATCTGAACACACACACAGCTGAGACAAAACTTCCATGACACAATACTCTTATCACTACCTGTGTCATCTGACATGCTTCTTTCTGATCTCATCTCTTCCATTTAAGAAACACGATTTCCAGTCCACTAGATGCTGTCTCTGCACGTTAAGGGAGTTGAAAAACACTGCATTCAATGACAACCTTAGAAATAATTCTATAGATTAGAAATTTTTGCTCTTGTATGCATTTCCCGTCTCTGAGGAACCAATGGGGAAAAAGTGCAGTAAGAAGTGGCAAGCGGAGGCACTAACTTTGGGATGCAGGGCTAATTCACTTGATCCAAGAAGGGCAGATTCCCTTTGTAGGGAGTTGGGAATGCTGACCTACAGTGATGGCTGGTCTTTTTTCTCATGACACATCATGGGACAAGGCCACAGAGATTTCCACCACACGGACCAGAAAAGCAGGGAAAGTCAGAAGCTAGGCAACAAGAAAAAGGAGGAGAGACAGCGAGTCTGTGTTTGAGTCTCTGCTTCCAGTTTATGGCCAAGGCTCAGTTTTTTTTTTTTAATTCATTTTTAATGTTTATTTTATTTTTGACCCAGAGACAGAGCATGAGCAGGAGAAGGGCAGAGAGGGAGGGAGACACAGAATCCAAAGCAGGCTCCAGGCTCTGAGCTGTCAGTACAGAGCCCGACACAGGGCTTGAACCCACAAACCATGAGACCATGACCTGAGCTGAAGTTGGACGCTTAACCGACTGAGCCACCCAGGCTTCCCAGTCAAGGCTCACTTTTATTTTTGTCCTTGATTCTATAAAACATCTGATATCTTGTAATTTACCATTTTATTTTTAAAAGAAGTAGAGAGGAAAAGAAATCACAGCACAGTCACGACAGTTTGAAAATAAGTTGTCATTAATATACATAAAATCTATTAATGCTACAAAATCATCACCAACACAAGAAAAAAACCCATCCCTTTAGAAGAACAACACAGAAGATATTTCTGGTGGATTTGAAAAAAGCGAAAGAGAATGCAAACATGTATTTGTGGAAAGAATTCCCAACATCTACTCCTTTTCCACCCTTAGGATTGTTGACTGACTAGGCCAATACAGTGGGAGCCACAGAATTCAAAGGTTTGACTGAACTTTCTTCACTAACTTGAAAGATCCATTTCAAATACTATTTATTTAAATGTGTGTCCTTTTTCATTTTTCATTTTAGCAAGAGGCTGCAGGAAATACACTTAAAAAAAAAACAACCATCTAGACATGGTAAACTTATAACAAGGAAGGCTTCAGACATATGTACTTCCACACCAAATCACAAAATGGGCTTTTATAAATTTCTTTCTACAAAAATAAATAAGAGAAAGTAATAAAAAAAGATAAAGCCCTCATACAGAATTGCAGCAATTATATCCCCACAGCTACACTATAACCCAAAACTTTGCAAACGCTTTGATTATTGAACCATGGCTGAAGTGAATAATTTGCTTTTCACTAAGAAAACAAGCACATTCATTCTCACCACAATGGAGAGAGGCAGTTTTAATTAAACCTTATCAAAAGATGAATAAAGAATAAACTCAATACCCATTCCACAGAACTCTATTTTCGTCTGTTTAGTTTAAGCTTGCCATGTTCGTGCAATAATTATCCACTGTCCAAGGAATGCTGCAGTTGTGTTAATGTTGGTAAAGATTTAATTAGCTCAATTATCTGGAGAGTATTGAAGTGAGGCTCAGCACAGTACAAATTTCTTCAGGCTTTATACATACCTCTGATCAAAATACATGAAACTGAAATCTAAGTGAACAAAAGACTCTTACTTCTACAGTTCTACTATTGAAACAGTTCCATACTTCATAATTTTATTACTCCAACTGAAAAAGAAAAAAAAAGAACCCTCAGTATAAGTCTTTAGAAGTACAACTCATAAGTAAAGGCTTATCTTGCGTGTGTGGGTGTGTGTGTGTGTGTGCACAGTTAACTTCCTAATCTGTAAATATGTTCTTAGGAAGTTAATTAAATTTGTCTTGTAGATAAATATTAATACCAAAGTCCGGCCCTTTTAAAAACTTTTTATCTTTCCACTGTAGCCTACATATATTACGCTTTTCCCAGAAAATGAAGCATTTAAAAAGTATTGAAAGTGTGGTAACACAGACAACTGTTTCAATCTGTCAGACACCAGGGACAGACAGTAGGGTTCATTTCAGAAAACAGATTGGCCCCCAGCGGCCTGACCTTCCTGGTGGGAAAGAGAACACAGCGCTGTGCTTGACAAGCTCAGCAACAAAGAGGTATATTCAGGTCCCCCCCCCCCGCCCCCCGCAATTCAGACACGCTTCTCACAGGGAAAAATGCAAAGCAGGAGAAAGAAATGCACCACTTTCAGCAAAGCAGAGTTTACTTAGTTCGGAGACAAGGATCTCAACAATAACAAAAAATAACGTACTTAGGAAAGTAGCAAGCACTGTTTTATCCACTCATCTATAACTTCAGAACGCTGTAATCTGGCCATTGCCAATGTCTTAACATCCAACCTCACCTGTAATCCACACTCACTGGCATTATAACATCAGTGAAAACCCGAACAGATGATTATCCTGATAAAAGCTTTCTTAATAACTTTATCAATGAAGAGGGCATAACTTTTCTCTGAGAAGCTGGCTCATGCTAGTTTCAAAGTAAGCTTTCTCTTTGTTTGTACATGTTACAGGTTTTGCCTTTATTTTGAAACTTAAACGAATATTTCCTTGTGTTGTAGACCCTCAAACAGATTTTTCATTGCTTTTTTTAATTTTGAATTTGTATAGGGTCTTCTATGCTTCTTCCTTCTCCAAAGGAGTCAAAATCCAGCAGAAGTGTCAACAACAATAAAAAAAATTGATAAAGTAATATTTTTAATAAAAAAAGTCTCAGGCTAAATTAGTTGCTGTATATTAATACATAGTTTTCCCCTAACCTCCAAGGTCAAGTTTTATTGTATATCCTGCTTAGTCAGCTAACAAGCCATGTTTAGTTTGTATGTTTTGAATTCTATATGTGGAGATATATACATATATATACACACACACATATATGTATACATACACACACATATATACATATATATGTATACACACATACATACATACACACATATATATGTATACACACATATATACGCCTATATATATGTAAGATAAATTTAAAAGGCACTCACAACTGACCACATTATCCTTATAAACAAGTACATTGCTGTTTTTTTAAGCTTAGATTCTGTGTTTTAGTATATATTTTCCTTAACTGTAAGGATTATGAGCACTTAGGCTCAAACCAACTAGCGCAGTTGAAACAAGTCTCGATTTCTGACCCATAAATATCATGCTGATTTATCACATAAACAGGCATTGCAAATACACACTCCTCACTATGAACATGTGGACTATTAGAAAAACTTAACACTGAAGATCAGACCATTGTATATACGGACTGTATAAGTCCATCACAGTTTATAAAAGAAGGCATAGTTTTGACGATTGGACACACACCACAATCATAAGCTCGTGCTGCCGAGTAAAAGATAAGGTTTGTCAGGTGGTGAGAAAACTTTCTGCTTGGTAGTCCAAATAATATGCCTCAACTTTAGATTTAAACACTTCAGTCTCAGAAAATTCTGTGAGGAAATGGGGCAAAAAAATGATTCATGGCAATCAAAACTTGTCTTTTTTTTTGTCTGCCATGCTTTTCTGAACCATCTTTTTTTGGGGGATTATGTTAAGGAGTTCTTTGAGCTGGCAAAGAAAGACACAAGTATAGGTTAGTTTTACCTTGTTTTCTAGCCTGCAAACACTTTTACCGTATGACTCACTCAGTGTGGCTCGAAAGACATCCTTGGAGCTTCAGAGTATTTTGTACAAGAACAAAGGGGGCTTGGGTTCAGTTTGCAACACGAGTCATTTTTACCACACAAATTCCCTTCTTTTGTGCTGGCAAAGGGGGATACTTTGAGCCCTTTGGGTTTAGAAGATCTTCAAACGGACAATAGTGTGCAAACAACCCTCAAGAACATAACTTTACTAGAACAACCTCAAGGCTGAGACCAAGGCTTTGAGAAAGGCCCCTTCAGATTTCCTTCTGCTCTCCACCCGAACAAAGCCTGCCTGACAATACTGAAATCTCCTTCTTTCTTTGGATTAAACCCCCTTTGCAGGAAAAGTATGCAAATGCCATCCGTGGCTCCCTTGTCTGAGGCTACTCTCCCCCAGCTATCTTTGCTCTGTCTGGCTTCCCCAGCAGACCATCAACAGCCTGACGCAGACCAGCCTCCCAATTCACATCCTTCACAGCTCTGACAGTCTGCTCCCTGGGCCTGCCACTGCCTCTAAAAGGGGCTCATTTAGTCGTAATTAACTATTCCCTGCATATTTCCTAAGGTATGGTAATTGTGCTAAAAGCCAACAAGTGAGGCATTCATTCTAGTTCTCATTTAAATCTTTTTTCCCCCTCAGCAGTCTCCCTCCCTCTGCCTTCTTTCCACCCCACTCGGCCACCCTCTCTCCACTCGCCACACACATACACTTTTCTCTTTTCACCCCTCCCAGGGAATATTTCAAGTCAAGTGATGGAATGAAGGTAGAAATCAGAAACTATAGGAAAACAGACAGTTCAAAAAGCAAAGCTCACTGAGTGGTGAAGCACCGCATGGGAAGTCACAAAGAAAGTGAGAAAGAAGTAAAAATGAAACAAATTGTTTAGTTGACACACATATATAAAATGTATGAATATAAAAATATATGTAGTGTATAGATACGATATAAAAAATTCTACAAACACATTTTTCTTCCCCTATATATTTTCTTCTCAAAGTTTATTTTCACCCTGTATTACAGATAAAAGGTATAAAAAAAAAGGTAATGATTTTGTCTCCCCTGCCTTTCTTCTTTATCCTTAAGCTGTAGACAAGATAGAGATAAGGTCAACCAAGCAATTTCTGACCTCTTGCAAGCATTTCAGGTCCTGGCAAGTGGGCAGTGGACCACTGAACATTGTATTATGTTTTTGCAGGCAGACCAACATTATCATGATCAGGAGAAATTTGGGGGATGAGGTGAGGTGGTAAATTATTTGCCTTGAAGACTCTCTATCAGCCATGAGCTGTTGACTTTTGTTAAATGGATTTAACTGGAAAACAGTCATGGCTTCCCTACAATATCTCCATCCTCTCAACACACAAAACAATGTTGTGCAATTAGTTTTGGCATAAAGAAGGAGGTAATGTTTCATTAAAAAAAGACTCAAAAAGCAGCCTTTTGAAAAATTTATTCAGATAAGCAATAAGTGCAGAATCTGGCATTCAAAATTTTTATTCCGATGTGAATACTTTAGCTCTTCTATTTGCTTTGGCTAAAGTATGTTTCCATGCTGTTCCTTAATCATCTGGACACTGCTATTTCTAGTGTTAATTTACCAACATTTCTTAAGAGTAATAGAAAATACTTTAAATGTTAAATTATTAAATGCTCTGTTGTTATAAATGAGTTTATTTGGCTTGGCATTTGACTCTTCATCAGATACTACTATCCATAGAGGAAAGTCCAGTAATGAGAGAACATCAAAGAAGTTGGACCCATTCAAGATGGCTCCGAGGTTGGAATTATAGTGAGAACTTACCATGGCTATAAGCTGTAAATTAACTAACTTTCTTAGTTAGGCAATAACATTTATAAATCCATTTTTCTCTGCTAAACCATGGATATGCCAGTTTAATGTATTTCTGTTGTCATTTTTCCTCACACATAAGTATTACATGTATAAGCATCATATTCTACTTTTTTTACATTATCATATGTATTTCTCCATGTTTATTACCTTTATGACTATAATTTTTAAGATATTTATAATATCCCATCTAGTTTGGTATACTTTACTCACTAATTTCCTTTAAAAATATTTAAGCGGTCAATTCTAAATAATCTATGTTTACTCTGTCTTATGTTAGTTGTTTTGACATTTTTTTTTCTTTGTCATCAGTGTCACCATGATCAAAAATGTTACTGAGTTGCTAAATACTAGGGATTGAGGAAGGCACCTGTTGGGATGAGCACTGGGTGTTGTATGAAAACCAATGTGACAATAAGTTTCATTTAAAAAAATGTATTTCCTCATATTTATAAAAAAAAAAGAAGTTGGTTAGACACACTTTAATATTTTCAAATACTTAACCATTTATTTGGATTTAGGCAAAAATGGGCAGGAGAAGTCATGTTTCCTCTTATTGGAACTTAAAACTCATAAATATCAGTTTGAATATATTCATGAAAACAGCTGCTGAGTGTGAACCACATTACAAGTAAGACCATGATGACACTAAATTCTTAAACATTTCTCTCAGTTTTGAAAATTGTCTTTTTTTTAATTGAAATATAGTTGATAGGCAATATTAGATTAGTTTCAGGTATACAATATAGCAATTCCATAAATATATATTATAAACATATATAATATACATAAATACATGTATATATTTATACACATATATTTATGAAATGCTCACCTTGATAAGTATAGTTACCATCTGTTACCATACAAAATTATTAAAATACTAAAAAAAAAGCTATGTTAAATTTTTATCCCTGGAAAACCAGTTATCTCACTTTTTAGTTTCTGCATTTCCCTTAAATGGAGTTAGTGAATCAATACTGAGATTCTACATATTCACAAAACTTAAATTAAGGGAGTCATTATTCATTTTACAAAAAGATATGTAAACAAAGAAGGCATATTGTTTCAACTAAAATAATTCCTGCATAACTTTCCAAGGAGTATATTATGTACATGTTGGATATGTTGAATCATACCTATAGTAGATTCACAACATTTTAGGGCTAAACGATGAATAGGTTTTCAGTCAAAAAGAAGGTTAAGTATTGGTGTAATTTCTAATACTCTAATTTTATGTTAGATGTCAATGTGAATGGAATTTCATGCATTTTCTTTACTTATTTTCAAAACATGATTTACCATAATAAGAAGTTCAAAGAAAAGAAAAAAAAATACTACATCCTTTTCAAATTGTTATATGATCCTTCAAGGATCTTCCCAGCTTTAAGATGTTTTGATTCTTCTGTGTCTGACCAGGAAGTCGTATATATTTCCCCGTGGGCAATCACATTAAAATCCAAACTCTTTAGCATCATTCCAGACCCTTCACAATCCAGCTTCAAATCTCATTTTCAGTCTCGTCCCTTCTCACTCCTCCTATCCACGCTTTTTAGCTTTACCAGACCATTACTTATG
The DNA here is from genome assembly GCF_018350175.1 of Felis catus. Taxonomy (NCBI): domain Eukaryota; kingdom Metazoa; phylum Chordata; class Mammalia; order Carnivora; family Felidae; genus Felis; species Felis catus. The sequence goes on along the minus strand of NC_058369.1, from coordinate 94,867,295 downwards.
ATGCTACACTTTGTGCCATGGCTTTGCTCTCAGTGTTTCCTCTGCATGAAAACACACTTCTCCTCCTTCATTCCCACGAAAAATATAATTCCTCCTTTGGCTCAAAATCCCTTCCTTTGTGAGACCATTCCAAGCTCTTCTGGCAGAATTAATTTTTACCTCATTTGTCCCCTCACGTAGCTTCACGTAAATATCTACCACAGCCTTTATCATCCTGAAATATAATGTTCTTATATGTGTTTCTGAACTGTGAGGATCTTGAAACTAGAAACTCATTCACTACTTCCTAGCACCAACAGAATGGCTACTCAAAAAATATTTGCTATAAGACAGGAGATTATGGTATGGTGCGTTAGTTGGAATATTCACTAATTCACTCAACATTTTAAAAATATTTAATGAAACTATTTAATAAGAGATCCTTAAATACAGAGAACAAACTGAGGGTTGATGGGGGGGAGGGGAGAGGGGAAAATGGGTGATGGGCATTGAAGAGGGCACTTGTTGGGATGAGCACTGGATGTTGTATGTAAGCGATGAATCATGGGAATCTAGCTCCCAAACCAGGAGCACCCTGTAAACACTGTATGTTAGCTAATTTGACAATAAATTATGTAAAAAAAAATTAATGAGCATAAATTACATGCCACACTAAGAAATGGAGATAAAATTGTGAAATGAGGATAAAATGTAAACAGATTCCTATATTGTGAGATTTAGATTCTAGTGGGGGAAGGCAGACAAATCACAGGAGACTTCAGTACAGAGGGGCTGAAACTTTGGCCTTATTCCCAACATATCTAAAGTACCTATACATTTATTCATGTTCACGAAATATGTTTCACTCTCTGTCAGACGTGTTGCTGAATTCTATCACTGATCATGAGTCAGAGGCTGGAACATTTCTGAATTCTTAACTCAGACACTGTCCTGTTAGTGACTCCTCTCCTCCATATCTACCCACTTTCAATTAGAAGGTCTGAGCCTTGAGAGTAATTTTCCCCCTCTCTCCTGATTCTGACATAAGGCAGCTCTGTTCTCAGTTCAGTAACTCATCTTGAGTTTCTTCCATTTGATTGAGAACTTGTCCCAGACTTCCTGCTTCTCTGACTTTACTTTCTGAGGGTCACATTGGCTTTAAAACCTTACCTATCTTAACCTAGTGATCAAGGTCAATGTGACTGGTGATAAGGCTGGTGATAAGTACATGTGGATACCATGTACTTCCTAACATGATGTGAGGAGAAGAGCCCTTCATCTGGGTGGTACTCTTCCCTGAAATCCATCACTGCGAGAAAACATCATGAGGGACATTCTACAAAATACCTGAAAAGTACAAAGTACTCTTCAAAACTATCAAGGTCATCAAAAACAAGAGAATATTGAGAAACTGTCACAGACCACATGAGAGTAAAGAGACATGATGATTAAATGCAATGTACTACCTGGATGGGATTCTGAACAGAAGGACAGGAATATGAAAACAGGTGAGCTACAAATACAGTTAAAACTTAGTTCATAGTATGGTACTGGCCTTAATTTCTTAAGCTGATAAATGTACCATGGTTATAAAGGTGGTTAATATTAGAAGTTGGGTGAAGGGTATAGCTTTCTGCACTGGCTTTACAACTCTTTTGTAAATCTAAAAATATTTCAAAATAAAGAGCTAAAAAAATGCAACCATAATCTTACCACTACTCATGCTGAGTAGTTACTTTTAATTCTGAACCCCCCCAAATGCACGCAGATTTCCAGAAGTCACCCTCATAGTGGGCAGGGAAAGACCTGAGTCCATTCTTGTGGAAGAAGTTGAATTTACATCGAGTATGATCAGGGTACAGTACTGAAAGTCCTCCTAAGTCCTATAAACAAGCTATGTAAAATGGCTTGATGCTTTAGTATAATTTTGTCAGAACCTCTCCATGCAAGGTCAAAACTAATGCACACAGGGGTGCCTGGGTGGCTAGTCATTTAGGCATCCGACTTCAGCTCAGGTCATGATCTTGAGGTTCCCAAGTTTGAGCCCTGCATCAGGCTCTGCACTGAGAGCTCAGAGTCTGGAGCCTGCTTCGAATTCTGTGTCTCCCTCTCTCTTTGACCCTCCCCTGCTCATGCTCTGTCTCTCTCTCTCTCAAAAATAAACAAAAATATTTAAAACAACAACAACAAAAAACTAATGCATATGAAAAAGGGAAATTTACAGTCCAAAAAACTAATATATAGAAAAATTCTCTTAAGAATTTGGCCTACTGGGGCACCCGAGTGACTCAGTCAGTTAAGCATCCAACTCCTGGTTTCTTTTTTTCTTTTTTTTTTTTAATATGGAGTTTATTGTCAATTTGGTTTCCATACAACACCCAGTGCTCATCCCAACAGGTGCCCTCCTCAATGCCCATCACCCACCCTCCCCTCCCTCCAACCCCCCATCAACCCACAGTTTATTCTCAGTTTTTAAGAGTCTCTGATGGTTTGCCTCTCTCCCTCTCTAACTTTTTTTTCCCTTCCCGTCTCACATGGTCTTCTGTTAAGTTTCTCAGGATCCACATAAGAGTGAAAACATATGGTATCTTTCTCTGTACGACTTATTTCACTTAGCATAACACTCTCCAGTTCCATCTATGTTGCTACAAATGGCCAGATTTCATTCTTTCTCATTGCCAAGTAGTATTCCACTGTGCAAATAAACCAGTTTCTTTATCTATTCATCAGTTGATGGACATTTAGGCTCTTTCCATAATTTGGCTATTGTTGAAAGTGCTGCTATAAACATTGGGGTACAAGTGCCCCTATGCATCACCACTCCTGTATCTCTTACGTAAATTCCTAGCAGTGCTATTGCTGGGTCATAGGGTAGATCTAGTTTTAATTTTTTGAGGAACCTCCACACTGTTTTCCAGAGTGGCTGCACCAGTTTGCATTCCCACCAACAGTGCAAGAGGGTTCCCGTTTCTCCACATCCTCTCCAGCATCTATAGTCTCCTGATTTGTTCATTTTAGCCACTCTGACTGGCGTGAGGTGGTATCAGTAGGGTTTTGATTTGTAGTTCCCTGATGAGGAGCGACGTTGAGCATCTTTTCATGTGCCTGTTGGCCATCTGGATGTCTTCTTTAGACAAGTGTCTATTCATGTCTTCTGCCCATTTCTTCACTGGATTATTTGCTTTTTTGTGGGTGTGGAGTTCGGTGAGTTCTTTATTGATTTTGGATACTAGCCCTTTGTCTGATATGTCATTTGCAAATATATCTTCCCATTCCATCGGTTGCCTTTTAGTTTTGTTGATTGTTTCTTTTGCTGTGCAGAAGCTTTTTATCTTGATGAGGTCCCAACAGTTCATTATTGCTTTTAATTCCCTTGCCTTTGGAGATGTGTTAAGTAAGAAATTGCTGCGGCTGAGGTCACAGAGGCTTTTTCCTGCTTTCTCCTCTAGGGTTTTGATGGTTTCCTGTCTCACATTCAGGTCCTTCATCCATTTTGAATTTATCTTTGTGAATGGTGTAAGAAAGTGGTCTAGTTTCATTCTTCTGCATGTTGCTATCCAGTTCTCCCAGCACCATTTGTTAAAGAGACTGTCTTTTTTCCATTGGATTCTTTCCTTCTTTGTCAAAGATTAGTTGGCCGTACATTTGTGGGTCCAATTCTGGAGTCTCTATTCTATTCCATTGGTCTATGTGTCTGTTTTTGTGTCAATACCATGCTGTCTTGATGATTACAGCTTTGTAGTAGAGGCTAAAGTCTGGGATTGTGATGCCTCCCTCTTTGGTCTTCTTCAAAATTACTTTGGCTATTCGGGGTCTTTTGTGGTTCCATACAAATTTTAGGATTGCTTGTTCTAGCTTTGAGAAGAATGCTGGTGCAATTTTGATTGGGATTGTATTGAATGTGTAGATTGCTTTTGGTAGTATTGACATTTTAACAATATTTATTCTTCCAATCCATGAGCACGGAATGTTTTTCCATTTCTTTGTATCTTCTTTAATTTCCTTCATAAGTTTTCTATAGTTTTCAGCATACAGATCTTTTACATCTTTGGTTAGGTTTATTCCTAGCTATTTTATGCTTCTTGGTGCAATTGTGAATGGGATCAGTTTCTTTATTTGTCTTCTGTTGCTTCATTATTAGTGTATAAGAATGCAACTGATTTCTGTACATTAATTTTGTATCCTGTGACTTTGCTGAATTCATGTATCAGTTCTAGCAGACTTTTGGTGGAGTTTATCGGGTTTTCCATGTATAATATCACGTCATCTGCAAAAAGTGATAGCTTGACTTCATCTTTGCCAATTTTCATGCCTTTGACTTCCTTTTGTTGTCAACTCCTGGTTTCAGCTCAGGTCATGATCTTGTGGTTCATGGGTTCGAGCCCTACACTGCACTCTGAGCTGACAATGTGGGAGTCTACTTGGGATGCTCTCTCTCTCCCTCTCTCCTATTTGTGCTCTCTCTCTCTCAAAATAAATACATTAAAAAAAAATTGAGGGAGGAGGTAAGATGGCCGAACAGCATGGAAGTTTTTTGTGTGTCTCGCATCCATGAAATACAGCCAGACCAACACTAAACCATCCTACACACATAGAAAACTAATTGGAGGATTAACACAACAATCTGCACCACCTGAACCACAGAAATCAGCAGGTACGTGGCGCGGAGAGGTGAATGTTGGGAGAGAAAAGCCAGCAGCGGGCAGGGAGCCGCTTTTGCAGGTGGAGAGAGGACAGAGACTGCGGGGGGGTGGGGGGGGGAAGGAGAATATGGGAAAAACACCCCTCCCCAAAAGCAGCTGGAGAGAAAGTGGAAAATTGGAAACAGCCACAGAGACTAAACTAAAAATGGAGAAAGGAGAAAGGAGAGGGTTTAAATTCCATTAAGACTGCAAACAAGGGGAGCACAAAGTCTCCAACTCCGCAGCTCGATACCTGATGGTGCTCTGGTGGGAAGGGCGAATCCCCAGGAACAGAGTGGGGTCCGGGAGGTTCTTGGGCCACATGGGGAAAAGCAGTTCCACTGGTGGAAGGACATTTGGTGGAGACCGTTGAAGCCACCTGGTCCCAGCAGACCCCAGAAAACGGCCACATTCGCTTGTGCTGGGACAAGATCGTTAAGGGTGAAGCCTGGTGCCAGATGTGTGTTGTAATTTTCCACAACCCCTGAGGTGTTGCTGCTACACTATCTCGCAATCTTTTTCTGTGGTGGGCTGGCACCTGGCTGCAGTCTCAGGGCACCGGCACAGCAGGGACCCGCAAGTGCTCCTGGGTGCAGCTGGCATTTGGCCATTGCTCTGTGAGACCCTCCCACAGAGGGGTGGAACAGGTCAAGGCTCAGTCCTTCAGAAGTAAGGGGCCGGGGAAAACAGCCACATCTGAGACAAAACTTGGAAGAGAGGTACTGCCTGGGGCTTGGTCACGGACAGTGAAGAAGCGGAGAGTGGACGAAAGCTGAAGACAGAGGATGGGTGCACGATTGCTGATCGGGGAGGACAGAGTTCTGATACTAGAGACAGGGTAGCTGGGTGACGCCATTTTCAGTGCTCCCACGCATGCACATACGCACCTATGAACGCCACAACACTCTACCCCAGTAGGCTAGCAGCGCCATCTAGTGGAGAATGGAGCTGTTACGCTGAGCCCCGCCCAACTGGGCCAACCTTGCTCTTCAAGAACACAAGTCTCACAGCCTACTTAGTTTATAGACTATAAAGCACTTCATAGTCTGACTTCTATGGGAAAACAAAGTAATTTCAGTCCTATTTCTATCTGTTGGCAGGTCCATCTATTCATCTTTTTTTTTTTTCATTTCTTTTTCTTGAATACAGAAAGAGAAAAAATTCATTTTTGTTTTCAATTTTTATTGAAAATATTTTCCTTTAAATTTTTACTATTTTTTTGTGTAAATATTTTCATATTCTATTTTACTTCCATCATTTTATTTTAGTCTACTTCAGTGTATTCACTTTTTCAAAAATTCAAATGATTTCCTTTTTTTCTTCTTTTCTCCTTTTCGTTTCTTTTCTTTTTCTTGAATGCAGAAAGAGAAAAACTTCATTTTTATTTTCAATATTTATTAAAAAATTTTAAAAATTTTTTACTATATTTTTTGCTTTTATGTAAATTTTTCAAATTCTATTTCACTTCCATCATTTTAGTCTACTACAGTGTATTCATTTTAAAATTTTCAAATGACTTTTTTCTTTTCTCTTTTTTCCTTTTCATTTCTTTCCTTTTTCTTGAATACAGAAAGAGAAAAAATTCATTTTTATTTTTAATTTTTATGAAAAATATTTTCCTTTAATTTTTTTTCTACTATATTTTTTACTTTTGTGTAATTTTTTTCAAGTTCTATTTAACTCCCATCATCTCATTTTAGTCTACTTCAGTGTATTCATTTTTTCAAATTCTCAAACGATTTCCTTCCCCCCCTTTTTTTTCTCCAATCTGTCAAACCACTTTCAACACCCAGACCAAAACACACCTAGGATCTAGCATCATATTAGATTTTGTGTGTGTGTGTGTATGTGTGATTAATTTTTTAATTTTAACATTTCTTTTAATTTTAATTTTTTTAATTTTAATTTTTCTACCTCATTAATTCCTTTTCTCCCTTCAAAATGACAAAATGAAGGAATTCATCCCAAAAGAAAGAGCACGAATAAACGACAGCCAGGGATTTAACTAACACAGATACAAGCAAGATGTATGAACCATAATTTAGAATCATGATAATTAGAATACTAGCTAGAGTCAAAAATAGATTAGAATCCCTTTCTGCAGAGATAAAACAAGTAAAAGCTAGTCAGAATGAAATTAAAAATGCTATAACTGAGCTGCAATCACAGATGGATGAAGCGGCGGCGAGGATGGATGAGGCAGAACAGAGAATCAGCGATATAGAGGACAAACTTATAGAGAATAATGAAGCAGAAAAAAAGAGGGAGATTAAGGTAAAAGAGCACGATTTAAGAATTAGAGAAATTGGTGACTCATTAAAAAGGAACAACATCAGAATCATAGGGGTTCCAGAAGAGGAAGAGAGAGAAATAGGGGTAGAAGGGTTATGTGAGAAAATCATAGCGGAAAACTTTCCTAACCTGGGGAAAGACACAAACATCAAAATCCAGGCAGCACAGAGGACCCCCATTAGATTAAACAAAAACTGACCATCAGCAAGGCATATCATAGTCAAATTCACAAAATACTCAGGCAAGGAAAGAATCATGAGAGCAGCAAGGGGAAAAAAGTCCCTAACCTACAAGGGAAGACAGATCAGGTTTGCAGCAGACCTATCTACAGAAACTTGGCAGGCCAGAAAGGAGTGGCAGGATATATTCAATGTGCTGAATCAGAAAAATATGCAGCCAAGAATTCTTTACCCAGCAAGGCTGTCATTCAAAATAGAAAGAGAGATAAAAAGTTTCCCAGACAAACAAAAATTAAAGGAGTTTGTGACCACTAAACCAGCCCTGCAAGAAATTTTAACGGGGACTCTCTGAGGGGAGAAAAGATGGGGAAAAAATATACATATACATATGTATATGTATATGTATATGTATATGTATATGTAAATACCAAAAGCAACAAAGATTAGAAAAGACCAGAGAACACCACCAGACACTCCAACTCTACAAGCACCATACTGACAATAAATTCATATCTTTCAGTACTTACTCTAAACGTCATTGGACTCGATCCTCTAATCAAAAGACATAGGGGAACAGAATGGATAAGAAAACAAGATCCATCTATATGCTGTTTACAAGAGACCCACTTTAGACCTAAAAATACCTTCAGATTGAAAATAAGGGGATGGAGAACCATCTATAATGCTAATGGTCAACAAAAGAAAGCCGGAGTAGCCATACTTATATCAGACAATCTAGACTTTAAAATAAAGACTGTATCAAGAGATGCGGAAGGGCATTATATCATAATCAAGGGGTCTATCTGCCTAGAAGACCTAACAATTGTAAACATTTATGTGCCAAATGTGAGAGCACCCAGATATATGAATCAATTAATCACAAACATAAAGACATTCATCGATAGTAATACCATAATAGTAGGAGAGACTTCAACACCCCACTCACAGCAATGGACAGATCATCTAATAAAAAAATCAACAAGGAAACCATGGCTTTGAATGACACACTGGACCAGATGGACTTAACAGATATATTCAGAACATTTCATCCTAAAGCAGCACAATATACATTCTTCTCCAGTGCACATGGAACATTCTCTGGAATAGACCATATATACTGGGACACAAATCAGCCCTAAGTAAGTACAAAAAGATCGAGATCATACCATGCATATTTTCAGACCACAATGCTATGAAAGTCAAAATCAACCACAAGAAAAAATTTGGAAAGGTAACAAATACTTGGAGACTGAAGAACATCCTACTAAAGAATGAATGGGCTAGCCAACAAGTTAAAGAGGAAATTAAAAAGTATATGGAAGTCAATGAAAATGATAATGCCACAACCCAAAACCTCTGGGACACAGCAAAGGTGGTCATAAGAGGAGAGTATATAGCAATCCAGGCCTTCCTAAAGAAGGAAGAAAGAGCTCAGATACACAACCTAACCTTACGCCTTAAGGAGCTGGAAAAGGAACAGCAAATAAAACCCCAAACCAGCAGAAGACAGGAAATAAAGATTAGAGCAGAAACTAATGCTACCAAAACCAAAAGAAAAAAAAAAAAAAAAAAAAAAAAACCCAGTAGAACGGATCAATGAAACCAGAGGCTGGTTCTTTGAAAGAATTAACAAAATTGATAAACCATTAGCCAGTTTGATCAAAAAGAAAAAGGAAAGGACCCAAATAAATAAAATCAAGAATGGAAGAGGAGAGATCACAATTAACACAGCAGAAATAAAAAAAATAATAAGAGAATATTATGAGCAACTATATGCCAATGAAATGGGCAATCTGGAAGACATGGACAAATTCCTAGAAACATATACACTACAACAACTGAAACAGGAAGAAACAGAAAATTTGAACAGACCCATAACCAGTAAACAAATCGAATCAGTAATCAAAAATCTGCCAAAAAACAAGAGTCCAGGGCCAGATGGCTTTCTAGGGGAATTCTAGCAAACATTTAAGGAAGAGTTAACACCTATTCTCTTGAAGGTGTTCCAAAAATAGAAATGGAAGGAAAACTTCCAACCTCTTTCTATGAAGCCAGCATTACCTTGATTCCAAAACCAGACAGAGACCCCACTGAAAAGAACTATAGACCAATTTCTCTGATGAACATGGATGCAAAAATCCTCAACAAGATATTAGCCAACTGGATCCAACAATACGGTTAAAAAAATTATTCACCACGACCAAGTGGGATTTATACCTGGGATGCGGGGCTGATTCAATATCTGCAAAACAATTAATGTGATTCATCATATCAATAAAAGAAAGGACAAGAACCATATGATCCTCTCAATAGACGCAAAGAAAGCATTTGACAAAATACAGCATCCTTTTTTGATAAAAAACCCTCAAGAAAGTAGGGATAGAAGGAGCATACCTTGAGATCATGAAAGCCATGTATGAATGACCTAATGCTAATATCCTCAATGGTGAAAAACTGAGAGCTTGCCCCCTAAGGTCAGGAACAAGACAGGGATGTCCACTCTCTCCACTGTAATTCAACATAGTATTAGAAGTCTTAGCATCTGCAATGAGACAACACAAAGAAATAAAAGGCATCCAAATCATCCAGGAGGAGGTCAAACTTTCACTCTTTGCAGATGACATGATACTCTATATGGAAAACCCAAAAGATTCCACCAAATAAGTGCTAGAATTGATTCATGAATTCAGCAAAGTTGCAGGATATAAAATCAACGCACAGAAATCAGTTGCATTCCTATACACCAATAATGAAGCAACAGAAAGAGAAATCAAGGAATCGATCCTATTTATAGTTGCACAAAAATCCATAAGATACCTAGGAATAAATCTAACCAAAGAGGTGAAAAATGTATACACTGAAAACTATAGAAAGCTTATGAACGAAATTGAAGAAGACATAAAAAAATGGAAAAAGATTCCATGCTCCTGGATAGGAAGAACAAATGTTAAAATGTGGATACTACCCAAAGCAATCTACATATTTAATGCAATCCCTAATAAAATAACACCAGCATTCTTCACAGAGCTAGAACAAACAATCCTAAAATTTGTATAGAACCAGAAAAGACCCCGAATAGCCAAAGCAATCTTGAAAAAGAAAACCAAAGCAGAAGGCATCAACAATCCCAGACTTCAAGCTATACTACAAAACTGTAATCATCAAGACAGTATGGTACTGGCCCAAGAACAGACACTCAGATCAATGAAATGGAATAGAGAACCCGGAAATGGACCCACAAACATATGGCCAACTAATCTTTGACAAAGCAGCAAAGAATATCCAATGGAATAAAGACAGTCTCTTCAGCAAGTCGTGCTGGGAAAACTGGACAGCGACATGCAGAAGAATGAACCCGGACCACTTTCTTACACCATACACAAAAATACACTCAAATGGATGAGAGACCTAAATGTAAGACAGGAAGCCATCAAAATCCTTGAGGAGAAAGCAGGCAAAAACCTCTCTGATCTTGGCTGCAGCAACTTCTTACTCAACACATCTCTGGAGGCAAGAGAAACAAAAGCAAAAATGAGCTACTGGGACCTCAACAAGTATAAAAAGCTTCTGCACAGCAAAGGAAACAATCAGCAAAACCAAAAGGCAACCGACAGAATGGGAGAAGAAATTTGCAAATGACATATCAGCTAAAGGGTTAGTATCAAAAATCTATAAAGAACTTATCAAACTCAATACGCAAAAAAACCAAATAATCCAGTGAAGAAATGGGCAAAAGACATAAATAGACACTTCTGCAAAGAAGATATCCAGATGGCTAACCAACACATGAAAAAATGCTCAACATCACTCATCATCAGGGAAATAGAAACCAAAACCACAATGAGATACCACCTTACACCTGTCAGAACGGCTAACATTAACAATTCAGACAACAACAGATGTTGGCGAGGATGCGGAGAAAGAGGATATGTTTTGCATTGTTGGTGGGAATGCAAGCTGGTGCAGCCACTCTGGAAAACAGTATGGAGTTTCCTCAAAAAATTAAAAATAGAACTACCCTCCGACCCAGCAATTTCACTACTAGGTATTTATTCAAGGGATATAGGTATGCTGTTTTGAAGGGACACATGCACCCCCATGTTTATAGCAGCACTATCAAGAACAGCCAAAGTATGGATAGAGCCCAAATGTCCATCGATGGATGAATGGATAAAGAAGATGTAGTATATACATACAATGGAGTGTTACTCGGCAATCAAAAAGAATGAAATCTTGCCATTTGCAACTATGTGGATGGAACTGGATGGTATTATGCTACGTGAAATTAGTCAGAGAAAGACAAAAATCCTAGGACTTCACTCATATGAGGACTTTAAGAGACAAAACAGATGAACATAAGGGAAGGGAAACAAAAATAATATAAAAACAGGGAGGGGGACAAAACAGAAGAGACTCATAAATATGGAGAACAAACTGAGGGTTACAGGAGGGATTGTGGGAGGGGGGATTGGCTAAATGGGTAAGGGGCACTAAGGAATCTACACCTGAAATCATTGTTGCACTACATGCTAACTAATTTGGATATAAATTTTAAAAAATAAAAAATAAAACAAGATAAAAAAATTTAAAAAAACCACAAGAATTGGCTTACTAATCGCCAAGGGTATAGTAAATGGTACTCTGCTATGATTTTCAAATGGTGTCTGTGTGAACACAAGAATGAGAATTTGTACCCATTGTAAATTGAAAAACTGTGATATTTAATTAGATGGTTAGACTGGGATAATTTTGTAATGAAAGAAAACTTCCCCAAATAGTAATTTATTCAAAGGGGAAAAATATTACCAACATAACTGGCATGTTAGAGTTAATGAATAGCACTGCTGATATAGAGTATTGACTTTCACATATTTTGGCCTTAAAGGACATTTTACACTCTTAAAAAGTATAGAGGACCCCCCATAATCTTTTGTTTATATGCATTATAGCCTTTGACGTTTACCATATTTCATATTTGATATTAAAATTGATAACTTAAAATATTAATTTATTAATTCATTAAAAACAGATTACATGTTAACATGAAATTTTTTTTTAATAAAAATAACTATACTTTCCAAACAGAAAAGTGAGGGATGGCACTACTTTACAATAATGCAGATTTTTAAAAAATGTCTAGCTGAATATAAAATAGTTGGATTCTCATAACTGCTTCTGCATTTAATCTGTCCTATGATATGTTGTTTTGGTTGAAGCAACTGAAGAAAACATGGGCTCTCACAGATACACAGTTGGAAAAGAAAAAAAAGTATTTAATAGCCCCTTCAGATAATCTTAGGTATATACTCTTTTATACTACAACAAAACTCAACAAGTGGTAATTTCTTAAGGGTCAGTTGCATTGGGAAATCTGAAATGGTATCAATGAATTCTTTGTATTCTGTTATTTTAAAATCTGCTGGTTTATTTCATACTTCCAGTGAATATTTTTCCATGTAATGACTTTCTAAAATCATGCATTGGTAATTTGGAAAATACTGATGCAATGAGTTATACAGATTTTTCAAACAATGACCTATTTCCCGATGCAATATAAAAACATCACATTTGTGTAATCACCACCTACCTCACTTGAGAAGTGTTTGGGAAATTGTCAAGCTCACAGGAGTATATAAAGTTGTCTATAGTTTCCCCAAATTCTAATTTTCTATTGAAAGCTTTAATTTAATCACTGACAGCAAATGCTGTCAGTGGTTTTCTTTGGGTGACAGACTCACTTTTTTTTTCATTTTTGAGAAGATGTCTGCCAGGAAAAAAAAAACAGCTAGTAAACCTTGCAACTCAAACACCTGCACCAGAGCTTTTCCTTGAGATAGTCACAGTAATTAGATATACAAATATGGCTTACACAAACTTCCCAGTTAGTCACACAGAATATTAAGAAGACGTTTACTCAAAGGGAGAGGTTTACAAAAATTAATAATTTTTAGGTCTTCATAAAGAACATTATTAAGCAAATCTGCCTCTGGAAAACAATTATGTAGTGGTAACAACAACAACGACAACAAAATATCACACCATGATTCACGCTGAGGAGCCAGGAGTTTTACTTACCATTGCTTTTGCACCACTACTGAAAATGTCAACACGGTGCAAAAGGCAAAGGACATCTTAGCTTTATTATGAAAATAATTTTGACCCCCATGGAGCCCCTGGGGATTCCCCCGAGTCTACAGCCCACACGTTGAGAACTGCTGATACAGAAGACAGTTATGAGGGTACCATTTCTTTTCTTTGGAACCAAGGGACCTTATAGGAGGGGAACCCACACATCTGAAGGTGAAACTTTTAACAATGAGATCACTCAATCTAAAAGAAAACATTCAACAAAGGGGATGACAAACATAAGAACGTCAGTATCATATTATTTCAGTTAATGGAGAGAGGATTCATTGAGAAGAATGTAAAACAGTGGAGATTGTACAAAGTCTGTGAAAGCAGAGCCCATTGTGGAAGGCCAAGTTGAGGGCAGGGAATGGAGAAGAGGGTGGGAAATGAGATCAGGCGCACAGAAATACCACCATGCACCCCTGGGTCTGCACGGCCTGACATCTCTGGCTTGCCCATCTTGAGAGGGAAGGGCATCTGAGTTGAAAAGCTAGTCTGAACACTGGGAAGTCCACTTGTAGACGACCAGTCTCAATTCTCTTCTTAAAATAATTCTTTGACAGTCCTTTCTCTCAAAGTAGTTGATTTATTCATTTTTTTTCTAACACATCTGTCAGTTATTAACAAATTGAGTTACTGTGGCAGAATAAAAAAATCTTAACTTTAGGTGAACCATTTCAAATAGTATTTCATTTTTCCCCCCCAAAGGCCAGCTTCTGGACCACACAATGAAACTCCCAAATGAGGGGATGAGTGGATTCACAGTGATGTTTAAATTTTTACATTTGACAAAACTAATGCAGTATATCTTGACAGCTATATTCAGTAGCTTAATGCTAAGCTTTTTATGCTGAATACAGAACAGAATGAATTTTCCACCAGTGTTTTGACTAGGAGGTTTTAAGATTCCTAGTCACTTAAGACAGCAGTCTGAGGCTGCTTGATAAAAACAAGCACTGGCTATTTCATAACTGCCTCATAAAAGGTCTCAATATTTAAGAGAAAAGAGAAACTCAGGGCAGAGACATTTTGAAAATATATATTTTAACCAAAATCTGGATACTAAGCAAACATCCTTTAGTAAACACCCAGAAAGAGTTGCAGCTGTGGTATTTGTGACTTAAAATAACAAGATGAAGATCTCCAAGTAAAAGATAAATGATATCGTAAAAGTTTCTTATCAAAAGAAAATACATTTTCTGATGGAATTTATGTAGAGGGACGCTTTACACTGAAGTCCATTTAATACACTGTAGAAATACTGGAACCTTTAAATTTGGAGTTCAGTTTGAATACATGCTAGGCATTATTCTTTTCTGTTTTGCTACTACATTCTCTTTTTACAAACTACAGATTAATTTTTCCTGTAAGGACACTTTTTTGGGTTTAGTTTTGTCTGTGACTATGACTACTGTAAGTTGTTGGCTTTATGGCAGAATATCAAATTCTAGATGAACTGACAAGTAGGCAGTAATGAAATAGGAGAGCTTCCCCTTTAAAAAAAATTACAACTTTAACATTATGCCAAAATGTGATACAGTCCTATTCTAAAATATATATACATATTTTCATATGGATTAGATCTACATGTCCCAAAGGGCAAATGCTCTCTTCTACAAATGAGATGGCAGGAGAATCGAGAGCCCTGGTTTGATTTGTGCAGCCTAGCAAACCACTGAAGATAAACACCAGCCCTGTTATAATTCAGTATGCAACTGAGCTAGTCTTCCACACCAGCCGAGGAAAAAAAAAAATCCTTCTTCTTTTCTCAAGTTGCCCATTTCTATCCGTTTCTGTCGAATTGCCACAATTGCCCAGATAAAACATTTGAGAGTATGTCAGCTTTAATTAATGTAACATGACCTGATCATTTCCACAGTTAAGAATAAAGAAGTTTGCATTCTTTAAATCCAAACCTCAACCTGGAGATTATGCTAAGTTGCTTCATTCATAGTCCATACTTCTCTGCTCATGTCAGGAGGACAGCATTTGTCCCCTCTAGTGATAAACAAATTATACATGAAATCAATTCCACTTCACAATCATTTTCCCTATTGGGTATTATCTTTCCTTCTCTGCTCCCTCCAGTTAAGCCCACATCCTGTAACTTGCTAATGAGCTGGGGGCTTTCTGTTCCAGGTGGCACCCCCTGCCTCGAAGTCATGACATTTCCCATTTCGAATGCTGCTGGCATTTTTCGACAGCTCCTGCTAACTAGCCTTTTTGACCTGCACTAAGAGGAACTCATCTGATCGAATCCTCTAACCTGCCAATCATTCCAGCAAATGATCTTCACAGTCACTCCCAAGGCAGGAATGGGGAAGAAAAAAAAAAAAAGGAAATGCGAACGAGGAGAATGAGGGAGTAGGCAAGCGGTTGCCTCTGCCTCTGCAGCTACCTAATGAGAATACTTTAAGTCTCTGAGGCAGCTGAAACACTGAAAAACTGGTGGGAAAATTAGGACACAACTGAATGCCTGGCTCTGTAATTACTGATTTCTTTCCATCCTGAGATCATTTTGAGAGCAACACCTCTGAGATGTGCCAGTTTCTAGAGAACACAAGAACACCCAACCTTACGTAGAGAAGATAGATTTATTTCTCCTGCCACTATCAATATGCAATTCTCATAATCCCACTCTGCCAAACAGCATCCTTTGCAGAATTAATTATGTGCTATAAGCTTGTTAAGTGTGCATTTATTTGTAAACTAGGGATGATTATCATGTTTGCCACAATGAAGAAAGGACTTCTTTTTTTTCCTAGGCATATTTTAGATGTTGCCACCATTTAGGGGTGTTGATTTTTACACATTTACATGAAAACAAACAGGTATGGTGGAGGCTGGCTTTGTGCTCAGGGAGGATTTAACACTGACAACATAGGACAATCTGGACATTCTTAATTAACGAAGATAAAATAATTTTTTCCTTCCAGATTTTTCTTGCCTGTGCACAATCAGTTTATTCAGTGGGTTCCCAGCCCACAGAATAACCCAATTACATTAGGAAGAAAGAGCCAGTACATGACTCTTTGACAGTGGATCACAACTCTAGATATCTCAGTATGAAGTAGATTTGTTGACCAACGAATGATACAATATAATTATGTGTTATCATTACACCATTGTATGTAATAATGTAAAATAAATACTGTACATGATTTAATTGCACGTGATAATCACACATCTTTCCTCATTTATAGTAATTAGGCCAATAGCCCCATTTACAGTAATTATTATATGTAATTGAGGGCATTTTACTAATTGCATTGAAAATGATAATCCAGAGCAATTAAAAATCCAAGGGCACTATACATAATGCAAACTACATTAAAAGAATGGTGATAATTTAAAGGAAAAAAAATCACCTAATATGGAAGTTAATAGTACAGTAATGGATTCCACGCATGGCATACATGGCGATATCTATTAAGAGGTAAATTTCTGTCAATTTCTGCAACTTTGGTATTGTTTTTGTACTAGAACTTGCATATTATGTCCTTAGGTAGAAAAATAATCCTTTGAATAATCTATGATGTTATCCTAACAACTCTAGGACTGTTGAAAAATTATTCTACTTGGCTGTGTGAGAGTATAGTGTGAGTGTGTGTGTGTGTGTGTGTGTGTGTGTGTGTGCGTGCGTGTGTGCATGCCATGGTAAACATCTCTCCTAAATTCCAAAAGAGACTCAGTAAATTATTCATTTGCACAACCAATTTGATGTTCTTAAAAGCTTTATTCATGGAAGCATCTCAGAGTATTGCAAACATTTTGTTAAATATACTTGTAATAATTTAGCTAAAATGTTTAACTTTGTTAGACTTGAAATACATTCGGGTTGCAGTTTTCATTACATTTGCTCTCTCTCTGGAATTTTAATGTGCTTAAGGACCTGAATCCCTGGCTTTTGTCCCAGGGTCTATCCCTCCCTGATCCCACTCCCTGTTTCTACCCAGACAAAGCTTCCATGTGAGGAATATCTCAGGAGGAGTGATGAGCATCTGTGGGACAATGGGAATAGTTTCGAGCTTCTTTTTGCCTTCCCTTCTCGACATTGTCATTTAGACATTGTCCTCCATGCATTCAAATGTCATCCTAGACCATCAGCCCACTTCAACTCAAACAGCCTCCTTTTATGCTCAGACACTTCTTAGAGCATCCGCAGACCACAAAGACTGTCTAGTGGGACTCAGCTGCTATCCTGGTATTAATAATACAATACAGTGCACTTAGGGCATAGATGATTCCCTCTGTATCCCAAATTCATAAGAATCAACATTAAATGAAAGGGAAAAATAGAGCACCTGAACTGATTATAACTACTTGTTATATGTGACTGCTAACTTCGTAATAGTTTGGCCAAGCATTCTAACAGATATCTTGCTTACTAGCCACACCACATCTCATGCCCATTACTTATAAGAAAGCTTCATTCACATTATGCTGCTGGCTAAATAGTCCCTCAGAAATTAATTTGGGTTTTCAAAAGACAGAAGATGCAAGTTGCAGTGCCTTCCCCCACCGTCACTCCACAATTTGAAAGCTCATCTGACCTGGATAATTGAATCACAAAAATATAGCTAATTTTTGAGCATGGACTGATGAACCAATTTGTGGAACATCACACCAGTTTCTTCCTCTTTTACCCATTTTGCTTTTCAAAACTCTCAGAGAAAGAAAAAAGAAGAGCAAGGGCAAATTTTAATTTTTAATTAAAAAAATGTCACTCTGAATTCTGCTTTTTAAGAAAAGCACACTGAAATAGTTAAAGGTACTGGAGCATCATGTGAGTAAAAACAATGGTTTAGAAAAACAATGTGTATGTACACGTGTGTCTGTATGTGTGTGTCTGAGAGACAGAGACAGGAAGGGATGGAGGGAGAGAAAATGAATATGATAAAGCGAATGTAGTAAAATGCAAACATTTGGGGAAAGTAGGTGAAGGGTATCAGGAATTCTATGTACTGCTCTTGTAACTTTTCTAGAAGTCCGAAATTATGCCAATATAAAAAATACTTTCAAAAATTCACCTTGGATGAAGCATGATATATTTATTTTCATTCTGCTTTGTGACAATCCCAGGACATAATTAAGCAGATTAGACAGTAAAGGCCTTCAAGTCCTTTGCTAATCCATTCATAGGGTTGGTAGTGGTAATGCAGTCTATAGATCAGAGGTGACCCAAGGAAAGGGAGGGGTGGAGAGGCAGAGAAGGAAGGGAGAGGAGAGAAGGACAGCGTCCGTAGCCCCCTATTTTGCATCAGAGTTTGGAGCAGGTAAGAGACTCTCCAGGATGGAGGGAAGCTAAGGAAAGGGGGTCGGGGGTGGGATGGGGAAACCACCAAACATTTCAGCCTCTTCTCAATCTGGTGTTCATAACATGCATTATGCATTTGTGGTTTGAAGTACTGTTGATTTCCCGATAAGATGTAGTTTTTCATCTGCAGCAATGTAGGGGTAATGACAAAAACCAGGATTCTTTCAGATAAAACCTGTGAGGGACAGGAATGTTTGTTTCCTCCTCTGCCTGTTATTTCCACAACTATTGTCAACTGCATGAAATAACAGAGATAATAAAACTGTAGTTGTTTGATAGGAAAAAAAAATCTGTAGGGTCATGCAGAAAATAAGTTCTTGCAGAAAAAGACCCAGAAAACTTCCTGTTGCTGAAGGAAAGCTATAACCAATACTTGAATTTCTTACACTGTTGTAAGTATTAATGAGTATTATCTCCCTCTGGGTCTGTAGTTGAGAAAATGCAACATCGCTTAGAAAGAACTTTCGACAAAAATATCACACAATGAGGATGTTGTTACACCATTAAAATTAGAATGTCCCTCTGTCCTTGTTTTTTCCCTTGGTAGCATACAGTCCAGGGAAGGTGCCTCCTGGCTATACTCCATGCTTTGTAGAAGCTTCTGAGACTTCTAAACCCAGAGCCATCCTCTGAGCGGTTCCTTAAGAAGAGGTTGGCCCAGTTCACAGCTCAGCAGACTGGATCAGGGCTCAGTGCTGGGCCTACAGCAATCTACAGTCAGCCAACAGCTTATGGAGTGACTGATACAACAGCCTTGCTCAAAGCATACTTTTCACGATGATGCTAATGCCAATCAGAGCTGCTTGTGAGGAAGGTTTGAATCCGAGTAAAAGAGCTCAGTGATAGACTGCCCCAGAAATAGAGACAAAGGGAAACAACAGAAGCAGGGTTCATGAATAAGCAGAAACAAGTCGGCAGGAGCCGTGAGATGAAGAGAAGATGAAAATGTTAGTTGAGAAAGTGAGCTGCCATCGTGTCACAGCACAGAGGACAGGAGCAGTTACCAGAGCTGAGTGGTGGTTAAGACGGCCAGTGAAGTGAAGCTCTTATTGGATTCTGATGGACGCTCAGTCTTTGTGAGGCTGTCTGTGCAGCTGCTTAGACTGGTGGCCTTGTTCTTCCTACCTTCCTGAAGCAACCTCAACAAAGACCACTGCTAACTGAAGAAACCTGACCATGTCCCCTTCCCCTGGAAGATCCCAACACCCACTTTCTCTTGGTCTCTCCTGATCCTGTGGCATGGCTCTCTCCAATCATCTGTCTCTGGCCCTCTCACCCTGCCGCCTGTCTTCTCACTTGAAGGCATCCATTCCTCAGACGTTTCAGGCTTTCCTTAAATGGCTATAATCTAGAACTGAAGCATATTTTTACTGATTGAATTTAGTTTAATTTTCCTGACCCCTTTTTTGGAAGTCAGGTAGGGGAAATGCTTGTCACCAGAGCTGTCTGATACAGGGCGCTGTGATGCTGGAAGGATTCTTTATCTGCCCTGTCCAGTAAAATGGCCACTGGTCATGTGTGGCTAATGAGTACCTGAAACATGGTTCTGCTATTGACGAAACAAAATTATAATTTAATTTTAATTAATTAAAAATTAAATGTAAATAGCCACACGTGGCTTAATGGTTACTTTGTTCGTCTTCCCTCAGAAGAATAGGGAAGGGAAAGGAAGGGAAGGGATGGATTTTTCTAGTCTGTCCTTATACAGTCCTGATCCAAATAAGTTGATTATTTTACTTCATAAATATATAGTTCTTGAATATTTACTGAAAATGCCATAACATGTGGTTAAAGGGCTACCTGTATTAACATCCTTTGGGATTCCTCAAAGTGCCCATTCATGGACTCTGGGAACCTGTATTTTAAAAAGCTCCTCAGGGTGTGAGAACACCTGCTCTACTGAATGTTCAGTTAGTGATGCCAGAGGGTCTTAAGCATAAATGCATTATATTCTGTCTGGAGTTTATTTTCTTTAAAAATCTTTATCTTATTTAGTTAAAATTCTGAAGCAATTTATGCATTCTACTCTGTTTACCTGGCAGCCTACTTTTAGGAAATTACTGCTTGATGACTGAGTCAACACATTTTTTTCATTGTCACATAATATTTCATGTTGATTAGGAAAGATAATATGCTATAAGGCAAGAAGGTCACCAAAATATGTATGAGGTTAACTTCTTGCACTTGAACCAAATATAATATTTTGATGTACTAGACTGATATTTGTATATTTATTATGGATTCAATAGGGTCTGAACACCAACTGATTCACTGAAAAGAGATGTTCCTTAATGAGCACATAGCATTTCAAAAAAAAAAAATCTGCCTGAAAGATTAGAGGCCATTCTTATCCCTGTATTCAGCAAAAGGAGTAGACAGACTGACCAGGCGCTTCCTGTCTCAATTATTTTGTAATTTTTATTTAGTTTTTAAGATTTTATTTTTTACAGTAATCTCTACACCCAATGTGGGGCCCGAACTTAAAACCCTGAGATCAAGAGTTGCATCCTCCACCAAATGAGCCAGCCGGGACGTCCCATTCCTGTTTCAATTTAGAATGACTGGAAAATTAAGCTCAGCATCAGGGAGTGTCTGGTATTGCTATGTGCAAATATAAGTGATGCAAATGAATGTGATACTCAATATAGCTTCTGGTCTTTTCATTGAGGGAAATTTCAATGCACAGTCTCTCAGACTTTAGGATGGTCTTTACCCTTCAATACTGATAAAAAGAGTGGGGACAACCTATAAAATCATTAGTCTAAATATCTTTAGAGGATAACAAAATGTAGGAAGCACAGTATTTTGATCATCCACTGGCACCTATCCCATTTTAAACATAGGTGCATGTAGTTTTCTTTTCATTTAATTTGGTTACAAGACTCTGAAACCAAAATTACTTTTTGCTGCAAAGAAAAATGCTTCTCATTAGCTTTTCCACTAAGGCCACTTTATGCAAATCCAGTATTATTAACTAAATAATTGAAATGGCCTTCGTATGCAAGTTTAGAGACAGTTTGGCATTGAGGTAGAGGAGGAAAATTAGGACTTAAAACACTCCCTTCTACTCAGTCTTCCAAACATTTTAAAGAAGTGATGCAATGCATTTTCCACACTGACTCTGTGCAACCCCCTGAAGAGAGGTGGCTGAAATGCTAGATTACAGTTTTAGCCTCACTGGGCCCTCAACTTCTTTCCTACCCCTCGTCTTCCCAATCTCTCTGGGGTTTACAAAGAACCGGGACATTTGAGGAAGATTTAACATGCCACAGCTTGCTCTGAACAGTTAATTAATTCATCAACAACAAAATCAAAATCTAGGG
This sequence comes from Felis catus, assembly GCF_018350175.1. Classification (NCBI taxonomy): domain Eukaryota; kingdom Metazoa; phylum Chordata; class Mammalia; order Carnivora; family Felidae; genus Felis; species Felis catus. The sequence continues at coordinate 94,845,394 of NC_058369.1, read as the reverse complement.
AATTACATGTTTTTCTGTATGAATACTCTTATTTATGGTAGACTTTTTATTCTGTCATGTCTACAATATAGACATTAATATTCAGCTATTGGTCAGAAAAACTTCCATTGTTCAGATGTATCAGGCCAATGTACTGCATTATTTGCTCTCTAAGACAGCCTCATGTAGTAAAATTAAAAACCCACAAAGGTGAGAAATTAAAATGGTTTCTTTTTCTGCTGACTGACAGAAAACTCTTAGAATCCAGCTTCTCTGCAGCTTTTTTTAAAGTTTATTTATTTTGAGAGAGAGGTTGCATGTGAGTGAGGGAGGGGCAGAGAGAAAGAATTCCAAGCAGGCTCTGCACTGTCAGTGTAGAGCCCGAAGCAGGGCTCAAACTCAGGAACCATGAGATCGTGACTTGACCCAAAATCGAGTCAGATGCTTAACCGACTGAGCCATCCAGGGGCCCCTCCCTGCAGCTTTTCAGAGAAAAGAAAACATAGATGTTTCTTCAATATAATGTCGAATGAAGCCGAGGTATTTGGATTTGGAAGAAAGCAACAAAAACAATAAATCTGAGCTTTGAAAGTTTACGTGATATGGAGAAAACTCATAGAGAACATATTTGTATCATTATCAAATAATTCTAGAAGAAGCAGTTCCTATAACCTTAAATCTATTTTAAAAAGATATACTGCAAAGAAAATACATTTTTGTAAGGGCTTTCGAATACTAATGATTGCAGTTCTGAGCACCTCTTTTAAAGCCTCTTTCCAATTAGTAACTTTTGAGACCTTATGGGCAATGCTTCTGTCCAGTCAGCTTGATTTATTTTTGCCAGGAGAAGCTGACCTGGAAGACCTTCTAGCAGCTTTGACTGGCTAGACTCAGGTCAGAAAGATCCTAAAAGAGCAGAGAAGAAAAGACACACAGCTCTGTGACCGAAGTTCAAACTTGCTGTATGGGAAGCAGCACCAATAAAGTTCACCTTTTGTTTTGTTTTACTGAACTGGCTACTGGATTTATAAAGCCAGGGGCCCTCATGATGGTAATACAGGTTAAATGCTTTGAAAAGCATGTGCTACAAACCTAATGAATTAAAACCGGTCTCAGAACCAGGAAGTAACTCAGCTTACTCTGTGTGACCAACTGAAATTCAGAATGGGAGTACAAACACCATTGAGGGAATGAAGTTGTGCTTCTAGGTAACTTTTTACCCAGTGGGGGGAAATAACCTGAAGAATGAAGAATCTTACTCTTATGTATGTAGTAGCAAGTCTGTTAGTAACATTTTCTGACTGGCATTTATACACCTTGTTTTATCTGGGGATCTTTCACCCCCAACCATTCATAAATCACCACCCTACTCCCAAGAGGTCAAAATTTGCCCCCACATTGAATGTATGCAAAAGCTGAGTCCCCAGCATAGCTCAAGGTATTGGCAAATCACCCAGAAGACAACGCGGACAGTATAATTTGTTCTTTTTGCCATGCTGGCAATTGACCCTGTTAACATATTTCATGTGAAGAGGCAGAAGGAAGACAGACTCTTGCAATGCTGTCTATCTAGATCCTTCCATTCACCAGAACATTTAATTATTGAACATCCACATGAGCAAGGAGCAAATATGGGATAGCAAATTAAAAAAAGCCCTCCCCACAAAAAAGTGTGTTCTCTATTTACTTCAGTTATGTTAAACAGAAAGATATATATATATATATATATATATATATATATATATATATAGGCATAAAATAAAAAAAAAAAAAACCCAGACATTTCCATCTGGTAATAAAGACACAGCCTTTTCAGAATTTGCTGTCTTATACTTGTTTCTGTGAAGCATGTGTGTCTGTAACAGGCCAGCATGCTAGAGATCGCCTTGTTTGGATTATGCTTTTTCTCTGCAGAATAGTAAAGGTCAAAGAATCGAATAGGAAAAAAGAAAAGCTTCATCATGATAAGGTCTGTACTAGGGGCCATGTAGGAATCAAAAGTGAGCTAAGTGGCCCACACAGCAGCTAAGTTAAACTAGGGAGCACACATCCTTTCCAAGGGAAGCAGCCATGATTCAGTTATATGTATAAAATTCTGGCAGGAATGTGAGTGCAGTACTGCCAGAGTTGCTGATTTAAAAAAAAATGCCAAGAATCCAGACTGTGTAAAATCTCTCCATTTTAAAATGAAAGCAACTAATTTAAAAAATTGTGTGGGCCAAATAAAGCAAGTCTGTGACTTAGGATATCGCTCAAGGTTAACCTTTTTCTAACCTCCACAAAGAATGTGTGAGTAGTTAAAATGATTTGCTTATAATTGAAATGGTTTGTTTATGACTGCATAAATAAAATACAATTTTGGCCGGGATCTAGTAGGTACCTAAATATATGACTAACTGTACTCTCCTTAGTAGAACCTGTGATCAATGCCATAATGAACATAAGAGATTCATAAGACATTTAGGGGAAAAAATCAATCTGAAATATTTCATGTAAAAGATCTGTTCAATATCTATTCATTATTACTTTCCAGGCAAAGTAGGTCATCTTACCTGTGCTCTCTTGAGAATGTTGTGCTCATCAGTGCTTGCTATTTGATAGACTTTTGCCATAACTATTGTTTTTCCCAAAGGCCCGCATGCTTTCTCCAGCTTCTGGCTGCAATCTTACGTTTGGGACGGTAAAAATAGAAGACACTGTGGACAGAATGAAAAGTTGCCATTTATATATTATGTTATAGATATGCTTACAAACTTTCATTTTAGAAAATGGAGACTGAGATGCAATTCTAGATGTCCTGCACAGGGAACATCGTGGTATGTCTTGGTCGCTGAAAAGTCAAGTGGTAACAGCCACAGACACATTTACACAGATTTATACACACATATGATATCACGATATCATGAAGTAATATTCATGCTCATATTTCTCCGATCTAGAAAAATTAACTTGGATTGTAAACAACATATCTTGCCCTTTCTTTATGCCATTCTTTCGCTCATTCACTGGAGAAATATTTATTGAGCCCCACACTGTTCTAGGTATTTTGGAAACCTGTAGTGTATAAATCAGAATGAAAAGAAATCCCTGTTCTTATTGATTCCATTTCGGAGAGACATGATAAGCAATCAAACAAATATATCAGCTAGTAGTAAGTGTTATGAAGAAAAATAAAGCATGGAAAAGAAACTGAGTGGAAGAAGGTCAGTGAAGGCTTTCTCGATAAGGTGCATTTGAGCAGACACTCAAGGAGGTGAGAGAGCAAGCCATGCACATATTTTGAGGATAAGCAAGCATAAACTATAGGAAGAGGAAACAACAGGAGAAGACACTAAGGAGAAAGGAAAGAAGCAGGCAAAACAGAATGGTGCTGTAAAAATACAGGTGAAAGAACATGGTGAGTAACGTGGGGCAGGGTGATAGCAGTGAAGAAGGGAGGAATGGTGTGTGTGTGTGTGTGTGTGTGTGTGTGTGTGTGCATGTGTGCGTGCATGTGTTTATTTTTTTTCTAGAGAGAGAACAGGGAAAGGGCAGAGAGAGAGAGAGAGAGAGAGAGAGAGAGAGAATCCCAAGCAGGCTCTGCACTGTCAGCACAGAGCCTGATGTGGGGCTTGAACCCATGAACTGTGAGATTATGACCTGAGACAAAATCAAGAGTCGGACGCTTAACTGACTGAGCCACCCAGGCATCCCCACCCCACCAACTTTTAAAAAATTTTTATTTATTTATTTATTTATTTATTTATTTATTTGAGAGAGAGAGAGAGAGAGAGAGAGAAAGAGAGAGCGAGCGAGAGAGCAAGGGGGGGGCAGAGAGAAGGAATGGTGTGTTCTAGCACCAACACGGTCTGTGGAAGGATTGGGCTGGAGTGTGACAAAAGAGGAGCCATCAAGGACAACTTTCACCAGTTGGAAGAATGATGTTGCCATTTATTGACAAGGGGAAACATACGGGAGGAGCAGGTCTGGAGGAAAAGATCAGGAGTTCAATTTTGGTAGTATTCAATTTGAGATGCCTACTAGAGGGCCACATGTACATGTTGAGTAGTTGCTCGAATATGCAAGTCTGGAGCCAAGAAAGGTGGGACTGGAGATAGAAATCTGGAAGCTGTCAGTGTGTAGATGATACTTAAATCATGAGACCGAATGAGATCATGTAGGCTCTAGGGAGTGTATGCAGATAGAAAGATCTGAGGATTATGCTCCAGGGCACTCTAAAAGTGAGAGGTCTGGCAGATGAGAACTCCACAAAGAAGTCTGAAAGGGACAATTTAGGGAGGCAAAAGGAAAGCCATGAAAGAGTCCTGTCCTGGAATCCAAGTGAAGGAAATGTTACTAGGAAGGGATAGTAGACAGTTGTGTTGGATTCTGTTGATGGACTGAGATGAGGGCTGGGAAAAGACCAGGACGGAGACTTTGAGAACATCAGTTCCAGAGTGTTGGGCACCAAAGCCTAGTTCAGAAGGATTCACAAGAGGGGCGCCTGGGTGGCTCAGTTGGTTAAAGTGCCCAACTCTTCATTTCAGCTCAGGTCATGATCTCACGGTTCATGAGAACGAGCCCCATGACAGACTCTTAGCTGACAGTGCAGAGCCTGCTTGGGATTTCTCTCTCCCTCTCTCTATCCCTCTTCTACCTACTCTCTCTCTCCCAAAATAAATAAACTTAAAAAAAAAAAAAAGGATTCACAAGAGAATGGAAGTCTAGGAACTGGAAACAGCAAATACATTTGAACTGGGTATGTTTGTTTTATTTTTTTAATTTTTACTTATACATTTTTATTCTTATTTATTTACCTACTTTTAAGAAGACAGTGTGGAGCTACATTAATGGCATAATGTTGTTTTAGGATAATACATAGGAATGAGTAGGAAAACTTATAAACCTTAGAGCTGGAAAGGTCCTTAGGGACCACTGGGTCTCTAAATAAGATCAGAAATCCACAGAGACCAAGGCATTTGCCCAAAGTTGCCCAGCTAGTTACCACGTGGAGCTGAAGCTAGAACCCAGGTGGTCTGATTCCCAGTTCAGTGCTCTTCTCGCTGCATCAATTTGTTGGCCTTCTTTTACTGCAGATCTGAGTTTTGTGAATTAGCAAATGAATGTAATAAAATCAAGGACTCTCTGCTATGAAGTGTATTTTGTTCATTTACTTTGACAAGGGTAGTTCAGCTTCAATAATTTATGTAACTTGATAGTATACACAGGAGAATGCCCTGTGGTGTATTTGGGAAAAGTAATGAATTTCTTCTAAATCAGCCCTCCGTTTACTTCCCTGCAATTAAATTTCTGTGAAGAAGTGGGGCAAGGCTGTTGGGGTTTCAGGACAGAGGGAGAATGACAGGGTGCCACCGAATTAGCCAGCTTTAACTACCAGATCCCCAGGTATCACTATTCTTGCTCGATAAATTTATAATTCCCCCTTTGGTGGCACACTAACACATTACTTCTAAGTTCTGGTATTATGTAAACTGGTGAGATTTTAAGCGACAGCACAAGAAAGAAAGATATTATATTGTTAAATGTTCTTCCAAAGCAAATAAGTGTCTGACATAAGCATACAACTTACTTTTTATATTAATCCATGGAACAACTGCATGCTTTGTGTAACCAGATTCTATAACACTTGATACTCTTCTCGCAGAGTCTGATATAATAAAGTAGGCCAAGAAGGCTCTTTTAATTTATTTTTGTTCCATTTTCTCCTTTTAACCTGGCTTTGCTTCTGCTTGCATAAGTATTTTCCTTTTGTGGACATTCTTTTAAAAAAAAATGCTATAAACTATCTTTAAGAATGTAGGCATTGTGGACTGAATTGTGTTCCTCCCAAATTCGTATGTTGAAGCCTTCATCCCCAGTGTGATGGTATTTGGAGATGGAGTCTTTTGGGTGATAATTTGGGTTAGATGAGGTCGTGAGGGTGAGGCCCACATGATGACATTTGCGGCTTTGTAAGAAGAGGGAGAGAGAGAGACAGAGATCGATCTCTCTGCCATGTGAGGATATAGCAAGATGGCTTTCTGCAAGCCTGGAAGAGGCTTTGCCAGGAACAAAATATGCCAGCACCTTAATTGTGGACATCCCAGTCTCCAGAACTATGAGAAATGAATGTTAATTGTTTAAGCCCCCACAGTCTAGGTATATTTTGTTATAGCAGCCTGAGCGGACCAATACAGGGAGGTTCCTGGAATTGATGAACCTAAACCAGTACTTGGTTGCTTAATACAATCCATTCATTGGTTCTGCAACACTTCTTCCCAGGTGGACCTCCTTCCAAATCCCCTTGAAAAGGAAGCACATGAGGGTAACGCCCTTGCTGCTGCCATTTGCCAGGTGGTGAACTTTTAGAAGACTCAATACCAATGTGAAATTTAATTTGAATAATTTCTAAGTATAGTCTGCAGAATATTAACCTAGATAACAGAGTCCCTGGAAGCAGTCATTTCACCTTGGTTCCCGAAGTTTCCAAAGCCGAGGAATTTTGTTTTGTAAACATGTTTACAAGGACCACCACGTTGTTCTAAATGGAAATGGCTATAGTATTTAATACTGGGATTGTCCTTTCTTGCGACTGGATTTATGCTTCATAATGATTATCTACTAGACACAGAAATAGCATTTCTGTGACTCAAAATTGTTACCGGAGGCATTTAGCAGAATCTTGCTTTAAAAATATAATGATTTTTCATCTTTATTCTCCCCCCTTCAAAAGGTTTCACTGCTCCTGATGTTTAACGTTATGCAAAGACGTGTTTCTGCCAATGAATATCGCCTTATGGTTATGCTTCTGCAAATAGCCTGCTGTGAGCTGATAAAGGGATTAATGCAGCCAAAATTCTTAATCTGTGAAATTACAAATTAAATTCTCATATTAAAAATACCACCCTGAGGTATTTTTTGTGGTTTTAATTCCCCTCTGGTGTTCTGCATACATTGTGCTTGTTAATGACGAGGACAAGGCTGTCTCCGGTGGCAGCCTGCTGCCGAGTGATAATGTGCAGGCATTTACTTACTGATAGAAACTGGATTTAACCACTGGCTGATAAACTAAGTGGCAAGTGGGTAATAAGTCCATATTAACAGAAAAGTACCACTACAGAATTCAGAATTCATAGACCATCAAAATCCTGGCTTAAACTCAATCATCGAGTCAGATGGGATTGAGATGTCACCAAGGAGGAGTGATATTAAGTTACAAGTTATACTAAATAGGAAAACAAACCATATGTTTGAATTTGATGAGCCAAAAACTAATGGACCCATTTATATCTCTTTTTCTCAGTATAGGAAGATAGATCACTAATTCATTATTTTTCCATAGAAATTTTATCTTAAAAAAAATGGGAATAGCTAGCATAATGGTCAGTGGGTAGAGTTTTAGAAAGAAAGTAGGGCAGAGTATAGAATAAATATGGGTTGGGAATATATAAAATATTAAGGAAGACTTACTAAGCATAAGGGGGAGTAGTGGATTAATATATCTATAGACAGTTTAGGGTAAAAAAAAAGAAATTCAAATTAAATGTGGGATATCAAAAATGATTTAGGGTAGAAATACCCAGAGGAGTTGTTACTTGGGACTTAGCTGCAAAATAAAGGGTGATGTTGTCAAGGAGAATCTAATACTACAATGGGAGAAAAAGTTTAAAGTCTAGGAGATTAAATAACTTTATGTTATGTATGGTAAGTATGTACCCAAGGATTAATAAATATATTATAAATATCTATGCATACATGCAGTATATTAATTTTTAAGGCAGTCAGAAAAGAGTATGGGAAGGAATATGTAGAACTGGCATTTGGAAAAGAACGCATCGCCATTGAACAAAAATGTTCTTACTGCAACAGTGTTTCGCAAAATTTCACAAGAATTCTGTTTCACACGTTGGAAGAAAGATGAGATCCTCCCAGCCATAAATCTCCCAAATATTTAAAATGTAATTGAAAAAGGCTGTGTAAATATGAACACTTTTGTAAAAACAAAACAAAAACCCACCCAGGAATGTGTTTTGTTTTAAAAAGATCCAGAGAGGAGCTGTCTGTATGAATACCAAAAGCATTTGTAGTTAAAATGAATTACAAGTCTTCGGTTCCTACATGTCAATTCAGTGCATTAGCCAATTGCCAACTCTTTGTCAGCTCACTGCATAGCAGCCCTTTTTACCGTTATTGTTACAACCAAGATGGTCTCTGAGAATCAAACAAAAATGAATCATTTCTCCTCTGTGTACTGCAGCCAGTTAAAAAGTACTCCATGCATGAAGCACTAAATATGTAAATCATATTTTCCTTTTCCTTTATGACTGCTCAGATCATTCTTTTGGACACATACATAATCAAATACAAAGACATGCAGTTGCAGACTGCAGAGCAGAGATAGCAAAAAAAGGAATCCATTTTCTTCCTCTGTCTGGTAAGCTAGGAATTGAATGGCAGGATTCCACTAAATATATACACACATGACTCCCTTTCCCTCATTCTCTCTCTCTCTCTCTCAATCTCTCACTAGCTCTCCCCCAACCCTTGCATATAAATACATACACACACATATATGTGTACATGTAATGAGTATGCAAACATACATAATCTTGCATATGCACACATAAAAACATGAACCTTCTATAAATATGTTACACATAGATGCTACAATGATACGGCTTCTTTGATTGGATGTTTCAGATTTGTCATACTCACTATCGGTCAGTTCCCATAGCCGTGGGGGCAGGTCACTAAAATACTCGTGGCTCAAGGCAGCCTGTGCTGATAGTCTGTTCTTTGGGGAACACTGTAGGAGCTTGGAGGCCAGATCCTCTGCATAATTCACATAGCTGAGCCTGAAAACACAAGCAAAAAAGAGAGAAATCAGACCAAACAAGAAAATCCACTAAATAAGACATAAAGTTCACCTAATTGTTTTTGGAACTTATTTATTCCTGGCCAAAAAGCAAGTTAAATTATCTGCTGAAAATAAAAAGAAGCAGAATTCATGTTGGTTCTCAGAGTATCTGTTAATTTAAACTAGCTTTTACTCTCGATATCTCCGTTTCATTGATTTAAAACATTTCTAGTATAAGTAAAGGGTTGATACTTTCAGGATAGAACAAGGTGCCGAGATAGAAAATTTCAGGAGATAATTTATCAAAGAGTTACCAGAATTTGTTCACAGAATCTACCTATTGCATATACATCTGGATACATTTATAGGAAAGTTAATACAAAATAATTAGGAGAATTAAAATAAAACTACTATTAAGTTCTCTAGTTACTGAAGTTACTTTTCCTCTAAGAATTTACATTTTCTTACATTGAATATAAAATTATTGGCATAAGTACCCTGTCACATATCAACAATCATAATATTAACATGAAGTTAACAAAGGGAATATGTATAACCCACATGGGGCTGAATTAATTCAAGATGATCATTAAAACAATGGTAGATAGAAACTATGTGTCTTAAGATTACCAAAGAAGCAGAGAAGTCAAATCTCCCATGTGGTACAACTTCCAAATGCATACCAGATCACACAGTCCAGCCCGGCCTTGGTTTTCGTGGAATCTCTGTTTCACAACTCAGCACAATCAAGCTCAGATAATTAACATAAAAATGATAATAGAAGTATTCCTGATAATGGCTGACATTGATGGATAGTTGAACACGTGTCAAGCACCTTCGTAGGCACTTTCCACACACCCTTGTATTTATTTAGTTGACCAAGGGAACTCTGTTTCCATCTAATGGCAGTGCAAGTGGATTACTCAATTAGCACGTTGAGTGGATTTAAACCCATCTACAATTACTTGACTCTAAAGTGGTTTGCATTTGTTTCAGAAAATTTCTAAAGGCAACCCGTGGATTCCTGAGTGTCTGCTGTAACAAGGTGCAATAAAGGACACTGACTCTCAGAAAGAGCCAGAAAGTGTGAGGGCAAGTTGCATCTGCTGGTGAGTATTTTTTCAAAAGTCTTGAAGCTACTAAGCACATGGTCAATGAACTTTCTTCAATAACCAACAATTCTCCCCCTTCTTGTACTCAAGCTGCTCTTCAGCATTGATTTAAAATTGTTATAGGGGAGGGGAGGATTGAAAGTGAGGAAGAAGAAAGGAGGTAATGAATTCGGGGAGCAAAAGAAGCAGGGAAAGAGCAAAGAAAAATACTACTCGGAGGACCCCCCCAAGAGGCCTCTCTAAGTCTTCATAAATGAAGGTCTTACAGATGGGTTCAGTATTTGCTGTAGTGGCTGTTTAAAAAACAACTTATCAGTGGATTGGTTTTAAATGTCTCAGCCTGGAAAAGACAAATTGGTCCACAGGAAAAGGAAGCATTCTCTAAATTCTCTACAGTTTGTTTGTTTTTTTCCTCCTTTCCTTTAAGAGGGGCCACAGCCATCCATATTATTGCTTCCTCTTCCTAAGATTTTCATTATTATAAACTTCATTAACATCTTTTAAAATACCAAAGGCAAAGTTTGAGATTAGGTAAAGTTCATGGTAAAAGCTGCACTTATATTGAATGTACATTTTATATGTAATCATGGTGAACATGATCATTGGTATCAATTTTACATAGCTTTGATGAAACAGAACAACAATGCCAGACTGAGACTAGATTGGAGTTTTGGGGCTTAATTCTGTTACAAGAGTGATGAACCACCTTATGTCTACAGTCCTTCCAGCTCCAATATGCAATGAATCACAATCTGTATAACTGTCGATTACATTCAGACTTAGTGTATATAATACCTAAATATAAAGAATTAACTGATATAAGACAATTCCATTTCACCTTCCCCAAATGGACTAACGTCAAACCTTAAGGTTGATGAGATAATCAAATGCTTATTTGTGATATGCAGGCTATATACAAATATTTAAATTATCACAAAATTATTTTAATTTAGAATGCTTGCTATTTCCTCATTTGCATTTCAAGAACCACTTTTATTCCAACTCTCCACATTTTCAACATCACCGTCTGTCATTTCGTGAACCACTTTCTGAGTCCATCCAAGTTGTTTGAGATATGACACTTCCAGGATACCTTATTTGGACATCTTTTCCCAAGCCATAAGTGCACGTTATCAGAATGCCAGAACGATTTGGTTGTCTTCACTTTCTATTTAAAAATCTTCCCTTGTAATTCCATTAAATTTTGTTTTATATATTCTAGAGCTGGGTAATTTAATGTGTAATAGTTTAGCACTTTTATCTTTCCCTGGTAAATTTAGTCTTTAATCTCTCTGTAGTGAACTTCTTTATTTTCAGTAAAGCTTTTGGACTAACGTTCATTTTTTTTTTTCTTATGTTCATTTAATGACCTCAGCTTTTGTTTAGTACTTGCCTGGTGTACCTTTGTCATTTTCTTACTTTTAATGTTTCCTATCCATAATTTTAAGATACCTCTTTCACAAATAGTATATAGCTGGATTTAATATTTATCCAAGGAGAAAATTTAGTCCATTTACAGTTTGTGATTACTGACATATTTGGAACTACTACTAACATCTTAATACTGCATTCTATTTTATTCTTATGTTTTTTTCTCTTTTCCTGCCTTCTTTTAAATTGAATTTTAAAACTGAAGATCTCCATCCTCTATTTTAGAAGTTACACATTCTATTTCTGTTTAATGACTACTCTTAGCTTTTTCTTTCTTTCTTCTTTCTCATTTCAGTATTTATTTAGATGTTTAAACTCTTGCACTAAGTTTTTACAAGCTGATGGGCACTGACAAATTGTTTTTCCTGAAGAACTGTAATTATACATTCCAGACATTATAAATATACGATTGAACATTAATACCCAGCACCAATTGTCTTACCAATAAATATTGTTACACAGATCAACAGGAAAATAAAATATTAGACATCTACTCAATTCATTAGCAGAAACTAAATTCTCTTTTTACACGATTGGGAGAGAAGGAAAAAGTTCACACTTTTTTTTTTTTTAATTTTTTTTTCAACGTTTATTTATTTTTGGGACAGAGAGAGACAGAGCATGAACGGGCGAGGGGCAGAGAGAGAGGGAGACACAGAATCGGAAACAGGCTCCAGGCTCTGAGCCATCAGCCCAGAGCCCGACGCGGGGCTCGAACTCCCGGACCGCGAGATCGTGACCTGGCTGAAGTCGGACGCTTAACCGACTGCGCCACCCAGGCGCCCCAAAAGTTCACACTTTTAACAACAGAAGTTGGCAAGCAACTTCCAATAAAAATAGGAAAAAATTACAGAATTTTCAGAAATTTTATGATTAAGAATTATTTGAGCTACAAGAACAAAGCACGTTTACTTTAAAAACAAGTATTTACTAAAAGGCATATTCAACATGTCCTACACAAGACAAGCACTACTTTTTACTAAAAGCACTTAACAGCTCACTCTCACCCTTTCCACCCTCTCTTTTAACTTGCATCCCAAAGTGCAAACATTCAATTAACTTTAAGACGTTTCTGTCTGGAGACATTAAAGATATGTGCTTCTGATACAATGTGGACTTTATGTGAACTTTTCAACCAGAGGTTTGTGATTTTCAAAATGGATGTTTTCATAATAACACAAAATGAGATTTATAGAAAGATGTTAAAAAATCATTATAAGACTTGGTTAAAAGCCAACAAAATCAGTGGTTACACAACCTGATGAATACCATTAAAAATTTTTTTTTTTCAACGTTTATTTATTTTTGGGACAGAGAGAGACAGAGCATGAACGGGCGAGGGGCAGAGAGAGAGGGAGACACAGAATCGGAAACAGGCTCCAGGCTCTGAGCCATCAGCCCAGAGCCCGACGCGGGGCTCGAACTCCCGGACCGCGAGATCGTGACCTGGCTGAAGTCGGACGCTTAACCGACTGAGCCACCCAGGCGCCCCATGATGAATACCATTTTAAATGTGAGAGACATAAACATAAAGTAGCAGGCAAATAGCCATATGGGCCCTACCGTCAATGTGTGAAATGACTGAAGGGATAAACGACAGAAGATCTAGATTGTTTTCCGTAGTTCTGAATTTTAATTTTGTAGATACTAATAACATTCAAGTATCGTGGCTGGGTATTTTGGCACCCAATCTCTTAAAATTTTTTATATATTGATAAGATTCTGGCATGTGAATAGATGTGAAGAAGACTTATAACTCAAACTGCACGCTTTCAGGAAAGGTCAACTGATAAAAACTGATAAGCATGTTTTAAATGCTGAACAGCAAGAATCCTTTGCTAAGTTTCCAAACAGGCCGATGATAATCCAAACACAGAGGCTGCAACTCTGCCAAGCTTGAAGCCTGATAAAACTGCTTATCAATACTCCTATGAAGGCTTCATTAGATTTACAATTCATCAAGCTTATGTGTTGGCTAATAATGTATGATAAACTGGGTCCTGTCTTAAGCTCCATTTCCAAGGCAATACCATCAGTAGACCAGTTTTATTGACTGTAGCCACAGTTTTTATGATTACTGGTATCTATGAAGTACAGCTGGATTTTAGGACAAAAAGTTGCTTGCTTTTAAAAGCTCTAATTTGTCTAATAAACTTCGCTGCACCTTTATATTTCATGCCACCTTCAATTAGTGCTAGGACAACCAGATTAGAGCTCTCCCAAGACCCCCAACATGATGACAGTGACACAACAGCCAGGTTCTTCAAGAAACGTCATTTTTATGAAACCTAACAAGTCCTCAACAGCCTGTCTGGATGGTAGTGCACCACCCCCAGATGGTCAGTCCAGAACCTGGATGCCTTCTTTCTCCAAAAGAGCAGTGTGGTCAGGTTGCTTCACATATCCTTACTATGTGGTAATGCCAGACTTTTTAAGTTTCTCTATAAATTTGTTTAGGGTCACACTGCTTAGACTGTCCAGTGTATGACTTCACAAGAGTTGGTCAGTTCATCTGAGCCATATGTAGTTAAAAAACACTCAACCAGATTATGAGAAATTTAAAAAAAAGAATATAGAATATAGAAGTGATGTAAAGAAACTGTAGTCTACTTCAATATACTAACTATACTTGGAACTCTCCGTGCTTTGAGTGAAAAGTTGGGAGTAATGGGAAATGAAATGAACCCCCAAGCAAGCAGCAGCAATTTTTTAATCCAGTAATGAGGCAAGAGAAAGGAAGTTCCCCCAGGTTTAGCCCATCTAGGTCAGAAAGCTTGTAAAATGCTTTCCTGATTTTAAACCCACCCTCCTGTGTCCTAGTTAACTCGTCTCATGGAGCTTCTTGGTGGAACAGTAATGAATTTCTATAGTTCATTTGTATGTACAGAGGTTGTGCTGTGTTCTTAACAGGTCTCCACCGCCCTTCAGAACTTAATAAATATGTGACCAAGAGCACCACAGAGCTGCCCAATCTGCAGTCAGGGGTGTCCTCCTTTGGGGTCAGTTGGTTTTGTTTTGTTTTTGTTTTTTACCATCAAGGATCTCAGAAGAACCTTCCACAGTTTACACCTTCACCCTCAGTTCTAGTGGGCAGCTCCTTAACTTCTGAACATTTCTCTTTAACTGCTTAACGTTTAAACTGTAGCTTCACCTTCCTGCTGAATGATACAAGAACATGGGAACACCTCACTTCTTGTGATACTAGTTCCATGTTTCATGTGGGATTGTCTCATATTTTATTCCTATTTTCTGTGATTTTCAAAAACACACATATTAAATGACGCTATTATTATTACTTAGATTTACTGATGTTTATAACTTATTTAATCACCTTTCTTTTCATGTTTCATACGTTCCTTCTCTTCCTTAGTTTTTTTGTATCTGAAATATACATGTCAGAAGTTCTTTCCACGATGAAAGAACTTAGTGGCAAATTCTCTCCGTTTTGTTTTCATACAGGATAACAGTTTCGCTGCAGATATAACTGCAGGTTCAAAGCCTTTCCCCCTAACTCTAAAGATATTTCACTGGCTTCTGTTGTTGCCGCTGCCAGCTCTTATCTTCCTCCTTTTAGGATTGCAGTGTAAGGTGTTCTTTTGATTTCACCTGCTTGGTATTCAGGGTTTCCTGAATATGAGGCTTCATGTCTTTCAACAATCCTGGAAAAAATCTCAGTCATTACTTTTCTTTTTTTTCCTTTAATTTTTTTTAACGTTTATTTATTTTTGAGACAGAGAGAGACAGAGCATGAATGGGGGAAGGTCAGAGAGAGAGAGGGAGACACAGAATCTGAATCAGGCTCCAGGCTCTGAGCTGTCAGCACAGAGCCCGATGCGGGGCTTGAACTCATGAACTGCGAGATCATGACCTGAGCCGAAGTCGGATGCTTAACCGACTGAGCCACCCAGGTGCCCCATCAGTCATTACTTTTCAAATATTGCTTATCCCCCCATTCTCTCCCTTCTCTCATTTTGTAACCACAACGTAATGCCATCTTCCAAAATTTTCCATGCCTTTACTTGTTCTTTCATATTTTCCTTCTGTCCCTCCCTGTGCTGTCCATTCTGAGCAATTACTTCAGAGCTATCTTCCAGTTCAACTAATTCTCTAATAAGCTGCATCTAATAGGCTGTTTTCCTTGTTCATTTTGTTTTTAGAAGTTCTTTTTAAGTCTTTGACAAATATGTGTGTCCAGTTTTGATGACATCTTGTTCAAGTTTTAGATTTGATCTTTTCTTTCTTTATAGCATTTTAAATATAGCTATGCTCTATGTCTCATAATTTCCAGTATCTGAGGTTCTGGGTGAGGTGGCCAATTTTGTTGCTTTTGCTACTGACCCTCACTCACAATGACTTTTTCTCAGATGTTTTATAATTCTGGATTGTGAGCTCATGCTTGGCTAATGTTAATCTGTGGGAATCTTGAGGGGACTGGGTTGAGAATATCTTTCTCCATAGGGATTTTCTTTTGCTTCTGCCAAGAGCCCTGAGGCTCTCTTAACACTTAGGCACTCCAAGTTCTTTCTGTTGGCTTCTGCGACCATGTGAGTTCTGTAAATTTAAATCTAAAATTCTAGAATATTCAGGGGACTTTTTCATCCCCATCCAGAGCCAAGGCCAACACAGTTGTCCTTGCCAGTCTCTCAGCTGGAAGCAGATGTTTTTCAGCCAGCCCATTACTGAGGTTGAAGTGTTTTGAGTGTCTTGACTATGTGGGGAATCTGGATTCCTATGCTGTGCCTTTCTCAGGCCCAAAGCTTTGTTTCCTGACCCCGAAATGGTTCCGCGTTCCTGTTTTAACAATATCTCCAGGGTAGCCGCAACTTTAATACTTACTTATCACTCTGGTTTCTTCATGCTTGATGCCTGGAGATTTCACTTAATGTTATGTTGGTTCAGCTATATATATGCATTTGAAAGCATGTGCTTGTTGTATCTTCTCCAGCATTTTAGGTCAATTTTTGTGCTAGTAGGAGAGACTTGTCCCTGCCATAAGCATTTATTTATAATCTTTTCAATCTAATTAGTTACTATAAAATCATCTATACTTGTAATGTTTAGGACTTTCTCTCTGGAATCACTATATCAGTGTTGTTTCCCTACTTAAAAACAAACAAACAAACAAACAAAACAACAATTACTTCTTTTACATCACCTCCATGAAGCCTCAAAATCAGCTAACTGAAGTTGTTTTAGGCAAATGTTCTTTCACCACTCAACTTTATATGTCAGTCTCAAATGCACTGCCTAAATGAAAGAAGCCAAAGGCTACATACATACTCAATAATTCCACTTATATGACATTCTGGAAAAGGCAAAATTATAGAAATTAAAGAGTGGTTGTCAGAAGCTGGGTGTGGGAAGGGTTAACAAAGGGCACAAGAGAATTTTTTCAGATGGTTCTACATCTTGATTATGAAAGATGTACATCAGGCCTTCTAGAGATGTGAGATGGTAGGATCAGGGGAACTCGCCAAGGAAATTCAGCAGAGGGAATAGTGCACAGAGATGAATTGTTGCAGATTGTCACCAGGAACATTCAACCCTTAGGGGTGGACAGCTGACTCTTGTGAGTGGCTGACATCAGGACTTCCATGTCTCAGCAGGGGGCGGTGTGCAATGGCTCAGGGGATGTCCTGACAAATGGGGAGGTGCTCCTGACAGTGGTGAGGCCTTCCCACTGACTTCAGTGCTTGATCCCACGTCACCAAGCGGGGACCAGCCTCTGGCTGTCAGACTGTGCCTATCAGCTGGGAGGGTGGATTCAGGGAGCTCCATGTTCATGAAGGGTCACATAAACATGGTAGGGTATGCGGGACAGAGGAATTTCGTGTTCATTCCATATTCATTTTTTAAAAAGTAAAAGATGTTTTTTGTTTGTGGAAACTCTCTGAAAAACCTAAGGAATTTTAAAATTATAAATCTAGATGACAATGAAAAGAAACAATCTCTACTGAATTCAGAATGTGTGTGGAGAGCACCTTATGAGTAAGTTTCAAACAAATGCTTTTAGTATAGTTGAAAATAATGGTATGTTGCTATTCTAATCATAATGAATATTTTTCACTTTCCTAGTTCTTATCCATACCCACACAACACACACACACACACACACACACACACACACACACACACACACACACTTTACTTGCATTAAAAAGAAAGATATGAAAGAAGGTGACATGAAGAGTAAATGACTGCCTCAGACCAGGGATATGGAGCAGGATGTTTCCTTTATTCCATGTCCTGGTCAGTTTCTGCACCTCAAGAATGAGGAAGATGGAACACATGGTCTTTGAAGGCTGTCTAGCTCTAAGGTTATATGCCCTCCAATCTAGGAAGAACCTCATTGTGAGCTAGACGCAGGGAGGGTTAGCACAGCCACACTTGCCTGCTATCACGAACCTACCAGAATGTCCCCCCTTGTCACCAGTGAGATGATCTAATGTGCCTCTCTTCACTCAACCTGTCAACTAACTGCCTTGAAAGCTCACCTAAGTTTCTAAGTCATCCTGAAAACAAAGAGCAAAGTGAATCCGAGTGTTTTGCCAGATTAAAGGAGACTGATAAAGTGGAGAAGACAGAAATGAAGGTGAAGGATGAATATGATGGGGCAGAAAAGAGACAGAGTGGAGCTATGGTGAGGCAGCAAGGGCTACTTCCTATAAGGCATGCTTCCCAGTGTAGCCTGGGAATAGGACATCTGCTGAATGACTGAGTGTTTATGTGAGGACACAGTATATCGACTATTACACCTATAGAAATTTTACTTTACCTGAGAAACATGCATATAAAAAGCAATCAGTTTTGAGCAAAAACATCTTAAGGTCAAGTCCCAGTCCTTAAGGTACATCTTTTTTTTTTTTATTTAAAAAAAATTTTTTTTTTCAACGTTTATTTATTTTTGGGACAGAGAGAGACAGAGCATGAACAGGGGAGGGGCAGAGAGAGAGGGAGACACAGAATCGGAAACAGGCTCCAGGCTCTGAGCCATCAGCCCAGAGCCTGACGCGGGGCTCGAACTCATGGACCGCGAGATCGTGACCTGGCTGAAGTCGGACGCTTAACCGACTGCGCCACCCAGGCGCCCCAAGGTACATCTTCAAAGTATACATCTCTTAGGGGTGCCTGGGTGGCTCAGTCAGTTAAGTGTCTGACTTTGGTTCAGGTCATGATCTTGCAGTTCATGAGTTTGAGCCCTGTGTCAGGCTCTGTGCTGACAGCTCAGAGCCTGGAGCCTGCTTCGGATTGCGTCTCCCTCTCTCTCTTTCCTTCAATTTTCTCTTTCTCCCTTTCTTTCTTTCCTTTTTCTTTCTTTCAGTGAGAAGGAAATTGGTTCTTGTCTTTTTAAAGGTACATCAAACTAGCAGAACAAGTTTTTTTTGGTTGTTTGTTTTTTTTTTTTTTTTACACTGTAATTTGAAGACACTTCCTCTAAAATTAATGATACATCTGCTTTTGGAACAACTAAGACAAGTCACATTTTTCACCTTCCAAATATCTCTATAAAAATCTTCACTGGGATTTATTAATATTTTAGCTAATGAAAACTAGACATACAAAGTAGAGATGTAATAGGTTCCATCTATTTAGAGCATTCAATGGAGATACTACCTTCTATATAACAGTTGAAGAGGAAGTAAAAGGGAACAAAAATTTCTAGACTATTCCTTCCTGCATTCTATGATGGCACAGAACTACATACACTGTGGGCCTGTATGTGGAGCATTCTATGTGCTTGGTCTCACAGGAAATAGAGCAACCCGAGTGAGATGCTGAAGGTCTCTACATTCACGCTTGACTCACTCACTGTCACTCTTCACAGGGCAAAGCTGGGGCCCTGGGTCCTTTCATTTGACGGTACACATACTGTCACTGTGGCAAAGATGCCAACGTGGGCATTGGCCACTGGATTACACAGCAATTAATCTCTTGCAAATGATTTGTGAAGAAGCCCACCCACCCATAAAGGCAGGCTGTTTCCTCAACTGTACTGACCAGGACTGTCAGATGCAGTATTCTTTCTTGTCTACACATCAAAAGCAGAATGTTCATTTAATTACCTTCTTATCAAAGCTTTTGACTTAGAGGGAGGACTGTGGTCATAAAACCGCTCTGATTTTTCAAAAAGTGACTTATGTTTAGAAAATACGCTTAAATTTATTCATTTTGCAAAGAGGGGTCAGTAATTTGTCAAGCAGAGCATGAAGGAAACCCCTGACATTGGAATAAACTTTTGGGGAAGATAAAAACTAATAAGGAAAGGTTTAAGCCTGGGCAGTGAACTTCTCAACCCCAGGTGCTAGGCTGTGCAATGAAAAGAGAGGCAAGACTCTTAGTTACATTAATACCGAACACACAGTTATTTAATGCTGAGACTTCCTTTGTCAATGCACTGCTATAGAAAAAAAAATTTAATGAGATTCCTCCCCTCAAGGTAAGCAGATAAGATTTTAATATCAGTTTCCATAAATAGATTGTGTTTTGTTGTGCATAGAAAATTGTTCAGTTCTCATTCATTTATTCTGGTGAAACTGTTTAATGACACAATCTCCCATGGAAGACACTCATTCCTATAGTGGTCAGTTCACCTGACCATCAAAATATTGTATCATGATAATGCTATAGATAAGGAACTCTACAGTTTACAAAATGCTTTCACATGTATTATTTTATTTGATCTAGATAATCAAAGGGTCAAAATGAAGAGTATCTAGGTTTGTGACTCTTGAGTCTTAGTGTCCATTACATGTCACACCAAAGATTTAGTACTAATACCATACATGACTACACACCTACAAGATGTGTGTTACCAAGTTGGTAAGAGGGTTATTGGGTTATTTTAAAGTTTTCCTTATGGACACCTGACATTTTTCTATATTTCTCTTTTTTCTATAATTCTGAACTCTATTTCTGTAGAAATACTCTTTCTATATTCTTGTTAACACCCACATGGCCCAATATTAAATAAAGACAACAAAGAGAGTCCAGCTTTTACATGGATAAGATGAATAGAGCCCAAAGTTAGTCATGTTAATTCATACTTCTCAGTCTCTCCTTCATCTCTAACCCTTACTCAATACATAGTTGCTATTACAGTAAACTCTATCTGGTGGAAAAGTACACAAAATGCTGGAGAGTCCTCAGCAGGATATGAATCAATCAAGTTCTTGAAAACACTACCACTGACACTCAAGAGTATTATAAATGCCAAAAAAGTGGACCAGAAAGAGGAAAATATTAAATTCTTGTCTTGGACTTTAGAGCTTAGTTAGATAATATTTATCCCAAATTTCCTAGCTTTGATTTTATTTATTACTATTTTCTACCCTCCCTGGAAAACAAACATCTTTGCGATGTTTAAGTTCACTCCAAAATCATATAAAAAGTGGTCTGGCTTTTACAAATTGGTTAATTTATCACATGATTATACTAGCCTTTCCTAGGTACTCATATGAAGCTATAGATTATACTTAGCATTTCCCATGTACTAATATGAAGCTATAGATTTTCATGTTTACATTTTATAAATCTACTGATACAGATATCATAAAATATTCGTGGAGATAAACTAAGTGAACCTCTTGCTATATTATTTTCAACAAAAGCTATTGTGTATTTAAGCTTATTTTTACTTAACTACTACAAAGACAGACCATGCTTTCATTTAACCTGTTTATACAAAGGAGATGGTTAACTAGTTCACTACATTATTTTTGCAGACATTCTATGTTAATTTCCTCTCCAATTCTTCTCAGTGCCTAGTAGCAGCTACTTTTTTTAGTTGTAAAGTCTTATTCATTTATTTATTTATGTATACTTTTTTTAATGTTTATTTATTTTTGAGAGACAGGAGAGAGAGCACAAGCAGGAGAGGGGCAGAGAGAGACAGGGAGACATAAAATCTGAAGCAGGCTCCAGGCTCCAAGCTGTTAACACAGAGCCCCACACAGGGCTTGAATCCATGGACCATGAGATCATGACCTGAGCCAAAGTTGAACACTTAACCAACTGAACCACCCAGGTGCCCTGTAAAGTTTTATTTTTTAATAGCTTATATGTAACTCATATGTACTCTACCTCTAATTCTGTCTAAATAATATAATTTTTAAAAATTTTTTTTCTAAGATTTGTTAGAGCTCACCAAACATTGACATTTTTCTTCTATAGGAATGGTACAAACCTGTCAGGCATTATACTTGTACCTCAGTTATGTTTTAGAAAAGATTCATAGTTTTAGTGGACTAGTGATTATATGATTCTATGCTTTTGGGGGCGCCTGGGTGGCACAGTCGGTTAAGCGTCCGACTTCAGCCAGGTCACGATCTCGCGGTCCGTGAGTTCGAGTCCCGCGTCAGGCTCTGGGCTGATGGCTCAGAGCCTGGAGCCTGTTTCCGATTCTGTGTCTCCCTCTCTCTCTGCCCCTCCCCTGTTCATGCTCTGTCTCTCTCTGTCCCAAAAATAAATAAACATTGATTCTATGCTTTTGTTGAGTATTTTACTTTAATAATGTGGTTTACAGCAGAAGAGGCACAAATAATTACTCTTTAATCCTCTGACTGAAGGACATGAGAGAAAGGATACTTTATTTCAATAAAAGAAATGAGTAAAAATATATTAATAATAACTAACCCTTGTAAACAGAAGGATAAAACTTACAGAATACTTAAAATTCTAAACTCACAAGTCAGTATAGAATACCCACAAAACCCAAAGGATGTGCATTCAACAGAATTGATTTTCAACATCCAAGTTATTTTGTTTATTGTTATATCC
Source organism: Felis catus (assembly GCF_018350175.1). Lineage (NCBI taxonomy): Eukaryota > Metazoa > Chordata > Mammalia > Carnivora > Felidae > Felis > Felis catus. Next base: position 94,823,260 of record NC_058369.1, on the reverse strand, counting down.
AATCATAAACACTAGACCTTCATAACCACACAACCATAACCACATGACCTTCCCTGTGTGGAATTCCATTGTTAGCTCAAGGACATCAGGCAACTTGTAACCTTTCCAACTTCTGATTATAGATCAGGATAAAATTAATAACTCTCTTCTACTTCACAGGACTGCTGTGAAGATTGACCTTTGCTTACCATAACTTGCTTAAATAGATCATCAGATTATTTTACCTGTTTCAGAAATTTTCAAAATGTCTTTATGAAATCAAGAGTGAAGCAAATTGTTAATGAATGTTCTACCCTTGTGACATTTTTGACATTTATGCTATTTAGACAATAAAGATGATCCAATTTTCCTGAATTCTAAGTGACTGATTATAGCACTGTTTCTTCTGAAAAAGACAATTCTCATTTTTGATGATAAAAGATTGCATCGGGAGTTTAAATTCAAATCTTCATTTATAAAAAGAATTAATGCATACAATAAAAAATTAATGCATATTAAACCTTAGCAATGGCTTATGTTTTACATTTCAGATAGATATGTTCTAAATATTTAGTCCAAATTATATGGACAGTATGAAAAACATTTTGACTACAAAAGGCTGCAAAACTGTTTAACTTATTGGTGCATCTATATTATGTTAAATTGAGTTAATGGAAACTGGTTAACTTCACAGCCTTTTATTCCTCAGAAACCCTATGGAAGTTACAAATCTCATCATCAGAGGCAGTTTTGGAAGCTGATATCTGCTTCACCAGAATGGAACGGTGCATCCTCGGACTATAAACAGTGCTAAAAATAGCTCCCGAAAGGTATCATTTTGCGTGATATTATTTCACCAAAAGAGAAGAAAAATATATCTTTAATCCTGAACAAAACCTCTTCAAAGTTTATGTTCTCAATAAACCTTTCACTGAAAACTGCAAATATAACGTAGTAATGCAATAAATGCCCTAACAAATATATCAGATTTTTCACTTAATGCTTTTTACAGGCTTAAACCAAATGGAGTAAAAGGAAATCACCTTTTACAGTCTGACTCCTACAGGAAGAATGCCTTGCTGTTACGCTTTTTAAAGAAGGCATGGTGAATTTATATCAATTTTGGTGAATCTTGGGGCTTGATAAAAGAAAGAAAAATACCAGCACAGTTAACATTCCACAGAACTCACTTCACATGTTTATTTCCTTAGAGACTGGACATGATCCAAGATATTAAGAAAAACATAAAAAGAAAAAAAATGAAGGTAAAAGATGTACAATTTAGCACCCATGCTAATATAGATGTTCCCTTATTCCTTAAAAAAAATGTCATCTTGTAGACTAAGGGTATTATATGGTTAGGATTAGAGAAAATCACTAAAACCAGTGCTCTCATTTAAATCAATACGAAAGAAAATTTGGTTAGGTCAGAGCTTATTATGGGTTGTTGAATTTTAGTTAAGGCAAATGAACACTATATTTTCTGGGGATTCTAACTTCAGCTTCTTTATTTTATATTGCAGATATTGCATCTGGTCTTGAAAATATATGACTTCATTATGATGTGAAAAAGAACTGTATGCTTATGTCCAAAACAAGAATTGGGTTAGACCTGTCAAATATTTGGACATCCTTTATAAAGGGCCTGATGATCCTTGGGAAGAAAAGTCAAAATATCTTTCAGTGTTTATTGCTCTTGCAAGGAGCCTCCCATCTTCCCTGTCAGAGCGTTTCTTCTAGACTCTACTCTGAATCACTTGCCTGTTGAACTATCTGATGCCCCCTGATTATCACAAATGATGTGACCAGCCAGCAAATGACACCCTTGTTCTAAATACTGTGGGCAAGTATACAAAGGAGGACAGAGCATTTGTGGATCATTTACTATGTGCTAGAGACTCTTTGCGCTGTCTATTCCGCATGCTGAGCCATGAGATGATCATCACTGTCCCTCCTTACATGTGAGGAAACTGAGGCTCAGAAAGGAGGAGCAGCACAGCCAAGGTCACACAGCAAAGTCAGGGGCAGAGCATGTTATGTGCCTCAACTGCTGATGCTCTCTCCTGTGCATCATCCTTCTGAAGGCTTGATTTGTACCTTTTTTTCCTCATTATAAAAGTAAGACACAGTCAGTCTAGAGAATTCAGAAAATCCTGAAACAAGTAAAGAAAAATAAAAACATCTCCTAAGTCTACAATCTGGAAGTAATGAGTTTTTATCAGTTAGATGTGTTTACTCCTGTGTGTATAGGTCTGAGCAAATATAGCATTTTACTGCTTTGTAATTTTTATCACCTTATATATATTTTACATGATAAAATTTTCTTTCAAAACCTGAATTTTAAAAGCTCTCTTTAAACCCCTGAAAGTCAAACTCAAGTTCATATTGAGGTCATATTAGCTTTTTGTTTTCCTTCTAGTGAAGAAAAAAAGATTACTGCCAACAAATTTGGACATTCATAAATATTTTTTTCCTGTTGAGGGTGTATGCTTTTTTTTTTAAACCATGGGGTATTTACTTTTCAATCACTATTCCCTAAATATTATAGTTAGTTTTACCAAATCTCCATATGGAAAAACACGATTGTAGGCATTTTATATGAGGTCAAGTCCTGGTGATGCATTCAGCTTCATGACTGTCATACTGGGATGCTAGGATGAAATCTTTTTTTTTCACTTTACTACACAGCTCTCCTTTTAATATACTGCACTTGTTTTCACAATGTTTCCTGCACCAAGAACTTCCATTAAGAGGAGAAAATAAGACCTCAAGGATAGGGGAAAAACTATTGGTATTTCTTGCATACTCATGGGTACAGATGGAGAAGTTAGGTGGGAATTAAAATTAGTATTTATTATCACAGTTTCTGAGGTTCAAGAATCCTAGGGCAGCTTAACTGGGTAATTCTGGCTCAGGATCTCTCACAAGGTTGCAGTCAAGTTTATGTCCAGAGCCAGTCATTTGAAGCTTGATTGGGCTTGGTGAATCCCCTCCCAGTATGGCTCACTCGCATGGCTGTTGGCAAGAGGTCTTAGGTCCTCACCATGTGGGTCTTTTCATAGGGCTGTTCACATGACATGGCAGCTGGCTTCTGCAGAGCCAGTGATTAGAGAGAAAGGGGGGCAGTCAGAGCTAAGGAAGGAGCTGAAGTCTTTTACAACCTAACTTGAACACTAATGTGCCATCACTTCTGCCCTATGCTATTGGTCACCAAGACCAAACCTGGTACAAGGTGGGAAAGACTACCCAAGGGTGGAAAGACCAAAAGACAGGGATCACTGGGGGCCCTGTGGGGGTTACTGAACCACGCTGATGATTATAAAAGGTGTCTAGGTTTTTAAAAATTATATATATATATATATATATATATATGCTAAAATTTGTCATTTTAAGCATTTTCATGTATGCATTTCAGTGGCATTAATTACATTCACAATATTGTTCAACCATTACCAATGTCTATTTCAAAATCCTTTTGTTATCCCAAACAGAAACTCTACACTAATTAAGTAACATATTTTTCTTATTAAAATACCATGACAGTATTAAAGATAATTTTCAGAAAGTAGAAAAAAAATCACCCCAAATTCTACCACTCTAACACAACAGTTTTCATCTTGTATATTACATTTCAGTCACAGTTCACAGATTTTTTTGTGTGTGTTTATTTATTTTGAGAGAGAGAGAGAGAGAGAGAGAGAGCGAGCCAGTGAGTGGGGGAAGGACAGGGAGAGAGGGAGAGAGAGAGAGAATCCGAAGCAAGCTCCACGCTGTCAGCACAGAGTCCAATGCAGGGATTGATCTCATGAACCATAAGATCATGACCTGAATGGAAATCAAGAGTCGGACATTTAACTGACTGAGCCACCCAGGAACCCCTAAATCAAATTTCTTGACGGTGCCATGAATGAATATCTTTACAGCTTTTAACACATTTCCATTATATGTTCCATGTTGTTTATCAGTTTATAGTGCCCTTGGCAGTAAATAAATGGATCCACTTCTCTATAACCTCACCAGCACTGGTGTTTCAGAAGGAAGAGGTTATGCACCTGGGGGACTGGGGGGCTACTGAAGGGCTGTTGGATGGAGACATAGGAACCACCGAGGCAGCTTTTTGATTTTTTAAAATACTGCATTAAAACATTATTTATCTTGATTACTCAGTTCTTTTTTGGTGCCACCTTAAATTCTGAACCCAAGGTGAGTGCTTTCCTTGCCTCATCCTAGTCTCAGCCCTGTTACATAAAAAACAGCAAATGAGGGATATATTTACTTGCTCTTGAGGCTACAATATAATTGAAGGAGGCGAAATAAACTTTCTAAAAGAAGCTTAAATGTTCCTATCAGAAGAGTGTGGAAAACTTTTTGAGAGTTATTTTGGGATTAAATGAGATAATTCAGACAAAAGCATACGGCATGCCATAGGCACATCCATGTGCGCCATGAACACACACAGTTGTTAGTATTTAATAATAAACATTCCTGTTAATTTTCCATGACTTCCATCCATGAAAAAAATTAAACTGACCAACTAAATGCAGTAAATGAAGTTTTCTCTAAATCAGACAATATCCCTGAAAATCCTTTGGTAGAAAACACCTCATAGGGAAATTTACAACTGGAAAAAATAAAAGCTTCAAGGTCATGAATAAACTTATACCAAAGCCAATTCAAACCAAAACACACAAAAAACAACTCATTTTTTAAAACGCTCATCAAATAAAACAATGATAGAGCATCTTAAGTAAAAATATGTTGAATATCATTTTACATACCTAAAGATAGATACATTTTCTCGATAGATATGCTTCAGGAATGATTTCATTTCAAGAAGATTTTGTAAATGTGTTTTGTTGTGTTACATATCAAGGTATACTCCCCTCTTGGTCAATCTCCCCTTTATTCTATGTTTTCCCTCTTTATAACGGTCTAATATCTTTCTCATTTTGTGGCCCACCATGACTGGTTCCTGGCCTATTTTGTATGTCTTGATTTTCTCTCGCCTAGCAGGCACTTGGTTGCTGACCTCAAATCCACATTATCAAGACTACAGTAAAAAGCATGTCTTCTACCTGGTCATCCTCATTCCTCTTTTTCTTTTCCCAACCCTTATGTTCAAATGGTCCCCAAGTACAGTGACTCACAAACATGTGAATCAGCGCCCTCAGAACTGTAGAATATCAAACTGTTGGCTACTAGAATTCTGACTTACTGCAACATGTGTTTGGAGAGGGATGACTGTAATTTCTTACGTGGCCTGGGCTAAAGTTAGCATGGAGAAAACATTTGTTTGTGTTTGATTTGGTTTTGCGGTTCAAGCCCTAGAAAATAATTTCTTCTACTCTGTGATGTGATGAATGCTACAAATATGAGAACCCATCAGAGGAGAGATCTTTAAATTTTTAGAAAAAAAGTATTTCATATTTCAATCAAAAGATATCATTTATTCCTATATGAGAGTGTGTAATTTAAGGAGTGATTTTTAGCAACAAATGTGTAGGGTGTATTCTAACTCAAGAAGAGCTAAACAGTCTTCTCCTAGTTCTTAGCCCTTGCCTTTGACCTTGTATTTTTTTCTCTCTGTACCTATATAAATCTGCATATCTTTGCATCATTATCAAATAGCCTAGGTGTTTATGGAATTTACAAATGGCTATTCCCAGCACAGAAATAGTTGCTATGTAATAGATACTTCCGTCTAATGGTTTCTCTGCAGATAACACAAACGTCCATTAACAGAAAGCCTACCACTCTTAAAGACTGGCAGGGAATGGCTTTGTGAATGGGAACCCAGTCCTAAAGCTGTCAGCATTGATAGAAACGTCATGATCCCTCCCTATTTTGTTCTGTTGTTACTTGAGATACAGGGATGCCTAGGCTTTTCCAAGAGGATGGTTTCTTTTTTTTCTTTTTTTAGTTTTTTAAAATGTTTATTTATATTTAAGAGAGAGGGAGAGAAAGACAGTGCATGAGCAGGGGAGGGGCAGAGAGAGAGACGAGACAGAATCCGAAGCAGGCTCCAGGCTCTGTGCTGTCAGTGTAGAGCCCAATGCGGAGTTCAAACTCCGGGACTGTGAGATCATGACCTGAGCTAAAGTCAGACGCTTAACTGGCTGAGCCACCCAGATGCCCCCGCCAAGAGGATGGTTTCTTAAAGAAAAATGTGGCTACCAAGCAGCCCTTCTTTTGTTTCTCATTATGTAGAAGAGGTTGTGGAGCTGGGGGCATGGGTGCTATAAAGGGTGGTTTGATGGGGAGCACAGAATAAGGTAAGGCTATCTTTACTGAAATGAGCACGACCTTTGAGTTGCACATTCCTTTATTCCTGCCTTTAATGCCACATTTGGCTCTTATGGAAAATGATTTATAATGGAAGGGCTATCATTCCATATCCATGACTTAAAGAAACCTCAAACTGACTTAACTGTTAGAGCTGGTTATTTGCTTGAGTACTAATTCCATCTTTACATATTAAATAAAAGAAAGATAACTGAATAAAGTTGAAAAGCTGCATATTTATTATTCTCTGGGGTCCAACTACTTTTAATTGCCAGGTATATGTAGGTAAGGGTATTTTCAGGCAGAAGCTAGTGGTACAATACAAACTATTAAAAAAAAAGTCTCCTTATGTCTTCAAACCAACAATATCAGTATAATATAGGAAACTGAAGATAAGCATTTGCACATTGTGTATAAAAATACAGAAGCATTTGAAAGAATTATTACTTGGGAACTTATGAGAAAATTTTCAAAAGAACATCGAGGTCACTTTATAATGGATGGAACAAGCACAGGCTTTATTTTTAGTCAGTGTAAAGAATTATTTCATACAGAGAGACAGAGTGTGGGGGGCGCACTCCAAATTAAGGAATAAGCTTGTTTGTGGCTTGACACATTTTAGCATATTCTTAAATTTTATTTCTATATTTAGGAAAATCTAGGGGCAATGGGTGGCTTAGTCAGTTGAGTGTCCGGCTTCAGTTCAGGTCATGATCTCACAGCTCGTGAGTCTGAGCCCTGCATCATGCTCTGTGCAGACAGCTCGGAGCCTGGAGCCTGCTTCGGATTCTGTGTCTCCCACTCTCTCTGCCCATCCCCCCCACAGGCTCTGTCTTTCTCTCAAAAATAAACAAACATTAAAAAAATGAAAAAAAAAAAAAGAAAATCTAGACATCACGATGTGATCAAACTGAGATGGTGACATGTTAGATGCCCAGAGGAATAGTGCTGCTGAAATGCCAGGCTTTAAAACTCCATTCTGGATATCCAAGAGAGATATGCTCAATACTCAACAAAATCAAAGAATTGGAAAATCGGAAATCTCTCAGATGTTCTGAGAGAAAGAAATCCTGGGACAGAGTCTGAGGATGTGGATTTAAGCCTACAGCTCTATGAGAAAGAATAAGCAAGGGACTAAAAGTCTGGGTAGTAGACTTTTAGCTACAAGATCTAATCTACCTCACAATATATTCTGGTGAAACATTTATTATGAACTGATCAGAATTCATGCACTATTCTGCACTGTTCAATTTGGTGACCACAAACCACATGTGAGTATGTAAATTAATTAAAATTAAATAAGATAAAAATTCAATTCCTCAATTACACTAACCATATTTTAAGTTAAAGAACAGCCATGTGTGGCTAGGAGCTACCATACTGGACTGTGCAGATATAAAATATTTTTATAAATGCATAAACATCTATTGCACAGTGCTGTTCTATGCCCTTTCAAGATTTGCTGCAACTTCTAGAAATTTCTAAAATTTAAAACAATTGTGTAGTTTATACACTGGGAAGATTTGGTTCTTTAGATGAGAAGTAGAGACTGGGTTGAGAAAATTAGTGAATGCAGTTATACAGAAGAGGTCTCGCTGGGTCAGTGATTACTCTAAAAATGTGCTGGCCATTAAGAGAAAGAGCTTAAAGTCACGATGGATGGAAGATGTCCCTGTGGAAATCTTCTTCACTTTCTTGGGGGAGAATAAGAGACATCAGATTTTTTTCAGGGGTCACAACCTAAAAATAAAGATGTGAGGTAGCAGAATTCTGGAATAGAGCAAAGCCTAATTTGACCACCAAATAAAATCACAACTGCTGGTGTAGTTCAACTCAAATTCTAAACTTCAGTTAAGGGTGACAAGAAATGAGAGACAAATGGAAAAATCACATTTGTATTCATGTGTAAATAAAATGATGTGTTCCATTCTATTCAGAGGCAAAGGCATGGAATTTGGTGTAATCCTTAATCAAGTAGCCTGCAAAGTACCTGAGACAATAATAACATCCGCCATCTAAGCAGATACCTAAAGTGGCAGACAATCAAAGCATGGGGAAGCTCTGACTTCTCTACTAGAGATATCTTACTTGTTTTGCTAAAGGAAAAAAAAAAAAAATCAGTGGCTTATCTCACTTTTTCTTTCCCCAGAACATGCTGCCCTCTACAGGCCACATGGATATGCACATACATAAAGATCTGCATGATTAAGGGTTCAGTTATATCCAAATTAACAGGATCAGCAGCAAAGCTATAATGAAAATGAGGGGAAGCAGTTAGTTATAGTTGTCTGAAAGCTTTAGGATCAAGTTGAGAAACAATCAACACTTTTAAGCCTCTAATAAACCTTACTTCTTCAGCTGACATAACTCTGAGAAATCATAAACAGTACTGTAGTCCTATTATGGAATTTTCCTGGAGAAGCTTAAAAGTATGTTGACAGTCGACTTTCTTTTGTTTTAACTAGGGAGGGGAAAGTGCAGAAGAGAGAGGAAGAAAAATGGTTACTGTGGTTTGAGAGCTTTCACTAACATCTCCAAAGTATACCAGTTTTGATCTAAAACTCAACATATTAAGATGAGGCTCTAAGTTGGAAAATAAAAGCCAATGAATTTAATGGAATATACATGATTTTATCCCTGTTATGAGTTTAATTTTTAAACCTTGGCTGCAGTGAAGTGGTCAAAATATAGCCTAAGAAATGAGACCTATCCTTTATCTTGACTTCAGATCAATTATTCCCCAACAGTCATGCCATAAACACACTCTCTCTCTCTCTCTCTCTCTCTCTCTCTCTCTCTCTCTCAGACACACACACACAGCTGCTATGTTTATTGGTGTTGTCAGTAAAGGATTTAGCTGGACAAACATCACAAAGATGATGACTGATTTAATTGAATTTATGATCAAATGTTTTCCATTGCAGGAAGAGTGGGAAATCACTTATGGGGAGATTTGAATAATTTAAGGGAAATTCTCTATTTGGCATTATGTTTGTATATCAAGTCTTGAGGGATTACATACAGCTGAGGTCTAGCAGAGAAATCACATACAGATACACAAAGATATGCTCTGTGACAAATGCAACAAGGGCCAGAATATTGTTCCTTTGTGTTGATACTTCTATTCACTTATATCTCATTTATAGTCTGGTAAAGGACATCCACACACATATATACTATAAGACTTCAACTGTAAACCGCCACTAGGTTCTGTTGCGATCCCCAAAATGTCCAAATGATCTAAAAATGCTCTTTTAGATAAGACAAAGGATAATTGGTTTGGGGGTTGTATCCTTGTCTGTTTATGGCATTTTAAGGTATCTTTGTTGTTGTTGTTGTTGTTGTTGTTGTTGTTAAAGACATAATGAAATCTATTATTAAAATCACTTCCATGATGAATATGACCAGGTAACATGAGATTTGTGCTTTAGGGTATGGACTCGGTTCAATGTCTGAAAGAAAAAGGCCAAGTTACCTTTGCAATTCCCTACTGGTTTGCTCCTTGGTGATGACAGATGTACCAAATGAAGGCCATGCTCCCAGCCTTCATTCATTATGTTTCTAGGGATAAGTTGTCCACCCGCCCCATTCAAAACCCCAAAACAGCAAGAATAATTATTTTTGGTCTCACCACTCATCTCTGGGTCAAGTGGACACCCAGAACTAACATACCTGGTGTAGTCTTACCTATAAGTCCATGTATGAAGAGCATGACAGGAAAGCTCCAACAGATGCTTTGAACTGGATAACAGTGTCCATGGGTTTCTTTCAATATAATTAGGAAAACTGTCTAGTAGGTGTGTTTAAAGACTTAGGATAAATCAAAGTTCTACGTTAATTATGTACAATGTTATTTGTTAACATATCACTCTTAGGAAGGAGCTGCTGAGAATCAGGGAATCTTGTTTCTATATAAGAAGTATTTTTTTTTAATGATTTGGTGACCAAGCAGTTCAGCATGTGCTCCTAAGAAGGTAGAAGAAATAGTCCAGAAGATGTCTGGGGACCCTGTATAGCAGTGGGACTCATGTTCAAGAACTGTTGCTTATTTGGAACTGAATGAAACAATCTAACTGGCAGGGGAGGACAGGGTGTGCTGAGAAACAAGAGGGAGGTAAGCTAATGTTGGCCAATGGTGCCCCATCATGAACACTCATGCTTTATTCAATCCTCACAATAATCCTGCCAAGGGTTTTAAAGACTAAACAACTGGGGCTCAGATTGATTAGTGAGCTTCCTAAACATTATACCATTGAGTAGCACATCTAGGACTGGAACTTGAACCCTGTGATGCCAAATCACACGGACTTCAGGCATTTTATTCCCATTTGGCCAACTATGAGTTTTTGCAGCCTTCCTTCTTCTTTTCTATTCTTTCTTGGTTCATATCAAAAGTATTTATTGACTGTGTATTCTTTCTTACAAGGTCCGTAGGACCATCATCTACACAGCAGATGTCAGATGTACACATCAACATAGTCTATTAACTATATCTTTACAATTGGTGGAAGTTGTGCCCAGTTTTATAGAAAGTCTCCCCTACTATAATGAGGTTTGCCCAATCCTAATTTTCATGATAACTGACCAAAGAAAAGTGTGGAGTGGGTGAGGTGGATACAAAAGACAATGTTGTTAAAATCATCTTTTTCTCCAGTGACTTTTAAAAATTTTTTTATTTATTAAATTTTTTTTAATGTTTATTTCTGAGAGAGGGAGATAGAGTGCAAGCAGGGGAGGGGAGACAGAGAGGGAGACACAGAATCTGAAGCAGGCTCTAGTCTCTGAGCTGTCAGCACAGAGCCTGACGTGGGGCTTGAACCCATGGACCATGAGATCATGACCTGAGCCAAAGTTGGGACACTTAACCAACTGAGCCACTCAGGTACCCCTCCAGTGACTTTTCATGTTCATCTTAATTTTGAGGCTGACGGTTCACTAAACTCATAAACATTTTCTTTTTAAAAAATTTTTTTTAATGTTTATTTATTTCTGAGACAGAGAGAGACAGAGCAGGAGCAGGGGAGGAGCAGAGAGAGAGGGAGACACAGAATCCGAAGCAGGCTCCAGGCTCAGAACTGTCAGCACGGAGCCCAACGTAGGGCTTGAACTCACAAACTGTGAGATCATGACCTGAGCCGAAGTCAATCGGTCAACCAACTGAGCCACCCAGGCGCTCCAACTCATAAATATTTTCTTAACCAAAAGAAAATGATAAAAATAAGTGTTGAGTTTTTTTCATATCCAGTTTTTTTTAATAAATAAAGAGCAGTGAAAACTGCATTTCAGTTTATGTTTCACTTTTTAAAATGTGGTAATTTTCAATATTCTGAAGCTGAATAATTAACATATGTACCCATGGGGTCCATGGGAAGCTTATTTAGAAAGTGGAGATTCTCAATAGCATCTCCTATGTGGTGAAGAGGAAACTAAGCCTTTATGATATTTTCTGAGTAGAGTTAGGGTAGATCAAGGGGGCCGGGAACAACAGCAGAGAGGTGAATTCTTGAGGGAGTTCAAAAAGGGGAGACAGCTGTGTGTCTAACCCCTAGCAGTTCCCAACAGAAAAGAGAGAGCGGGAACAGAGAAGGAGAAAGGAATAGAGACACCTGCAACAGGCAGTGCCCCTCAGGAGGGAACAGCGTGGCTTCTTGAGGGGAGGAGGAGGGGAAGGAATGTCTGCTTGATGTTCTTTGATAGTTTTACTAGTCCCTCTGCAGATTCATTACACTTATTGGGTCCCCCAGAGCTATTATTTTCTCAGTGTTTACAAATAAAAGACAGGGGTGAGAAGCAAAAATATAAAGGAAGATCTCTGGATACTTGAGCACAAAATGCCAAGAACTCAAACGCATAGACTTTCCAAAGCATCAGACATCCACATTTGTACTACACTGGCGGGCACTGAAAATAAATGAATAGTTTACACGTAGAGCTACAACTGCGCTGCCCAATATGGTAGTTACCTATGGCTATTCACATTAAATTAATTAAGGTTAAATAAACTTTAAAATTCAGTTCCTAAGTCACTCTAGCCACATGTCAGGCGATCAATAGCCATAGGAGGTTAGTGGCTGCTGCACTGGGCAGTCCAGATAGAGAAGATTTGCATCAATGAAGAAGGTTGTATTGGACAGCACTGACCTAAAGGGGACAGAAATGCTAGGCCAAAGTTTCAGATATTTCAGAGACTATGGACTTTCTGGAGAATAATCTCTTTTTTTCCCTCTATGCAGGAGGTAGAAAATGATTTCTTCCTTATTTTGGGGATACCTAATGTGAACCAGGCAACATGGAGCCACCAGAGTCAGAGTGACATCTGTGCTTGTCACTAGATGGGTCAGAGATCAGACGGAACAGACTGTGTCTGACCTGGTGAAGGCTGGGATTGCCCCCTCTGCTCTACCTTTCCCCATGACTCATCACTGAATAGGAAACCCCAGTATCCACTTGTGGAGAGCAGAATGGCCCCAAAGATGTCCACTCACTAAATCCCTGAAGCCTGTGAATATGCTACTTTCCATGGCAAAAGGGACTCTGCAGATGTTATTAAGGTTGCAGATCTTAAAACAGAGAGATTAACCTGGATAATACGGGCAGGCCTTTAGAAGCTAAGAACTTTCTCCTACTGAAGGCAGAAGAGATAGGGCAGGAGGGAAAGTGAGAGAGTGTCAAAGCAATGAGAAAGACTCCTGCCATTGACTGGTTTGAAGCAGGAGGGAGCAGTGTGATGAGGAAACAGACGGCCTTTGGTTGCTGGGTGAGAGTTCCTGCTGACAACCAGTAAGGAAAAGAGGGCTCAGCCCTCTGGCCACTAGGGACTGAATTTTGCCCGCAGTCTAAATAAGCCTGCAAACAGATTTTTCCTCCACTCCAGATAGGGCCCAGGCCTACCGATAGCTGAGTTTGGCCTTGTGAGACCCAGAGCAAAGAAACCAGCTGAGCCCATCTAAACTCCAGCTCAACAGAACCATGAGATAATACTTCTGTGGTGTTTTACACCAAAATATTTATGGTAATTTGTTATGGCAGCCACAGAACACAAACACACCGTTTTAGATTTTGGAGAAGCAGAACTTCAGTTCACACACGCTTCTAGAATCTGTTTCGGGAAACAGTTCAAGAAAGCCTAATTCTATGTGTTGCCCTCCTTTCACAGAAACAGGCAGCCCAGCTGCTCCTGGAAACCCTGTGCCACTTCAGAAGCATGGCTGGATTTTATTCCTTAATGAGCTGGATGGCAGAAAGAAGGTATTAGCTGCACCATAAGTATGTACTTGGGGATGAGGAATCCAACACATCATTTAAAAAGCTGAAAAACAATAGCCATTGCCAGGTCCCAAGCCTGGCACGTACTGCCAATTAGTAAGAGAGAAGATGGATATTTTCTGTCTATCAGAAGTGGAACAAAAAACTTGTGCTCAACGGATAACGAATAGCACGGGGTTTGCCCTTGGCCATCACCAGGGGTTATTAATGATAGCAAATTCTTTGCTACCACAAGAAAGACATGGACAAGATATCTGGCAATGGCACAAAATGACAGAGGATAACCTCCTGGGGGAAGTGGGAGCTGTGTGGAATAGGGTACTAATGTCACTAGCAGGGTCTGTATGGGTGGCCAGGAGGCCTGTCATCTCTAGCACTTAAGATTGTCACGAACCCGCCTTTATCCCAATGGTGCATTATCCAGCAGTGGGCACAGGGGAGGCCTGAGTTGATGTGTGTGGTCAGCCTGCCACAAACACTTTCCCCAGGAAAGAAGTCAGATTTCTATTCCAGCCCAGCTCTCTTGCTGCTGAAAACCCAGACTGGAAATGAATTGCATCATTTCCCAGAAGAGATCTCCATGACCAAGATTGTAATAAGGACAAAACAAATAAGATATTGATCCACGTGAATATAAGCGTTATTAAATTGATACTTCTTTCCTAAAATTCACTTTGGGGCATACATTCCAAGTTGTAGTTTTCCATAGCATCGATCATTTGACCTCACTGAGCATGTTTTCTTTTTTTCAAGCTATATAGAGATAGTAGTATGTGTCCTGACTACTTCCCAAGATTGTTAAAAAAGACATGAGGAGGGGCGCCTGGGTGGCGCAGTCGGTTAAGCGTCTGACTTCAGCCAGGTCACGATCTCACGGTCCGGGAGTTCGAGCCCCGTGTCAGGCTCTGGGCTGATGGCTCAGAGCCTGGAGCCTGTTTCCGATTCTGTGTCTCCCTCTCTCTCTGCCCCTCCCCCATTCATGCTCTGTCTCTCTCTGTCCCAAAAAATAAATAAACGTTGAAAAAAAAATTAAAAAAAAAAAAAAGACATGAGGATGTGAAAACATACAAGAAAGCAAATTCTATATTGCAAAAGGCTGCCCAAGTGTTAATTACCATGGCTACCCCATCACAACTCTGACTACGGGGCAAGGAGGGTATGTTAGGCCTTTGACTATGTATGTTTTATATGTTATCATATCTATGCTATTGCTACTATTAGTAACCAGGTCTGGGCCTTTGGCAATTTCCCAACTTTCTCTTGCCTAGCTTTCTCTGTGTCCTCCTGGCACCTGCCCTGACCCATATCTCTGGACAGCCCTTGATACTGTCTTCTTCGGGGCTCTCTAGGACTCCCACCAGCACCTGGACTCCTCTTTCCCTTTTCAAAAATATAGTTTTCAATTTTCTAGAAGAACCGTTCTCTGTGAGGTGGCAAGGGGTTTAACAGATCTGGTAAACATCACACCTACATGTTGCTTTTAGTAGCTGAAATAGTGAATCACTCTTGTGAAAATGAATGTTCCCAGAAATTCCTCTGAATTGCGGCTTTGGGGCCTCCAAACAACACCATGCACGGGTGTCCAAGATCAGGACAGACACCTGTGTGGATCTGATTATCCAAGTGTTGCAAACTCTATTTCCAAGGGTGTCATGAAAATTGCACCCCCTGTAGCCTCCTGAAGCTGGGCTCACATCCACGAGCCGGGCAGGGAAGAGCTGCAGCTCCAACTCATCCTGGGGTTAAGAGAATGGAATTCCAAAAATGTCTGCGTAGAGCTTGTCACCCCAATATATCCAGGCCTAAAAAAAGTGCATTGATAATGTACAGAATAATTTCTTTGGAAATACTGGGGGAAGAAATCTCCAGGCACTAAATAAATTAAAACTGTTACTTTGAAGTAAATAGACTTATAACAAAAATGATCAACAATGAAAAAAAATGTGGAAGTGGAGGACGGACTTCAGAATCTGGCTCAGCTCAACTGCTCCTCCTAGTGCCAAAAGCCATTCTTATGTTCCTCTCACACTGTTAAGCTGGTACAGAAATGGATAGTTCTAACTTGCTTTGCAATATATTCTTATTTTGGAAAATTTCAGATCAACTTAGAACAATAAGGCAGAGTAGAAAAAGAGGGCTTCTGGTTTCTTGAGAAGGCACTGATTTAAATCTTAATTGAACATAGTCAGATGTTGCCATAAGAAAAACAGGGAATCAGCAACAAATTACAGAGAGAAGTTTACATTTTTCTTTTAAATATTATTTTAAAGACTATGTTTTATGCACATGTAACATGGATCTAGCAAGTCATCTACAAAATATGTTCTGAAAGTTAACCATTGAATGAGAGAACGTATTCAAGGAAAGTTCAAGAATACAAATTTAGGAAACACTTCAATCTTCTAAGTCAGGGTTTGTCACTGTTGGTGCATTCAGATATATGCAGGTCAATGTCTTCTTGTCTATCTTTGCATTTCCACTAAGGGAGCTTCATTACAATGACTCTGTACTTATTACGCATTTTAAAGAATCAATGCTTTCAATTCTTAGAGGATAAATTCAGTTGGACCTACCTATCAAGGAGGATTATAAATCAAACCAGAGCATGTAGATGGAGAGAGCAGGATGAGGTTGCCCTACACCTATTCGAGTCTGTGGACATGTATTGCTTTATCAACCATGAGCTGTTCTTTCCACATATGTCTTCTGTGACAGGGTGGTTTATCTTGGGTTCTCTTTTTGCTCCGTTCAAACCCCCCAAATTGTTCAGCTGTTAAAAAGTTCCAAAACAAGCAAATGTGTTCCTGGAATCCTACCCTTAACATTGCTGGAGAGCATATACTAAGGCTGCTTCTCCAGCCAAAATAATAAAAGATCTTTTAAGTGGCTGAAATTCTTGGTTGATTGCATATACATGCCAATGTCAGACAACTCTAAATAGAGAGATTTGGAAGAAAAATAGGGAGAGTTTTATAACTCCAATGAAATAAAATGGAATGTTTTGAAGGAGGTCAGAAAACAGTACATGTATTTATATAAAATTAAGATTTGTCTCCCTTTAATCCAAAATCCCCTTTTAAACAGGAAGAGCCCACACAATTCGTGCATGTCCAATATAGGGGAATAAAAGTACTTTCTTTTCTTTATTAATATATATTTATTAATCTCAATCCTGTAATTAAGATTTCTTCTTTACATTATCCTTTTGAGTTTAGATATCTGCTGCATCTTTTGATATTTTTCTCCCATTACTGCATTGTTTCCCCAGAATACTTAAAAAAATCCTTCAAAGGATAAAATTATGCCCATGGTTACTGGTATAAACGAAGTCAGCAGGGAATTGTATTGGCGTTACCTAGGGCAGGCTTGGCCCCCAAATAAACTGGGTCACTTGTTACAGCTGTTCAAAGAGATTCAAGGATTCATTTCTCAAGAAATTCTTACTCTTTTAGGCAGGTTAACAGATCCACTAGCTTTAATAGCTGAGTTAATATGTATTTTTAAATACATTGCTATTTAATTTTAAGCAGTGACTTACTTTTTTATATTAACCTACCCGTCTTCTATTAACCCATCTAAATTGAATTCAAATTAGTTCTTGCAAATTAGTTTCCTTTATTTTGAACCTATTACTGCTATATATGAGAATTTACCGATTGCTCGTTTCGTAATTGTGCTTGTAGACAAGCAAATTCGTTTGTAGTGATGGAGAAAGCCAGCACTTGCTTACGAGTCTTTAAATGCAGTTCTTCTGAACTTAGAGCTCATTCCAAAGTGAGGGAAGTTGAAATGTCTATGATGGTTGCAAGGTCGCAAGTCCATTTGGATGAAGAATCAATAACAAATTAATGTCTCTGAATTTTCAGTTTCCTGGAAATTTCATTGGGTTTTAATGGGCTAGAGGCTATTGCTTGGCTCTAAGGATTCAGTAGGTAACACTGGGATACCAGAAAGTAGTATTTTTATAACATTTTTAGTGATATTTTATTACTTAGTGTTTTCTGAAATAACTCCTTAAGGCAACAAAAAATAAGACTTACGGGGACTTAAAAAATAGCTTGATTCTAAGCAAATTATGTTTATAATTTAAAAATCTTACCTCGAGCTAACAGCTTTTAATAGTTTCCCTAACATGTTTTAAAAGTAATCTAAGGGTAGGACCCAGTTTATTAAATGCTTTTGTAATTTCTTTTTAAAAAGCATATGTGATGTTAGAGATTAAAAGAAAAACATTAGCTATAATTCTACCAGCTCATTAAAAAGACTTTACATGAAAATGTAAGATTTCCTTCAGTATTTTATTTTTTATTAAAAATAATTTAAGTTTTATTAATTCGTTTTTGAGAGAAAAGGAAAGCGAGAGAGTGAGTGCATGACCAGGGGAGAGGCAGAGACAGAGGGAATCCCAAGCAGGTTCCAATGACAGCTCAGAGCGCCACATGGAGCTCGAACCCATGAACAGTGAGACAGATCATGACCTGAGTAGAAAACAAGAGTCAGATGCTCAACCGACTGAGCCACCCAGGTGCCTCTCCTTCAGTATTTCAGACCCTGGCTTTGGTAGAAAAATTATAAATCCTATGTTCATAGAAAATGCAATTAATAAATATCCCTGAAATTGTATCTTAAAGAGAAAACTGTTTTCTTATTTTGTGAAAAATCGTATTCTGAAGAATTCTTACTTGCCCTTAAGAATAAAAGCATCTTTTGGGGCGCCTGGGTGGCACAGTCGGTTAAGCGTCCGACTTCAGCCAGGTCACGATCTCGCGGTCCGTGAGTTCGAGCCCCGCGTCAGGCTCTGGGCTGATGGCTCAGAGCCTGGAGCCTGTTTCTGATTCTGTGTCTCCCTCTCTTCTCTGGCCCTCCCCCGTTCATGCTCTGTCTCTCTCTGTCCCAAAAATAAAATAAATAAACATTGAAAAAAAATTAAAAAAAAAAAGAATAAAAGCATCTTTTAAGAAAATACCTAGCATCTTTTAAGAAAAATTTAAACGAGATTGTGCATGATGCACATAGTTTTTAAAATGTCTAAAATGTCAATACCAGAGGATTCTACATCCTGATTTCCATCAATGAAATTAACTACTTTTGTTATAACATGAACAACTCTCAGAGAAAAGGGAGTATCAAGTCTTAGGTGGTCAGAATGAAGTGAAGCAATGCAAAGCTTGAATACTATTTCAATTTTATTTTTCTTTTACCTCGTTTCTCCCAGAGTAGAGTAATGTAAATAGCTAGAAGTACCTTCTCTGAGAGGCATCTCACTAGTGACTATGGAAGGCAGAATAAGAAAGGCCCTTCACCTGGGCATGTATGCTAGACTGTTTGTGATGGCAGGTGGTGCTGAATACAAGTCACAAAAATGAACGACTGAAATGCGCCATGTGGAAATGAATGGGGTCATAACCACAAGAGGATGGCAGAAGAAATATCATTCAGCATTGTCTACAGACACCTCTCTCCCATCTTTTGTAGACGATTCTAAGTGGATAAGATCTGCCATTTATTTTCCTGGGCAATTTGGAGGTCATTCTAGCTTTGTCCCTCTGATGGAAGGAAATGGAGGTTCTCTAAATTGAAGGCTATTTGCCACAAATGCCACGTGTAGATTCGGCAGATATTCCTGTTACTTCAAAGATGGGGTTAGAAATTCAATTGCTTTATAAAAGATTGTCTCATACAATGGTTACCTGGTTGGACAAAACTTTTTGAGCAATATGAGAGAATGTGTTTGATCATTTAATTAAGGTAGGAACTGTATACTGTATATATTATCTGGTGTATGAAAGCACTTAATTAAAATGTTAGACCGCTGATCAGTAAAGAGGGGGAGGTGGAAGGGCAAAAGAGTGAGGAACACACACAGAATGTTCCCAGAAGACGGCATGCCTCCCAGAGGTGACTCTACAGACAATAAGAACTAACTCTTCAAATGGCAAATGCAAAGCCTTGTGTTAGACAAAAATAATTATTCCAGTGCTCTTCTAAGATGGATTTAATAAAAATAAACTGCCAAATCTTTCAAATAAACCACTGCAGAGTTTCACGTACTCATTCCATGAGTTCCCTTACAATAAGCTGTCCACTGTATCTACTGACAATACCGATTAAAGGCATTTTTATTATAAAAAGGTTTTCTCTTATTTTTATAATTGATGGTGTCTAAAATTAAATATGTCATAACAGTAAAAACTAAGGCAATAATACTGAAGTCCCCATAGACAAAAATTTGTTATGACACTTTGAAAATTTTTAAATCAAAGCAGTTCCAGTTACTTTTTCCCCAGCATAATGCTTGAAATATGATATCCACAACTAACAAGAGTGACTCAATTACTCTGCTTTCCAACTTTCAATGGTTTACTAACAGGTTGGCTTGCAATAAAAGACCTATGATTAACTTGAGAAACTCAGATCTTCAGATTTCATCAAATTTCAAAACCAATAAATAAAACTATTTCAACAAGATCAGATGAGAGAACAGAAATCAAATAAACAGATGACATACATTTCAAGCAATATAGGTACTTAGTTTTCCAAGAAGGCCTAGGGGAACAATAGATAAACTGAAAAAATGTGAAAGATCAATTTTATCTTGCTCAGAGGTGTTCACCAACATTATTTAGATTAGAATCAGTCATTAAATTGCACTTAAATGCTATTTTGCTGATGCTAAAATATTTCTTGAATTTAGTTACAAGAAGACTGAACCCAGTGAATTTTAGGATTTATCATTTCGAAGCAATGCCACGTTGCTCTCAGAACCCAAACTCATATATAACAGCATTGGCTTAGGCTGAACATGGTGGCTGGTGCATAGTTATGGCTTAACAACTGTTTAATGGTTAAATGAATGGAGAAATGGATATTTGGATGAACAAATGAAACAAATGTCAAGACAAACTTATTTGGAGACTTTAGAAATTGAGAGAGGGACTGAGAGAAAAAGAGAGAGAAAACAAACATAAACGGTATATGGACTTACTTATTCCACGCTTGCCTAAGGTTTTTAGAGCTGTACAGGGTAAAGCGTTCTGAAATAAAAAAGAAAGATGATAAACAATCTTTGTTTCCGATGTATAATTTGCAAATATGTTTTTTAAAAAAGCTCAACTTTTATAAAGATAGCGTCTGATTTAGTGATGAGTACACTAGCCACACACCTTCATCTTTAGATCAGGCAGTTACAAAGAATAAAACAGGAAAATCTTAACACTGTAAATATGAAGCATTGTTTTCTTATGTGTAGGGTGATTTATTTAATAATCTGTTTCCTAGTAATTATTTCTGAGAATAACTAAGTTTTAATTGAGTTGAAAAAGAAACACAAATTCCAAACCTCCAAACTGTAAGTAGTTTGAAGAACATTGACACATCAGTGATGTGAGACCCGCTGTTTTCACTATGAAGACATCTCTAACCAAATACAGTAGTGCTGGTTCTCCTTTCTTACACTACTTGGTATTTATACATGCTCAAAGTCAAACTACTAATGTCCTATAATGTATATTTACATTCATCATTGAATCATCTTTATTATATTTTTAAATTAAGATGTAATATGTTACCATGTTAAACAATAAAGTAGCACACACCTCTCCTGCTCCTTATTATTTTTTTAATAATTTTTTTAATGTTTATTTATTTTTGAGAGAGACAGAGTGTGAGCAGGGGAGGGGCAGAGAGAGGGAGAGACACAGAATCTGAAGCAGGCTCCAGGCTCCGAGCTGTCAGCACAGAGTCTGACACGAGGCTTGAACTCACAAGCCGTGAGATCATGACCTGAGCCGAAGTCAGATGCTTAACCGACTGAGCCACCCAGGCACCCCTCCTGCTCCTTGTTTTTGACTCCTGAAAATACAGCAATTGTTAATGGCTTGGGTATGTCTCTTTCCACATATTTCTTTATGTTTATAAACACAAACCCATATATACACACAAACATATGTACTATTTTAATTTTAAAATGGATTGCACAGTAAACATTCTCTGAATTTTTTAAGGTACTTAATAATATAGAGCAAACAGTCCTTTAAATCAAGAAAATAGATGTAATACTTGTTTTAAAACTGTATAATATTACACAGGATAGAAGTACCATAGTTTTTGACCATTCTCCTACTGATGAAAATTTGGTAGCTTCCAGTTCCTTTTCCCTTAAAAACAATGCTTCAAAAAATATCCTTGCACATCTACCTCTGTATACTAATGTTTTCACTTTTATAAGACAGATTTCTCCATATAGAACAGCTTGACAACTGGTATGCACATTTTACATTTTAATAGATGCTGACATACTACTTTTCATATTCCTACCAGCAATGAAAAAATGTGTTTCTATATTATGCATCCCTGGAATGCAAGGATGGTTTTATATATGCAAATGAATCAATGTGATATACATTAATAGAATATAAAAAATAAAAATCACATTATTATCTCAACAGATTCAGGAAAAGCACTTGACAAAATTCAACATCTATTCATGATAAAAACTCTTAACAAACTGGGTATAGAAGGAATATACCGCAATATAGAAAAGGCCATATATGACAAGTCCACAGCTAATAATCATTCTCAATCAGGGAAAGCAGAAAGCTTTTCTTCTAAAATCAGGAATAAGACAAGGATACCCACTCTCAGCATTCCTATTCAACATGCTACTATAAGTCTGATCGTGAGCAATCAGGAAAAAAAAAGGAAGAAAGAAAGAAAGAAAAAGAGATAAAAGGCATCTGAAGTGGAAAGGAAGTAGTAAGACTGTCTCTGTTTCTAGACGACCTGATTTTATACAGATAACATCTTAAAGACTCCACCAAAAAACCATTAGAATAAACAAATCCAGTAAAGTTGCAGAACACAAAATCAATACATAAAAGTCAGTTGTGTTTCTATATAATAATACTGAATTATCTGAAAAAGAAATAAAACAGTTGCATTTATAACAGCATCAAAAACATGAAATGCCTAGGAATAATTTTAACCAAGGAGGTAAAAGATCTGTACACTGAAAATTACTAAAATACTGATGAAAGAGATTGAAGACATAAATAAATGTAAAGGAATCCTGTGTTTATGGACTGGAAGAAATAATATCATAAAAGGTTCATATTACCCAACATCACCTAAGGTCTAATACTATACTATTAGAATACTATTTTACTATTTTTTAATAAAAACAAAAACATAAACAAAATAGTCCTAAAATGTGTATGGAACCACAAAAGACCCCAAATAGTCAAAGTAATCTTGAGAACAAAGAACAAAGCTAGAGTAATTACACTTTATGATTTAAAAATATCTTACAAAGTTACAGTAATCAAAACAGTACAGTAGTAGCATAAAAGACACATAGACTAACAGAACAAAAATGAAAGTCCAGAATTAAACTTGTGCTCTATGGTCAACTTATATTTGACAAGGGAGCCAAAATACTCAATGGAGGAAAGATAATCTCTTCAATAAATGGTACGGGGAAAACTGGATATTCACATGCAAAAGAATGAAACTGGACCCCTATTTAAACCATGCATAAAAATTAACTCAAAAAGCATTAAAGACTTACATTTAAGACCTGAAAGTAGAGATGAAAACATAGGGAAAAAGCTCCTAGGCACTTTATGGATACGACACCCAAAGCACAAGCAACAAAAGCAAAAATAAACAAGTGAGACAACAACAAAGTAAAAACCTTCTGCACAGCAAAAGAAACCATCAACAAAATGAAAAGGTAACCTACAGAATGGGAGAAAATATTTGCAAACCACATATCTGATAAGAGGTTAACATGCAAATTATATAAAGAACTCATATAACTCAACAGCAAAAAAGAAAAAGAAAAACAAAAACAAACAAATAATCTAATTAAGAGGTGGGCAAAGGACCTGAAAAGACATTTTTCCAAGGAAGATATTCAACTGGCCAACAAGTACATGAAAAAGTGCTCAACATTACTAATCTCCAGGGAAATGTGAATCAAAACCACAATGAGATATCACATCACACAAGCTAGCATGGCAATTATCAAAACACCAGAATAACAAGTGCTGGCGAGAATGTGGAGAATGGGGAATGTTTATATACTGTTGGTGGGAATGTAAACTGGTGCAGCCACTTTACAGTATGAAGGTTCCTGAAAAAATTAAAAATAGAACTACCATATGATCCAGCAATTCCACCTCTGGGTATGTATCTGAAGGAAATGAAATGATTAGAAGAGAGATTTCTGCACTCTTATGTTTACTGCAACATTATTCACAACAGCCAAGATATGGTAACAACCTAAGTGCCCACTGATGAATGAATGGATGAAAAAAAATGTGTACATACACATTCACATACAATGGATATTATTCAGCCATAAAAATAAAGGAAATTCTGATATTTGTGACAACATGAATGGACCTTGAGGGCATTATGCTAAGTGAAATAAATCAAAGAAAGACAAATACTGTATGATCTCACTTATATGTGGAATCTAAAAAAACCCCTGAACTCATAAAAGAGAACAGACTGGCGGTTGACAGTGGCAAGGGGTGTGAGATAGAGAAACAGATGAAAAGCAGTCAAAGGATATAAATTTCCAGTCATAAAATGGATAAATTCTGGGGACTTAATGGAAAGCATAGTGATTTTAGTTAACAATATTGCATTGTATATTTAAAACTTGCCAAGAGAGTAGATCTTAAAAGTTCTCACCACAGTGGGGAGACTGGGTGACTCAGTTGGTTAAGTGCGACTTCTTGACTTTGGCTCAGGTCATGATCTCATGATTCGTGAGATCCAGCCCTGCGTTGGACTCTGCAGGATTTGGTCTTGGGACTCTCTCTCTCTCCCTCTTTCTCTGCCCCTCTCTCAAGTGCATGCTCTCTCTCTCTCTCTCTCTCTCTCTCTCTCAAAAATAAACATTAAAAATAAAGTTCTCACCACAGACACACAAAGATCGTAATTATGTGAAGTGATGGATGTGTGAATTAAACTTACTGTGGTATCATCTTGTAACATATATATATATATATATATATATATATATATATGAATATATATAAAATCACACCTTAAACTTGCACAATGCTATATGTCAATTATATCTCAATGAAACTGGGGAAAAAAGTGTTCCGCAAAGTAAAACAAGGAGATATAATGTAGACTGACCAGTATGAGAGGACACTTTAGATCAGGTGATGAGGGAAGGGGAGTTTCAAACAAAATAGTCAGTCAACAAAATAAAGTTCCCATTGGAAATCCGGTTGGAGTTTCATTAAAATATATATTTATCTGAAAAGAATGACATAAAATCTTTGTATATATTAATATGGTATGTCTTTTCATTTAGACGGGATTTGTGTGTATGTCCTCCAATAAAATTAAATGGCTTCTTTTTCATATTGATCCTGTTTCTTTTTAAAAATTGAATACCTAAAGGCTTAATTTTGCTTAATATTGGTTGGTATCTTTTTTCAGTGTTGTTTGCTTTTAATTACAAGATTTTAAAGGAAATAATCTAAATGGTTGATATTGCTTTGGGACGGTATGTTTCCTGTGTAAGAACAACCACTTGATAAGAAGAACAAAAATAAATTTAAGAACATACTCAGCTTACTATTTTTTTAATGTTTATTTATTTATTGAGAGAGAGAGAGAGAGAGAGAGAGAGAGGAAGAGAGAACAAGGACATGTCGGAGAAGGGCAAGAGAAATTCCAAGCAGGCTCTGCACTTTCAGCACAGAGCCCAATGCAGGGCTCGAACTCACAAACTGTAAGATCATGACTTGAACCAAAACCAAGAGTCGGATGTTTAACCGACAGCCACCCAGGCGCCCCTCAGCCTCCTATTTTTAAACACAGAGTTTATTGAAATGGAATGACTGGAAGCAATGATTCATTAGTTCAACTACTATTTATTGAGCAACTACTGTGTCCTTGGTGTACTTCTTGGGGCTGAGGATATAGAAGGGAACCACACAGAAAACCTACATGCAAGCAGGTAGTTCATATTCCAGCCAGGACGTGCAAGGCTGGAGTGGGTCTGCGGGACAGGTGGCTGGAGCAGACAGTGTAGGAGAGACAAGTGGAGGCTGAGACAGAGAAGGTGCCCAAGGGCAGAAGACTGGCTCACATAGAGCCATTGTGGCCTGAGGGACACTATCTAGACATTTTTTAAGGACCATTCTGGCTCCTCTTTGGAAAATATACTATCAAAAGCGAGGGTGGAAGCAGGAAGACCAAAAAAAGTTTATTACAACTGTATGGGAGAGAGTTGATGTGCTTTGGGCTATAGTAACAGAGTGCCTGCAGTGAGAAGGGGTCAGTCTGCAACTCATTAAAAGGCAGAGCAATAAGATTTATTGATGAATTGGGTATAGGGTATGATAGAAAAGTAGGAGTTAAGATGACTATATTTACTGATCTTCAATTTCCAGGTTTCAAAGATTTAGAATTTCATATTCAACTCAAATATTACCCTGAGAATACATTAATCTTTCCAGGCTGATTCAGAAAGTACTTACAGTTTTCATGGAGTTTCAGAGTCATCATTCAAGCAGGGATAAATGTTAAAATATTTAATAACCTGCAAGGCATGGGCACTGACCAATCAGTGCAGAAACTAGTCATTATGCTATAATGGTGTGCATTCGCTGAAGATCAGGCCTTGTTTCAAATATCTATTGTTCTAAAGCTCTAGGTGAAAGTGTTCACCAACAATTATATATTTATATGTCTCAAAAGATCATCTAATGTCTGAGTTTATTCTCCACTAGACTGTATTATAAAGTCACAACATAATTCAGCCAGTTGGTGTAGAGCAGAAATTTAAAGGCATATTCTAGGTTTGAGGATTAACTGACAAAGAAAGGAGAAATGGGGAGAACAGTTCTTTTTATAAAGTCTTTAAAAAATTATTATTATCTAAAGTCTGATATTAAAAAAGCAAGATATATTTTAAAAATTAATTACATCAAATGTTCTTGTAAAACAAATTTGATCTCCTTAACTTTGTACTCCCCACAAAGTAATTTAAATAATTTGCTATGATTTCAGGAGGAACAAGAATTCCATTACAGATAAAATTAATACAATCTTGCATTTACAAGTAAATTATTAGTCTTAGCAATTAATGACTGCACATAAATATTAGTTCTAAGAATTGCCTCTATTTAGAGTTTGACAGGATATGCTAATAGAAAATTTTTTCAGAAGTACAATATGTCAGATTTAGCAATGCATAAAAGAGCCAAAATTGAAATATGCCATATGAAAGAAGAAAAAATAAGGAAGAATGACGTGTTCCTTTGTCTACCTTCCATCACTGTTCACATAGACTCAATTCTTTTAGCAAATGTTACCTGGGCACCTGCCTGGATACCAGGAGCTGCACTGGACACAGAAATGAGTAAGTCCTGGTTTTAGATCAGTGGCACAGAAACGCAAATAAAGAATTACAAACACAGGGTGAACAGTGCTGCAATGTGGATATGGACATCGTCCCTTGGGAGCCCAGAGGCAGAGCCACTGTTTCTTTTCCAAATGAAGGCAGGATAAACTCAAATATCTGAAGCTAGCCCCACTAAAACACAGAAGCTGCTCTCTTGTATCCAATACCTCTCAGATCTTAACTGCCAAAGTACACAATTTCAAATGGAGGGCTCGCTCACATTTTTTTTTTTGCCATGAACATGCATTACATTTATCATTATATGAAAAAATTAGATTTTAAAAACGATTTTCATTATGAATAAAAGTAATGTTCCATTAGAACAAACACAACATAATTAGTCATGCAAGTTTTAAAAACAAAAAGGTGCTGAAATCAGTGCTCCAAATCACTAACAGGTATGTTTAATAAAATATTCGACTGCCTCTGAATAATTTTATCAGATGATTCACAGTTATTTGCATATGAGTGTTTTACACTGTTCTGCTTTAAGTTTACTCTGTCAGTTACCACTTTAATGTCAGCTTTCTCTTTCCAATTATGCTTAAACTAGAAGTTTAGAATGTTGTGATTTAAAGCATTGGCTAACTCTGAGCATAACTGAGGAGTGCAATTAATTTAAACCTGCAGGCTGATTTTCACCTTCTCGTCTTATTGCAGGGACACTGCGGAGGATGATCACACACAGTGGGAGACCAGGGAGGAGAGCTGGGGCACAGAAGAAATCACTTGCTATGCGATATGATGGGGGTGAGAAGACAGAAAACTGGAAAGGTTTTCCCTCAAACTGCCGCAATTTGTTGAAATTCCACAGGAAAACAACTGGAGAACAATGACACGCATTCTAGTTTCCCAGCTCTAAAGAGCCAAATCTGCAATAGCTTGAGGCATTATGAAAGCATATTTTAACCCACAGGAAGAGAAAACCTAAATTGGAATTTACTCATTTGCTATAGGTATGTACTGTAGACATCGGGAAAATAATTTCAATTAATTTTTCCCCTCATTTCTTTCTCACCAGTTTTGTTTGTTTGTTTTGTATCTTAAGGGATACTGCTGTGTTTTTAACTTCAATAACAAGAAAGCATATGAGTAAATAGTTAAATCAACCAACCAGTTAAAAACCTCAAGTATGTTCAAAGGACTTGAGAGGTGAAATCAGGGTTTGTAAACCAACACTTTTCTTTCTTTTTGGGGGGAGGGGCAGCAATAAGAAGAGATCTTAAAAAGTCTAAAACTTTAGTTTATCTTTTGCAAACAGATTTAATATCATCCAATGTAAATAACACCATAGAATAAGTCTTTTATAAGTTAATATAAAAATGAGTATGTCCAAAATGCCATAGGAAATGTTGGATGTACTAGATAATTAACTCCTCTAAATGCAAACATTCACAATTTAAATCTTTTAGGATTATTTTATATTTTAACAGATACATTTACTCTTTCTTACTGAGCTTGTAAGAAAGTAGTAATAATTTCATCGAAGAACTGTGGCCATTCTACTACCTGGCAGAGGTGGTGAACCTGAGGCCTTTCTTAGGATTATTTCAGTGAGGCAAAAAGGCTCTGGTTCTTTAGAAGGTGAACAATGAACACAGTTATGAATCACTCTGGTGACATTTCATTTTTAATTTTTTTTACGTTCATTTATTTTTGAGAGAGAGAGTGTGAGCAGAGAAGGGGCAGAGAGAGAGGGAGACACAGAATCCGAAGCAGGCTCCAGGCTCTGAGCTGTCAGCACAGATCCTGTCACGGGGCTCAAACTCACAAACCTTGAGATCATGATTTGAGCCAAAGTCGGATGCTTAACGACTGAGCCACCCAGGCGCCCCCACTCTGGTGACATTTCAATCACTCTTATTACTTGTTGATGTAACATATAATATTCTTAAATCCTTTAGGATAGGAGGCATGAGTATTCTTTCTTTCTCTCATTTATTCTACAAATATTTATCACGTGCCTACTGTCTGCAGGGCCTGTTCTAGCACTGTGGACATATACTAACGCATAAAACGTGTCATCATAAGTAGCCCACAGTAAAACATGGGACTGATACTAATGGATCATCAATAAAAGAAAACTGTATTTACAAGTATGTGCAAGAATTTTCATGCACTTTACTTTCTTTTATTAGGAAAACTGAGCCAGTGCTGAACATTTCAGTTGATAGTCTGATCAGGACATAGAAAAGCCGGGTTTAAACTATCTATCTACAGCTCTTAGAACAGAAGTAAAGCAACACTCCTGCACAGAAGATGAGAGTTTACCCCAAACAGAGAGAGCTAAACTTGTTGCAAAATAAAGGGATTTTAAATATTTCAACTCCAAAAAAACAGAGTGACACAAATGGGCAGTTTAGAAATAATGTGCATGTTTGCACAACTGCAGTTCAGTTTTAACACACGTGACATCCCCAAAGTACATAATGACTGAGATTTGATACAGCTCCAGTGTTATCAACCAGAGGTTGTGACATGACATATTAATGCTGAACAGAACTCCACTGTCGCTGTCACCTGAGGGCTATCTCAAAATGCTGAGCAGTCACCCTCAAAAGTAGACGGAGGAGACTGAAGCACTCTGACCCACCCTGGCTGCAGCAGATCAGCTTTTAATTCCTAACAGGGTGAGTTTTAAAATAAGTAATTCTGAGCAACTTTCGGAAACAAACGTTCTACTATATTCATTAAATATTTTTACTTCTCATGTCTTGGCTTTTCTTTTTTTTTTTTTTAACGTTTATTTATTTTTGAGCCAGAGAGAGACAGAGCATGAACAGGGGAGGGGCAGAGAGAGAGGGAGACACAGAATCGGAAACAGGCTCCAGGCTCTGAGCCATCAGCCCAGAGCCCGACGCGGGGCTCGAATTCACGGACCCGAGATCGTGACCTGGCTGAAGTCGGACGCTTAACCGACTGAGCCCGCAGGCGCCCGTCTTGGCTTTTCTAACACACACACACATGTAGCTTTGTGAGTGCGTATTCCCTGATGGTCTTCAAACTATCCAACCTAAAAGTCATGGAACACTTCCCTTTCCATACACTGTTTTTCTCTAGAGAAGTAAAGTTTAACCATAAAAGTTTAATCATATGAAAGTCTACAGTGTACTATTCATAAATAAGAACATATCTCTACAGCTCCCAGAAAAGAAAGGAAAAGAAAGGTTTTGCATCTTACTCTCCATGGGTCCCCACTCACACCTCCATCTAAACTCTCCTAAGGGAGAAAGAGAGGGCACTCAGCACCTCCCGCAGGCAGTGTGAGCAATCAGGTAGTCTAACTGCTTCATTGTATGTATGAGTAAACTGAGGTTGGAAAAGTTGAGTGGCCTGAGGCCATGATGCAGGCTAGTGGCAGAAGAGGAACCAGGACTCTGCTCCCAGTCTACTTACTGTTCGTTACTGAAGAGCTGGGATACCCAAGCCTCCTATTTGATATTTAGCAAACATTTTTTGTATATTAAGTAGTTTGCAAATAGGAATTCACTTTAGTCTTCATGCCAACACTATGGGGGAGGGGCTATGGTCATCTCCATTTTACCCATAGAGAAACTGAGGTAGCAAGACACCGGGCACCATGTCCATGTTACACAGCTCACAAATAGTAGAGCTGGGATTTTTTAAAGTTTACTTACTGAGAGAGAGAGAGAGAGAGAGAGAGAGAGAGAGAGAGAGAGAGAGAAAGAGAGAGACAGCATGTGTGGGGAGGGGCAGAGAGAGAGGGAGAGAGAGAATCCCAAGCAGACTCCACACCATCAGCACGAAGCCCAATGTGGGGCTCGAACCCACAAAATCATGACATCATGACCTGAGCTGAAGAGTCAGACACTTAACCGACTGGGCCACCCAGGCACCCCTGGAGCTGGGATTTGAACCCAGACAGTCTCGATGTGGAGTCCATGCTCTTAGCCACTATACCGTAACACCTTTCTGTGTCTCTGTTGGAAGAGACTTGACATTTGACCTCAACAATGCACAAAGCCAGCAGCAGCACAAAGAGATCAAAGCTTCTGTAACCAGCAATACAAAACATGCACACTTCCAAGTATATGACATTCTGGAAAAGGCAAAACTACAGAGACTGTAAAAAGATCAGTGGTTGCCAGGGTTAGGGGAGAGGAAGGGAAGAGTGGGCCATGCACAGAGGTCTCTTCAGGGTGAAATTATTCTATATGATACTGTAACAGTGAATACATGCCATTATACATTTGTCCAAACCCGATGAATGTACAATGTTCACCAAGAGTGAACTTTAACATAAATGATGGACTCTGGGTTATAATGATGTGTCAGGGTAGGTTCATTGATTATAACAGATTTACTACTCTCATGGGGGGCTTGTGGATAACAGGGAAGCTGGGAAGCTGTGACTTTGTGCAGACAGCGTATATATGGAAAATCTCTCTACCTTCTGCTCAGTTTTGCTGTGAACCTAAAAGTGCTATAAAAAAGTCTTAAAAAAACGTGCACACAAACAATACTCTCCCCACTCCCATTGCATTTTCCATATGCTGTCAGTGCATTAGCTTTTTGCCTAGAAGAGCATATCTGTCTTGTGTTCATACGAAATGCCAGACAATGTCTTCCAGGTTCTAGTACCTTGGACATAATACTTAAAAACAACAACAACAACAACAACAACCTTTTGGTGTCTCAGTTTCTCTCTATCACAGGTGGGAGTAGTGACAGTACCTACTTTGTAAATTTACTGTGAGTGTTCAATAAGGAAATGCATCTCAAGAGCTGATAAGAGTGTCTGAAGCACAATAAACATTCAATACTTGCTAGCTATTACCACTACTATCACAACTATTATTGATATGTTTGAAAAACTGACCATCTTGCATCATGAAGTTATCCCTACCCAAGGCAGACATACTGCATATTGAAAGCAGTATTACTCTAGGGAGGGTAAATACTCAAGTTTTCCTGAAGTACCCCTTTTGAGGTGACAGTTAAAGAAATGAATAAAAATCACAGACACTTCAATACTTTTCTAAATCCTTACATGTAATTCTGTGATTTTTAATGCACTAGTGGAGAGCAAGGATTAGTATTCTGAGAGAATAGCGATTGTCCTTTTTAACAATCGAGAGATTATTAGTTGGATTTATAAAGCTGGCTCCAGAGGTGAAAGCGTCTGCATACATACACATGTGTGTTCTTTCTTAATAATCTCCATTGCAAACATTATCATTGTCTGTCAGCTACAAAGATGTTCTGACAGCGCTGTCTCAAGGACAAGTGTAAGTGAAGGAGATTTCCTCAGGTCTTACAACTGAGCTAATTATTAGTCGTCAGTCTATCATGCCTTACTTGGATATTTGGGGGTGAAATATTACTTGCATCATAAATAAATGAATAAAGATCTTTCCTTTAACCTCTATACCAGGAGAAGAGTTATTATTCCATAGTCATGGATTTGTCTTGCAGGAGCCATATGATAATGGTCTGAAGAAGTTTTTAAAATCAACATCATTTTAAAAAAATCAAGGCTGATTCACTTATTTTAGTCAGGGGTAGCTGATAAGCCTAGAAGTCATAAACCCTAGTATGGGAGATTAGATCATTATTAAGCAAATATTTCTTCTCGTCCTTCTCTTCACCCCCACTTCAGGTGTGGGGTTTGCGTCTCTGCCCCATGGATAGGACATTTGGCGTGAACAATGGATGTCAGTGGTATTGACACAGTGGAGGTTTGAAATGTGTCTGTGGCATTGTGCCCTCCCTGTCTTGTCACAGGAAGAGCACTGTTTCATAGCTGCCATTCCAAGGAGGATGAGAGATGTGTGGAAAGACCAGAACCCAACCTGCATCTATCTTGGAGGAGAACCCTGCAAAAAACCAGGACAAGATCAGCTGAAACCCAGCTCACCACACAGGTATGAGCAATTAACAACTTGTCTGTGTTTGGCACTGACTTAGCAGTGTTTTTTTTTTTCTGAATCCTATCATGGCAGCATCGACTGCTGTGTGTGGTTCTGGCCCCATGCTACCTTGTGGGGCTTTCCTCACGGAGCTTCAGCTTCATGCATCTTCCTGTCTTTGGCCCTCTTTTGATGACCTCCTGAGAGAATGTACATGAAAGCATTTGGCAAACAGTCAAAAATGTACAATGCAAATAGCATCACCAGTCAACTAGCACCTCGATGTTCTGTCATTATTCTGTGTTTCTAAGAAGTCTCAAATGCTAATAATTTTTCACAAATTCTCAAATTACGAGCACCATACTGTTCTCTGTGCACTTCTAAAGTCCCAGGGACGGAGAAGACAAAATCCTTCCTTCATCATACCCTTGGTTCAATCACTTAGTCATGAATCTCTCACAGTTGTGTAGAATTACTGCTGAGGATGATTAACTGTGCAAGGCTTAGACCTGTGGGGTCCCACTCCTTACCTGGAGACACAATTAACTACTCAAGGTACTGTGGTCAAAAACAGGTTACAGTGGGAGAGAGCCAAAACATAAGAGACTGTTAAAAACTGAGAACAAACTGAGGGTTGATGGGGGGTGGGAGGGAGGGGAGGGTGGGTGATGGGTATTGAGGAGGGCACCTTTTGGGATGAGCACTGGGTGTTGTATGGAAACCAATTTGACAATAAATTTCATATATTAAAAAAAAAAAGGTACTGTGGTCAGACCCCACTTGCACATAGGAATCAATTTGTCTTGTTTTAGATCTGAAATTCCAATTATCTGTCTCCCTTCCTAAGATCTTGAGTTTTAAAGTTTCTGGAAACATGTTTAAAAGTTCAGGGTCAGGGTATATGAAGGACCTTTCGCAATGCATAGATTTCTAGTTATACATTTGCTGGCATTATGGTGAACAGGATAAATATAAAACATCAAAGAAACAAAGCAATAAAACAACAAAGCAGTAACATAAAACAACAAAGCAATGACAAGCGTATGGCTGGTTTACGGTAATGTGAATGGCATTATAACAACTCAAGTGTTCTATTTTTTAAAGGAGATGACAATTATTTCAGTACCTTGAAAATCATCCATATCTTCATTTGATTCTGATCTCACTTGTAGGCTAAATTTCTAGTTCTCTTCTTAGACATGATGTTAACCAAATGACACACATTGGACAGAATACAAGGATTTTAGTTCTTTGAGGGTGGGCAGTAGGATTATTAAAGAGATGGAGAAATCTTTACTTGGTGACTGGCATTCCAGACAACTTTGGTGAGATGAGGTGTGGATAATTCCCCAACTGAATTTTATGAACTTCCAAGAGTGGGAGTAATGAAACCAGTCTACTTAGGATTTCATTTCGTTTTGTTTTGTTTTGATAAGGCTGCAATCAGAAGAACTTCATTTCTCCTTGAAATTGTAATCTTATTACATTTTCTTTGGCATTTTCTAGACGCTCTGCTAATTTCTATCATTCTTGATGCCCTCTAGTGAAAATACATGGGAAATTCTTTAAGTAGGTACAGAGAAAATAAGTACAGATAGTCCCTGCTTTGCACTGAAATGGGTTTCTACAATTCATAAAGGTATTTCCCCCCCACAGATCTGCCTCCTGGGGAGGAACTGAACCGTTATTTTATGTTTTTTAGTGATTATCAAGATTTTGGGCTGTTTCTTATTTTTATTTTATAGCATGGGCCATTTCTATGGCTTATTTCAAAACACATCCTTGGTCAGCTCTATCCCCCATGTCTATGGCAT
This sequence comes from Felis catus, assembly GCF_018350175.1. Classification (NCBI taxonomy): domain Eukaryota; kingdom Metazoa; phylum Chordata; class Mammalia; order Carnivora; family Felidae; genus Felis; species Felis catus. Next base: position 94,788,614 of record NC_058369.1, on the reverse strand, counting down.
CACTGTTAACTGCTGTGACAATAATTTCCCCCAAGCTCATGCTTTCCGTTATAGATCCTTCTCAACCCAGAGCTGTAGACAAAAATTCCCAGTCAAGAGGACTTCATGCTTTTTAGGTGCGGCCCCTTTCCATCTGTGCAATAGGTCGTGCTGTTTTGTAGCCAGTGGGTCCTTTTGAAAACATAGAACATCAGCTTCCTTCTTTGCTCAAAAACCTTCCCTGCTCAGTGATTTCTTCTTAGACTTCAAATAAAATCCTAACTCCTCACCTTGGCCTTCCAGAACCCACCCCTATGAATCACCTGTGGCTTTTCATGGTCACATTTCTCCAGCCACACCAAATTGTAAGCTTTCTGCTCTCTGGTTCTCCATTAGCACATAAGCTCCACATGGAAAGAGGTTTTATCTGCTTTGCTCACAACTGTGTCTTCAGGCCCTACAGTGCTACCTGGCACGTAGTGGCGGACTTGGTAAGAATCCAAACCACGACAGTATGTGAAGCACGTTACTGCTGATTGAATGTGGCCTCTCAATGTTGGCATGCTCTCCCCCACTTGCAGCGACCTGTGACCTCCCAGCATTACTGCCACAATCAGAGAGTGCGAAAAAATAAAGGCAATCTTCCCTTCCTGTCATGTTTAACCTTTTCTAAATCTTTCTCTGTTTTATAAAGTTCACTTCATTCGTAAATTTACTCATTAACTGGCTTTTTCACTATGTGACCAGAGTGGCATTTATTGGTGGGAGGAGGAACTACAAAGTTGGAGAAGATGGAGGTTGATGGTGGGTGGAGAGAGTCTAAATGTCCTAATCCTTAAGCGGACCCATGGAGTTTTTAGCAATAAAATCTGAGATAAGAGACAGATATTTGCATAATAATTTTTAAAGTCCACTTTTATAACCATCACATAGTTATACTCTTGTGCACCCAGATGTAACCTATGGTCATTACAGTTGCTATCAATCAATATAAAAAAAAAAGGCATAAAAAATGATTCTTGAGATAAAGCATAAAGAGCGAGTGGGAAAAGAAATACCAGGCAGAGGACACTATATAAATGGTACAAAATATTATTTTGTAGTTACATGCCTTTAGCAGCTTAAAAGTACTTTTATATCAATTATACAGTTAGCTCAAATCTTCTTAAGGATAGGTAGAATAAAAGAAAATACAAAGTGAAAAAGAGAATGTAAAAATAGATTATCTCATTTAATTTCCATAGGACTTTGTGAGTGGGGTGGAGCAGACATTATTCTTCTGCAAGAGCAAGGAAGATGTCTCTGCATGTCCACAGGGGTTCCCTGACTAAAGGTGTGGTCTCTGAAGGGCAACATCCTGGCATGAAGATGTCCTCCTTTCAATCTTCCTGCACTGAATATTCCACACAACAGTTTCTGCTTTTCTCTCAACCTTCTTTTTTTTTTCAATTTCTTTTTAACATTTATTTGTTATTGAGAGACAGAGAGAAACAGAGCGTGAGCAGGGGCGGGGCAGAGAGAGAGGGAGACACAAAATCCGAAACAGGCTCCAGGCTCTGAGCTGTCAGCACAGAGCCTGACGCGGGGCTCAAAAGTCACCAACCGTGAGATCATGACCTGAGCTGAAGTCGGTCGCTTAACTGACTGAGCCACTCAGGCGCCCCTTTCCATCACCTTCTTAAAGACTAGGGGAAAGCCAAGAATGTGAGTCAAGGCTAAGGGTCCAAACTTCCTTAGCTCTGCATTCATGAAACTGGGTAATTCCCGTAATATGTACTAAGGACTGAATATCTGAAGCTAAACATCCACAGGGGGCCTTTTGGGGTTGACAATTTACTGGAAGCACAGGGTTAAGGGCTTAAAAAGATGCCCCTCTTAGCAGGTGGAGGATGGTTCTCGTATCTATAAGAAGGTATATAGATCTTCCCAAGGTGACGCAAGGCAGGGCTGAGGAAAGCCTAACAGTTCTCCCTCATACCCTTGTGTTCAGGAAAACGATTTGAAGATAGGGGTGAGAATACCAGGTTGGGAACTGGCAACCCGTGTGGGGTTGAGTTTTGATTCCACTACATCCTGGAGATGTAGCCTTGGGCAAGCCACCCAATCTCTCTGTGCTTCAGTTTCTTGTCTGTAAAATGGGATAAAAGTTTTAGGGCAACAACATTATAATAACTCAGAGTTATTCTAAATACCAATTGAGGTAATACATTAAAATGCTTTGTAAATAATAAAATGCCACATAAAATGTAAGGTGTTGTCACCATGGCATCCTATTTCTGAAAGAATTTATATGTTCCCTCTGGAATTAAGTCTGGATTTAGCTTTTGGGCCCCAGTCAGGCCTGTGAATAGGCAGGACTTCAGAAGTTCTTCACCCAATTATAAGTCATAGTATCTATCTATATTTTTAGATTTCTTTTATTTCTTTTCTATTATCCTCATGCTCTGCACATACTTTTTATTCATTTCTTTTTTAAAAAAGTTAAGTATAATTTACAATACAATGTTACATTAGTTTCAGGCGAATAAACATAATTCAACATCTGCATACATTATGTTGTCCTCACAAGTGTAGTGGCCTTTTGTCCCCATACAACACTTTTACAATACAATTGACTATATTCCCTGTGTTGTGTTTTTTATTCCCATGACTTACTCATTCCATAGCTGGAAGCCTGTATCTCCCACTCCCCTTCACCCATTTTGCTCCCCCCACACTCTTGCCTCTGGCAATCATCAGTCTGCTCTCTGTATTTATGGGTCTGTTTCTGCTTTTCATTTATTCATTTGTTTTTTATTTTTATTTTTTCAAGTTTTTATTTAAATCCCAGTTTGTTAACATACAGGGTAATAATCGTTTCAGGTGTAGAAACAAATACTTGCAGGTGTATGTAGTGATTCATTACTTACATACGACACCCAGTGCCCATCACAAGTGCCTTCCTTAGTGCCCATCACCCAGTTGGCCCATAACCTTCCCGCCTCCCCTCTGGCAACCAACCCCATTTAAGTGAAATCATATGGTATTTGTCTTTCTCTGTCTGTAACTAAGTCCATATTTAAATGTTGCCTTCAAGGTCAATATGTCTGTGGGCTTAGTTTTGGGCACAGAATGTTTAAAATACTACCATTCTGCAATTTGCCTCTGATGGCAAATTTTTCTTTTATTTCACTTCATTCATTGAAAAACATTCTATCTTCATCAAATTTTCCTTAATCAAACAGCTTCTTGTATTAGATAACTTTTTCAAAGGAATAATATCACTTTAGAAATGCTCTGTACTCTAGCTTGATTTGGGAACATAGATATATTTTAATCTAAATTTTATTTCTTTTAATTGCTTATGGTGTAGCAACATTTTTTCTTTCTGAATTTTACAGTGCTTTCCTTTTTTAAACTCCTGAATAATATTTTGTCACTAACTGAATGCTGTTTGAATGCCCCTTTTGTTGGAAGCACTTAAGAGATGAATAAAAGTATCATACGTTGAAGTCTCCATGTTATTTTGAGGCCAAACCTCTTTCTACAAAGTGGTATTTGTGGTTCTATGTATTTCACTAAATCCAGAGATCAGATCCTCTCTAGTTTTCTGTTATTTTCTTTATAGGCTAACTGTCAGTACAACTCTCATTGGAAAAAAAGTCAATGAGAAATCATGATACAGTAATTAGGGTACAGATCCAGTAGCATGATCTTCCATGGTATATGCTGGGAAAAAAAAAGAGCACTGAAACGAAACCCAGGAAGACTTAGGGTCTACGTCCACTTTGGAAAAGCCCCTTCACATCTCTGACCTCCGGTTCCTAACCTTACAAGGGAGGCTTTAACGTTCAATTTGCTTAAATAGTTACAGCACAACCAAACCAGTGCTTATGCTCCCAGCCCCGAGGGTCTTCCTCAACAGAAGGAAATTCCAAAGTCTTCTCAGCACTCCAGTCACCCACCCCGATTCCACCAGCCTGGAGAGCCTCCAATGTCTACCTATGTTCTACCCTGATTTAGGATTATCACAAACCTGCAAAGCATAAAACAACACATCAAATATGTATGCGATGTGTTTTTTAAAAAAAACGTAATGCTAACTCTGTCTTATATAACAAAGAATTTCAGGGATCATTTCACCGGAGACATATAAACCATGTTGCCTCTGTCAAAGCAAAGGAGCGGTAGGCGAGGCAGGCAGGAGAAAGTGATCCTGGGATTCACGTGGGGAAGCTTCTTACTATCTCAGAGGGAAACCAAGGCACAGAGCCTGTGTGCAAGTGTCCCATTAACGTGTAACTATGAAACAAGCGAAGCGAAAATTGTCTTAGTTTTACAGTGGGCTTTTACTTTGTGTTAGGGAATGGGGCTTGGCCTCTGATGAATCTAATATAACCAGACACGAGAGAATTACTGAAGTGCTAAGAATAACCTCTTGCCTCTGAGGCTGGCCCTCAGCAAGCGTCTGAGCATGGTGATAAAAGGAGACACTCTGATGTAAGAGAGGGAGACGGGGGAGAGGAAGGAAAAAGGGGAGGGAGAGACCCCTACTTTTAGACCATATACCACAGAACCACAGAACTTTTCTTTGAGGGAAAAGAAACAGGAAAGCAATAGGTTCAAAGCAACAGACTCACTTCCCACTTCTTTGAAGAGAAATTTAAATAGAAGGAAATGATGGAAAAACAGCACCTCCCACAGTTAGACTCCTTATTATATGTAACACAAACGTGTATGTATAAGTGTGTGCACGTGTGTGTTACATATTGACTTATTTATTTTATGCAGCAGTGGCCTGTCCTGGCTGCCTGGTTGCTATGGGAATAAGCAAATTCCCATAGGAGGTTAAGGAATGAGGTTGAGGAATTTGGTGTCAGCAGAAATGTTAAGAGCAGAAGAGGATATATACAGGCTGAATACTAAAGAAAAAGACCCAGATGTTACCCAATTGTTCTTTTAATATTTTGGCAATTGTTCTTAAAAATGTTTCTCTAGTTTTGCCATACTTTCCAAGGGAAAACCATGTTAAGTTCTCTCCTAAACCAAGAAGTTGAGAAGGTAACGTGGTTTTATTCATGGCACATTTTATCTCTCTCCTAGACTCCTGCCACAGTCTCCTCGCTGGTCTCCCTGCTTGTGCCTGGGCCCCCATTCTCAACACAAGAGACAGGGTAATCTTAGTAAACTGCAATCCAGGTCATGTGCAGACTTGTTCAAAATCTTCCAGCACTTTCTATCCTGTTCAGAGTACATGGTGATGGAATCCTATTAGCACAGTACTTGCTGTGTCTGACCTGATTTTATACTCTCCTCTTCCCACTTTAGGACCTCTTTGTACTTGCTGTTCTGTCTGGAAAGTTCTTCCTGAAAATATTTTCGTGGCCCTCTCTCTCTCATGTCCTGGAGTAAAATGTCATCTTTTCAGCGAGGCCTTCTTTGATTACATTAAAATTTAGAATTGTGAAGTGCCCCCATTTCTTCCTCTATTTCCCTCCAGAGTACTCATTGCCACACAGTATACTATATATTTAATGTATTACATGTGTCTCCTATCTGTCAGGGATCTTGTGTGTTTTTTTTTTTCACTGCAATATCCCCACTCCCTAGCCATACAAATGGTACTCAATAAATATTGTTGAATAAATAAAGAAATTGGACTTATTCTATAGAAGTTAACTATAAGGATAAGTTAATTTAAAAAAACAATAACAAAAAAGGCCTTTTAGGTAATTAGAGTAGAATATGTTAAAAGCAAGAGACGCAACTTTGTAGCTTTTATTCATGACCTTGATCATAGCTATAAAATAACTCATTTGAAAACAGTTTTCTTAAAAGGTACATATATAGAAATTTGTACATATATTTCTAATAGCAACTGATCTTTTAAAAAATGTAATGACTGCGCTGTTCTAAACCACCATAGCTTTTGTTCTCATGAGGCAAAATTCATTCAGTTAAGCAAGTCAAGTAAGATATGAGAGTAAGAATTCTTTTCAAAATTGCTTTCTTCAATATGTAAAGAACCCATAGAAATTGATAAGAAAACAACATACAACTCAAGTGTAAATTGGGTAAAAGATATTAACTATTCACAGGAAAGGAAATTAAAGTGATCTTCAAACATATGAAAAGATGCTCAACCTCATATAAAAAGGAGAATGAAATTAAAAGTTGTGTTGAGATTCCGTTTGTCACCTAACAGACTGGCAAACTCTAAAAATTCTGAAATGGAGAAGCAGCATTCTCATATATTGCTGGTAATATATTATATTATGTATATATCTCATATATTGCTGGCCAACTGGCACCATTTCTTTGGACAGCAATTTGACAGAGTGATCAAAATTACATTTTTGTATATGTATTGATATTTAAGCCTACCTCTGGTAATTTATCCTTCAAGATATACCTGCATGCATGCAACATGTGTGTATATATATATACATATATACGTGTATATATACATATACATATATGTACAGGGTTATGATATTTATAATAGCAAAAGTCTGGAAACAACCCAAATGTCGATAAGGAGGGAATTGGTTCAATCCATACAATGGAAAACAATGTACTGGCTTCCTCTATACAATAATAGGACAAGACTTACAGGATGCATTCATGAGACAAGAAAGACCCAAAATTGTGTTTAATATTGGAAAGTAATAAAATGGGGGCAGTGGTTCTGGGGAAGTGGGAGGATGGCAGACAGGGTTGGGAAGGCTTTGCATCTTCTTTTTCATATTATTTGATATCCTGAGTTGCTTAAATTTATTAGCTATTAAAAAATTAAGCCAAGTATGTATGATCTAGTGACCACACTCCTTGGTAGCTGCCCAAACGAGCTGGAAGCTTATGTGCACACAAAAACCTGCACACAGTTATTTATAGAATTTTTATTCATAACTGCCAAAACTTAAAACAATTAAGGTGTCCTTCAGTAGGTGAATGGATAAGTAAACTGAAATATATCACGATAATGGGATATTTAGCACTAAGAAGAAATCAAGCCGTGAGGAAACATGAAGACAATTTCAGTGCATATTACTAAGTGAAAGAAGCCAATCTGAAAAGGCAACACCCTGTATGATATGATTTCAACTTTATGACATTCTGGAAAAGGCAAAACTATGGAGACAATTTTAAAAAAAGTGGTGGGGCGCCTGGGTGGCTCAGTTGGTTAAGTGTCCAATTTCAGCTCAGGTCATGATCTTGCAGTTTGCGAGTTCGAGTTCTGCATTGGGCTCTGCGCTGACAGCTCAGAGTCTGGAGCCTGCTTCAGATTCTGTGTCTCCCCATCTCTCTGCCTCTTCCATACTCATGCTCTGCCCTTCTCTGTCTCTCAATAATAAATAAGCATTAAAAAATTAAAAAAAAATAAAAATAAATTTAAAAAGTGGTTGCTAGGGGTTAGGAGGTTAGGGAGGAAGGACAGGCAAAGCACAGAGGATCTTTAGGGCAGTTAAACTACTCTATAGGATACTATTATGGTGCATACATGTCATTATATATTGGTCCAAACGCACAGAACACACAACACCAACAGTGAACCCCAATGTATACTATGAACTTTGGATGATGATAATGATGTGTCAGTTTAGGTTTATCAAACTGTAACAAAAGCACCACTCTAGTGGGAGATGTTGATAATGGGTGTGTATGTGGGACAGGCATATAGGAGCAACCTTTGTACATTCTGCTCAAGTTTGCTATGAGGCTAATACTGATCTAAAAAAAAATCTATTAAAAGTATATCCTTAAGGTTCAAGCTCTTTTGCTTTCCCTCTGACTATCTAAGGCACTCTTTGGGGGTAGTATAAGGAGTTACAGAGTGGGGGGCGGGGGCAGGTAGCCCCTAGCACTGGTATTTTTCTCCTCTAGGAATGCATTTCTTCTTCCCCTGGAGGAGGAGGTCCAGGAAGTCAGAGACCAGGACTCCCCTAATGGTCTGATTGAGTTTATTTATTGAGAGAGAGACTGAGAACACAGGGGAGGGGCAGAAAGAGAGGAAAGAGAATCCCAAGCAGGCTCTGCCCTGACAGTACACAGCCCAACCTGGGGCTCTAACTCACAAACCCTGAGCTCATGACCTGAGCCGAAATCAAGAGTCGGTCTAAGCCACCCAGACGTCCCCAGGTTTACTCTTATCCACAAGCCCCAAGCTTTGCGTGGAATATCTTTCTTGTTTTCAGCACCCATGCCTTTTACCATCTAAATGTGTCCTTCTGGTTCCCTGTCACCTTTTATGTATGGTCTGTCTTGACACCTGTACATAATATTAAATAACTTAAACACACACTATCTTAATTTATCTATGTTCTACACTCGAAAAGTCATATAAAGAGTGTCTGTTTTAAACACTGAGTATAATTCAGGGCAACAAATATTTATTGAACACTAAAATACGAACTATGCACAGTCCCTGATCTCATAAAGTTCCCAATCTGTTAGCCTAACTTGCACCACATCATAGTACTTTCCAGAACACATTTAATAAATGCTTTTGTACCTTGTTGATGAAGATTAATTCTAGTCACCCCAAAATAAACATATTACTCCATCTTTTCTAGTGAAGAAACTTGGCAGGCCAAAATGACTGTCTTAATTACTCCTCTCTGCATCTAACTTCATTTATTTAAAATCTTTTTGTATTCTCCTCTATTTTATTTTCCTAGGACTTGAGATTTTAGATACCAACATGGGGAAGCTAACCTTCTTTCACAGCCCACATTTGGAACATTTATAAAGAGCCGTGTTCTCAGATTCCATTAGGAACAGCTGGAGCAGTTAAAGGGTACTTCTCGCTTGGTTAAAAAAAAGAAGGAAAAAAATCCATCTTAAATTGTTAAGTTTCTATAGTCTTTCAGAACATAGAAGCTAACTTAAAAATTTCAGTAAGAGTACAAAGAGTCCTCGGGGCAGCCCAAGAAGATAGAAGAATTCTCAGCACACTGTACTTTCAGAAGAAAAATACTGAGAATAAAAATAGTTTCCTAACTCAGTCATTCTTTGGGATTGATAATTTATTCCTGATGGTTCCCAAAAAAAGGGGAAGAGGAGCAAGAGAATAAACTTGGCTCCCATAACAGAAATTATTCATAGTTCTTTTCCTCATAAAATAATGGACTATTAGATCTTCTATAAAATCCCTTTCAGGAATTTTATTGTAGGTCTGCACTTTATAATCTATGTTTTGTAACAGAGAAAAGAGAAAAAAAACCCAATAATTCACACCATTGATTTTCATTAAATTTCCAATTCCAAACTTTTCATGTGTCCTATAAAAATTTTAAATTACCACGTTTCAGATTCTTTCTCTAAAGTGCAATCATTAGACCTGAAAGTTTCTTCACTGCCACCTACTGGTGAAGAAAAAAATGACAATTTATGTTAAAGGTTTGGCATTTTTCTCAGATTTTCCAGTTCAGAGGTTTAAATATTTTACACTAAAAAAAGACTGCATCCTGTCCAACAGACATTAAAAACATTTTGTATGTTAAAACTCAAACTAATTGACTGTATATCAGTAGTTTTTAAAAAACAAATCAAAATGTAAAGTTTTCGTTTTTACAATTTAATTCTTTTCCTAGTATTTTTATAAGGAATCACGCAGACCGATCATAGTACCCTGATTTAAATTTTGTTTTATAGACATGGATGTTAGTCTGATGACAAAATAGTTACATTAAGATTAGCCAGTCAACTCAAAGGAGGTACATACAGTGAAAATCTCTCATGAGGAATGCCATTAATTCCATCTTTACAGACAAACTGTAAAAACAAAAGGGCACCTCCACTAATAGGCAGGATACACAATGGCAAGTAACCAGGAGTTTTCAAGGTATAATATATACGCTTGAGGGGGAACACGTATCTATCTACTATGCACAGAGGAAGCACTTAGTCATTTGTAATTAATGAAACATACCTGGCTTAAAATGTGGTAAAGAATGAACTCCAGGCCACGTGTCCTCATTTGGCGTTCCGAGAACCTGGTAGAGAGCAGGAAATTGTGGAAACAGACTTATTATTTCCAAAGCACTCAAAACTCTCCAGTGTAGAAAAACAGTACACTACATATGATGAAACTCTGGATTTTTTTCCATGATCGTGTGCCAGGGATTTTATTTCAGTACAAACAAACCCCAAACTAAAAACTAAAGAGCCACCCAAGATGAATGTCTGCATTTGAACAAATGCAGCTGAACACAGTAAGCTTAATCTGCTGCATTTTATCAACTCCAAACTTACTGGGTAGGCTAAGGACTCAAATGATAACTTATTAGCTCCACAGAGCTGAACAGAGTATGTGTATGTGCCTCATGATTCCTGCATGAGCTTTTGTCCTTCACTCCAGTATCAGATGTCTGATCATTTAACAGTTGTAAGAATTCTGTCATTTCTCCCCCCAAATCCTCTGAATAGGATCACAATGTTTCAAAGAAGCAGGACAGACAGCTTGGGACACTCATTCTCTAATGGCCATATTGCTCATTTCAGTTAACATGTTTATGTGGCTTAGGATTTCCTCATCCCCAAATACGGCCCTCCCTACACATGTTCCTCTCTTCATCCACATTTTCACCTTCTTTCTCCATCTATTTTTCTATCACTATGATGTTTGATCTGGCTGAAGGGCAATCGCTGCTCACATAAAACTGGGTTCGCTCCATGTGAACATTCAGGTCGACCAGCGGTCGCTGTTACACTCCATGATCACGGTAGATCACAGATTGAGAACAGTGGAGTTGGAGGGTTAGGAGCTCACCCCTGGAGACAGATTTCTTGGGTTCAAATCCTTGCTCCCCTACTTACTAGTCATGTGATCATGGGCAAGAAATAGCCTCGCAGAGGTTCCTCACTGAACTGAACTTTCAATTTCCTCCTTTGTAAACTGGGGATGACAACACCTACCTCGTTTGTGGCGAGAGCACTACCCGGCATGAGTAAGCACCATGTAAGTACTAGATATTACTCAAAGTACTCCCAGAAAACAGGGTCAGGTCAGGGAGGCACTGGCCATGGGGGAGAATATAGTGACCACCTCCATGTTCAGGGGAGTCAGTGCCACATGCTGTATGTTAACTCAAACTATGATGGACCAACACGAACAATGTCACAGGTTAGAAAGGGCAAGAGATAAAGCCAGAAGCTGGTAAAAGAGGAGGAATGACAGAGATCATGGAAGGAAATTAAGATATTCTACTTTATCTGAGGACTAGCATGTACTCCTAGGCAATAAGGAAATACAGAGCTCTGATTATTTATGTATTTATTTAGTAGGGGACAGGGCTGTCATGTCAAAGGGTGGCGCACATACAGTGAGTGTTTCACTCACCGCTTCCTACTCTAGTGAATCAGGATTAAATACATTATTACGTTCCCCCACAGAAACACTGAATCTGGGTTCTGGAATGAGATAATATTATTCTTTTTAATTGTAACTGGTTAATTTTTGCAAGCACTAAACAAGAGTAACATCAATAGGCACATCTACACAAAGAAAGCCACACTATGGATGGGGTGGGTGGGCGGTGGGGAGACAGTCAAGAGGGCTGGGGGTGGGGGGGAGTGGTTGTAAGATAGGAAAGGAGACAAAGACACCATGTCTGACACGAACTACTGCAGTAACAGTGTCTGCAAAAGGCACTTCCTCTTCTTTTCAAAAAATTTATTTTTTATTAAAAATTTTTTAAAGTATTTTAATATATTTATTCATTTTGAAAGAGAGAGAGCATGGGAGGGGAAGAGAGAGAGGCAGAGGGAGAGAACCCCAAGCAGGTCTCCTCACTGTCAGCACAGAGCCTGATATAGGGCTCAAACTCATGAACCAATGAGATTATGACTTGGGCTGAAATCAAGAGCGAGATGCTTAACCAACTGAGTCACCAGGTGCCCCAGTACTTCCCCCCTTTTTCCCCACTAATTCCAACTATTATTTCAAGACAGGGAGACAACCAGTGCACACAGCTCATCTGAGTGATGCTCCACTTTGAGCTTACACTAAAATCCGCAAGAAAGTCGTGAAGGACGTTAGCAACTAAAGGGAGGAACTTTCAGCTCAAAACCATGATTTGATCACAACCAATCCATCACATATGACACAGACCCTCTAATGGTTTTAAAAGCAACAGAAAGTCCAGCCAGAACTTGAACCTTTTTCTCTCACTCTTAGTAAAGATAGGGGTATGACCCTGACTATACCTGTTTCTACAAAACCTGTTTGTGTTACCAAAACTTCTTCATAGGCACTATTCCCGTCCATACCCAGTGTTCTGTTTCAAAGTGATTATCAAATATTATGGCTGTCTCATAAAAGTCATCTGCAAAGAGAAAATCCGTAAGACTTTTAAAAAATTATTATTATAGTGCTGACCGATGAGACTACACACCTCAATTTCTTCCTGCCTACAACTCCTGGGCCATTTGCACAAGAAATACAATGTGGACAGAAAGTGGGCAAAGGAAAACAAGAGTTAAAAATCAGTCTTGCTACCTGTGAAAGCCTTTTTGGGAAGGCAATCTAGGTTAAAGGTATGGTTACAGATGAAAAGCTATGTGTGCTCGGAAGAAAGTGGGTGTATGTTGTCTCTGATGTCAGATTTTCATTTATATTAGTTGACTAAGACACTTTTTGTTAAAGTTTATTTGTTCAGTTTGAGAGAGAGAGAGAGAGATAAAGAGAGAGAGAGAGACCGACCAGAGGAGGGGGAGAGACAGAATCCCAAGTAGGCTCTGGGCTGTCAGTGCAGAGCCTGATGTAAGACTTGATCTCATGACCATGAGACATGACCTGAGCTGAAACCAAGAGTCAGACGCTTAACCAACTCTGCCACCCAGGTGCCCACGAAGACACTTTTAAGTTAGATAAAGAGGTATTCTCTAAAAGTAAAAAGTAATCTTTTGCAAATACAGTGCAGAAGAAAATAGCACCATCAACATTTCAGATGTGGTCCCACATCTGTAAATAGGCAGATTGATAAGGTCTGAGGGGCTTTCAGTTTTCAAATGACAGACATGCCATACGTTAAAAAGTCTTCTACATAGTCATTTAAGCAGCTTCCCCTGAAATCTGTGCCTGTGGCTGGTACATTGCCCTGTTCCTTCATTGGTTCATCTCTTCACAGGCTAACAATTACTGTGTTCATCACAGAAGACAGAAGGATGAGACTGGGGCTCTGCCTGGAGTCTGCCTCCAGTGAGGCAGCTGAACTGGGGCAACAATGGGCTGCCTTCAACACAAGTGCTTTCTCAGAAGTTTGGGGAGAAGGAGGTGACAGTCCAGAGTGGAGGTGTGCCTGAGTCTCCCTGGGGCCAGGGAGAAAAGCGACATGGGAACATTGAGTATTGGTTGGCCAAGTACAGAGAAGGGGCATAGGGGCAGGGGATGGGGACAGCAGAGGACTCTGGTTATAAGGAAAGGCTGTGTCAAAATACTTTCAGTTCTCCAAATTCTCATGCTGCTCGTGCCTCCATGCCTTCTCACAGTGGCTTTCTCTTCTGGAATGCCCTGCTGACCACTGGCCAGGTTAACTCCTATTTCTTTTTCTAGCTTCAGCTCATGGGCTCATGAAAGACTTTCTGGCATTTTTGGTCCACGTTGCATGCTGTGATCCTTGTGATCTCTGAGGGTTTTGTTCAGTGTCCTTATACGGCCTACTCGCGGCCTTACAATTGTTAGATTACTGGTCTATCTCCGCACTGCACAGTAGACATCAGAGTGGAGAGAGCAGTATTCATCTTTAGATCCCTAGTGTCTACTATGTGCCTGGCACCAAATATGCACTCAGTAAATGCTGACCGAATGAGTGAATGGCGTGTCTGGGCTACAGAGTGAAGTCTGGTGTCACTGGACTGTTGGCTGGGTTATGGAATGGGAGGCTAGGGCCAGATACCGAATAAGTGGGGCCTGCATTTTATCTCAGTCTCAGGTTTTTTCAGACTGCAGGTCACATGACCCCTGGCAGGGGCGGGGGAGGGGGGGGGCTGTAAATTTCATGCAGTGTTGACATCAGCATTTTTATAAAAATGAAAACAACAGATAATATCAGAAGGTAACAACGTATATGTTAAAGATCCATGTTGTTTTATGAAACTTATTCATGTTATATCTGTGCACGTACATGTATATGTGTGCGTTGTGAGTCATGATGTAAAATGTACTTGTTACCACTTAAGAGCCATTTTATAGGGAATAAGAAGCTATTAGTTAAAAATCAAGAATGTAGGTGATAAAGCAGGTTTGGGGGTGAGGGAAATGAGTTTAATTCTGACCTTATTAAATGGTAGAAAGGTCTGCAGATCAAGATAGGGATGTGTAAAGAGCTGCTGGAAATACAGATACAGATCTCAGGAGAAGGATTAAAATCGAGAAAAACATGTGGAACTCTTTAGCATATTTATGGTAATAGAAAGTAAATGCCAAAGTATAAGCTACAAAATGGTCTTACTTCCCTATATTCATGCATACACAGTTTCCAGAAGGGTGTCTCTGTGATTTCCTGGACTTTTAACATCTGTTAAGAAAAACAAGGGACAATCTCACCTTCTCAGTAGAGGTTTATACTGTCTGACCCTGACGAACTGTGATTTAATGACCCCAAACTTAACTCTTCTGGGCTTACTTATACACTGACGGGTCCGGCATAGATCCCACCCATCACGTCGGCCTCTATGATGAGCAGAGGAAGATGCTGAGAAAAAAGAGGGTCTCTCTGCTGAAATACCTACTTTAAAAGTAACAGAAGAAAAGCAGATTCTAAAGTTCAAAAGCTAAGAGCTCAAGAACTAGTGCTTGTCAGAGATACTTACTTACCCTTCCAAATTTTTAACAGTTCCACGAATTCCCACATTTCCCAGTTTCTGCTTTTGTATAGGTCCCAGGGCTGCTAAAAATGGGTCCATAGGTTTTTCCTGAAGAACACCCATGGTTTATGCAGAACAAGGACTGTTAATGATTTTCCTGGCCAAGAGGTCAGAGGAGTCTCTCACAGAGACTCTGGCACAGAGGAACTCTGGCCAATCAGGATAAATCTGGCCAACCAACTCTGGCCAATCAAGATAAAACTGGCTCACACAAGTATGTGCTAATGCGGCAATGTGGAACGTGCTGGACTCCCACTTTTGGGTTTGCAGTTGTGTGAGCTGGGCATTCTGTGGCAGTGCTGGCGATTTCAAGTTGACTTAGCAATGAATCTAAGGCAATGGAGAACAACCAAATGGCTTTGGTTTGGCTTTTAAACCTCAACTCTGAAAGTCCATACATACAACATCTCTAAAATAACAAGTGCTTCTCAGCTGTACTACTTTAGGTTCTGGAAGATTTTTTTCCTAATGTTTATTTATTTGAGAGAGAGAGAGAGAGAGAGATGGAACACAAGTGTGGGAGGGGCAGAGAGAGAGGGAAACAGAATCAGAAGCAGGTTCCAGGCTCTGAGCTGTCAACACAGAGACCAACTTGAGGCTCAAACCCATGAACCATGAGGTCATGACCTGAGCCTAAGTCAGATGCTTAAGTGACTGAGCTACCCAGGTGCCCCAAGTTCTGGAAGATTTTTTATGATCCCTCAGTGAGAAGTCCTAAATGAAGCTTGTGAAGAAACTCAGCAGAACTGAGCTTGGGTATTACACACTGCACTCTGGAACAGATGGCATAAAGTTCAAAGATGACCCACAGAAAAAAAGAACTTCCTAACTTTCCTCCTTCCTGTGTGCGCTCTATCAGGAAAAATAGTTATCAAGTGGGTGGAGCTGGGATTCAAAATCAGATTAGTTTGACTACGCTCTTCAGAGCTGTACTATCTCACTCCCAGGAGGATCTGAAAGAGCAACGTGGCTCAGATGGTGTTAAATGATAACATGGCCCAGACTCCAGAGGTTATGAGTATGAGGAACGAGGACTTCTTCATTCTCCTCTCTCTTCTAGTCCAAAACACACATACACTCACACACATAGACACACATGCACACGCACTTGCACACACACACACGGGACCAGGTACCAACTTCTTCACCATTTTCATCAGTGACTTAAAGAACGTCAGAGAAAAATGTGCTCAGATGACACAATAGGAAAGATACGAAATATTCTGGGGCGCCTGGGTGGCTTGGTCGGTTAAGCGTCCGACTTCGGCTCAGGTCATGATCTCGCGGTCCGTGAGTTCGAGCCCCGCGTCGGGCTCTGTGCTGACTGCTCAGAGCCTGGAGCCTGTTTCAGATTCTGTGTCTCCCTCTCTCTCTGCTCCTCCCCTGTTCATGCTCTCTCTCTGTCTCAAAAATAAATAAACGTTAAAAAAATTTAAAAAAAGATATGAAATATTCTGAAGGCTGAGCCAGGATTAAAAAATATTTAATCAGGTAGGAACAACTGGACAAGCCCAATACAGGAACACCTAATAGCAATAAACATGAAGTCTGGGACCTAGGTTCTATTACTTGTTTGAGATGGAAAGACTTAGCAGGCAACAATTTGTATAACCAAGGACTCATGGTTTTTAGCTGAGTACAAATTCTATGAGACCACTCGGTGGAAATGAAAGGAGATTGGAGTATTCTGACTTTAAGATAGCCCCCAAATCCCTGCCTGCTGGTGTTTACACTCCTCCCCTGGACTGTGGACGGAACCAATGACTTGCTTTTAACCAACAGAATATGGCAAAAGTGAGAAGATGTCACTTCTGTGATTACAACGTGTAGGATGCCAGCCCTCATCTTGCTGGGAGACTCTCTCCCTTGTTGGCTTTGAGGGAGCAAGCAGTCGTGCTGGGAAAGCCGTAAGACAAAGACCCGGAGGTAGCTTCAGACAATAGCCAACAAAACTCAAGGCCCCCAGTCTAATAGCTCGCAAGAAACTGAATGCTGTCAACAACCACGTGATCTTAGAAGTGAATCCTTCCCTAGTCCCAGTGAATCCAATCCATAAGATTGCAGTCCCAGGTGACATCGTGATTGCAACCCTGTAAGTACCTGAAGCAGAGCACCAGCTAAGCCATGCCTGGATACCTGACCGACCAGAACTGAGACGACAAATGTGTGTTAAGTGGCTAAGTTTGTGGTAATATTGTTCTATAGCGATAAACCACTAGTACAGATTAAATCACTGAATCATACTAGTCAGCACATCTGGATTGCTGTGCCAATGCCAGGTGCTGCCTGGGAAGAGGGACAAAGATAAATAACTGTCTTCTACAGGATGTACCCAGAAAGGTCAAGGGGTGGTGGACATATGTCCCATAGGTGGCTTGGAAATGTTTACCCTTGATGACAAAGAAATGGTTTGGAACATCACCTCCAACAGATCAAGTACTGCAATGTCAATCGGGGACTGATCTATGCGGTACTGAGTCAGCTGGAAAACAACGGCCAGTGGGTTAAGATATTAATATACAACAAAGAAGGGCATGCTAATGATAAGAACTGTACAAATTGTAATGGCAGCCTTATGAGGTTTAATTAGAGCTGAGCGTTGGACTGCACTATATTCTGCATTCAGATATAATAAGGATCGAATTCTGCCTCCACTGACACAAGGATTATCTGTGGTAAAATTGTGATACAATATTACAACCAATAGCTTACAAGATTAGATTATGCATTTACATCTACCTTTGTTTTTATGTGGCCATAATGATAACTTGCAGGATAGATAAGGAGAAGCAAGTTGATTAGGAAAAGGGTGTGAGTAGATGAAGGAGGGTAGAGAAAATATGGATGAAAGCTTTCCTTCCCTATTTTCTATCCAAAGTAAGTATCAATATTAATTATTTTGCAGGGAACCAGAAAAAAATCAATGGCTGATATCAGAATCTTTTCTGGCAGCATGATAAGCAGATACATGCATGTATGTAGTGTGTGTATACACGTATATGATATGTGTATGTGTGTGGATATGCACAGAGATTGAGCCTCTCTTCCCTCATTCCCCAGGCTTTATATACAGTGCCACTAGGCAAGGGGTTAGGGCTTTACACTGTTCATTTTTGGCAATGGACAATGGCATACAGGTTGTATGTGGGACTAGAAAAGCTGCCTTAAGATGCTGTGATTCTGGGCTGTGTTTCAGAGGTCAGAACCAGTAGTAGGATTCTGCAGAGCAGCAACCTTTACTGAGAAGGGCCAGCAGGGGGAGCCACTAAACTGAGAAAATGAAAAGCTGCCTGGAGCTTCAGAAAGCTGCTTGAATATTTAATCAGTGGCTCAACTGCTGAATTAAAAGAGATGGTGTTTCCAAAATATTGTGCAGAGTTTTCAACATGGCCAGGGTTCAGATGGGAAGGAACCGAAATAAATAAAGGACAGCTCTTTGATTTCTACTTAAAGTGAATTCAATTCATCTGCTAGAAGGTAAAGGTCTGGCTTGGGGCGCTTAGCTGCCCATGGAATCATCTGGGAGGCATAAAAACAAACAAACAAACAAAAAACACGTTAAAAAACACAGTAAGGACTGGGACCCACCCCAATGATTCTGATTTAACTGGCTGGCACTGTAGCCTAGGTATGAGGAATTTTCTAAAGCTCCCTGGTGATTCTAATGTCAGCAAGGGCTGGAACTGACTGGTCCAATCTAACCAGGCCATCTCTCAGAGGCCCTCGGTTGTTAGATGGTTTACAGATTTTTTTTTAAGTCTTCTGCCTGGATCCAAAGGGCCACACAAGATTTTCAGCAGATAAATGAACAGAATAAGCAGCTGGTTGTCAGACAAATTAGAGGAGAACTAAAAAAATAAATTTGACACTATTCCAGAAAACACTCTTCGCTGGAGCATTCTGCATGGAGAGCAGCTCATTTAAAATATATTTTCCTCTAACTAAATTTTCATTCTTCCCCCTCCTCCTTCTCTCCTACTGTTTCTATTCCCTGTCTCCCTAAACCCTGACTCCCTCATGGATTTCACTCTCATCTCAACTGCTTTTCCCTTCTTTTCACTGAGTGATGTTACCGTTGACAAGGCTTCAGCCTGTCAGTCCCCAGCTGTGCACTGTGGGAGCCCCAGTGAAGGAAGTATACGTGCACGCCGGTCAGGACCCCGCGGGTGGAGGCTGCAGAGGCTGGAGGAGGGCAATGTTGCCAAGCAGATGCAACGCAGTGAGGCTGACTGAAGAAGCAGCGGCATGAAATGTGGAAAAATGAACCCAGGGAGAGGGACCCGGAGGCAGGAGCCCAGATGCTGGAGCCTTGCTACTCAAAACATGGTCCATGAACGAGCAGCATCAGCACCACCTGCAGAAAGCAGCTCAGGCTCCACTCGCGACCTGATGAATCAGAATCTGTAACTCAACAAGAACCATGGGTGAAATGTGAGAAACGCTGCTTTAAAGAGTACGTTCTACCTGGATTTTTCAACCTAAAAGGCACAAGCAGTAGAGAGGAAATTCTGGTCACAGGTACACCTTCATCCAGAGCACCTAGGTAAGATTATCTGTTCAGGTAGGCTTTGGAAAGGGGGGTGGGTCGTGGGCAACTTCCAGTTCAGCGGTGCTGGCACCTCATCAGGAATTGCTGCAGATGACGGTGATTTCATGAGACTGGCTCGGCATTCTGTGCCTTGGAGCTCATCTCCCACACCTGCTCTCCTGTCCTCACTTTAACAGTCTCCTAGCCTAGGTGTTTCTTATGGCAAGAGGATTAGAATAATTTCTGGAAACAGGCTTAACACAACAATCCACTGATGCTCTTAACTTCAGCTGTAAACTTGAGGCCAGTTAAAATTCTATGATACACACACGTGTCATATATGACACATACCGCAGGCCCAAATTGATCACCTTTTTCTTTTTCTCGAATGAAAGTAGTTTTCCTATTTTCTGAGCATTAACTGTGCACAAAGCAATGTGCTGACTACAGGGAGACACAAAGATGCAAAACTGCAGCTTTTGTCTTCAAAAATGGAGTATTTGGGGGGCACCTGGGTGGCTCAGTCATTTGTGTCCGACTTCGGCTCAGGTCATGATTTCATGGTTCATGAGTTTAAGCCCCTGTGCTGACAACTCAGAGCCTGGAGCCTGCTTTGGATTCTGTGTCTCTCTCACTCTCTGCTCCTTCCCTGCTCATGCTCTGTCTTTCAAAAATAAATAAACATTAAGAAATTTTTAAAAATGTAGTATTTTAAATATTCATTTTTATTAAATTACAATTAAAAATGGCAAAGCTACCGAACTGATTTGTAACACTATGAAACTCTGACATCCTTAAGTATGTTTTAGAAGATTACATGCAGATACTGATGACTGCATTTAAGGCCCATCTGGATAATCTAGTTTAATCTCTGTATTTCAAGATCCTTAATATAATCCCATATATAAAAACCTATTTTCCAAATAAGGTAAAATTACAGGTACAGAGATTAGGGTCTGATATTTTTAGGTGTTCCTTATTCAGCCTACTCCAGAGTAAAATTATCATTTACAAAATATTATTTATACCTGATAATCAAAATGGGTATTTTATACAAACAAGACACACAGTAAAAGAACAAGCTATGGGAACATGTCTACTTTCAGCAATAATAACCTCGCGTAAGTTGCTGTACTATTTGCAATTTCACACCTATTAATTGATGAGTTATGACCAACCCAATAAAATAGGACAATATTAGCTGCTTCACAGATGAGAAAACTATACTGCAAAGAAGGTTGATCTGGATAGGTCCCCTAGAAGAGAAAAACAGCACCAGGACACAACCTGGATTTGTATCTGGTGCCCTTCCCACATCATCACTCAGATGCCAGCACATTATTAATAGGTTAATTCATCTCTGTTGACTCTAAAAGCAATTTAGGTATGCAAGACCAGCAAAGACCAACAGACCAAAGCTGGGTGCTCAGCCAAGCATCCTCACTAACTAAGCACTGCTGTGCTCCTGCTGACCCACTGGGCATACCTAGATTGGTTTCAAAGTCAAAGATATTTCCACACAGCTATTTACTAACAAAACTGATTTTGTCACACTCATTCTTATTCCAACCTGACAAAAATAATAGAATTGCTTATTCCTCACACTGAGGAAAAAAGGGTGTATTTATTTATTTTTTTCTTTCTTTAAACCTAGTGCACAGAATTTTGTTTTAATTAATGTAATAAGCACCTATGAGCTCACCACCCCAGACAAGGACTATAGGTTATTTACCAGCAGCCACATCTAATCCGGTAGCTCAGGCCCCATGCAATCATCCAGCCATTCCCACCTGAGGTAAGTTGCACTTTGAATCATGTTCATTATTCTTTACCTTTTGTTTTTATATCATTCTATTGTCCTTATAAGGATTACAGAGTATTTTTATTTTAATTATTTAAAATTTTATATTCAGGATATAATCCCATAGCTAATCTTTTGGAATTTCTTCCCCCACTTAACATTATATTGCTAAGATTCATCCAGACTCTTGTGTAATTATAATGTTCCTGGCATGTTATTCATCCACTCTCTTACTGATGAGCATTTATGTTATTGATCAGTCTGCCCAGGATTCAGAAAAGAAAACTGCATTAGGTAAAAATGGCAAGGTGAAAGCTTAGCAGTGATCTTTTCCCTTTAGGACTATAAAATTCCTGAATGCAAAAATTAAATATCGGCACCTAAAATGGAATTGTTCTCTAATAGTTTGAGAGCTGCTTGGGACTCACAATATATATGTCCCCAAAGAAATGATTCTCTATGTGGTGGCTGATGCACAGAAGGCTGTTATATTCATAAGAAATCGAAAAAACACTACAGAGCCGAACCGGCCCATACACCAGCATTTCCAATAAAAATGCAGCCAGCGTGGCAACCGCAACTCTTCGTATGGAGGTGGCCAGGAAGCAGGACAGGGCCCCCGTCCCTGAGACTCCCCAAGCTCTATCTTGAGGCAGCAACTCCGGGGCAGAGGAGAAAGAACGGACTGGCCTGAGGCTTCCGAGCCCAAAGAGGTGCCTGGCTGGAGATGGAGGCCAAGAACGGAAAGGGAGCTGTGTGGCTTGAGAGAAGTGACTAACACTGGAAGGGGTATGGGGTGGTCAGAAAGTGAATCATTTTCTCTGCATTTTTTAGCACTGGGTTAATGGGGAGCAACAGCAAGGTAGGGTTTGCAGGCTGCCCGCAGGGTGTCTCTGCCGGGGGACAGGCTTGGATTTCGTTTCTCCTCTCTACCTGTTCACTTCTTCTTTCATGGAGACGCCTTCCTGCGCTTAGAGTGGGGCACTGGAGAGAGAGCCCCTGGAAATGGTGGAGGGCTTTGAAAGGAGGTTTCCCCTCTCCCATGTTGCTGTGTCTGTGGTGGTGGGGAGCAGGAGAGCAGGACAAAGCCTCACACGCTGCACTGGGAATGAAGGCTGTGCTTCTATTGGAAGTATGTAGGTCAGAGCCTGCCTACCAAAGGAAATCTATACATTTACCTGTTCCAAAAAAAGATGCTGTTATTTTTAGAGCTTTGAATGGGGTATGCAGGAATGTGTGAGTTACAACTAAACCTCTGCTAAGTTTACTGGCAGGAAGGCTGTTAAAAAATTTAGGTCAAGATAGTTCTATAGAATGTGCTGCATTTACAGTATTTTATTACGGTTTTTGCAACTGTATATATACTATTTAAGTATCATTAACTATAGTTTAACTATATAGCTATACAATGTAACTACTGAACTATAATTTAACCATGATTTCAATATATATATATATATATATATATATATATATTATGTATTATTCATAAAAAGTTACTGGGAACCTGTTTTTGCCAAGGACTATGCCAGAAGCTAGGATACAACTATGGAAAAGACAATCCCTGATAAAGGGTGATGTTTATGATCAGCCTTTATCCACTGGGCCCCCCAGGCCTACTGCTGGTCAGGAATGCAGTCCCACTCCTACTCTCTTGGCAATTGACATGCAATCCCATAGACTTTCACCTACAAATGGGCTACTGACTTGTAACAGATTCAGTGGGTCAAGAACCGGTATTTAGAATACTGAGGTCAAAATCTGGTATTCATAATCTACAATTAGTAAATTACTTAGAGTTGAAAATGAGGAATTGTCTCAGGAAGCATGGCTGCTACTCAAGTTCTGACAACGCTGGATCTTCCTGACAACCACTGGTACACTGAGAGAGGGGGGGTTCTGTGGTTCTCTGGACAACACTGAGCTGTGGGTTGGTCACCCACATGGTTAACCAATGTTAAATTGGTTATAAATTTCAATTGCTGTTATGCTTAAGTTTAAATTTTAAACTGGTGTTAATTTAGCCTCATCAGCACCAGCTTAGCTTATCGTGAGCTATCTGGTTAAGTTCACATTATATTTTCATGCACTGATGCATCAATGGTATATCTGGCAATTATTTTCCAATAACTAGAAATTACAACAGTTACGCATTGTGGGTTATATATGAATCAGCCAGAAGATTCATATTAAAGCATATAGATGCCTAATTCCTCCTCACCCCTTAATCAGTTTTTTTTTTTCAAACACGTATTGCCATGGACTAAATGTTCCATCTATACCTTCAAAACATCTGGATTAATGCATCAAAAAAACATTGCAAAGATAGCTTATTATTTTCAGCAAAGGATCGATTTTTCTAAAAGTTAGGGGTCTGGACATTGACATGGTGTGGCCTCCTTAGACTCGCAAGAAGGCAGCATCTCATCCATCATCCCCTCTGTGCTGTGCCCCTGTCATCCTGCTAACAGGCTGCAGGGGACAAAGAACAGCCTTGCAAGACTGCTGGTCAACAAACAGGAGCAAAAAGGCCAGTCTAACCAGGGCGCAAAATCTTCTAATGACCATGTTCACTAAAAAGGTAGGTAACAATCCTTTCGAAAAGCTCACCTAGGTTTTTTAATATTCAGCCACATCTGCCTTACTGTTCCTTATCATTATGATAGGCTCAGAGGGCAACAAGTTGAGGAACAGAGACTGAGGGTGGTAGGCATTTTTGAAAGATAAAGAATTAGGATTTCTGGCCAATGGCACTGCCACCTGGAGTGCTGTGGACTCATTCTTTTAGTATATATAAAACTCATAAAGGAAAAAAATGCTCACTGCCACTCTTATTTTCCTACATTGCTTTAAAGATAGTGTATAGGCAGTTAGCTCACTCTTAATTGGACAAGGTTGTCCTTGGTAGATGTCTTTCAGACTACATTGTAATTTACAGACAGAGCCATTATGTCTTTCTTTTGCCTACTAGCCTTGTCAAAAGGAGGCAGCAACCATATGATCAAGGTCATCTGCAGTCCCTTAAAGAACCACCCTGGGTCCAAGAACCAGATACATCATCTTCAGCACTTTTTTCACCTCATGTACCATGCTTGCATAAGTGCAATTTAATGAGACCGAAGTCCTAACACTCACTGTCTTCTACTAAGTTATTCACTGTGTAAGCCTTAAACCACCTCCTACTTGAACTGATGAGCAAGGTTTCCCCAAGATGCCACTGAAAATTTATTTTTCTATCTTTGGACAATCCTTTGGTAGATACCCATCTCCTCCTTAATAGGTGGTTCTGTCGTTGTATTCGGAATTAAGAGATCTGAACAAAGTGGTGGGTACAAATAGAGTACGGTGCAAGGCAATTCAGATTTGTTATAGTATGTTCATAATATGTAACAGAATCTTATCCTCTTATTAACATGCACTATGAAAAGCTTAGCTACTAGATTAGAAACAAATACTTTGAAAACACACAGACCCTCCCACCCCTGACCAAGAAGACCTCACTTTTTGAAGATGATGCCAGTGGTGATGCAAATGAGCACCCCAAACACCTCAAGACATATATCCCCAGTTCTTAACTTACTTTAAAATCATTCAAAATTGCATTTGAGGCCAGGCTACACTGTGTTTGGAGTGAAGGGAGGGTAGAAAACTCTTAGCTGGCTGGGTAGAAGGAATGTGCACAAATATGGGCTTCAGAGGGGCATACATGGAAGATGAGAACATTAAGTACTCAGGTTGCTACTAAACTAGGAAGAGGTATTTGGAGAGTGCCAGAAACTGGGAATATAATCCTAATATGATGAGTGAACTCATTTCTTCCTCATCCTTGATAACCTCTGTGTGTCACGTGTTTACCCCATTTACCTCTGAAGATAGTAAACAGTCACACCACACGATACAAGACAATCTATCACATGAAATTAGCTTAACTAATTAGCTATACTGCTCAGTGATTAACAGACTGTCCACCAGATCTGGGCTTAGGTGTTGGTCTGCCATTCACATACCAACCACAGGATCTTGGTAGGCACAATGACAAGAGTGTGGCCTCTGAGATCAATCCATCTGCACTCAAATCCCAACTGAAATATTTTGAAAGCTGTAATTTAACCTCTTTTATTCTAGTTGACTTCCCCATGCCTCAGTTTCCTCTGTTAAGCGGGGATAACAGTGCCTACCTCTTTGGGTTGTTGGTCAGAAAACGAGATAAGGTTAATACATGTAAAGTACTTAGCATACCATGTGACACATGACAGTGAATGTTAGCTGCTACTGCTATCATCACTATCATCATAATCATTATCATCCTGATGTGTTGCTTTGCTTCTCTCAGATACACTTTCCTGTTACAGTTATGGGATAGTCACAACACCTATTTCACAACACTGTGAGAGTTAAATGAGGTAATGCATAAAAGATAATTACCATGGTGCTTTGTTAGTTAACAGTAATAGTAACAGTAGTAATAATAATAAAATAATTTGTCTAGGCATTTCCCCATTGTGGGTTCTATTCAGAAACCTTTATGTCCTTGTGACTATTTAGCATCTTTGAGAAATCTAGTTTCTAAGCCAAAATATGACTTAAATTTTTTTCTGATTTATTCCATAGACTCATCCTGTCCATTTATAATCCCATCAGGAGTGTGAGAGTGCTCGTTCAGTTTTGCCAGGAGTAGGAATGATCCTTTTGAAAAATTTTCCCTGAATGATTATAAGTGTTGTGGAAGCTCTGAAAATCAGCTGTCTGGGAACACCACCACCACCACCACTGTGACCAACAAAAATCAAACCGGAAGTTTAGCCCCCAATAATATAGGAAGCAGATTCATGGAGCAGATGCACTTGTTATGAAAACAGTAAATCATGCATACTGATAAATGAATGAGACTTGATAAGGACATCGTATCCTACTGTGTGAGAAGGTGGTGCTGTAATGTGAAAAATACAATCTCATGAAGTACGTTGTGTCCTGAAAAGGACAAGGGGATCAATAAAAAACACAGTTCGCATACTCCCAGCAAAAAACCGGGTGTTAGCACTTCTGAAGGATTTGGTTGTTTCATGAGATGAAAAATGTCTACTTTGAGGCCTTAAAATATTGATGCCCTAAAGAGTTCTTCCCTACTGCCACACAGCATCCGTCTTAGAACAGATCATGGTGAGAGGCTCCAGAGGCCAAGGGAATAAGTTAAGGGGATGCTGCTTCTCACTGTGCAGGAAATAATTCTTCTTAAGAGGCTATATATCAGTCCAGAAAAAGCTGACAAGCTTTTTAAAAAATACAACAGAAACAAACTAAAAGCGATTCATTCCTGTCATCTTCTTTACATCTTGAACTCAAATTAAAAAAAAAATTGCCAATAAAAATATACAAGTCTGTGTGTCTTATAGTAACTAGGTATCCATATCTGCATGTGTATAAATTCCAGTGCAATCCCCAGAGATCTCCTATGACATAAGTAATGGTAACACGTTTGCCTCTGGAGAGTGAAACCTGGTGCTGGGGTACCAGGGTAAGAGATGTAGTTATATTTTTTCCATTATGTACTGTTTGAGCTTTAAAAAAATTATGCATGTTTTAATTGTTTTTTAAAAATTCATGATAACTATGTAAATAAATAGATATATAAAATGTATTGGGACATTTGGTGACATCTGTACACATTTTTTTGTAGTCACAATTGGGGGAGGGCTCGTCACTGGTAGTTAGCAGATGGAGACCAAGTCTGCTGTTAAACAGCCTACAATGCAGAGGACAGCCCCCTACAACCAAGAATATCCAGCTCAAAAGGTCAACAGTGCTGCTGTTGAGAAAACTCTAAATGATGGACCCTTACATACAGAACATAAACACTCAGAGTATGAATTATATAAACAACTACTACAGTGGACTCTTGGCTCCTTATCACTCCAGACAGAGTATATCATCCAAAGAGACAGGACATGGAGTTGATCTACAGACCCAACACCTCCCACTCTCAAGCAGTTTCCTGCCTGCTTGGGGAGAAGCAGTTTTCATCAGTGGCTCTTGGCAGGGGAAGCAGTAACAGCAAGATCTGGACCCTTCCTGTTGCGTCAAGCACCTTGGAGAGATGACCATAAGGTCCTCTCTTCATGGGACTGTGTGGGTGGGAGAGGGCAATCAGGAGCTGCATTGTTCCAATTATTCTTGTTTAAACAAGTCTGGTTAAAAGCCATTCACACACTACATCTCAAATACAGAACTAGCAGCTGTATTCAAACTTTGTATTATAATCCGGTCGCACCATCCAATTGTTTATTTGAGATCACAGGCTTCAATTAATTTAGGGGACAGTATAGTGATCAAAGGAGAAAAGTTTCTTACAAATCAGTATTTGTTTAGAGGGTCTTGTGTCCTTCCAAAGATTCCTTGTCAAGGCAACACACAAAACTTCAAATAATGAAGTACTTCATGGCTTTTGCACTGATGACAACATAAAGGAAGAATGACTCTTGCCTCCTTGAACCATATCATCTATTTAGCTTAATTTCAACTTGTCCTGATATTATGCTTTCCTTTTTTTAGTCAGCGATATTTTTATCCGTGTTTAATTTTGCATTATACTGTATTATAACAAAATCATAAAATGTTTGAGCTAAAAGGGATCTTAAAAATCACCTAACAAAATCCTCACATTTTATAGATAATAAAAATAGCTACTCAGATACACATTTCTCTGTAGTCGGTATTGTTCTAAGTGATTTCCTTCTATTAATTCCTTTAATCCTCAAAACCATCTGATGATGTAGATATCACTACAGTCACGCCCATTTTACTGATGAGGAAATGGAGACACAGAGAGATTAAGTATGCCACATGTTCTGGCAGAAAGAATTCTAAGATGACCTTCAATTAATCATGCCCTTGTATAAACCTCTCTGACTGAATGCAGGCAGAAACTGTGACTTGCTTCTAGTCCACGGTATGTGACAATGGAGATGGGAGGAAAGTCACTCTCATGGTTATGCTATGTTATGTTATGTTATGTTATGTTATGTTATGTTATGTTATGTAAGACTATCCTGGTAGACTGGGGAGAGAGTAGACTGGAGAGAGATTCTCCCACTGGCCTTGAAGAAGCAAGCTGCCATGTTGTGAGAGGAACTACAAGGAAACCACAAGGCAAGGAACTATGGGAGGCTCTACTACCAGAGAGCAGCCCCTGGCTCACAGCAAGAAAGTGAGGACATCTTTCCTACCATCATAAGGAACTGAGTTCTGCCAACTATCACATGGAATTGAAAGAAGATCCCAAGCTCCAGAAAGGAATACAGTCTGAGCCAACACCCAGACTCCAGCCTTGTGAGACCATGATCAGAGCTAAGCGTGCCTGGATTCCTGCCCCACACAAACTGTGAGGTAACAGATATATGTAGTTTGAAGGCACTAAGTTTGTGGGAATTTGTTATGCAGCCATGGAAAAATGATAGACATGTCCAGGGTCACAAAGCAAATAAAAGCAAGAGCAGAATTCAAACTCTGATGGTCAGGCTCTGCTATCCATCCCCACAAACATAACCACAAACAACAGATCATTAATAGTGACATCTCTGGGGCAGAGAGAGAGGTGAATTATTTTACTTACCCTATGTAATCTCCCTTCCTTGCACTTTTTACACTCTGACATATTACACACTCATGAATGCATGCACACACACACACACACACACACACACACACACACACACATTTATTGTATATCTCTGGCCAGCACATGAGATCTGTATGGGCAAGGATTTCCAACAATTTTGTTCACTGTTATGGTCCCAATCACCTAGAACAATGCCTGGTACCAAGTATATGGTAAAATTATTTTTTTTAATTTTATTATTTTAAAAAATGTTTATTTATTTTGAGAGAGAGAGTGTGTGTGTGAAAGTGAGCAGGGGAGGAGTAGAGAAAGAGACAGAGCCCCAAGCAGGCTCTGTGCTGTCAGTACAGAGCCCAACGCAGGGCTTGAACTCATGAACCGTGAGATCATGGCCTGAGCTGAAATGAAGAGTTGGATGCTTAACTGACTGAGCCACCCAGGTGCCCCACCCAATGTGGGGCCCGAACTCACAACCCTGAGATCGAGTTGCATGCTCCCCTGACTGAGCCAGCCAGGCACCCCTGGTAAAATTATTTGT
This sequence comes from Felis catus, assembly GCF_018350175.1. NCBI lineage: Eukaryota > Metazoa > Chordata > Mammalia > Carnivora > Felidae > Felis > Felis catus. Next base: position 94,759,306 of record NC_058369.1, on the reverse strand, counting down.
TGAATGCCATGAATGAATGTAATCATGGAGAAGCTGTGGCTTGGAGACTTGCTCAAAAGTCCTCATTAGTTAGTGGCAAAGCCAGACATGCTGATTATATTACTAATCTTAATTCTTCACCCCTTCCTAGAACTGCACCCTCTGCCATATGACTTTGCACTTCTTTTATGGCGCTTTGACTTGTTTCGCCAAGGAATGGGGTGGGATGAAAGGGGTGGTTGCAAACTTAGGAGGTAGCACATGTTTCCATTCACCCTTCTTGCTCTTCTGTCATTGCCAGAGAAAAGCATGCCCTGATTAGCCCACTGGTCCAAGGATAGTGATAAATATGTAGAGCAAATGTGGACTCAACCTATAGATGATGAGCTGTGCATATATCAGCCAGCCCCAACTAACCCATGAGTATTTGAAAGAATAAACAATTGTTGTAAGCTGCTGAATTTTGAGGTGGTTTGCTATATAGCATTAAGATGGAATAGGAAGAGTTCTTTGCAGTCCTAGTCCACCTGAGGTCTTATTAACATGGAATTTCACAGCAGTGATGTTCGGGGGAAGAAATCCCTAAAGTAGTGGAGAAAGATATAATTAGCGCCTTAATAGTCCTTTTGTTGACTACAGGATGCTTTGTAACTATTATGCTAAAAGCAGTTTTTAGGACAGAACATACCAAAGATCATAATTCTGCTAAAATAACAAAACCAACACATAAATGCACTCCTGAAATTAAGGCATTACAAAAAATTATACAAGATTAAAGGGAGAATGGAGGTGTGAATTGGAGCCAGAAGTTCAATAGCTAAGAAAGCCCAGGTCAATATAGAGCTGACAATGGTTAATCATCTACTTTCAAGATCTGAAAAGACTAAAAAGGGTTTGAATTTTTGTAGCCTGCAGTCTCTGACTATACTTTAAAATACAGTATTATTGTCCATAATTCAGTCAAAATTGAAAATAGATCAAAGCCAGGTCTATTTGGTGTAATTTTCCCTGGGTAAGAGTATAGAAAGAGCGTCAAAGCTTAATATCAGCGACATGAAAGAGGAAGTTCCATGAAGCTATTAGTTGGATGGAGCTGTCCATTCACAGAGTTGAGCCAGCCCCCTGGGACTGATGCAGAAAATGTGGGTAGAAGTAGGCTTAGCACAGAGGCTGCTCCCTCTATGCTAATAAGAACAGCAGAGTTATTCTCACCTATTGGGGCTACCATATGCCAGGCTCCTTCTACTAGAAACTCTTTTTATATACAGTATCTACAGTGATCATAATGATCCTAACAAGTTAGGTACTCTTGTGTTCATGATATGGACAAGGCTCAGAAAGGGAAGTTTATTGCAGAAGACAAACAGCTAGTAAATGGGAGGATGAGAGAGAGCTCTGACCACCAAGGCCAAGGTTCTTTCTGCAACATCATGGTGCTTCTTGGGTTTCTGAACAAAGACAGTTTCCTTTCCTTTCTGTTTCTTCTGGTTTCTTTTGTAATGAGGATTTCAAATTTATCCAGTCTGTATCTATTCATCAAAATGTCATGAACTATATAGTAGATTTACTCATAAATACCACTGTCCCCATTGCCACTGTATAGGAAACACTGTCATATTTACTTGTTTACTCTTTGTCAGCAAAACCTCTGGCTGAGACAAAGCCAATCTAATTTGGTTTCATCCAAGCCCTGGGATTAGATGAAGTTGGTTAGCAGCACCATTCTTTAGTTATGGAAATAATCTGGAAAGCTGTTTAGCTTTTGCACACTGGTGGCCCTGTAATTCAAAATGCTCTGTTATCTCTGTGTACAGATTCACCTACTCACGGAAAAAGAGTAATAACAGAATACACTACTTTGGCTCTTCTAACAGAGCTCTTTGAAGGCAGAGCCTTTCCAGAAGCGCTGACACTCATCTATCATAACACATTGCCCATGTGCCCTGCTTGTGTCAAGCAGAAACATGTATTCAAGCAGCTGAAGTGATCAATAATAGCAATACACAGACCAACTGTCCAGCATTGGAGGAAGCATCACCAAGCATATAGCCTACTGCTGAGCGGAAAGTTTACATGAAAGCTGGCCAGGTAGTTTATTTCTCATTTTAAAAGGGCTCTTCTCAGGGCTCCTGGGGTGGCTCAGTCAGTTAAGCATCCGACTTTGGCTCAGGTCATGATCTCTCAGTTCATGAGTTCAAGCCCCATATCGGGCTCTGTGCCCCCAGCTCAGAGTCTGGAGCCTGTTTTAGATTCTGTGTCTCCCTCTCTCTCTGACCCTCCCCTGCTCACACATGCTCTCTCTTTCTCAAAAATAAATATTAAAAAAAATTAAAAGGGCACTTCTCTCTACAAACTTTAACTTTCAACTGAAAAAATTGTTATTAAAATATCATATGCAAATAGCAAAACAATAATTAAAAGTGTGTGCGTGTGTATACATATGTACACACACACACACACACACACACACACACACACACATATATGCAGTATATAAGAGTATTCGATAACAAGTGAGTCTGTTAGTATAGCCCCAGTCCTGAACTCTTTAGGAAAAACACCATCTACAAATGCTCTGTGCACTACCTGGACATTATATCATGTCCATTTGTTCAGCCATTCTCTCTTCCTTCCACTAATGGACACTTAGGCCTATTTTGTACTTTCCTTTTTCCTTTTACATATCTTGAAAATCTTTCCATATTGGAGAAAACAGTGGGGTATAAAGTCTTAGGTCAGTCTCTTTTGAAAAGTAGAATATATCACACTCAGAACTATTAACTTCAGAGCAAACAGACCTGAGTCCTTAAACCACTTTTTCTCATTACAAATGGATTCCAGCAGATAAAGTGAAGAAAGGAAACATCACTGGGGACCTAAGAACAGACAAACAAGAGTCCCATCGGGATTCAGACTGCCTTCTTCTTTGATATAGGGATTGTGTTTCTGATTTCCTTTTCCTCTTTTTCTTAACAGGAACAATAGGCATATTGACGTTTGTGGGAGGCTTTAACAAAGGTCCCTTATAGGTCACTTTCTGTGCCTCTACAGTACTGGTGCATGTGAAGTTAGTACAGACAATGCTTTGTTTAGTTTTGTTTGAAAGTTTGGCAGATAGAAAAAAAAAGCCATTCGCGCACCACCCCCCATTCCACCTATAGAATCTAGTTTCTAAAACCTTAAAACTTGCCATAAATGATGAATATAACGGGCATCTAGCATACATAGTAACATAGGATGTACCGCAGCAGGGCCCAAGATAAACGATTTGTTATTCAGGTTTCAAACTCACCCTGCAATTCTGCTTCTGACCTGGATTGCAAATCTCTCTGCAAGTACTTACTGAAGATCTGATAGGACAGGGGACTCGGTTAGGTGGGCTGGGAGGAACAATAAAAATGCACAACATTTCAACAGAGGGTGACAGTCCAGGTGGGGTCATGTGGCACATGTTAAACAATTAGAGTATAATCTATGAGGAACAAAATTAATACATGTAAATATCCATCTAGGTGACTGTACCACCTATGATAATGGCTTGATGGGCTTTCAGCAATGCTTGAGAGCATGTTTGGAATAGTCTGCCTTAAAAACGAGTGATACACAAAATTCAGTACTAGAGGCCTGAAGGGCTGCCAGGAATCATGGTAAAATGAGAGGCATGTGTAAAAAAATGACTGGTAGAAACATGCTAGAGTATTATGCTTTTGCCAGCAGAGAAAACACATCAGGTGTCAAATAACTGCCAAACTATAGTTCACAAGAACAGAAGCTCTAACCTTTAGGCATGGTTCTGCAGGTGGAGATTTGGCTAGAGGGCTGCTTTTTCCACAGGCGGCTCCCTGTGGCTCCACCCAGGATCCTCCAATGTGATACTAGCAGGGGTCTATTTATTTAATGATGGTTAGGATAGGCATTGCTCAATTTAGGTCAGTAATCTATTTCTGAAAAGCCAAAGTTCTGCATGAAAATGCTAATTGGGAGCCTATTTCTCAGTACATATGTACTTACTTAATTTATTAAAAAAATGTTTTTCAACGTTTATATTTGAGAGAAAGAGGCAGAGTGTGAGTGGAAAAGGGGCAGAGAAGGAGACACAGAATCAGAGGCAGGCTGCAGGCTCTGAGCTGTCAGCACAGAGCCCAACGTGGGGCTTGAACCCACGAGCTGCGAGACCATGACCTGAGCTGAAGTTGGACACTCAACTGACTGAGCCACCCAGGTGCCCCAATTTATTTATTTGTTTAAACTGAAGTACGGTTGACACATGATGTCACATTAGTTTCAGGTGTATAATATAATGATTTCACAAAGCGATACATTTTGCTATGCTTACCACAAGCGTAGCATCTGTCACCATGCAATGCTAGTGCAATACCACTGACTATATTTCCAGTCACTTAAAAATTTTTTAAGTTTATTTACTTATTTTGAGAGAGAAAGAGAGTGAGCACAAGTGGGGGAGGGGCACAGAGAAGGAGAGACAGAATCTCAAGCAGGTTCCACACCACCAACACAGAGCCTGATGCGGGGCTCGAACTCACCAACCATGAGATCATGACCTGAGCCAAGATCAAGAGTTGGACATTTGACCAACTGTGCCACCCAGGTGCCCCTATTTCCAATTACTTTAAATGGGAGAAATTTTTATATGCTACATGTCAACCCAAACCCCCCACCGATTTCTTAAAATGTACTTAAAACACAGTAATCTGCTAATATATGTAACCAACTTTTATTTTAGGATACTTCATGTAAAAGCAAGCAAATGTTTTACAGGATATTCATATGTATTTTTGTATGTAAACACAGAACTGAATCTTACCTACACATTCCATGAAATAAGGTATACAAAATCTGGCTGGAAAAAAATAAATAAATAAAACTGTCTACTGGGAAGAGAAATGCTGCTGGGTGTATCTGCAATTATTGTGAGCAATACTGGGTGCAGATGGCATATAGGATAAGTGAGTAAGGAGGAATTAGTAAAGGAAGAGCTTCCTGAGGCTGCAGACCCCATAGCAGCAAGGAATGTACATAACATGGATAAGGGAGTGAAAAAAGCAGGGAGTGCCTTGAGGAAGGAGTGATGGCCTGGAGAGAAAAAAGAGATAAAGAATGAGCTTGGTAAATAGGAGGCCTTGGTGAGGAGTAACACCAGATTTGATAAAAACAATGGGCAAGTGAGTTTGAGTAAGATGAGAAGAGATCAAGGTGCTGGGACTTCACCTAATGTAGGAAGACAACAAGCAAGAGCACAAATAGACTGAGGCAAAGTCAAATGACACAGGACACAGAACATTCTTTGTTGGGTGAAGACAGCATGCTAGAAGGGAAATACACTAAGTATATAAATAAAGATTAGTGACAGTGAATAGGACTTCAAAAACTTAGTTTCAAGGATTATGAGTTTTAATATGAATAAGAAACAAACTGAAGACTTTGAGAACTGAAAGGAGCTATCACAGTTGCCCCAGTCAACAGTGAATCATTATACATGGTTGACTTATACAGCTGGGCAAGTGGGCACTCAGGAACTAGCACCTGAGCCAGGCTGTCCCCTCACACATTCCAGGGCACACACCACAGCGGAATTTAACATTTACATCTCAAATCAAATGTCTGTGTTTGTAACCATAAAAACAACTAACCTTCATTAGTAGTAACTTAGCTTAATTAAGACAATTAACCTAAGGTAAGTTTGTCTAAAATATTAGTTTCTTTTATGCTTAAAAATCCATACACTTGGTTAGTATAACTGCCACTAATATATCACTTTTAGTCTGATGACAACATATGGTCTTCTAATAAAGAGGAGGAAAACAAAATTTTTATCATTGTATGCAATGGCATATTTAATGCTAAAGAGTTGGTTAACATTTATAAAAAATCTTGGAAGGGGGCACTTGTGTGGCTCAGTGTGGTTAAGCATCTGACTCTTGATCCCAGCTCAGGCCGTGATCTCAGGGTTGTGAGTTCAAGACCCACAATGGTCTCCACGCTGGGTGTGGAGCCTACTTAAAATATAAAAAGTAAAAAAAAAAAAATTAAAAATCTTGGAAAAAGGACATGGGCAAAAACATCATCTAAACATGATCTTATGTTTTGACTCCAAAAAAAAAAAAAAAAGAAATTCATAAAGTAATCTCTATTTCTGTTCCAGATTACCTTTGTGTTTCAGTTTTCCCATGTGTATGGTGAAGTGTTAAATTACGAAAGGGAAAATCCCTGAAATATAAACTAATGTGAGGAAGAAAGGGGCGCCAAATGGTGGACAGCATCACATAAACAAAACAAAGGAAGTTTGTTTTGCAGTTAAATTATGTTCTCTGCTTCCCTAAGCCCAACTGTCCTCATACCAGGGTAATGAGTATTATAACTTGGGTCACCTCATGTGTGACTTCAAAAATCAGTGTTGGATTCTAATAAAGTTTAGTGATAGAGCCAGCAGAAAGACAAGAAATGCCATTTAGTGTGATGTCTTAAGGTTCTAATATCTTGACAACTAACAAAAATGTCATCTGCTTAAACACCAGAAGAGTTTATGTGTGATACTCTCAGCACATCTGTAACTATACAAGAAAATAAAATTAGGTCACCTACTTTTCAGTCCAATTTTCCAATTTTGAATAGTTATTTCACTAGTCACACAGATTTATGCAGGGCTGAACACACTCTAGCATTCTCTACTTTGCAGTGCTAACCCTCTTTAGATTGAGTCTTAATTATATGTTACCTCAAATTAACTTTGTTATATAAAGTTTGTGATTATTATAGTCAGACACGAAGATTCTCCTAACTCAGAACCACCTTTTCTTACCTCAAGGCAAATCAAGGAGAGGAAACAGGAATGAAAACACAAGGATAATGAGACTGTGTTCTAGATAAAGATCTTTCCTTAAAAACATTGGTACATTGATAGGATAAGAAAATAGGTTTCAACCAGGCTGGAGTTATTTATGAAGAACAGAAGCTCAGAGTAGGCCAGAGTAACATTTTAAAAGAAAAAGAAAAAAGGTCTCCTGTGGAAAATAACCTAGCAGTTTCCTTTGATGATTTCTACAATGTCGTTCTTTAAACTTGACTCAGTTTCTGGGCTTATAAAATTTTGAGAGGCATAGGTAAAATAAAATACAAAGAAGTTTTAATAAATGGTGGAAGCCAGTAGATGTAAGCAAAGAATAATTCGCTGTCAGAAAGCAAGACTCGAAGTAGAAAGGGTGAAAAATCGATCTGTTCAACAATAGCTGATGTGTAGGCATCTAACTACCCATAGAACAAATCAGGAGTTCTGCTAAGACCTCCCTGAGGGAGGCACTGGACAGAAACCCAGGAAGAGGAAATAAAAGGAGTAAAGGAAGAAGGGAATTTGGGTTTTGTTGACTTTAAATCTGAGCGTGTGTTTGGAAACTTCTGGGGTTGTGAAGACTTGATGTCTCTCCTACTGGCTTTGATATATCAAGTTGAGAAGTAAGAATTTAACACCGTTGGGGAGTTCGAGGCACATGTTGGGCTCTGTGCTGACAGCTCAGAGCCTGGAGCCTGCTTCAGATTCTGTGTATCCCTCTCTCTCTGCCCCTCCCCTGTTTGCACTGTGTCTCTCTCTCTTTCTCTCTAAAATAAATAAATATTAAAAAAATAATAAAAAAAGAAAGAAGTAAGAATTTAACCAATTCATGCCCATGTAATCGCTGCTATTTGGCAATGCAGGAAGAAGGTAAATTCAGAAGCATGGGTGCCCTGAGTGACTGGCCAGGGCATGTAGCAAACCACGAAATCCCAGGAAAGCCCTGCTCAGAAATGCTCTGTTGTCTGACATGTATTACTTACTGTCACACCCTCTCAGCGAGTTGTATGTTTTTCTTTCACTTACACACCACCCATTTACTTGTATGTATGTGCATGTGACACACAAATACATGCACATACGTGACTCTATATTCATTCTTGAAAAATATTTATTACATACCTAGCAGCATGCTGAATGCTGGGGGTGGGGGGCATGAAGAAACAGTCACAACTTCCAGCCAAGATCAAGTAAGAAAGACCAAACTTACCCTCCTGGCTGTAACAACTACAACACCAATGAAAACATGAAATAATGTAATAATGATTCTCAACTATTTAAATATCAGGCAATGACAGAGAGTGATTCCTGAGAGATGGGAAATACAATGAAATCTATTATTGATCCAATTTATTGCCTGGAGAAAATTTTGGGTCACGATGAAAAGAGGGGGAAAAAACAACAGAACAAACTTCAGTTAAGTACTGATCAATACAGGGGCACCTGAATGACTCTGTCAGTTGAGTGTCTGATTTCAGCTCAGGTCATGATCTCACAGATTGGGAGTTCGAGCCCCGTGTTGGTCTCTGTGCTGACAGCTCAGAGCCTGGAGCCTGCTTCAGATTCCATGTCTCCCTCTCTCTCCTGCCCCTAACACACTTGCATTCTGTCAATCTCTCTCTCTCAAAAATAAACATTAAAAAAATTTTTAAGTACTGATCAATACATAAAATTAAGGAAAATACTCAATGCTAGAGAAAGAATCACCCAAACAATTAGAGGAAACAATGCCCAGAACTCATGCAAAGTTGAGAAAAGGAAATATTTCTGATAGCCAGAAGGAAAACCTCAAAATTCACAAGGCATGTTTACAGTACTAAGAATGACCTTGCTTCAGTATTGGAGAAAAACTCACCATAGGCTAAATGTAGCTTGAGTCCTGCTATCAAAACTTAAAAGCAAGATCTGAAATGATGAAACTATTTCAAGTAATTTGACCATGTCATAGAACAAGCTGAAGAATGTTTTGGAATATAAAAACATACAAGATCTGGCAGGAAAAAATTCACAATGTATGGCATTGAGTAAAAAATTACCAGGCACACAAAGAAGGAGGAAGATATAACTATAATGACATGAAAAAAACAATTTTAAAAAACCCAAAACTGACCCAGAAATAACAAATACTGAAGAATCTGTAGAAAAGAAAATTATTACGTAGGCATTCCATATGTCAAAAAGCTAGATGAAAGACTGCACATGTTAAGTAAAGACAGGGAAGAGATAAAAAACCAAACTTCTAGAGATAAAATCTACAACATGTGAGATGATAAATGCACTGGATGAGATTAATGACTGATTAGACAGAGAAGAAGAAAAGATGAGTAAACTTGAAGACATAGCAACAGAAATGCTCTGAATTAAAACACGGAGACAAAAGAGAAAAGGAAAAAGATTATCAGTGAATCATGTGACACTCAGTGAATCAAGTGGCCAACTAAACATGTAATTGTAATCTCCAAAGGAGAGGAATGAAGGGGGAGGCAGGATAAAATATGTTTAAAACAAATTTTCCTAATTTGATGAAAATTACAAACTAACATGTAAGAAATTTAATAAACTCTAAGCAGAAAATCATGATGAAAGCACTCCAAAATACCACATAATCAAATTATTTGAAAAGAGAGGTGAGAAATCTTAAAAGCAACACAGATAAAGATAATAATATATATATATCGTTTTGTCCAAGATGATACAAGATGGTATGATCATCTTAATAGATGACAAAAAAATATTTGACAAGATCCAACATCCACTCTTTTTTTTTTTAATTTTTTTTTAATTTTTTTTTCAACGTTTATTTATTTTTGGGACAGAGAGAGATAGAGCATGAACGGGGGAGGGGCAGAGAGAGGGAGACACAGAATCGGAAACTGGCTCTAGGCTCTGAGCCATCAGCCCAGAGCCTGATGCGGGGCTCGAACTCATGGACCGCGAGATCGTGAGATCGTGACCTGGCTGAAGTCGGACGCTTAACCGACTGCGCCACCCAGGCGCCCCCAACATCCACTCTTAATAACAATTTTCCACAAGCTAGGAATAAAAAAGAACTTCCTGAACCTGATAAAGAATGTCTGTTAAACATCACTCCTCATCAGGGAAATACAAATAAAAACCAAACTGAGATACCACCTCATGCCAGTCAGAGTGGCTAAAATGAACAAATCAGGAGACTATAGATGCTGGAGAGGATGTGGAGAAACAGGAACCCTCTTGCACTGTTGGTGGGAATGCAAACTGGTGCAGCCACTCTGGAAAACCTTTGTGGAGGTTCCTCAAAAAATTAAAAATAGATCTACCCTATGACCCAGCAATAGCACTGCTAGGAATTCACCCAAGGGATATAGGGATACAGGAAATGATGCATAAAGGCACTTGTACCCCAATTTTTATAGCAGCACTTTCAACAATAGCCAAATTATGGAAAGAGCCTAAATGTCCATCAACTGACAAATGGATAAAAAAGATGTGGTTTATATATCCAATGGAATACTACTTGGCAATGAGAAAGAATGAAATCTGGCCATTTGTAGCAACGTGGATGGAACTGGAGAGTGTTAAGTGAAATAAGTCAGGCAGAGAAAGACAGATACCATATGTTTTCACTCATATGTGGATCCTGAGAAACTTAACAGAAGACCAGGGGGGAGGGGATGGGGGGAAAAAAGAAGTTACAGATAAGGAAGTAGGCAAACCATAAGAGACTCTTAAAAACTGAAAACAAACTGAGGTTTGATGGGGGGTGGGGGAGAGGGGAGAGGGGGAGTTGGGGGCTGAGGAGGGCACCTGTTGGGATTAGCACTGAGTATTGTATGGAAACCAATTTGACAATAAATTACATATAAAAAATAAATAAAAACATTTAAAAAAGAAATAAAAGAATGTCTCTTAAAAAAAACAAAAAATACAAAAACAAAAACCAAAAAACTTAAGCTAGTGTCATTCATAATGGTCAAAGACTAAATGCTTTCCCCCTAAGATCAAAAACAAGGATGTCCACTCTTGCCACTTTTACTCAATATTTTACTGGAGGTTCTAGCCCATGCAATTGGGTGAAAAAAAGAAATAAAAGGACTACATGCTGGGAAGGAAAAAGAAAAACTATGTATTCACAAATAACATGATTATTTACATTAAAAAAACCTATGGAATCTACCAAAAAGCTACTGGAATAAGTTGATTTTAACAAAGTTGCAAGATACAAGATCAAGATACAAAAATCAATTGTATTTTTATATGCTAGCAATAAACAATAGAAATTTTAAACAAAAACTTTAATTTACAATAGCATAAAAATATTAAATAGGTATAAATCTGCCAAAAGATACACAAGGCCTGTACATTGAAAACTACAAAACATTGCTCAGAGAAACTGAACACTTAAATAAATGGAGAGCTATACTATGCTTATGGATTAGGAGACTCAAGATTATTAAAATACCAATTATCTCCTATGGATTAGGAGACTCAAGATTATTAAAATACCAATTATCTCCAAAATGATCCATAAATTAAACATAATCCCAAATACCCAGCAAGCTTTTTCTGGAAACTGACCAGCAGATTTTAAAATTCACATGGGAATGCAAAGGATCTAGACTAGCCAATCAACTTTTAAAAAGAACAAAGTTGAAGCACTTACATAGCCAGACTATGACTCATTATAAAATTACAGTAATTAACACAATGTGGTATTGGCATCAAAATGGAAGAGTCCTAACCTAATACTTACACATACATGGTCAATTGATTTTCAATAAGGTTGCAAAGGCAATTCTGCAGATAGGATAGTCTTTTTGCAAATGGTACTGAACAGCTGTAAAACTATATAAGGAACTTTGATCTATCTCTGGCACCACATTCAAAAATTAACTAACAACAGATCAGAGACCTAAATATAAAACCTAAAGCTATAACTTCTAGAAATCACAGAAGAAAATTTTTGTGACCAAGAAATAAGCCCAACATTTCTTTGGTCTTCAACAAAATTATGTACTACTGCTCTTCAAAAGAAACTATTAAGTGAACAAAAAGACAAGCCAGGAACTGGAAAATAATTCTCATAAATCATATATCTGATAAATTCTCTATATATGTAAGCATTTTTCTATATAGAATACACACCTAGTAAAATGTCTAAAATTAAAGATGTGGACATGGAACTTTCATATGCTGACGGTGGCAGCGTAAAATGCTACAACCTGGGAAAATGGATTGGCAGGTTTTTAAAAAGTTAAACACCCACCAGATGATCCAGCCTTTCCATTCTTAGGTATTTAGCCAAGGAAAAAGGAAATGCTGGCCATATAAGGACTTATTAATAGCAGCTTTGTTTGTAATAACCAGACACACCAAAACTGGAAATAACCAAAATGTCAACAAGTGAATGGATAACCTAATTGTGGTATATCCACACAATGGGATATAGGTAATTCAGCAACAGAAAAAGAACGAACTACTGATACTACAGACAAACAACACAGATAAATATAAAAATAGTTAAGTTCCCTGACAAAAACAGAACCCCTCTCTTCAAAAAAGAGTCTATGCACTATATTCCATTTATACAAAATTTAAGAAAATGCAAACGAATCTATTGTGACAGGAAGCAGATAAGTGGTTGTCTGGGAATGAAGGGGGTGGGGATACAGGGAAGGGTAGGGAGATAACAAACAGGTGTGAAGAAACTTCTGCGGATGATGGGTATGTTCACTGTCCTGATTGTGATGATGGTTTCATGGGTATATACACATGGTGACACTTAATCGTACACTTTAAATATCGCATGTCCATTGTATTTCAAAAGCAACTTAAACCCTTTCAAAAGAGATATGGCCTCAAGAAGTGAAAATAAGGCATAAAATGATATTTTGCACTCTTGTTCCAGGGTAGACTTTCTAAGAATTTAGTTAATTCAATATTCTCTCTTAAATATAAAATCATCATACATTCCAAAAATGTTATTTAAAACATCAGAGGTAATTAAGTATTCTGACAGTAACAAGGAAAAGGTAACTGAATTTGCTTTTTCAAACTTCAAATTCTCCTTCACTCACTTTGATAGGCTTCAATCCCTTCAAGATTATGGTTTTAATGTTGTTTAGATAAAAACAAACAAACAAACAAACAAACAAACAAACAAACAAACAAACTACTGCCCAATAGGCATTGGAGGATATAATGCAAACAAGGGAGGGAGGGACGAAGGAAGGAAAGAGAAAAATTAATAACAAACACACAAGAATGAATGCTGTTAAACGTAGTCTGAATTTAAGGAAGTTTCATTTTGGCTTTTATTCTAAACTTGAATCAAAAGCTGCAGTCCTTGTTCAGGTAGCTGTTTGTTCATTTTCCTTCACCTGCCTGTCTTTCTCTCACCCTTTATTACTCTGATTATCCATCCTGCCACACTACACTCACAATTTCAGGTGGCTAGCTGGCTTCACCTTGAGTCAGCTAAGTTGCGTGAAATGTCAAACAACAAATTCCCTAGTGGAGTTACTGCAGCGAAAGCAGACACCAACCACTGTCCATGTTTTCTGGCCTTCTTGCTCCCCTGGCTCACATTCCCAGACCTTCTGCAAGGCTCTGGTGTGCCCAGAATGAGCAATGCTATTTCAGCAGTAGGACATTCAAAGAGGCAAAGGTCTTTTTTGGGGAGGCCACCGCCATTCCTACCTGAACTAACACATGGTGACCAGAACAGGCTGCAAATATTACATGGAATATTTCAAAGGTTGTGTTTAAAGTGAAAAAAAAAATAAGGATGTAAAATTGTATATTTTCATAAAAGGATTTCAACCATGAAAAATACTGACAGATGGATTAAAATGAGGACATGTATAAAAAAGAAAATAAAGGAGATGTTAGGGTTCCCCCACCACTCCTGTTTTCACTGTCTTTAATGGTGTTATATTGTCTTATAAGGGAAAAAAAACCAAATAGTTTATTGACAGCTGCTAGCTTGAAGGCTTTTTGATTCTATCCAGCTGAAATGAATCTGAGGCTTCTATTCATCTGGGAAAAAAAAGGAAAAATAACAAGTTTATTTTGCTCCTGTGGTGGGTGGCTGTAGCTGCCATGGATCTGTTTGACTGTCAATTACTGGTAACAGTTATCTGATTGTTACACATTTTATAAAAGCATCTAGCAGTGTTCTGTCTGGAAATGTATACTGTTTAGAAAAAAAACAAAACAAAACTGATCATAACTGTATCTCTTGTTCCATAGGATACAGACATCTAACCCTCATTAATTTAGCAATATGGCCCATACCTCACTACAAACACAGTGCTGTTGTAACTCCCAAGAAGATCTGGTCAGAATACTGTCCCCAGGGAATAATGCTACTGTGGTAAATTATCTAAGACAGGAAACAAACTTTTGTTGGGTTTACTCTGTCTGAAGAGTGGCAGAACATTCCACTACAAAGTATGACACTTTTGTAGAATGACTTTTATGCTGAGCCACTTGAGAATCAGCAAATGCCAGCAGAGGCTCTCTCTCAACTCCCCTCATCTGCATAAAGACAAATCCTCTAAAATTGTCATAAATTCCCTCCTTGAAAGGAAGCTTCATCAGCCATGAAAGACTGACTTTTACCATAGGACAGTAGAAGTAGACACCACACAGAGACCAACTTCATCACAAACTATCATACTTTCCACCTATTCTTTTAAGGGCCCATTTATCTTTCCTAAAAATAATTTATTCTCCTCTAAGAGGCCTACATCTCTCCTCTCCTTTCCCTATTAAGGACGTATTTAGGAATGAATTCTAAGCCACCCAGTAGAGTTAGGAATTTTCCCCTGGGTATCATCCATATATACATGGGGTATGGATGTTAGTAAACTTGTTTCTTTTTGTCTTGTTAGTCTTTCATTACATGGGTTTCAGCTAAGAACTCAGAAGGGTAGAGGGAAAATTATTTCTCCTTCTCTACAATTCTAGCTCAGGAAAACAAATCATGGGCTAAATGATAACACTGACAAGTTCCAACAGGAGCTTCTGGGGAGAATCAGTAATCCTTGCATCAGAGTGGGACAGGAGAGCACATGCATCCTTGTTAAGGGGGAGTATTAAATGGACCAACATTTTTGGAGATGATTTGTTAAAATTTATAAAAAGGTTCAAGATGCACCTAGCAGTCTTCAGGGAATCATTTCTGCAGAGATAACGTATGACTGCATAAAGCTCTGGGTATAAACTAGGATGTTCCTGCAGCAGACTTTCTTCCATGATGGTAGGAACCTGGGAACTACCTAAATTTTCAGGACTAGGTGGGATAAATATGTAACAGTCGGAGAATGGATCACGATGAGGTGGTTAACAGAAAATGGAGCAAGTTGAAAATAATGTTTGCAACATTTTTTTTTTGGTGAAACACTCATCACTCACAATACATACTATTTGTGTGAATGACTGCATAAGCACAGGAGAAAGAATATGCTTGATATTTTTAACAAAAGCACCAGAGACAGGATTGCAGTGCTTCTGGAGGAAATTTTAACTTCTAAATTTACATAATTCCAACGTATGTGGAATTTAGAGTGCTTCTTAATTTAATAAATCAAAAAAGACAAAAAGATCAAACAAATTTAAAATAAATGGAATGGGACATTGACACAGAGAACAAATGCTAAGAACAATGGGATGCGATCAAATTAAGAAAACAAATTTGGTACTATAGGTGTTGGTAGTAAGGAATTTCTATCACAAAGAATATATATAACGTTTTTTTCTGGAGAAAAAGAAATGAGCACATGTTAAATGACTTTTCCTTCCCTCCCTCTCCCCATCAACTACCCAGAATCCAAGTTTCTGGATAAATGCAGCTTAGGCAGCAGACACATTGGAATTTTAAAGAACAATTAAAAGAAGGGACCTTTGGGGTAAGGTAGTCTCAACATTAAGTTACACCTTTAAGAGCTAAAGAGAGCTCTGGGGGGAAAAAAAGTTCTAAGCTCCTTTTCAGATTAAAATAGGCATGGTTATGCTAATTCTGAACACTGCCAGCAGGCTAGAGCAGCCTAAGTTCCCAGAGGCCCTGTAGTATAGGGCGCTGCCTGTCTGCGGGGTCCAGCAGTGTCCGCCTACGGGGATGGCTGACACCATCCCGCTGCAGAGTTGCCTGGACTAGCCTATAGCCATCACCGCCTCTAGGGTGGGACGAGGACAAGTCTGGGTGTCTTTATGAACCGCTTCAGATCTTAAACCACAGCCACCCACATCACCATCTGTTTAGTGCCATGTGGACCCTAAAAGAAAAATCCGGTTTGGTCCTAAAAATACTATTTGCCTCATAAAGAACCGGCTCCTAGGGCTGTGCCTCACAAGCCTCTGTTTTACATAACATTAATTAGAGATGCTAATTCTGTGTCAGAATGGTACAGCGGCCACACCCTGGAATGTGAAATTGTAAACTGTAAAATTCTGCCAAAATGTGTCATTTTATCCAAGTGCAGCAAACTCAGCTTTAAATCGCTTATGTTCTGAGGCTCTGTGGCCATGAGTTCTAACTGTGCTGGAGTTGTACTCTTGCTCTTCCTTTGACTCATAACGTGTAAGATTTTTTTCTCCTTTATTTAATAATAATAACATTTAATAAAATTAGCAGATGTGTTCACAGATGACTTAAAAGGAAATAAGATCCCTGAAATCGTTAATAAGTACTCAGGGCAGAAGTGAAGGATGGTTTCCTTTATCAATGTAATGCTACCCAGTTTCAAGTGCCTGCATAGGATACTGGAATATTTCTCCTTTGCCAGCTGGCACAATACTGTTTGTCAGTAGATGGCGCTGAAGACCCTGGAGGAAGAAGGATCTTAGCTTCATGCAGTGGCACATGACTTCCATCAGTGTACCTGCCAGGTCACCCAATGGTGCTCCCTTCTAGTTTTCCAACGTTAGCCAGAGGTTTCCTAACTGCCCACCAAACCCAAGAGGGTAGTTCCTGCTTGCAATGCCTTGCCCACTAGCCTAGGCCCACAGGCAGCCCAGAGGAAGGTTCCCAACTAGCTAGCCTTGGTCATCAGTTCCATGCACCAGCCCGTCCTGTGGTTGTGGACCAGCTCAGGACTGGGACAACCAATGAGCTTTTCTGCCAACCAGTGGGCTGCAGCCACACCTTTTCCAATTAGATCTGAAACCCTTTCCAAGTTTGTTCCTTCCTTCGGTTCTCTACATCAGCTTTAGGATATTCTTTAGAATTCTTTTCTATACTCTCTTTATAGCAAATTTCTTATAAATAGTTAATAATGCTTTATATTAAGCCATCCTTGTTCAAATTAGTGTGATTATTGACTCCAGACTAGATCCTGACTAACAACCAGCCATTGAAGAATGTAGCAACTTTGAGCCTCAAATAGGCTCTTACTGCAGTTCAATAATTTCATTATTCATCTCTCATTGTCAGTCTGGCACATTGCTCACCATGTTATTTCAGACCTTCTCTTGTGTCCTTTAGATTCCAGTTCATCTAACTTACCAACAACTTACTACCAGAAGATGACATCAACTGATAGTCTTTAAGGAAGAGTCTTCCTTCAAGTCCATTAAAAAAAAAACAAAAACAAAAGGGGCGCCTGGGTGGCTCAGTCGGTTGAGCGTCCGGCTTCGGCTCAGGTCATGATCTCGCAGTCTGTAAGTTCGAACCCCGCATCGGGCTCTGTGCTGACAGCTCAGAGCCTGGGGCCTGCTTCGGATTCTGTGTCCCCCTCTCTCTCTGCCCCTCCCCCACTCATGCTCTGTCTCCCTCTGTCTCAGAAATAAATAAACATTAAAAAAAATTAAAAAAAAAAACAAAAAAAAACAAAAAACTTGTATTGTCCTACTATTGATCTTGCTTATATTCAGCTTAAAAGAAAAAGTAGAAATTGCTCCTTGCCAATACCACCATTCCCTCAGTCTGATACATAACACACTTGTTCTTTATTCTAGATTTCATCAATCAGGACCTTTCTTACAGTTGTTGCCTTATCTTTTCTTTGTCTCAACAGATCTGGAGATCAATTTTGGGAGACTTCACAATAATACTGAGTCTTCTAGTTGATGAACATGGTATATCCCTCAATTTTTGTAAATCTTTTAAAATTTCATTCCATAGTATTTTATAATTTGCAGAATACAAATGCTGAACATATTTTACTGGATATATAACTCTAGGCATTTCATTATTTTGATGCTATTTTAAATGGTATTTTAAAACTTCAGATTATTTGTTGCTAGTATGTAAAAATGCAATTGGTTTTTATATACTGTTTTTTCGGGGTTTTTTGTTGTTGTTGTTGCTTCCTAGGATTTTCTACATAGTTAAGCATGTTGTTTGTGTATCTTTAGGTCTTTTTTTTTTTGTCTTATTGAACTTGCCTCCAGTAACATGCTGAATGGGAATAAGGGGAGTGGACGACATACTTTGTTCTGAAAGTCAGAGTCAAAGCATTCAGAATTTCACCATTACATATAATGTTTTTTTGTAGATATCTCTAGTCCATTTTCTTGTATTCCTAGCTTAATGAGAGTTCTGCTAATAAATGGGTATTGAATTTTAGTTAATTATTTTTCTGTGTCAAGTGAGATCATCATATGGATGAACTTATGGACACACCAGCTTGAACTGAGAAAAAAAAAGCCACCTATTTTTCTTTGGGATATGCTATTTTTGCCTCCTTTGAAGTAGCCAAACCAATCTGCTAACTAATAATTTTTGCTACCATTTGAAAGTCAGGGGAATGTTCTTAGATATCTGAGCACATGAATCAGTCAGGAGACTGCATGTATGAGGCTAGAACTCAGCTCTTGATACCCCATGGTATGTTAACTACGTGTTTCCTGTCTTTCTTCCTGGCCAGGTTGTGACATTCTTGAAGATAGAGACAATGCTTTATTTATTTGTGCATCCTGGGCTCTAATACAATATCTGTCAGAAAGTATATATTCAATAAATATTGATTTAATTAGTCCACAAATCCTTAGTTTTACTGAAAGGCAATTCATACTATGAGCTATGAAAAAATTGCTATGGGATTAAAATATTTATCTGTATTACACAGTGACCAAAATAACCAAATAACTAAAGGAAACCATAAGACAAGGATAAATATTTTAATGAAGGCAATATATTTAAAATATCGAGGCATAAAGGAACCCTTATGACATTAGTGTTAAAATATATAGATATTATGACATAAAATAACTATGTGGAGAAAATTAAAAATTTTGGAGACACCATAAAGATCATCTAGCCCAGTGGTTCTCAAACTATGTTCGTTGGAGTCCTACAATTTCCTGCAGGCATATCAAGGCTATTGTGGGAGTGAAGAATAGAAGCTAAGCAGGTGCAATTTGGAGTCTCAGGATTATAGCTGAGATTTCATTTAAAAAAACTATATTACCAAAAAAATGTTTTGAAAGCTATGCATACTTTAACCTCATCCCATAGGTGAAGAAACTGAATCCTACTTAAACATATCCAATTATAAATAAAAATAGGATGAGAAGTTGGGTTTTCCCAAAACCAGTCCAGAGATCATGAGATTTCATTCCAGAATTTATCCAAAAAAATCCTTGACATACTTTTATATTTATTACCTATCACTTCTTAGGGTCATAATTCTATAAAATTATTATGGGTTGTAAAGTGATATACTAGGCTTAAACACAGTGTGATGCAAAGAGAAAGAGATTTGAAGACAACAATTGGGTTTAAGCTCTCTATCTACAGTTATGGGAAAGGTTTATGTGTGAGTTGTTTTAATGGAGGCAGTACAAAGCATTCCGGTCAACTGATTTTGTTCCTCAGACATCACTAGGAGGTGAATACACAAATTCCCACAATGTATCCTAATTTCCCCTTGGGGCACCAGTGGAATTAATTAAATACTACTCAGAAGAAAAGGACAGAGTGATAGGATAAAAAGAAAGCATCTTTTTATATTCACATTTGAAAAAAGTATCGCCTTCCCCAAGAAAGGAAAAAATAAAAAGCAGATCTACCACTGAAGGTACCTTGATGTTATGTTTTCTTATCACTCTATTATTTCTCCAGCAGGTTATGCTGCAACACACTGTGGATAAAATCTCTTCATTTGCGTTCTTCTTTCTTTTCTGAGTGAATTTTTTTATCTTATCATCTGAAACGACAGGCTGGTATTATCAAAGCTGTGTATCCTGAGAGTCAGTAGCAGGACTGAATTTCCTTTTTTCATTATTTTTGGTAGAACACACAGACCTTAGGGGTAAGCTATCAGCACCAATATGTCTTCAAATTCTTATTGGTCTCCTTAAGGGGAAAAGAAGATAATTAATCTGTCATCCTAGACAGTGTACTACCATTCCTTTACAATATCTAAAAGCCAATTTCATTGGGATAAAATTCTGTCATAAATAGATGAACCAGAACAAAAGAAAAGGAAGCATTTCTAACCAAAAGCTGATGAAGAGCATAAAAGTAAATATTGAGTTTTCAAAAATTCTGAGACTAAAAACTAAAAGCAATAACAAATAAAGAATAACATTTTTGCCTGCTGGTTTCACTTCCCATTTCAACATTTAGTTACATATTTCTGAAAACTGATCTGCCATATGACTCTTGCTCTCATATATTCTATTCCAGTGAAGACCAAAAAATATGAATAAAACGACTTAGAAATGTATTGATTTGAAAATGTGTAATCTTCTTAGTTAATATGTCAAACTCATGGTAGTTTCCTGAAGCACACCGAAGTAATCTGAATCCTTCCCTTTGTAAGTTGCTCTTTTGAAGTTGCCACTAAATGTGAAGACCTCACTTAGATAGAATACTTCCTTTTTTTGAGGGTTTGGGAAAGAGCCTCAAAGCGAATTCTCATCTTTGTCTTTTTCTATTTTCTAAAATGCCCTAAATATTGTCACAAGCAGCCATAAAGCATAAAAATTTATCAGAGAGCAGCCTGGGGTATGTGGGAGGAACAAAGTCAGAGTACTCTTGTTTGACATTGGAGCGGCACCTTAATGAGTGACTTATACCAATGGGAATCTCAGCATTTTTTTCTGTACCTGCAGGAGTAGCCAAGTCCTTCTAATACTTTCTTGGATCCTATCCCAATGCTATAAACATAAGGCTTGGCTTGTCAGGCCCAGCTGACATCAGTGGAAACAAACTGGAATAAATGTGCACATCAGCGAGAAGTAAAGCACAGCTGTTTTGGGGGCAAGATCACATGAGAAGAGACAGTAAAATATTGAGCAGTGAAATGGAAGTAGCCTGTCGAAGACATGTCTGTAGATCTTTTTACTTTAATAGACGGTTTTGAACACTAAACTCAAATTATAGGCTAGATTCCTGGCATAACTCAGTTCTTGGGTCAGGCCCACCAGTGGATGGTAAGTCACAAGTCAGGAGGAAATGAGCATTCTGTTGTGTTTCATTCAGCTCTGTAACTTTCTGAGCAAAGAATTAGTAAGCAGTTGGCTTATTTTTTTTTTAAACCCAGCTTGCTTCTTGTATCATTTTTATGAATAAAATCATTTCTTTGGAAACTAGAAGACAAAGAAATATAAATATTAGTAGAGAAAATAAAGCATTTCATTGAATACCTCAGTCATTTTTTTTTTCAAATTGGTGTTAAAGAATGCTAAAGTGGTCACTGAGACAAAATGGTTTACCAGTAAATAATAATTCACTATTTGTAAGTCAGAAAATATTTATGTTTTTAAAAAATAAGCCACTCTCTGTCTTAAAACTCGAAGGTAAAAGATTCATTCTTTTCTAAGTTTATTTATTTTGAGAGAAAGAGAGAAAGCATGAGCAGGGGAAGGGCAAAAAGAGAGGGGGGGAGAGAGAGAGAAAGAGAGAGAGAGAGAGAGAGAGAGAGAATCCCAAGCAGGCTTCATGCTGTCCATGCAGAGTCCAACATGGGGCTTGAACTCACAAACCATGAGGTCATGACCTGAACCAAAGAGTCATTATTTCCTATAAAAGTCACTGAACTTTGTGTGATGGATAATATAATATAGCGCCTCTTAACTTTTTAGAAGTAATGTTGATACAGGTCTGCTCAACTAAATGAATGCTCCCATTGTAGCCAATTCATACCAACTCAAATACACAGGAAGAAAAATGATCATTGGCAATGCTCCACATCCCTCCCCCCTTCTCCCAAAGTACTGATTATGGATAGGTTTTTAATGCCTCACATTGATCTTGTTACTATACCATTAGCTCCTTTGTTTCCGTGGCTGGATTTTATTTATCTTGGTATCTCCTGCCCCATCCAGCACACCTACCATTACATTGCCAAGCAATGAATATTGTTATTGCCCAAGTGTCTATTCCCTTCCACACAGTGGCTCGCTGACAGAAAGAAGATAAAACTCCTGAAAGGGGAATCTTACATTTGACTCAGAAGAGGAGAATGGATTTTTGCAGACAGTATTATGCTTTGATGCATCTAGAGTATTTTTTTTCTAAGACCTTATTTTATAGAGTAGATTCAAGTTCATAGCAAAACTGAGCAGAAGATACACAGGGTTCCTCTGTAAAAGCATCAATTTTATTGCTTGCAAAAATTGAGCTTAATACAAATAGTACTACATTTGTTTAATTTTTTTTTTGGCTAGAGAGTTATAATTTTATTAAAGCTAACACATTTCCCGTGTCATAGCTAATTTGACATCATGGCATATTAAGAGATCAAAATTATGAGACAAGCCACTCTGTATGTTGATTATTTATGTCTAAAAACAATTTTCACTATAAGGGAGAAAATTAATAAGGAATTGGCAATCAAATTTATTTCCTTTATGATTTTAGCTTCCTGACTTCATCAGTATGGCACTCCTAGTTCTGAGTAATAAAAAGAAAACTCAACAAAAATTTTGCCAAACTTCTTCAAAATAGAAATTCACTGAAGCCCACTGTCAGGTGTATCATGGACACTCACAACTGCTGAATGAACTGAATCACCCAAGAGTCAATATTATGATCAAAATGTGCACATATCACTATTCCATATGATAGATAAACAGTATTTTATCTTATTGGGAGTAAAATGGGATCTGAGATAGGAACCTAATATTTTTTTCCAAAAAAGATTTGATTAACACCTTCCAGCTCTTTACTTTTCACTTGGCTAACAGGAAACATTTTTAATACTGGAAGTTACTTACAACAAACTGATAGTATTTTGTTCTACTGAGCTTCAATAAAAAGGACTCTGCATTCAAATGTTACATGTCATCTGCTGCTAGTGATTTACACATTATTAGAACAAGGAACTGCAAAAGGAAAACCTAAAGGAAAATATGAACGTACATCTATTTTTAAGCAAGTAAAGAAAAGAAGAAAAACTTGAGTTTAAATTTCAAAGTGGTTCTTAATGCCATCCCCGTAAAGTTTCCTCAAAAGACACATTTTAAAAAGAAGACAGTGAAGTTTAAGAAATGCAATAATTTATCCACAATAATTCTATCATCATGAGTCAGTATCTCTGCAGTGTCAGAGTGCATGTTAATGCTTCATTTGCATAAAGTTCTCTGTTCCCCACCCATCCTTCCAAATACTAAACTGTACTGCGGGAAAATTAGGGGGAGAAGAGCAAAAACAATAGCCAACAAGGTCAGAACTGAAAGGAGACAGCAGAGAGGTTTGTGTAGAGACCAAAAGGTCCAATGGGAGGAAAGAGCATGTGTAATTGGGAAATCAGAGAAGAATTCACTGGGGGAGAGGGGAACATTTCTAGTATTTAGAAGGAGGGGTCGTATTTAGACATTAGACGTAAGAGAAGAGGAGCTCCTGGCAGGTGTGAAGGCACTAGAATTCTGTAGCATGGGTTGTGTACCCAAACCAATTCTTGCATCTTTACCAGGGGTTGATTAGCATGAAAGGCCAGAGTGACATTTCATCTTGTCCTGGAGAAGCATATATTCCCAGAGACTCAAGTTTGCTGACAATTTTAATATCTAGAAGTTATTCAAAATGAACAGAAGACTGAGTTACATCAGGCACTATAATAAGAAAAAAATTCCTTGAATGGTACATTTAAAATAGATAGTTCTCAATACTTCTCCAGTACAACTAAACTCACAAACAAAGAGATTTTAGGAAGAACACAAAAATGTCACAGCCTACACATTACACAGAAAACATGACTGTTATTGTCAGAAGAGATGAGTGAGACAGAGGACGAATTCAGCTCCAAGGTCAGATAACCTGTTAACTTGACTTCGTATAAAATTGTTCTCTAGGGGACTTGCTCCAATGACTTGAGTAGATTATTTTATAAGATAAATTTTAATCAAACAGCCATTGCTTTTTATCAAGATATATGATAATGAGACATGAGATCAATTTAGGATAGAATGTTTTGAGAAGGTTTTAGAAAAATTGTTTTTTCCTTGTAGGGACTTGGGCAGGAAATGATACAAGGTCAGATTTTAAATGAACCCATGCCTCACAAAAAGATTAACAGCGTGGACAGATTTATCTTTGTGGGTAAAGTCTTGTAAGGCATAAGAAAATGTAAGTTGCAAAATGAGGGAGAGAAACAGCATATTAATCAAGTGATCCGGCCAGACAGAAGTTATAGTGCCAGGATATAATGATTACAACTCTTTGTTTGCTTGTGTTCATATTCTAATAACAGTCATCTAATATTCTTTTTCAAATTTTTTTAATGTTTATTTTTGAGAGAGAGAGACAGAATGTGAGCAGGGGAGGTTCAGAGAGAGAGGGAGACACAGAATCAAAGCAGGCTCCAGGCTTTGAGCTGTCAGCACAGAGTCTGACATGGGGACTGAACTCACAAACCGCGAGATGATGACGTGAGTTGAAGTTGGATGCTTATACTGACTGAGCTATCCAGGTGCCCCAGACATCTAATATTCTTAACACAAAGCCATGTGAAAGACACTCCCAAATATACTTGTTATATGGGCAGGTCTCTTGAGGGTCATATTAAAAGTACCCCTATAAGAAACATAGGCTCAGTCTGACTGAATAGTGATTTCTACATTCTGGATAGGGTATCTGCACCAACAAGGTTTTTAGATTGTCCTATCAGGCCAGAAAATTTAAAACATCCATAGTGTTTCAAGGCAGGATAGGTACCTTAAAAAATTTTTTTTGGATGTTTATTTTATTATACTTTTTTTGAGAGAGAGACAGAGTATGAGTGGGGGAGGGGCAGAGAGAGAGGGAGACACAGAATCTGAAGCAGGCTCCAGGCTCTGAGCTGTCTGCACAGAGCCTGACTTGGGGCTCAAACTCATGGACCTTGACATCGTCACCTGAGCCGAAGTCGGATACTTAACCAACTGAGTCTCCAGGCACCCCTGGACATGTACCTTTTAGAGTGGATGTTCTTAATCAAGAGGACTCATTAACCAAGGCCTTCTTGTTTGTTAGAATGCATATGGTCCCATCCTTGGAGATTGATTCGGAAGGCCCCTAGTGAGGCCCAAAGAATGAATATACAGGAAATGATTCCCAAGTCACTCTAACACACACTCCTGGTTATGAATCAGAGCAAAAACAACAAAACAAAAAATACAAAACAAAAAAGTATTTTTGTGGAAGAGTCATCAGATTTAGAATTTGAGCTCAGTTCTGGTACTTATGAAACATGTCTTTCTTAGGGAAGTTCATATAATCTTTGAAGACAATTCCCTCAACTGTATAACTAGAGTAATAGTATCTCCCCTTTCTTGGTCATGGGACCAAAGGAGATGTAGTAGTTATATATTGCTGTAGAACAAGTCATTCCAAAACTTAGGGGCTTTAAGTAACAAACATTTATTATCTCACAGTTTTTGTTGGTCAGGAACCCAGGCCCACCTTAGCTGGGTACCTCTGGCTCAGGGTATCTCACAAGGCACCAAGGAAACTATTACCTATGACTGTGTTCTCACATGAAAGCTCAAATGGGGGAGGATCTACTTCCAAGCTCACTCACAGAACTAATGAAGCTATTACGAACCCTTTGGTCTTCACTGGCTGCCGGCTGGAAACATCAGTTTTGTGACTAGTGGGCTCCTCCACAGAACAACCTATAAGATGTGGACTGGTTCCCCTCAGAGTCAATCAATGATGAGGATGTGGAGAAAGGAGAACACTCTTATACTCTTGGTGAGAATGCAAACTGGTGCAACCACTGTGGAAAACAGGATGGAAGTTCCTCAGAAAGTTAAAAATAGAACTACCCTATAACCCAACAATTGCACTACTATGTATTTACCCAAAGGATACAAAAATACTGATTCGAAGGGGCACATGCACCCCAATGTTTACAGCAGCATTATCAACAATAGCCAAATTATGGAAACAGCCCAAATGTCAATTGACTGATGAATGGATAAAGAAGATACACACACACACACACACACACACACACACACACACACATATATATACATGTATATATGTATATATATATATGTGTGTGTGTGTGTGTGTGTGTGTATGTCACATTCTCTCTCTCTCTCTATATATATATATATGTATATATCTATATATATACATCACATGTACACACAATAGAATATTATTCCACCATTAAAAAGAATGAAATCTTTCATTTGCAACAACATAGATGGAACTAGAGTGTATTATGTTAAGTAAAATAGTTAGAGAAAGACAAACCATATGATTCTACTCATATATGGAATTTAAGAAACAAACAGATGAACATAGGAGAAGGGGAAAAAAAGAGAAGGTAGCAAACCCTAAGAGACTCTTAACTACACAGAACAAATTGAGGGTTAACGGAGGGAGATGGGTGGGGGATGGGCTAAATGGGTGGTGGGTATTAAGGCAGGCACTTGTGATGAGCACTGGGTATTACATGTAAGTGATGAATCACTAAGTTCTACACCTAAAATCAAATTTACCATATATGTTAAGTAACTAGAATTTAAATAAGAACTTGAAAATTAAATAAAAAGACTAGTCAGTCAGTGAGACAGTAAGAGAGCAGAGAAAGTAGTAATCTTTTTGTAACTAATATCACATCAAATATCTCATCACTTTTGCCATAGTCCATAAGAAGCAAATCTCTGGGTCCAGCTGACACTCAAGGGGAAGGGATTACACAAGGGCATAAATACCAGGAGGTGGAGATCACTAGAAACCATCTTAGATGCTGCCTACCACAAGAGATAACATAGGTGAGACTGTGAAGAATAAAAGACTTACATGCTGAAGCACATTGCAAATGGAAAAAAAAATGGCAGAATTTGAGTTATAAAAATCTACTTTGTGGATAACATTCTGTCTGAGGATTTGCTAAGAAGTGTCACCACCTCCTCTCTTGTCCTCAGATATGTCACACTATGGCTTCTTTTTCACCATCTTTTTTAGTCTGACACATCTGTGAACCTGTTAGTCAAGTAAGGAAGAAAAGGAGGGTGAGCAAATGAGAGCCCTCATGACCTACCAAGTAACACCCTGTGACAATTCACGCTTTCATTTATCACAGGAAGCAGTACTGTAATGGCTATAAAGAGTATGGGAGTGGAAAAACAACCAAAAAAAAAAATTTAGGAGCTTGATTAAATTTTTCCCAGATTGTTTTTCCCACAAAGCTGTTTATCAGCCTGACTTGGTGATATGCCCTAATGAAAATTTATGTGACCAGTGTTGCAGTTTTAAACCATGGCTCCAGCATTCTTGACACTTTTCCCATCTAGAACTGGCGTCTATGTCCCTTCCCCTTGGCTCTGGGTGGGGGAATGTGACTGCTTTGATGGATAGAGAGAGTCATTGTGTGACTTCTGAGGTTAAGAGAAACCATGCAGTTTCAATCTGGTCCTCTTAGGACACCCATTCTTGGAACCCAACTTATACCATGAGGAAGCTCAAACTAGCCCACATGAAGAGAATCCATGTAGGACCTCAAGACTCAATGAAGAGAGATGTTTGTCCAATCCCCAACTGCTCTGGCTCCTGACTGTTTCTGCTCCAGTCACCATCTGTCTGCATCCATCTGAGAGACCCCAAGTCCAGAACTGCCCGGACTCTCCCTTACTGAATTCCTGACCCTGAAACTATGGCAAATAATTAAAAAAAAAAGATTGTTGTTGATTTAACCCAAAGTTTTGAAGTGGTTACGTGACAAGAGATAACTGCAGTAGTCAGTGAGTAGTCCTATACTGACAATAAAGTCACAGATAACAAAAATGTTACACAGATAACATAAAACAGGGAGATATTACGTTCAAACATTTCTAAGACATTTAAGAGTGTTAGACCACAGATGTGTACCTCCAGAAAAGTCTTTGGTAAAGACTACTGTAATTTGGAAATTTTTAAAGGTGGATGGATATACTTAAAAGCAATCCTGTGTAAATAGGAAATTGATACAAATCAGAGAAACTAGAAATACAGCATTTTTATATCTATAATAATGTCTCAAATTGACAATTGATTAACAAATGTTGTCAGCAACTACCTTCTTCTCTTGTTAATGCCAGTTAGAAACCATTTGGCATTACACCAACATTGCAAATACTATCCATTCCCCTCAACATCTACCCTCCCATATATGCGTGTCACTGTTAGTCACCCCCCTTCATTTCCCAATCATGTAGATCATGATGCCTTTACATTCCTTTGTACTTCTCTACAATATTTACTTAAATCTTCCTTTCTTCTTTCTTATCTTTCAGCAAAACTAACGTTTCATCCACATTGTCAAGGCACCCATCTGCTCTTGCCTATTCCAATACTTTGATCCATCAAATGTGCTTTCTTGTATCTTTGGCGTCCTTTACCTTACAAACATCCTAGTCTTCATTATTTTAAAAATATTTATGACATATTATAAAATTTATAAATCTTGATTTTTAAAATGACCTTAAGTTGACATCTAATCACCTTCCCTCAGCCACTTCTCAAAGAAGTTGTCTATACTCAGTGTTCCCAATTTTCACTCACTCTTTAAGCCCCCTGTAATGTGACTTCAAATAGCCAACACCGTTGGCACTATTCCCTTAGAAGTTACCAGCGAGTGGGCTCTTCTCAGCACCATCTTCCAGTGACCTCACTGTAGTATTTGATGCAGTTGATACATCTTTCCTTCTTGAAATTCCTCTACTTTTGCCTTTCCAAAAAAGAAAAAAAAGTGCTTTCTGGCTCTCTGAATTCTCTATATATTCCTTCTCGTTTCTCTTCTTTACGCTATCATCTACTCTCCAAAACAGAACATTTCCCACTATCTTCTGTCTATACCACTATTTCTGGTGAACTAAATCGGGAAGCTCAAATCCCTAGCTCCAGCATAACTCCAACCTGAAACATACACAGGGATGTACTTCCAACTCACTTTCTTGATTCGTTCAGATGTCTGAATAGTAGCAGATACAGTCCTTCACGCAGTGAGGACTTCTCACAGAAGGAAATGCTTTACATGAAGGAGGTCGAAGTAACAAGAGCATCAGAAATCACATCAATGCACTAGAAACAAGGATACTTAATTCACCAAATTCAGGCTTGAGAACTCTGATTTTGATACTGCTATCATTAAGGAAACACAAATTGATACTCCCCCCACCTGAATGATCCCCAATATCTGCATGTCTTGTGCCTTCACTACCTTCACTGGATGCACAAGTATCACCTTGTAAGAGAGACCTTCCCAGAACACGGTATGTAAAGTAGCATCTCTCCTGCAACACTTATGAGACACATTATGCATTTATTTGCTTATTATTTATCTTCCTTCATAAGAATACAGGTTAAATGAAAACAGGGACTTTGTTTTTTGCACTGCTATCTCCCCAGAATGGGGAAGAGCACGTAGCCCATAGTAACCACACAACAAATATTTGTTGAAAATATTAATAACTTCATGAAAAAGTGAATGATTTAATGAAAATATTCTAATTTTCATTTATAGAAAGTTTGTAACACTATAATGCAAATGCCAGAATACTCATGGTAAACATACTTTTTCACCAAGTGAGCTAATTCAAATTTCTACAAAACAACCAGCTAATATTCAAATAAAAGTTTCTTTGCAAAATTAATCGGATTAACTATTCTATAGTGATCTGTTCTACTGTCCTTTGTTTCTCTTATGACAAATGACCCTACTGAAGTTTGCTACCAAAATTTCTATTACCTTATTAATTAGTACAGAACTTTTCTTTTTATGAATATCCAGAAAATATCTCCATGTATGAATCACTCAAGTGTTATTTCTCTGACATCTTCATTTTCACCAGATTTCTCTGTATCATTTTTCTTCCAATTGGTCTTTTTTTCCCAGAGAATCTTGACCTGACAGGATCTTGAGATATCATTCGTCCAGGAGTTTTCAACCTTTCTTTCAGCAGTGAGATATATTTCACACACAAAATCTTAATGACAGCAGAGACGAGAGTGGAGGGGCTCAAACCGTGCTTCCCTTGAGCTCCCACCTCACTTTCCCCTGAGACACTGAGGAGAATCATGTCTCCTTTGAACACCAAGGACAGTCTAAACTTTTCTAATTAAACCCAGATGTATTTTCTGTGTTGACTCTTCCATTTCTCTGACAGGAAACTCTTCCTGTCTTTGGTCTAAAAGCATTTAATGAGCAAATACAGTGTGCCACATATTATACAGGCAGTGTGAGGAACACGCAGAGGGAACACAGACAGGAAGCACTCCTAACTTCACCCACTAGCTAAACAGACCTGAACTGATCTATAGTTTCCCTGGAGGGAGTGATTCCCTGCCCCCGGCCCGGCCTTTCTCATCCTTCACTTCTTTGCTATTCACCCTTACACTGGCTTTCATGTCACTGCACTGATTCTCTCCTGGCTTAGCTCCCCACTTGTCACCCCCCATAAACCATGCACATCTGTAAGGCTTAAGCAGTGCTCACTGCATTTCCCCCTCCACCTTCTCATTATTCAAGAGCTAGTAGCATTTGGGACCCAACACTGATCCCTTGAGTTTCATCCTTCTCCTGATTCTGTTCTGTATGATGTGTGGACATCCCCACCTGGGGTCCCCTGCTGCCATATGAAGTCCAGTAACTTGAGCTGTCTTTTTCTTCCCCTCCACAGGGACTCCTTTTCAATGTCCCCATCTACACTTTGCTTCCCAAACTTGAAATTCTGAAGTTATTTTTGACTCCTTTCTCTTCTGTATCATTTATATCCAAGATATATCACAACAGTTTTGTAACGAAATCCTTCTTTTTTTTTACTTGTTTCATTATTTTTATTTTTTAAAATATTTTTTTAAAATTTACTTATTTAAATTCAAGTTAGTTGACATACAGTGTAGTATTGGTTTCAGGAGTAGAATCCGGTGATTCATCACTTACATAACACCCAGTACTCATACCAACAAGTGCCCTCCTTAATGCCCTTCACCCATTTAGCCCATTCCTCCTCCCCACCCCCCGCCAGCAACCCTCAGTTTGTTCTCTGTATTTTAGAGTCTCTTATGGCTTGTCTCCCTGTTTTTATCTTATTTTTCCTTCCCTTCCCCTATGTCCATCTGTTTCTGAAATTCCACAGATGAGTGAAATCATACGATACTTGTCCTTCTGTGACTTATTGTGCTTATTAGCATAATACACTGTAGTTCCATCCACATTGTTGCAAATGGCAAGATTTCATGCTTTTTGATGGCCGAGCAGTATTTCATTGTATATGTATACCACATCTTCTTTATCCAATCATTATTCGATGGACATTTGGGCTCTTTACATAATTTGGCTATTGTTGATAGAGCTGCTATAACCATTGGGGTGCATGTACCCCCTTGAATCAGCATTTTTGTATCCTTTGGATAAATACCTAGTAGTGTAATTGTTGAGTTGTAGGGTAGTTCTATTTTTAGTTTTTTGAGGAACCTCCATACTGTTACTAGACATGTCTTTGGAGGCAAGGACACAAAAACAAACTGAGCTATTGGGACCTCATCAAGATAAGAAGCTTCTGCACAGCAAAGGAAATAGTCAACAAAACTAAAAGGCAACCAATGGAATGGGAGAAGATATTTGCAAATGACATATCAGATAAAGGGTTTGTATCTGAAATCTATGAAGAACTTATCAAACTCAACACCCAAAAACAAATAATCCAATGAAGAAACAGGCAAAAGACATGAATAGACACTTCTCCAAAGAAGACATCCAGATGTCTAACAGACACATGAAAACATGCTCAGTATCACTTTTCCTCAGAAAAATCCAAATCCAAATCACAATGAGACACCATCTCACACCTGACAGAGTGGCTAAAATTAACAACACAGGAAACAACAGATGTTGATGAGGATGCGGAGAAAGAGGAACACTTTTGTGCTATTTGTGGGAATGCAACAATATCCTTCCGATGTGACTTTCTGGAAGCTGTTCAAATGTAGCCCATATGACAGTACTTTCGAGGTGAGCAGGGACTGTGTCTTACCACCGCCCATAGGCACAGTGCCTGGCACAGAACAGGTGCCTAATAATCCTTGCTGAAAGAAGAACTGAATGGGATAATAATATGTGATGCTTAGTGTAGCATAAAAAGTGCAAGCAAATTCCTTAGTAACAGGGCAGTGCGTTAGTACATTTGGGCACATTTATAAGATATTGCAGTATAATTAAAATAGTATTTTCAAATACATATTAATGGCTTGGAAACTGCACACTATTTAATGTGAAAATAAAGAGAAGTTGGATACAAAACTCATAAATTTATTATTAACCTAATAGTGAAAACCTAGAAAAGAAAATACAAAAATGCTTAATACTGCTTATCTTTGGATAGTGATTTTTATTTAATTTCATACTGTTTTTTAATTTTTCTAATTGCTTTAGTTTGTATAAACTTAACACTGTGAAAAAGATTGCAGCCACTGATAATGCCTATTGATAAGGCTTGGAAGAAACATGTACAAATTAAAAGAAGCATTTGTTCCAAGGTGGAGGTTTTATAATTTATCTCTTCCACTTTGTTTTTCTAAAATTGACTTTAAAAATTATTATTTAATATTTTCAATATCCTCAGCCCCAACCTGTATTGCTTAGTTCTCTACTTCTGTAAGTGTTTATACAGCTTGAGTTTAATCATCATATCATACTGTATTAATTTTCCTAAAATGTCGTTTTAACATTATTACTCTGGTTAAAAAAATTATATTATCTCCTTATTACTTCATAGATAAAATAGGATAAAAGTCCTCAATCTATCAAAGTTCAGTGTTGAACATCCAATTTCACTTTCCACCATACAGGACAGACTCCTACTGTCCCCACTGCACTTTTATACAATTACCTGATGTCCCCTGTCTCCCTTATTCCACTTCAAATCTTATCCTCTATTCAATGCTTGACAAAAATTTTCTTAGCAATTTTCTCTTTAAACACCCACAGCCCTTATGCATAATCCTGTAATTCCATGCATTTTTTTTGTAATTAAGAAAGGTGAGATCTGTAAGACATTGGTGAAATCAGTTAGTTCAACTTCTCCCTTTACAGATGCAGAAACAATACTCCAATTAGAAAAGGTGACTTATTCAGGGATGGAAAACAACAATTAGGATTAGCACCCAATATTTAACATTTCGAGTTCAGTATCTTAACTAGTAGTACAGGATCTGCCCCTGTTACTGGGTCTCCCTTCGGCTGACCAGCTGCTGAGCAATTGTTCATGACTTTATTCTTAAAAATATGTCTTGCCTGCCCACCTTGATTGTCATCAATTTCCCCAGGGCAGACACCATGGTGTACAATTCCTTTACATCTCCATTGTGTCTAGTGCTGCAAAGTGAGTGCTGAAGAAGTATGCCAGAAGTGACCTCAAGCAAATCCAATAATGGTGCTGATGATACAATCTGTGATCCCAACAGTCCATCTTAACAGTGTGGCTCCTACATCTCTTCGGATGGGAACAGCCATCAAAAGTAATGGCCACCAGTTTTCTCTTACTTTCTATATGGCTGTTCTAGCCAGTCCAGAAGTCACAGGGTTATTGTTCTAGCTAAGATCCTGGAAACAGAGCCAGGATGGGGAAACAAGGACTGGAACTGAATCTAAAGACTTCATTTCTACAGTTAGTCCCCTGTCAAACACAGAGGCTTAAGGAAGATTTTGACTCAAAAGCCAGGCTGGTAAATCATTTTTAAAGTTTCAAGTGGCTCTTTTTACACACACACACACACACACACACACACACACACACACGCACGCACTTTTAAATTCTGAATGGCATATATATGAGGAAGAGGAACATTTTAGCAACTGTACCAATCAATTAATGCACAACAGGTTAACAAACAACTGGTGGAAGAAATTTCATTGCAAGCCAGAAGACCTAGAAAATGGGGAAAGGTGACCTCCTCAGGGTTATCAACATTCAAAGGCAGGGAGATCAAGCGCAGGTCTCCACAACAAACTCATGCCAGCTTCTGTCATGGCTGCTGTACATTGGGCCACAAGCCACACAAACCCAGAGGCGTCTGTCAAATGTCCCAGGCAGCTGTGCAAGCATTCCCTGCCATTTGTTCAGCTGCTGTGAAGTGAGTGAGCCGCATATTCCCAGGGTTCCACCAAGTGGATTTCTTTTTCAATTCAGAACAATGTGATTAGAATACAAATTTTTTTTTATTAGTTCTGATTTTGTCACTCTGAATATAGATTTACCAGGATGAATACATCTACTGTTTATTTTTGCAGCTAATGGAGGTGAATAGAATACATCATGCTGCACTAAAAAGTAGGTAATGCTGAGGAAATGAATATAAATCACTCTTTTCACCTAACAGCAGAGTTACTGCTTAGAGAAGTAGGTGCCCATTCACCTGGCAATTCAAAATGTCTTGAATACAATTTGTCTAACCTCCATCACTTCCCTTCTTTCTTGCATATGAGCATCACAATTTCAAGGAAAATGATTTAATGGTGAAATCTCAGATTGTAGCATAGCCAGCTCACCTAATATATATCAATATAGTTATTATGTTGCAGAAATAAACTCAATGGACTTGTTAAAAATGTGAACTGCTCCTTTCCACTGAAGGAGGGAAAGAGAAAAACAAGAAAAATAAAACCTTCAGAAGAGAAATATAAGGGCTTTACTGGCTGATCTTTGTTGCCTTTCATATTTGTTATAAAGACTCAGTGTGTGGGAGTTAATTATATTAGTTATCTTGGGTAACAAGCTATTAATTTTGTTCTTCAAAGTTATCAACCACCTTTCTATACACAGTTCACAGGCGAATGAATGGACTTAATCCCTGTATTAAAATACAAAACAAACCAAATAATCCCATGTTTCATGACTTCTCAAAGTTGATTATCTCTTTGGCCATGCTTTACCAGAGGCCAGATATACAACTGCCACTTTAGAAAAGAGTCTCCGGCAATTTATATGAGAAGCCTGTGAAAGTGGATTTAATCGCCCTTTAACAGTAATTCTGATTCAGACCAGACATAAAAGATCACCAAAGAAAAGCATTTTTTCCCAGTGATTCAACCATACTGGGTGAGCAAAATTTCTTCTTCCAATGACTGCACAACTCCCAAGAGAGTCTTCTTGTTTCATGGGACATAGAGCTAACTTTTGCAAATTTAAACAATTTGGTAGAGGAACTAAGTATTTAAGATGGTAACATTTACTGTCACAAGAAGTTTATAGATTCTTTTCTTTTTGGTCGTATCTGATTCTTCTGAGTAAAACATAGTATTATTTAATTCTAAAGCAGCAATTGTATATAGATAATGATCTTTATCTCCTAATTACCAAAGGGACGTTTCACTTGTTAAAAACATTACATATGTAAAAAAAAACTGGAGTAAATGAAGAAATTATTAGCATCAATCATGATGTTTATCTGCATTTAAAGGGTCTCTGTGCTCTAACAAAAGCAAATCGTTTATAGTACCAATATTCCTATGGGAAATCTGCAATGATTTATTTCTTTGACTTATTAAAAGCCTAGTCATAGCTCAAAGGTCTCTGAATACCCATAAAATTAGGAAATTATTGCCATAAAATTAAAAGAAATAGCAAAATCTGCAAACAGGAAGCAATCCAACAAGATAGTACCTATTAGAAATCACTGCATTATAAAAATAATATATAAAAATGAAAACTTTGACTAAGCTATAGCAATAAACAATGCTCTTATGAAACTCATTGTTTGGTTCTATTGCTATAGCATACATCTCATCTATATAACCATTTCCTTTTCTTTCAAATTCATCCTGAAATAATGTATACACGAAGATATTTCTATGTGATTCTCTTTTGAAGTTAACAAGGTTATATAAACATTACTCAATAATTATCAGACAGTGAACAGTTAGGTTGAATGTAAAGTTTAGGAAATTAATCTCAGAATATAATTAAGTGGTATTATTGTTATAGTTGAGCTTCAAATAAATTAAAGGCTAAATATTTGAAGATATGTTTTAGCATAAAAATCTATATGATCAAGCCATAACCCATTAATATTCCCTCTCCTACTATTTTTCTCAATGATAAAAAATAAACAAATTTATTATATTTTTAAGAAAATAGTTCTGGAAAATTCTTTAAAATACTTGAATGAAAACAAAAGCTTAAGTAGAAAATAGGAAAAGAAAATATTTATAAAAACTGTACCTTTATGCAAAGGACCACAAAATATTAATAAATAAATACAATTTATTCTTAGATGGGAAAGCTCCATTTTATATATTTTTGTCCTAATCTACAGTCTCAGTACAGCCTAGGTCAACTCAGTAAGAGATATTCTTAGGGACAGAGAGAATGAAGTGTTTCGTGACTTTAGGTGAAAGGATCAAAGTTTAAGAATAGTCAATAAATTTATGAAAATTAAATGTTATTGAATTAAGGACTTTGAATTCTAATAATTATTTTTAACTAAGAGGATCACTATGCACGGATGTATCTGGCAGCACCAAGCTACTAATACGGGACTGATTAAGCAAATAATGTCTCATCCACACAATGAAACAGTCCTTTCTCATTAAGAATGATAAATTTCTAGATTCATTTTTCAATGAAAGGTGTTAATTACATATTGTTAAGTGAAAAAATAAAGTTACAAAAAGTATATAAAATATGATTCAATTTTTCTTAATGTGTAGAAATGGAGGTTACATATAAAAACACTGCATGTAGTTTTCTCTGCTTAATAGGACAAAGGGTGATTTTTCATCTTTTATACTTTCTGGTATTGGAAATTTTCTGTACAAAGATGCATTATTTTTATAATAATAAGACATTACTTAAACATTCTGTGTGGGAATTTATGGATAAAAAATAATTAAGTAAAACTTAAAGTGAAGTGGATACAGAGAGCTTCTGGGAGAAGAAATCAATATGGCAACACCTAGAAGGTTTCTATATTAGAGATTCTGATATTTGTCCATCTGCTATAATTTACAGGATCACCTGGGATATGGGATACAGCATGGAGGAATCACTTGTGCTTTGATTTCCAAGTTTCCATTGTCCATTGTTTCTATTCATTTTACTGCTGATGTCAAGGTGAACACAGTAGTGATGGAGTCTCAGTTCATATCACTGCACCTTCCTGGGTCCTTATACTTAATATAAAAGCTGGATTTAATGCTGCATTTGCATAACTAAATGAATAAGTACATCTCTTGGTATGGTCCATACTGAAATTTGCCCCAGTGAGTTCATACAGGAGTTTTATTAAAGAAGGGAAAAGTATGATAATGTGATTGACTGCTACAATGCACATAGCTTGCATCCTTCTAGCAGAGCCCTTAATTTGCCTAGTTCTGATTCCATGTTTTAAATAACAGGTTTATATGAATATTAGCTAATGTGGAAGTTCTACTGAATAAAAATATTCAGTATAAAATGATTCAATAAAAATAATAATTTATGGGGTATTAGTTATGTGCCAGGCATAGCTCTAAAAGCATTTTATGTGTATAAATCCATTATTCCCCAAAACAACCTATGAGGTGAGTGCTATTATTAGCCTTCATTTCTCCCAAGGAAAACTAAGGCTCAGATAACTACATCCCTTGCCCAAGATGATAAACCCAGAGCAGGTGATAAACTCAGATCATCTGGCACCAGAACACATTTTATTTTCTCTTTATGTAGATTTTTAAAAATCAAAATGGTTTGCATTTGAGAACAGTTTTAGGTTTATAGGAAAGTTGTGAAAAATGGTAGAGAATTCCTGTATACCCCTCACCACTCTCCTATACTGTTACAAACCTTAAATTAAATGGTGCATTTTTCACAACTAAATGTATGCTGATGTTTACTAAACTGCACACTTTACCTGGATTTCACTAGTTTTCCCTACGGTTCTTTCTCTGTTCCAGGATTCCATTCAGGATACCACCTGACATTGAGTTGTCATGTCTCCCTAGCCTCCTCTGGCTATGACAATTTCTTAGACTTTGTTTTTGATGACCTTGACAGTGTTGAGGAATACCAGTCAGGAATTTTGTAGAATGTCCCTCAATTTGGGTTTGTGTGATGTGTTTTTCGTGATTAGACTGGGGTTACTGTTTTGAGAGGAAGGCCACAGAGCTGAAGTGGCATTCTCAGCACATTATATCAAAGGTATGTGCTACCAGCATGACTAATCTTTGATGATGCTAGCCTTAAAGATCTGGCTAAGGTAATTTGCCAGTTCTCCATTTTAAAGTTACTCCCCTTTTTCCATGCTTCATTTGACAGAAAAAAAGTTACCAATCAAAGCCCACATTTAAGTGGGTAGGGATGGGGTGGAGTTAAGCTCCATCTATACAAACTGGGGGGGGGGGGCATCTATATAAATTGCTGAAGTTCTTCTGCTAGAGCCCTCAATTTTAACCAACTATTCTATGTTGCTGCTGACTTCCTATTGTTTCCTACCATTCTGGCATATTATTCATGTGCAGTAGTTTAAAAACACAACACTTACCTAATTTCCTGCTTTTTCAAAGCAAATATATATTAGAATTAAATGTGACAACCAATAAACTTGTTTAAAATTATTTTCCACTATCACTGTATAATTTGTCATGAAGGGATGAATTAGAAACCATTTTTTCTTAGAAGCACTCTGTAAAGAACTTACCAGAAATATTCGTTCAAGTTGATCCTGAATGTCTTTCATTCCTGGAAAAGCAGCAACTCCTTGGATCATTTCAACAAAGATGCAGCCAACACCCCTAAAGAGAGAAGAAAGCATTGTACAAAAACTCCAACGTATTCTGGAAAATTAAATCTGGGATTAGAACATCTACTCCAGGAGAAACAATGAATAAATAACATTCTTTTTTTTTTTAATATAATTTATTGTCAAGTTGGCTACCATGCAGCGTATACAGTGTACTCTTGGTTTTGGGGGTAGATTCCGTGATTCATTGCCTACATACAACTCGCAGCGCTCATCCCAACAAGTGCCCTCCTCAGCGCCCATCACCCATTTTCCCGTCTCCCCTGCCCCCCATCAACCCTCAGTTTGTTCTCTGTATTTAAGAGTCTCTTATGGTTTGCCTCCCTCTCTCTCTGTTTGTAACTATTTTTTCCCCTTCCCTTCCCTCATGGTCTTCTGTTAAGTTTCTCAAGTTCCACATGCGAATGAAAACATATATCTGTCTTTCTCTGACTGACTTATTTCACATTGCTAACGATGGCAGGATTTCATACTTTCTCATTTCAACAAAAACCAAATTATGGAAAGAGCCTAAATGTCCATCAACTGATGAATGGATAAAGATGTGGTTTATATATATAGTGGAGTAACATTCTTTAATGAGTACCAAGGGCTGCGCCACATCCATCTAAATCCTACATGTTTCCTTTCCCTCCATGTCTATTGCCCTGAAAGGTCTCAAATCTCTAAACAGATGCAACTACCCTGGGCTCAGACAATCATGGCAACCAGTAAAATATAATGCTTGGTGGCTCCACCTTATTTACAGGAAACCATCAAGAAACTCCTTAGCCTAATATAGAAAGCTGCCAGTCTTTTTCGAATATCCTTTTCCAACCCCATTTCATGAATTCATAATATATTGTCCTCTCTAGCTGTCTAAGGGTTCTCAAACCTCTTTTTGCATCAAAATTATCTGGGGGGAACTTTTAAAAACTGCATATGATCGAAACACAAACAGCAGAGATCCTGTTTCAATCAGTCTAGGTTGGATCCCAGGTGTTGACTCAGGCTGCTTGGGTGATTCAGGGTAGCTACCGTGAGTTTCCCTGAGCTGGACTGATCGGCCCATGGGCCAAGAATAAACCTATACAGTTTGACCCAAACTGCTTCACTACCCACAACT
Organism: Felis catus; assembly: GCF_018350175.1. Taxonomy (NCBI): domain Eukaryota; kingdom Metazoa; phylum Chordata; class Mammalia; order Carnivora; family Felidae; genus Felis; species Felis catus. The sequence continues at coordinate 94,719,253 of NC_058369.1, read as the reverse complement.
GCTTCCTTCATTTATTTGTTCTTAACATATAAATCTAATTCAGTGTAACTCTAATAAAGACACCAGGGTTTGGTCACAAAGCTTACAATTAAAGCTGTCATAAAATGCAATGTGTTCAAACTCTCATACAGGAATAATTACCAGGTAAGAAAATATATGAAACATCCACCCATGTTCATATATCCTTTAATTCTTTTCAACTCAAAATTTCCAAATTTATGCTGCAGATGTGTGATTTCTCCACCACAAATCAAAATAAGATTTTAAGCAGAATTGAAGATTCTTTGTAACTATGATTATGGAGGGACAACTTTTTTTTAAGTTTATTTATTTCAAGAGAGTGTGTGAGAACATGGGTTGGGGAGGGTAGAGAGGGAGAGGGAGAGAGAGAATCCCAAGCAAGCTCCATCCATGCCGTTAGCGCAGAACCTGGTACAGGGCTCCATCTCATGAACTGTGAGATCATGACCTGAGTCAAAATCAAGAGTTGGATGCTTAACTGACTGAGCCACCCAGGTGCTCCTGGAGGGACAACTTTTTAAGGTTGGAGGTCAAATAATTTGGGAGTTCTTAGTTTGAAAAAGAATACAACATTATGAATAAAAAAGTAAGTACAAAAGCAAACTCCAAATGAGAAAATAAATCAAAAGAAATCACAAATTTTTAAAAGCTAACAAATATGACAATGTCAAATTCAGAAAAGTAACGTATTTATGAACTGACATGTGTCTCTAATAAATTTCTTTCTCCAATTCTAGCTGCATAATCTTTGATTACGTCTTTTAGGGCAATTCGATAATATCATTTTCTATAAATGGTGACCAAACCCTTGTGTCTTTAACTTATCTCAGATCCCCTGGAAGTTACGGACAAGGGACCTACTTCTCTATAATGGCTGCAGTTATCACAGTTGTATACAATGTACTGAAGTAAAGAATTAATACATTTGCAGAAATCTCTTCTCTATTATAGCACATAATTTCTATCTGAATTAAACAGACAGTAAATAGAGTTAAAATGACTAAAAACAAATAAATGTTTTTTCATATATCATAAAAGTAATTCCATTTAAATAGTAAAGAATTAATTATAAAATCAGTGTTCTACACAGATTGGGCTTAACACAAGTTGTTTTCACTTAAGATTTGAGACACAACATCCATATTGAGAATTGTTTTATTAGTATGTTAAAATGCAATGATATTCTTATAAATATTGGGGCTTCAACATCTGGTTAGGTCTCAGATTTCAATTTAGTGGTTTTCCAAATGTTTATGCCAATAATTCTTTTCTAAGACTATTGACCTACATTTCTACTGTCTTCTTATTCACATTTACATAAAGTATCTTGGTTCTTAAATAGCTACCAGCACTTTCCTTTTTTTTTTTTTTAACACTCAGAATATACTCTCTATTCACTACTATTTGGCTTTAGTCTTTCCCAGCATAAGCTGCAACTCTGAGCATGTGGACCCTCAACAGGAGCCACAGCTGCGCCCATTGTGTACCCCGCTAAGCTGGCTGGTGAGGTAACCATTATACACACTTACAGAAATGCCTTTATCACTACTTGTGTTGGTCCATAGCATCTCCATAATATGATACTTAGAACAATTAAGAGATAAATCTAGCTGCAATTTTACTTAGGTGGAATATGATGATATAGCATTTCCATAGGCTCTTATCTGCTTAGCCGGTGGAGGGACATGGACTATCACTTCTAATGGATGTTTCTGACGACATCACTTGCCAAAGATGTGTGAGAGCATACTAATAAGCCTGAGAGAATTATACTTAAAGGATTTATAAAAGGAGATAGAATGCACAAGAAAATTAAAAAGTAGAAGTGTCAAACATATCAACATATTAGAGCATAGCAAAATACTTAATTATTGGAGCTGTCTTATTGCCAAACAGCAATAGAAGCCCTTCAGTATAATATGAAGGGATTATTGCCTGATTTACCTCCCCCAACTCCCTTGCTACCCTCCATTACCCTACATGCTCTCTCTTGATGGAGTAAGTTGACTGCCATGAGGTTTACTGAGAAATAATTTAACCACTTAAGTTCTATACTTATGACATATAATCTTATTTCAGGAAATGTCTCCTTTAACTTGTTGCTTTTTTCAACAATTTGAATAATTATGTAATTATCACCCACACAGTCTAAATTTTTCAAGAATAAGAACTGGTCACAAAGCTTACAATGAAAGCTGTCATAAAATGCAGTGTGTTCAAACTCTCATACAGGATTAGTTAACAGGTAAGATAATATATGAAACACCCAACCATGCTCATATATCCTTTAATTCTTTTCAACTCAAAATTTCCAAAGTTAATTTATGCTGCAGATGTGTGATTTCTTCACCACAAATCAAAATAAGATTTCAAGCAGAATTGAAAATTCTTTGTAATTATGACTAGGAGGGACATTTTTTTTTTTTTTTTGAGAGAGAATGACAGCATGGGTCGGGGAGGGGCAGACAGAGAGAGGGAGAAGAGAATCCTAAGCAGGCTCTACACTGTTAGCGCAGAGCCGGATGCAGGGCTCGATCTAAGGAACTGTGAGATCATGACCTGAGCTAAAATCAAGAGTTGGATGCTTAACCGACTGAGCCACCCAGGTGCTCCTGGAGGGACAACTTTTTAAGGTTGAAGGTCAAACAATTTGGGAGTTCTTAATTTGAAAAAGAATACAATATTATGAATAAAAAATTAAGTACAAAAGTGAACTCTGAATGAGAAAATAAATCAAAAGAAATCACAAATATTTAAAAGCTAACAAATATGACAAATAATGTTAAATTCAGAAAAACATATTAAATGACACACCTCCCTAATAAATTTCTTTCCAATTCTGGCTGCATAATCTTTGATTACTTCTAGGATAATTCGATAACATCATTTTGTATAAAGAGAATACAGAGATAACTTAGTCTTTCCTCTACCATAATGATGACTTTCTTTTCTGACAGTATAGAAAAGTTTTCTTTTTTTTCAACTTAACATCTAATTGGCAGAGTCACGTAAACTTTTAGGACTGTTGTCAATTTGGGGAAAACTATCAAGTTCCCTTCAAGTATGTCTATACACTATAAACACAAAAATTCTACAACATTCTACATAATTCCCATGATAAATATCAAAGGAGCACAGGAGGATATGCTCAGCCCAATGTGGAGAGCGAGGAAGAACTTGCACTCCTGAAGTCTTATTAGACTAGAAGAGGGGACCCTGGTGGGTTAGGGCTGATGGCACAGTAGTGGGAATGGGGCATTCCAGCAGAGAAAACAGGACCCGAAACATGAAGAATCTTCAGGGAGCCAAATGCTGTTCAGATGGCTATGCTTAGAAAATGGAAGAGAAAGTTAAAAGAGAGCAGAATTCCATACACTAGGCTAAGAACTCTGTCTACTATTCTTAGGCTAGGACTCAACTTTTTTCTGCATCTTAGGATTCATGATGGATGAAGCTCACCAACTGGATATATAAGTAAAAACCCAGATTACAGGCAGATTAGGAGATAAAACAATCTTGAGGACAGAAGCAACTACAACCATTGGTTGTAAAGCCACCTCATTCTTTTCCACTCATGGCAGCCAATGAATGAGACTAGCGGTGGTATAAGCCCTCTCTCTACTGGGCAGTGAGGGGTCACATACAATAATGAAGAGGCGCCCACAAACTACAGACCACAAGCCAAATCGTGCTCAGTGCCTGTTTTTATAACAGCCTATAAGCTAAGAATGGCTTCTGCATTTTTAAGTGGTTGAAAAAAAATCAAAAGAAGAATATTTGGTGATATATGAACATTACACAAAATTCAAATTTCAGTGTTCAGAAATAAGGTTTTATTAGAACCCTACCACACACTGATTTATGTGTTGTCTATGCTGCCTTCTCAATCTCACAACAGAGTTGAAAACCTGCTACACATGCCCTGAAAAGCCAGATATGTACTATCTGATCCTTCACAGACAAAGTTTACCAAACCCTGATTTATGTTACACTTCACTTACCTAAAAGCATACTTATAAATAGAAGAAATCACCTTCATCAGTTATGCAGAAAAAAATAAGAGAAATTATATATTATGATAATTTGTGAAAAAGTTAATAAAAAATAAAAGTTAATAAAGAAATAATAGAAAAAGTTAATAATAGAAATAAAAAAATAATAATAGAAAGCTCTCGAATATGATCTCGTTTTTCACTACTTTCCTCAGCAGTTTTCCTGTGGTAGATATGCTTTAAATGCTTCCACGCATTTTGCCAAAACTCTGGTAGATTATTAAAACGTAATTGAAGATGGATATTTTAATCTTAAAATATTTTTTCCATCTTACAGTATTTTTAACTGAGAAATAAACTGAGAGCAAATGTGTAGGGTGGTTTTTAATAACAGTGCTTATACAACCAGTTCCACAAAGACTTCTCAAAATAGAGGGTTTGGTGAGTTGATCTGAATAATGGGTAGGGTGGAAGGAGAATTTACTTTTATGAACTTTTTTTAGAAGTTTTTGTTTTGTCCAAATTTTATTGCATGGAAGTACTATCTTTTATTTTTCTAAACATTAGGAAAATTTACCTGATAAATGAAAATAAATATGATATAAATATAAGGTTGCTGTGTTCTGAAATGATTTCAAGCTATTTCCTTTTCATCTTCCCTCTATCTACATCTAACATCTGTGTCCCTGTGTTGATAAAAGGAGAGGAATTAGATTTTTAAAATCATATCTTGAGGTTTTTCTACCTTACAACTAAGAACGGAGATTTGTGACAGTGAAGTCCCCACATGTTCAACAATTTCACATCACACCTCTATCCATGAGATTTCTCCTGTCCAGTCATGTTTCTCTGCTGTCTGTTCCTGAAACACGCCGTCCTCCTCCTCACTTCAGGGTCTGTGTGTGAGCTGTTGTTCCCTCCTCCCAGGATGCATTTCCCCTCACTCTATGCATGGAGAAGTGCTTCTTGTTAGTTAGGGCTCAGCTCAAAAGGCTCCTTTCACAGATGTCTTTCGCAGCCACCATATGTAAGGCAGGTTTCCCCTTACTGCTGAGGTCCCATGTTTGTTTCCTTCATAACATTCAAAGGATGTTAACTTGTCTTTGCACATGGCAAGATTATGGCACAGCATAGCCTATACATTTGAGTATGTGCATAGAGGACAGCAACCCACACAGGTCACACTATCACCTTCAGGGGAGATCCGTTCCTTCTCACACAGACTTCCTAATTGCAAGTCAGGAGGCCTCTACTCTAGATGGAAGACCAAGACTGGGGACAAAGTTGTGTTCATTGTCTTGCTCCCAGAGTAAGAGCAGAATGTCAGCACACAGTAAGGGCTCAAAACTATTTGTTGACTGAATAAATCAAAAGCAATGCAACCCTTCCTCCTCTCCCCCTACTCCTGAGTAAGAGCTGAACTTAGCAACCTGCTTCCAAAGATAGGGTATGGAAGTGGGGATGGGAGATAGATAATGAATTTGGAGAAAAACGGCCAATAGGGAAGTGGATAATGACAAGGGAGAAAAACAGCAAAGAAGACCTTGACAATGTAATCAAGGTTAACATCATCAGTGGTAAGTCTTGTTGATAGCGAGTACCCTTGATGTGATGTGATGAGAATATCACTTCACCTCTGTCTTTCTTGCCATTAGATGAACCCAAATTGAGGGTCATTCTACAAAATGCCTGACTGGTACTTCTCAAAACTGTCAAGGTCATGAAAAACAAAGAAAATCTGATAAACTATTATAACATTTGACAACTACATGTAATGTGGTAACCAGGATGGGAACCTAAAATACAAAAAACAGGGTGCCTGGCTGGCTCAGTTGGAAGAGCATGTGATTCTCGACCTCCGGGTTGTGAGTTCAAGCTCCATGTTGGGTACAGAGGTTACTTAAATGAATAAACTTAAAAAAAAAAACTCACTAAATACAAAAAAGAAATTAAGGAAAAACTAGTGAAGTCAAAACAAAGGTCTTTAGTTAACAGCAATGTAACATCGTGGGTTAGCCAGTTGAGACAAATGTACTATATGTACATTTAGTAATAATGCATATAGTACATATAGTAATAATGTAAGACTTTAACAATAGGGGAAACCAGGTGAGGAGTATATAGGGATTCTCTTGTTTTCTATAAACCTAAAATTATTCTAAATTAAAAGTTTATTTTTTGAAAAAAGGCAAAATGAAGAAGGACTGCATCTCCTTGGGACACTTTATAGAATTAGTCACTTTAAATAGAAGAGCCTTAACATTTTGAGTTTTCACCATATGAGAAAAAAAGAACTTCTATACATTTTGATGAACTCTTCCTTGGAAGCAGCATGAGCCATCTAGAACTGCAGGCTAGACTGTGAAACATCAGTTAAGGTTCAACCCGAAATAACTTGGGCAGCAAACTAATCAGAGATTAATTTTGATATAAAGGCATTTGAAAACTGATATACATACTCTTTGGCAAAGGAATTCAAGAAGAAAAATTTATCTGTATTACTAAGTTTGCAGCATTAGCAGCGAGTGTGAATGCAGAGAAAAAATGGGATTCCCAGAGAAGGGGCAAAATACTTTTTCTCCATCACATTAGGGAACAGTAAATCTTGCTGCCACTTCTCTGGGGAGGCTTCCTGATCTCTCAGACTGGGTTAGGTCCCCTAACTCCATGCTTCTTGTGTTAGTTCCTACAACTGTAATATATATACTTATAAATGGATTAGCCACTGTCATGGTTCTTAGAACCAGAAGTTGGTCTCCTACTTTTAAAGATACAGTTCAAATGAGTCAAAGTGGTTATGGCAATAGAGCAGTCCTCCCAGACCTGAATAAAATAGGGTTGGGCACTACAGTCACCAGTTAAGATTCACTGTAATGTACCTATTCATTAAAGTCCTGTTGGATAACTTTATATCTTTCAACTAAAATAAGCATTAATTAGATCCATCAGCTCTTATACTCAAATAATATCTGCATTTGACACCTGGCATTTCAAGGGGAGTATACTCAATTTTCTCATCAAGACATTAATATTATGAGATGTTAATTAACTGAATAAATGATTATCTCACCTGAAGAAGTATAAAATAGGACCTAGAGGTTATTATTTTTCTGCTTGGCATTAATCTTATTCTGGCCAGCAATCAATAGTTTGGTTCAGTCCCAGTACACAATGCAGAAAGACTTTAATATTTTAAAATACAGTGCAATTAAAATCTCAAAAAAAAAAACAAAAAAAAAAACAACTCTGCCGGATTTTAGCTAATCTTATCCATTTATTAGCAAGGGCTTGAGATTCCTTAGGATAGAGAGCTGTAAGCAGAAGGTGACAGTTTCATTCTCAAGTAGCAAAGCTTAAACACAGGGCTTGGGAAGGATCATGGCACAGTGTAGCCTGTGCATTTGAGTATGTGCACAGACGACAGCGACCCACCAAGCTCACACTATCACCTTGAAGGGAGATCTGTTCCTTCTCATACAGACTTCCCTAATTGAAAGTTAGGAGGCCTCCAGTTCAGAGAATCATTGAGAACCATTCAGAATGATCTGCATATCAAAGATTTGGATAGAAGGCTGTAGATAAAGACAGTGCCCAGCTGCTTCTGGCAGGAAGAAAGCAGATGAGCAGGACCGTAACTCACTGCAAGTTAGGTCTTTTGTCTTTGTCTTACAACATTAGGCTGGTACCAGAAATCTCCTCAAAGCCTATGTGTCGTGTCCATCAATAAAAAAGCATCTGAAGCTTTGCTTCTCACCCTTTACTGTGTATGCCAATCACGTGGGGATCTTAGTAGAACGAAGACGCTGACTGACTAGGTCTGGGCTGAGGCCTGAGATCTTGCATTTCTAACAAGCCTCTGAGGCAATGAAGATGCTACAGGTCACCGGACCAGAAACTGAGGAACATGAATCTAAAGGAACCTAGGTTGAAAGAAATTTTATAATTCAGGTTAATTCTTGGAATGTGTATTCAGGTTCCAGCCAAAGGGACAACAAAGAAACAGCAGACTGGTGAGATAAATTAGATTGAATGCTGGATACAATCTGAATTGTACACACAGGAATGCAATACTAACTCAGACAGGTTCCACATTAATTAACCTAGTAGGTAATTTTATTTAGCCATGGTTCACTGAAATATTCCATTATGCAATTAGAGCTAGTACGATTTGATGCACCAAGGTGGCCATTTATTTATGTCACTTTTCTCTGCTGGAATGTATGTTTTTATAAAATGGACCAAAGAGTTTTGTTCCCTAGGAGGCTAGCTTCTAAAAGATGAAAATTAAAAAAAAATTTTTTTTGCTTTAACTTGTAAGAAAACTTATTACATGTAACAGATGTGATCTTTTCACGTTGGCATTTGCAGTGTTTGAAAAGTGAAAGATTAAAAAATTACATTCCACATGCCCTTGGTGACTATTGAAGGAACTGAATTGATTAAACTGTCACTCATCATTTACTATGTGGTTAGTGGTTCATTAGGCACAGATAGGCACAATATATCTTAGTCAAATACTTCTGTGGAGTACTTGGCTCTCAAGAAATGAAAACAAAACCAAGCCAAACCCTAGATTGTGTGTAAAAGCCCATCTTGGAAAACATTCAATTCAAAACAATAGACCTTTTATACAAGGGGAAACTCTTAAGATCTATTTTTCAAGCTATGAAACGACTTAAAAAGTTATACTTACAAATTAACCATATCAGAACAAAAATTAAACAAAAGCAAAGAATGAAGTACAGGAAGTTAATATAGTTCAGTAAGGTCAAGGCCCAGGGTGACCTGCTGCTGACTTGGGAGGAGAAGCCAGGCAGATGAATGGAAGCCACCTTCCCAGCATCCATACCTAAAATAAGACTTAGAAGAAGATCAGGAAGCCCACCCATCTTAAAGTACCAATGGCATTAATGTTCCTTACGTTACAATAATTTAATATCTATCTATCTATCTATCTATCTATCTATCTATCTATCTATCTAAGTATATACATTCCATTATACATATATTCTAGTGTGTGTGTATTTTTAATCATATCACTTTTGCTTTCTGGTCCAGTTACCTGATGTAGAAATTCAGGAATCATCTGAAACCCTTGCCTTTCCCATATTACTCTCATTCAATCATCAAGCTGTCCTATCCTAACTATTCCTAAATATTTCTCCATTCAGGTCTCCAACCACTTTATCCCTCCCTCCATTCCCTCCTTTTTCTCAACTTCTTGTTAAACTCAGTCCTTCTTCCTTACCCACAAATATCTGCTGTTTCACCCCACGGTGGGATACCTTTGTCCATGGCATGGCCTAAGTGTTCCTCAGCCCAAAGTTTTGTCAACTTTGAGAGATGGGTTTGACATGTCAGCCCAAGTAATTACTTCTTGGTGACCCTTCTTTGACCTCCCCCTTCTCCTCAAGTAACCACCAAGGATAGTTTTATCACCTTTGCTTCTGAGCTGCCACTGTACTAACTGCATACCTGTGTTATAGCTTGCCACACTGCCTTTCCCCCTGACTTTGATGGAATGGATGGATCTTTTCTATCTTTGTAAGTCTGAGGACCTGATCCAGTGTCTGGTACAAAATTGCTGTTCAAGGTAGGCCTGCCTGGCTCAGTCGGTAAACCATCTGACTCTTTATCTCAGGGTTGTGAGTTCAAGCACCAGGTTGGGTGTGGAACTTCCTTAAAAGAAGAAAAGTGTCCAATAAAATCCTTAAATTGAATGAATGAATGAATGAATGAATGAAGTGCATAAGCTGAGAAGGGTACCTAAACTGCAGTAGAAACGAACTTGATTTAGAACTAATATTATTATATTAAATGCAACAACAAAAAAATCGGTTCAGCAAAATATCTAAACCAAATTTCACCGAAATATCTAAACCCTAACTTCATTTGTAAGTCACTCTGAAGGAATTCCAACGATCTCCATGGAAACCTCTGGTTCAGTGGTACAATTTACTTGAATGCTAAAATCTAAAGCTGGAGGAACTTTATTTTTATTAAAAATTTTTTTTCAACATTTATTTATTTTTGAGACAGAGCATGAACAGGGGATGGTCAGAGAGAGAGAGACACAGAATCTGAAGCAGGCTCCAGGCTCTTAGCTGTCAGCACAGAGCCCAACGCAGGGCTAGAACTCACGGACCGCCAGATCATGACCTGAGCTGAAGTCGGCTGCTCAACCGACTGAGCCACCCAGGCGCCCCATGCTGGAGGAACTTTAGATGATGCTTAAGACAATGTCTTGATTTTTACATGTAAGGAAACTGTACTACATCTTTAAATGTCTTCATTTCAGTCCTAGAACCTGAAACTGTGACTGAATCCTGGGCCAATGATCCCTCCATGATGTCAGACTGCCTCCCCAGTAAAAACAACATTTCTACTTGGTTGGGCAGGTCAGATTAGAAAAAGAAGGAATAAAGATGACAAACTGGTTCTTATTACTGGTGACACAAATGCTAACAAGAATAAAAATAAAACCCAAAATCAAAGCTTCAAAATTAAGGTGCAAGCAGAGAAAACAATTAAACTATCCTTAAAAACTAAAGTCTATCACCCTTGTCCACATACTGTAAATAAGACTGTTGTCGACATTTAAAAATGTTTGAAAATTCAAATCAGACTCCCATAGATAATGAAGACCAGAGATAAAAATCTTAACAGCTATGGTTATATAGATAAATGGGAATATTTGGACGAGGAACATTGAGAAACTAGTCACAATTAATACGAAAATGGAAACAGGAAACACCCTTACTGAGGACTACTATAAGGAAAAAAAATGTAAGACTCAAATATTGCATTGGATAGCAAAAACATTTTATTTCTTATACTATGCAACAATACAGGAAGAGAGAAATCCCATTTGATTGGTCATTTAAAATGCTACCAGTGAAAGCACTTTTTTTTTTTTAATTTTTTTTTTCAACGTTTATTTATTTTTGGGACAGAGAGAGACAGAGCATGAACGGGGGAGGGGCAGAGAGAGAGGGAGACACAGAATCGGAAACAGGCTCCAGGCTCCGAGCCATCAGCCCAGAGCCCGACGCGGGGCTCGAACTCACGGACCGCGAGATCGTGACCTGGCTGAAGTCGGACGCTTAACCGACTGCGCCACCCAGGTGCCCCTGAAAGCACTTTTTGAAAGAATAACTGTAGACCAGGCAGGACAAGAGAAAACAAATTAATAAGCCTTGCACATCTTTAATTTATTTATATGACAGCTGATGCAGAACAAGAAAATTGTAAGATTTCTCCTTGCAATTGTATTAATCCTCCTGCAATAATGTGAAATGAGGAATCAGGAAAAAAAATGTTCATAGGTATTCTCTTAAAGATCAAAGCAAATGACATATTCAAATCTTTTTAGAGAAACCACCATATCTGCATATCACGAAGAGAAATCATTGCGGAAACCTTCGTGTAAATTACTCTATTATTCCATGAGGAGAATTCTGAACTTCAATTTAGAGTGGTGAGCTGCTATAGTTAGTTCCAGTCATCACATGGCACAGTTGAACTTTGATGGACCATGGGTAAGAATGCTGGAATAGGCACTACGAAGATATATTACTGGATGGATGGTATCTGACAGTACAATATTTGACAACAATCTGGTATCTTAAATAAAAGGAAGACCTGAAGGCAAAAACATCCAATTTTGGGTGAAGTCTGTGGGTTTTGTGGAATATTTTCAAAGATGTGCCCTGGAATGTGGCTGTGCAGATTAGACAATTGGTAGCACCAGTGGGTGCTGCTTGAGGTCAAGGACCAGGTTTTCTTCACTCTTGAAACTCTGGACATTCTGTAAGGTTTTGTTGAATGAATAAATGAATGAACAAAGAGACCCCATCCTGTGCAAGGGAGATCTTTGTGGGAAGGATGCTGCCCTAGGACCCCAGAGGCTTTTTTTGTTTTTGTTGTTTTTTCCCTGTGCCACCACCAACCACCTAATGTGGGCAACATAACCAAGGACCCTCAGATTTGGGGGAGAGGGCACAAGGAGTTAAAATGGCCATAAAATAACAACACAACAAAATTATGAATTGATTTTACTGAGTTGCTAAATCTCTGAAACAGTTTCTAAATTAAACATGTTAGGATTAAACGACAAATAGATGAAAATTTACAGAGTTAACATAATAAACTTTTAAAATTTGTTGAGTTTATGTTAGGCTCTGAATATATACTGTTTTCAGAAGCAAACATGGTAAAAGCTAGTAATCAAGGAAAAAAAAACCACTGAATTATCAATGAGAAAGAATAGAAAAGCCTTGCCAAGCTCTACAGAAAATGCAATTATGCAAACATCCCATTCTTAGAATCTACTGTCTATGGAAATACAGAGAAACATAAAATGTCATAGCAAAGGATGAACAACTCACATGTGTATAAGAAAATAGGGAGCTACTTGGATTCTGGTTTTTGTTTTAAATGTTTTTATTATTTTAATTTTTGAGAGAGAGACAGAGCATGAGCAGGGGAGGGGCAGAGAGACACAGAATCCGAAGCAGGTGCCAGGCTCTGAGCTGTCAGCACTGAGCCCAACATGGTGCTTGAATCCATGAACCACAAGATCATGCCCTGAGCAGAAGTCAGATGCTCAACCAAGTGAGCCACCCAGGCGCCCCTCAGATTCTGTTTTTAGTAACATCATGCTTCAGCTATGGGCCTATCTGAAGGTACGTGCAGCAACCTCTCCAGCCCAAGACCTCAGGCATCTCATGTTGGGGGGAAGGGACTATTCACCACCTCCCGGCCTCCTGTCTGTGTCTCCAGGCCCTGATGCACAGCCTGCCAGACCCCCAGTCCAGTCCTCTCCCTTCTATTCCTACTTTGGTTAGAGCCAGAAGGAATGAAGCCGGGGCACCTAGAGACTAGAGCAAGGAAGCGGATAGGAGAGGCACCTAGAAGTGTTCTGTATAGGCTGAGTTTTTAGCAGGGATGGAGGGCCCTTAAGACACCCGAGGGAAACCTGAAAAGAAGGGAAAGGAGTAGGAGGAGAGAAGTTGAGATCTAGCTGCTCTCCTTTCGGCCTCAGAAGGGTGACAGAAATGGGGAGCAGAGGACAGGACTACCAGATGTATGGCCTCAGCTCTTCATGTCTTAATACTAAGTCTACCTCCCTGCCCCCCATCCCAGCATTGGGCCATGGTTGCTGGACCCGGGGCTTGTTGTTTTTCAGTATTATAAGCATGCCAACAACAACCATAAAGCATCTGGAGTATGAAAAAAAAAATGAAGTGCCTGTCACAGACTATGATTAAGTTTTGTTTATTTTTTAAATGGAATTTGGCAGGCTGTTTTTGGCCACTCATAGTTAAGTTTGACTTTAATTCTTTTCCAATTATTGTATTATTTCTTTCTATCCATGAATGACATCTTTTACCAATACGAATCTAAGGACACTACATTTGAAGACCAAAACTGAAGAAAAAAAATTACAAACATCAAGATTTCTCAATTATACAATATGGTATCTAAAATCAAGAAAGCCACTGGTACAATTAAGTTGTATTAATTCATATGGCAATATACCAGTAAATTAAAGAACACTCCAGATAGTGTAGTATCCTGAGGAATTAATTCACAAATGTCATAACAGTATAGAAGTCTCTACTTCCATCCTTCAATGAACAGTATCAAGTAGACATTCAAATCCCTTTACTAACCACAGTCACACAATGATATTTATACAAGCTCCTAGTTTTCCTCCAATTAGATTTCCATTCAATCATGTCCTTCCTGTACACATAAGTTAACAGTCTACCCTTTCACCTTCATTGGATTAGAAACTTTATACTGAATGAAACATTTGTTGGAAGAGTTTCACTAATTGCTTTTGCTTGTTTTAATAGCAAGTTTATGTTGGATTCACACAGACCATTGATCCAAAGAACTGCTTTCTGCAGTCAATTCTTTAAATTCATGTAAAATTTTCATCTTGTTAACAACTATCACTTCATGTTCTATTCCCTTTCATCACTAGCTCATCAAAAGCCGTAGGGATTTCTTTTTAAGTTTGTTTTCATAAATAAAGCTGTCATGATTCACTAACAGTTAGATGGTAAAGGTGACAAATTTCCACTGCCACACTAAGATATCGGCAGTCAAGAGGCTGCTGCCTGCACTATGCTGTTTGATTGGCTGCTACCCTTTAGCACCTACAACTCAAATCTGTGTCCAAGCAAAATCACAAAATTCTACAGAGCAAGGACCTTAGGAGTCAACTGTCCATAGTTAAAGCCACAAATATTAAATTATCAACAACAGTAGAACATGTGGTAAAATGTGCGCAGACCTTCTTCACCAAAGTGACCAAAGTGTCAGTTAAGGAATACATTTTAAAGAAGGATAAAATAAATAGATGACGAAGCACAAGTGGATGAGAAAAAACTTTTTTTTTAGAAGATGTGGATGAAGATGTGGCAAATCTAAGTTGACCATAGGCAGTTACTACTTCAAGTTATAGGCAGACTATTTACTCAGGACAACTCGGGACTTGGAGATACAGGTTCTAGAAAGTGTGGAATGAGTCTACAACTGAAAGTAGAGTGGAGAACTGGAAGTTTATGCAAAGAAATTGACCCACAGGTCTTCTCTGACCATCTGGGTGTTTATTCTCTGGAGAAATTAAATCCAGAAGGCCTCAAATTGAGAATAAAAGAGATTAGGGTGAGGTACAGAGCTGAAAAAAAGGGAAACTAAGTGAAAAACATGTATACTGGTCTCTGTAACCATCAGCTCCCCTCTCCTGTCTTGCCTTGAGGATACCAGATGCCAGGAATCAGCATCTGAGGAAGAACAAAGGCTAGGATTTCAGACATTGACATTTGGGGATCTCCCAATGAAAAGTTTAGCTTTTTGACTCAACGATATGTAATAAACTGATCGGTCAGCTGGTGCCCCCTAGGTATACAGATTTGTAGTACCTCATTTATGAAAGTAAATGGACAGGCCAGGATTCCCTCCTCCCCCAATGCTGTATTTGAGGAGAGCTTCTAATAGAAACCAGAGAAAAAGGAAGTGGGTACTTACATATATGGTAACTGAAATTTTTCAGAAAAAACAGAAGGTTTAGAAGACAAAAAGTTGTAAAGCAAAGGGCACCTGAGTGACTCAGTCTGTTGAGCATCTGACTTCAGCTCAGGTCATGATCTTGAAGTTTGTGAGTTCAAGCCCCAAATCAGGTTCACTGCTGTCAGCTTGTCAGTGAGGAGCCAGCTTTGGACCCACTGTCCCTCTCTCTGTGCCTCCCCACCGCGCACTGACTTGTGCTCTCCCAACAATAAATATTTTTTAAAAGTTATAAAATAAAAAATATTTTTAAAAATTTTGGATTAAGCTAGGAGCTTCAATACCAAACTATGATAAATTTTCCAAAAAGTGAAGACCGAGAATATGGAAGGAAATAAATTTTAAAAAACTAAGAGATTTTCTAAAAACTAATATATGTATGTCTTTATATTGAAGAAATCTACCCAGCTCCAGTTGAAAAAAACAACCAAAGCACAATATCATGAAATTTCAGTATATCAGGAGTAGAGAGAAAAGTCTAATATTTTCTAGAGAAAAAGCATGAGGGGGCATACAAATGACTGCGAGAAAGAATAGAATCAGATTCTCAGTAACAATAGTAGAAGTGCTAAAGAAATTAAGCAATGCTTTCAAAATTCTGAGGGTGGAAAAAACTAATTATATATCCAGCCAAAGTTTAAAATTAATCACATGTGAGAGTGTAATAAAGACATCTTCAGAAAACTTAGAATTTGAAAATTCTATCTCTAATGCATTCTTTCTGAGTACTAAAGAAGGAAGACATGGAGTCCAGGAAATATGGGATCTGGAACCAGTAAAGGTCCAGAAGGAAAATGAATCTAACCCAGAACAGACCTTAATGAGATGATTACTTACAGAGGTGTAAGGGAACCAATAAGACATAGTGAAACACTAAGAGGCTAGCAACAGCAGGAAGCCATTACCTGCTTTAGAGCTAACAGCCATTATTCTCCCTAGAATTAAGAAGGCCAAGTATTACTGAAAGCTATTAACAACTAGAATCATGGAAGAAGGGCATACCCACAGAAGTTACAGTCAGTCATTTCCAGAAATATGGACTAAAGAAAAGAATTAAGGAAGAATATTCAGTCTACTTCTCCCTGTCCATTACCTGAACCAAGCTGGAAACCAGTAGCCAAGGCAGCTTGGAGGATAAGTTAGGGGTTAGCTGTCCAGGACATAGGGCCTGGCACAAATGGACAGAGCACAGATTTGGAGAGAAACAAATGACTATCTTGGGACCTATAATAATAGTAGAGGATCATATGGAAGTCACAACATGCCAGATATTCAGCTCTGCTAAAGCAAGGAATCAGAGAGCTGAGAGGAATGTTTTAATGAAGCTGAGGGAGGGAGGTGTCAAGAAAATTAAATGGGATTAATAGATTTGATGATGTGATTGAGCATTTTGAAAATTTTTTTCATATGTAATTGACAAATATTTTACACCTATAAATAATGAATAATAATAACAAAGACAACTAAGTTTGTAGAAATCACAGACAATTATAAAGTCCAAGAAAAACAAAAGGTTACACAAGAAGAATACATCATCATGAATACTACTTGACTTACCATGAATAATATTTACATATTAATATGTCAAAATATGATACAGATTCTTTATTGGAAGCATAACGTGAAGCTGGAGAGGGGTAATGGTGATGAAAGAAAATTAAATCCTCATCTACCATAACACCTACTTAGTAGTTAATATCTAAAATAATAAATCAATAAATAGCAATATAAATATAAAACTGAAATATTTTAAAGACCTATGGAGGTAGATATGAAAAGAGTTGAAAGCACTTGCCTCTGGGAAATAAGAGGGTTAAGTATGGGTAAGGCAGAAGATTACTGTTTTTGCTATTATTACTGTTGTGGTCCTTATTAGTTATACCTGAAATAGTTTTTTGATTTGGAAACTGAAGGATAGTTAAGGGATTTAGTCAACAAAAATCACATGTAAGGAGCGGCAGAGACAGAACCTAATTTAGGCTTTTAATGTGTTTTCTACTACAACTTTGCCTCTCCTTAACACAGCAAACCACTGCTAGTTACATGATTACAGAAATGATTTCTGATTTCTACATGAATAAAAACACAAATCAAAACATAAAAGGTGCTAGTGTATAGCCAATTTTCTCTAAATTTGGAGGACTTAATTTATATATTTCCAAATTAAACACACACACACACACACACACACACACACACACACACGAAAGTAAGATGAGAACATCATAGGTCAAAATTTCTTTCTAATTCTCTAGACACAGACAGTATGTTAATCTCCCTAAAACCAAATATAGAATCCTCCATTTCTCCAATATATCCTGTAGCCGTTGAATGCTATACTTCAATAGAAATGCAATATATTTGGGTTAGCTGATTAACATACTAAGAGCTGACAAGGAAACTATTCTCAGCATTTGTGGAGTCTTGTATTTCCTAAAGAATTTCACATTCAATCACCTCTTGCAATTCTCAAAAACTAATGAGGCAGTTGAATATATGCAGGGCTTTCTTAATATTGTGAATGTAGTCATTGTGATTGGCTATTCAAAACTCATCCAAAAATCAGTTTGTAGGTAGCCATTTACTGTGCCAACTTTGATAGAAACAGATAAATTTTAATTTGTTTTAAAAATATTCAGTAGTGAAGACTACATATAATGCCTCATTTTATATGTTAGTATTTAGCTAAATTATCACTAATAAATGACCAAACATATCCATTAAAAACAAACATACGCTTTTTCTCTCACAAACACACATTGATGAACAATATGGGATGTAAAAATCATAACCATGCTAAGCTTTCGATAGAAAAAAATAGAACGGACTCCTTCTGCACTCCAAAATCATAGCTAAATTTAACACTTTGGTAACCACTCTATAATGCCATAATAATCTAAGAGAATTGTACTTTTGGAGATGATTCATTATTAAGCAATGTAATAGAAGTTTTCTGCTAGGCATCTTGAGTTTGTAGCCAGTAGTCCTTGGGTCTGAATTAAGCACTCAAATGCATTAAGGCTCTTCTGACAACTAGTATTTGGCCAATTATTGCTCTAGTGCTTTATGAGAAAGATGGCCAGATGTCCCAGTTAAATCTCTGTTTTATACCCACTGCCCTAGCAGAATAACTATTAACTTTCAAAGATATCCTGGTAAGGATGATATTCTACATGGTCTTTCTAATTTTAGGGGACTTCAGTAGTAGAAATGGGCTCAGAAACCATGGCTGTCCCATAAGTTCAGCTTTCAATCACCCAGATTCCTGATGATACCCTGTTCTTTTGTTATGTTCTATTGCATTGTCAGAGGCTATGCCAACGAGTCACTTGGATCATGTATTATTTCAACAGTTCTCAAGAGCTCTTAAAGAGTTGTTACTTTTGACAGTGATTAATTTGAATCCTCCTTGGTCTTATGAACTGATTAATAAGAAAGTGTGTAAATAATGTTGACAGATAGATGACTTTATGTAACTCCTGAAGTGCAATTCTCATTCTTACTACCATTCTTTTTGAAATGGAGTCATTCATTTTAGCAGAAGTGGTAAATGAGTAATGGTTAAGAGTTGGGAAAATACATGCCAGCACAGATATTGGTCTCATGAAAATGTATTCAATCCAATGAATCACGTTGTAAGTTTATTTCAAAGAAATTCCTCCTTGAATAAAACGGCATAATACAGAACACTGACACGAGGGGAGAAAGGCAGTCCACAAGCCTGCTGAGTGCGAGTGAAAGCCACCTACTTTATTTGAAGCATGTAAAGGATCCAAAATGACTCAGAGCATAACCTAAATTATAAAAATGGAATTGAATGTATTGGGTTTTAGAATCACTTTACTAGTGAAATAAAAACCAATTTCTTATAAATCACCTTAAGAGATAATGCAATATGTTGCAAAAAGAAAAGGCTTTGCAGTGAGTTAGCCCTAAGTTTGCATGTTGTCTCTACTTACTAATTAAAAGACCTCTACTATCTTATTTAGTCCATGTTTTGTTGCCTTCTACTGTGTCATGCTGCAGTAGATTAGTAATCAAAATGCATAAGAGAAACTTAGAAAACAGTTTGTGTCCAATAAAAGTATTTATTATTTGTACTATTATTATTACTATTAAGACTCAATTATTATTACTACTATCACTCAGTTACTCAAGGCAGGACCTCATATAGAACAAATTTATTTTCAGGGTGGGGGTGATAGTAGAATTCATTTATGATTCTCTCTCATAAAACACTGGTAAACAAACCTGAGTCCCAGGAAATCTTATTTTATAACATAAATTTCCTTGGTTCAAGAGTGATCGTTAAGAACGACAGAACTCTGTATGTTGCCAATATGTATGGTGATTAGACTTATTTAATAAAAAGCAAAGCTAAATGGCCTTATAATATTCAATAAATAGGCAATTTCTTTTCAGATATATGCAAAATCAATTTGGAAGCAGACATTTTTCTATATATCAATACTGGTATGGGAGTTTTTTCCTAACCACCCAGCTGCTACAATGTTAAATAAATTAATTTTAATCTTAAATCAGAGATGTAATAGAGAAAAGGGTGATTTAATATGCAATCTCATTACATTTGACAGGCTTATTTATAAATGATTTGCCCCACATTTTGACAAGCATAGTTAATATGTTAATTAGCTTTTAAAAAGATGATGACGGGAAGAGAATGGCAGGCTCTCCTTCTTCACACATCATGTTGGGGAGGGCTGTCACTGATTCCACAAGGTAGGGCCACTACATATTGTGGCCCCAGAAGCCCTGTGATGTGGCTGAGATACTATTACTTCTTAGCTACATTAGTCACCTTCTGTTAAAAATTAATCCCTTGTAAGTAATCCCAAGTGACCTTCCACTTTAGAAAACAAAGGCCGCTCTAAACATATTTATGAGCTTCTCTAAAGAAACAGAAAGCTTATGCAGAGCAATGACCTCCAAGGCTAGAGCAGAACTCCCTGACAGGGGAGGAACTACGCAGATAAGCTGCTTTTCACATCTGCACTTCTCATAATGTGGTTCTCAGTACTCTGTAAGCCTTTTGGTTTAGAAGCTTAAAGATGAATTCCTATGCCTTGACTTTCAAAGAGTGACAAAATCCAAGAATTAAGAGAAGTGATACACGAGACAACGTCCAATTTGATTCCTCTGCCTAAATCCTCTTTCATGGAGGGAGACAAAGGTATCAAAACCTGTGTCTCCTGCTGTGTTCTGGAATCGCACAGTATGTTTATACCTTGCCACGGTGCTGGAGACCCAGCGCAGTAAATCATAACACGGTGAGCTCTGATTTTCCGTCACTTGCTGCCAATGTTAATGCGTATGTGTCTTCATTAATATTTTTACTGCCTGCGGCTATTTAAACAGAAAACTGGAAAATGTAACACTGTGTAGGGATCGTTAGTTTTTAGTTACTACCCTACTGCCCCAGGATGGTAAATGAACTGTAAAAATCGCCTGAACCCACTACCACCTGCCTCCCCGCTATTGTTCATGCATTCATATTTGCACTTCTCCTTGGTGCAGCTGAGCCATGACTCAATTACAGTCCCATTTCCAGTTCTGTGAATACCCGGCATCGATGTCATTGATTATGCAAAAATCAGTGCCCTGTGAACTTCTCTCTAACTGGAAAAATATATACACTTTATTGGACTTAGAGGATAATAACAAAATGGCTTTTAGAAAACGGCTTGGAATGAAATCGGAGTGAGAATGACAGGCACAGCATAGACATAACTCAGATTTTAGGGCTTGAAAATGAAAAGCCATTAAGCATGAGAACTGCTCAAATACAACACATTTACTATTTGGTTTTGGCAATGAATAATCTTGGCATGTAGACAAAAGGGCATTTGGGGTCTTCTACTTTGTATCAGTTTTCCTCCCTTCCACTTAAATAACAGTCTTCCTCTTATGCTTCATTATGTCTCTGTGTAAAGCAAATTAATAGAAAATACCCAAGCCTTCTTCAAGAGGATGAACACACGCACACACAGACAGATGTGAAAGAAAAAAAAGGTGGGTGCCCCAGGTTGGGGCACAGGCTGGAAATCAAATACTACATATCAGAAACAGAAATATCAGCAAGTCATAATCCATGTGGTTCTTTGTACGTTAAAGAGCACTTTTAAAGGTTTGGAAAAAATTAGCCACTAGTGTATAAAAAACAGCTTCTTCCGATTATGAGGGTAGAGTCTTAACTGAACTGCCAAGCACTAAGACAAGACTGGCCCCAAGCCACAAATATTTCCAAACTATGTTCTATTAGTAGAGTCCTTAACTGACCTCACTGAAAGACAACCTAGAATTTTCATACTTGAAAAAGAGAAAAATAGTCCGTAACTCGAGAATATTAATTAATGCTTATTTATATATCCAACTCCCAACGGTGAGGCAAGAAGGAGGAAGGGAATGAGAAAGTTAGTAAATGATATCCTGATGTAGTAACTGACCTTTATTTCCAACCTTTTCCTCCATTACCACTAATGATCAAAATATGTATTTTGCCCAAGCCCCTGACTAGCCTTGGGGGAAAAAAGTAATTGTGTAAACAAACAAACAAAGAAAACTGTGATGAAAAAATGAATTAGCTTAGCTCCTTAATAATAGATGGTCACCTTTGTTCTCTGGGTTTTGGAATATGCATTACAATGGTATTAGATTTATTATCAGGCATCACAAAATTTATGACAATAGATTTTAGGCTGTTTGATGATCCAGATTCTTTTATAGCTCTATTGAAAGCTACAGATCTACACCCCATAAAAATAAATATATTCATGTGTACGCAAAATGTTGCATATATTTTCAGTGGTTTCACAGAAGCTGAAATCCTATTCTTGGGCAGGGGGGTGGTGGTTGCTGGAACCTAAATTAAGAAAATCTACATTGTGCCCTACATCACAAGGAACTTGATTGTTTTCTCACTGTAAAATGTTTGGATCAAAAACATCAGGACAGAAGCCAGGCCCCTCATTACAGCCTAATTTACTGAAAGCCAAGATTACTGAGGGAAGAACAATGAAGTAAGTACATGGCAGGAAGATAAATAACACATGGGAAGTTTTATCGAGGTCATAAACATTATAAGGACATGTAGCTGAATTCTGCATATGGGGGCATAATCATTCATGGAAGATGATTCCTAGGATAAAATAGCACAAGTGTTATGTGAGTTGTTTTACTTTGAACACAATTTTGAGTCTAGAAAAGAGATTTTTCTACTAATAGAGGACATTTTCAAGTCACTAAGAAGCCTTTCCTGAGTACTAAAAATAAGATTATTCCCAGGGTGCCTGGATGGCTCAGTTGGTTAAGCATCCAACTCTTGGTTTCAGCTCAGGTCATGATCTCACAGTTCATGGGATCAAGCCCTGCGCTCTCAAGCACAGAACCTGTTTGGGATTCTCCCCCCCCCCACCCCGCCCCTCCCCTGCTCATGCTCTCTCTCAAAATAAATAAATAAACTTAAAAAAAAGAATATTCCCTTATTTGATTATTTGATTTAGATCACACTGGATTGGGAGCTCATTATACTTTATAATTAATCATAATTATCCATTAAAACTTATTAATCTTTGGGCTTCCTAAACAGGTTTTTAAGTTTTGCTAAACCATTGTGTGAAACCGAGACTCTGTTGAAATTAAACTTATTGTGATATTTTCAAAAAGTAATTGTTTTATATCATTTGGGTTATTTGTACCCAGCTTTCTAGAGTGTACTGCACCAAATTTAGTGCCTACACCAAAATTTTCGGACCAGTTAATTTGAGCTTTGTTGCTGAACTTAAACATGTTTCCTACTACTTCCAACCCATACTACTGTTTAGAGATATATACCTCCTTGTTATAAAACAGAGCTGCAAATTGAGACCCTTAGAGAGAAAAACCATTGTACTGACAGAAAAATACTTCTGCCCCTTGTCCCTCAAGAACCATTACCAGACACCATCTGCAAGGGAGCCTTTGATTAAGGAATACTCTCAATCATGCTTTAAAAAAAAAAAAAAAAATCCAGCAATACTGCCACACACAGGCAAACACTGCTGCACCATTAATCTTCATTCAGACTATTAGAATGTTTGTCTGGGCATGACCCAGACCAGGCATTACAGATAGATTAGCTAGAGTAAATCTTCCATTTCTCACCACATGTCAAGGCAGGTGGAATATTCTGTTGAGCCCAGGAGGACATCTGGAGGTCTGTACCACAAGGTAACCACTTCATTGGAGTATGTGTGGCTAGGGACAGATTTTGCTCTTGCAAGACCTGTGGAATACAGGAAACATAAAGAAGTTGATAGTCATTAATAGAACAAGGGAATTTAAATTTGAATGTTCACAGTTTTAAAAGGTCAAACATGACACTGTAATACAGAATCACAAATGCCATGTCAAGGTTACTAGAAAGGCTGGGGAAGGTATATTGTGTTCTACCTGTTTCAAATAATGCTAATAACTGATAGATCAATTGTTTTCCTACTGAAGCATCATAAATCTGATAAAGTCCTAGAAGAGTAAACAAATAATTCATAAATGATTAGATATTACACAGAAGCTTAGAAATCTCTTTGACTTTCCAAAGAATGTTCTATAGAGTTCTAGTTCTGAGAGTTATAAGTAAGTGCTACAGAAAAAGATTCCAAGGTCAAATCATTTTGGGAAAAGATGGTTTAACAAGTTAAAAGTTAAAACAGGTCTTCATACTGTACTACTTCTCAGTGTTCTTAATTATTCTAATGTGTATTGTGAATCTGAAAGAAGAGAATACGATGCTTTTCTCAAAGGGTTTTTCCAAAGCTTCTTTTTCTTTCAGTGTTCTGTTAAATGCTCTGTGGGAAACATTTATTTAGGAAGATCATTTGAAAACCACCTAAATAAATAATTATAAAGGAATACTTAAATATGAAACAATGGGATGACGAGGTCTAGTATAATAAATAAAAATGTTTCCTAAGAATTTAAAAATGGAGAAAATGGTCATAGTAATATGTTGTGCTAGATGATGTGCAGTTTGACCTCATAACCATAAAGACTTTAGCATTAAAAAAAAAAGAATGGCAGAAAATATTTGAATGTCTTCAGTGGCTAGCTCTGGAAAATGGGATCATTCAGTTTTGTTCTTCACTTAATACACTCTTCTCAATTTTTTCCACAAGTTTCCTACAATAAATATATAATTTCTTTTAAAAATCACAAAATCTACGGGGTGCCTGGGTGGCGCAGTCGGTTAAGCGTCCGACTTCAGCCAGGTCACGATCTCGCAGTCCGTGAGTTCGAGCCCCATGTCAGGCTCTGGGCTGATGGCTCAGAGCCTGGAGCCTGTTTCCGATTCCGTGTCTCCCTCTCTCTCTCTGCCCCTCCCCCGTTCATGCTCTGTCTCTCTCTGTCCCAAAAATAAATAAACGTTGAAAAAAAAAATTTTTTTAAAAAATCACAAAATCTATAAATGTTCTTTTTAAAAGAAAAAAATTCAGCTTTCTATCTGGGTATGTTCATTAATGACAAGTGAAAAGTATTATTTATCACTGTGAGGCTCAAAGCACATGTACCATGTTTACAATAAATGTACCATAACATTTATTTTAATGTTCTGACAATTTAAATTTTTAAGTAGTACTTAGGGACATAATTTTTTTCCTGTTTATTAAATACTTGATAGTCCCTTAGCTGTATTATATGAAAATGTTAAATTAAGAGGACAGCTGATGAGAAATTTCTAATTAATTCAACTATGGTTAGAGTAACTCAATTTTTTCTCTAACACAGGTTTTATAATAAAACAATAGTATATTATAAATTGTTTCAAGTTTATAAGTATTCCATATCAACATGTACAAACTAACATACACATACTTATATATGTTCTCCAACTTTTCTATACATGAGTGGAACAACTATTTTTAATAACAGATTTCCATAATAACCTCTACTTCTTTTCTCTGCAAAGTTTGATCCTATCTCAATTCAGGTAAAACTGAACAATAGATAGGACAATCAGAATGGTAAAGTGTTTCCAAAATTTAATAATCCCATCAGAAGATTTAATTCCTCAAATTAGCAAGTTTCTATACACAGACCAAAGAAGTACAAGTCCTGAAATAGGTTCTGACTCGTTCCATATGCTCTTGTCAAGTGAAATGGGATGCCAAAAACATTCAGGCTGGATTCCCTTGTTTTTTCTGAGGCCCTGTTGACAGAAAGCTAGGCTAGAGGGATAGGAGAATGAAAAAAATCTGAGATTTTCTTTGACAGCTCAAAAGACCAGGCTGGTTATAGAAAATTGTGGTATTTCCCATTTCAAAGAGAGAATAAAAACCTCAAAATAAGCTAGAAATAGTATAAATCTAAATAATTATGCGATTTTAGGTCCATTATGTTCACTCCGAATGTAAGTTTGTAAAACTGGTTAAATACATCTGAAAAATATAAAAAGAAAAAAATTCTTTGTTTCCATTATTGTCCTCCTTCCCATATGTTTATCAGGTCAAGGACTACGCAAACACCATTCATATGGGTCATATAACTTCTCAAATCAAGAGTGAAAATGAATTTGCAGTATCTAGCTTTTTAATGTATTAAGATAGTTTCTTAAAATGGTTTGCGTGTTAATGTGTCATATTGAAGAATGTTACTATATTTTTAAGAAACACTCTTCTGTATCGCTTGAGAAAAACTTTTCTATCCTCTTACTTTGATATAGTCAATTAAGACATTTTCTTGTGGAAATGGTCCTGTATATCGAGAAACAAAAGGCTTTAACCCTGAAAATATGTCTGTTCAGTTAAAAAGATTAGTAAATCCCGAAGTTTTTCAGGGAGGGAGCAAATTATTAAAACAATGAATCAAAAAAAAAAGTATACCTTGAAGTAGGAATATATAACTACATTGTTAATCCATATTTTTGGTTAAGATATTGCTATGTATTTACAGTCATGCATCAAAACACGCTTACTCATGCAGAATTTATTAAACCGCATCCTCCAGTTGAAGGAAAACTGTAGGACAGGATTAATTAGCACAGCATGTGTGAAAGCTTTCTTTCTCTGTTCCTTGTCAGTTGCTATGGTTACACTACAGGAAGAGAGCTACACTACCTTTAAAAAAGGATGAAGTTCATGGGTTATTATCAAAACTTCTTATATTAATGTTTAGTTTGAATTAAAGAGTCAAAAAGCAAAGTGAAATGCTAAACAGATGGGTACAGGTTATTTGCACACTGCCACTTTGACGGAGCATGTGCATAAGAAAGGGGACATCTAAAATGGCTTACATAACAATTCATCATATCCCACTTTAAGAGGTTACCATTTCTAACTAAAGAAAAACCCTAGGACAAAGCAAAAAAAAAAAAAAAATCCTGATATTTAAGTCCTATTGCCAGTTATCCAAAGTTGGGCAACCTTGATACTACCTAGCACAGAAGCGTCTGAGTTTCCAGAAGAGTGAAGCTTTACAGTTAACGTCTTACCCAGTGAAAGAATTCCTCTACATATCTCTATGGTTATCCAACATCTGCTGCCACCTTGAACCTGGTTCTCTCCTCTGGGACGGACGCAGAATAAATCATGTGACAATGCTTCCAACATTTGTGCCGAACAGACCAATTGTTCAGCATCAATCAATAGACACTCATCAGGCCTTATCTGCAGTGGACACTGTTGGCCACCCCTCTTTTAAATTTACTCATTTGACTTTTTGGATAGAGAAAAGTTAACAGGAGTGTCTTGGTCTCCATCTAGGATCTTTCCCTACATGCCCTTAACTGCTGGTTTTGGCTAGGGTTATAGAGTCAAACCAGTCCTTTCTCAAGTGTATGGAGGTAACTGTGGCTAGTGCCATGTTTTAACATCATCCAGAGGCGATTTCTCACAAGATTTTACCTCCCGCTCACATTTGTCCACAGGTTTCAGATCTGGGGCTATGCAATTCCTTAGTAGGCATAGGTATAAAGATATTGTACAGGCACTCAACATGACCCAACTACAAGTCCCTACAGTCATGTGCAGGGAATATGCCATGAGTCCAAGAATAAATGCATTTCACTGCTTCAGGTTCCAAAAATGATTAAAAAAATTCTTTTAGCTGTACACAGATATACATTAGATTTCATGTTCCATGTACAAATTCCAGTGAGTCCCTTGTGCAGACAGTTTAATTGGGCAGGGATTGAGTAACCTCTAATTCTATGAATAAAATTTGCTAAACCTACCATAGGGGTACAAGGATGGTAATTCCCATGTCTCTGCTCAACTCTTTGACCAAGGAACTGAGAAATAACTGGCAACAATGACTTGTTTCTTTCTAATTATTTAGAATGGCAAAAGCTAGATGGACTTGCAAAAACCAACTGAAACACGATATAAAAGCATAGCTTCCACCATTTCCCAGCAGACATGCCACTGTTCTGTGCTTGTCAGTAGTTTTGTTTTTATATCAGAGTAATTCCTATACCCCTCCCTCAACATATCTCATTTCCCAAACAAAATAATCAGAAAGAGTGTCTTGTTCTTAATCACAAAATCAGTATTTCTAGGACAGCAGCACTTTTCTTCACAATTTGATTCCAAACAGACATGAAATCCTTGGGTACTATTTTACCATCTGGCAGTTAGTCTGGAAAGGGAAAGACTTCTCTATTCCATGTGCCAGTCCAGAGAGTAAGGGCAGAGAAAGGCTTTTATGTATTTTTTTTTCCATTCCACAGTCCTGGGAACTGGTCAGAAACTTCTTTTCTCATATAAATTTTTAAAGGAGTCCCCTCCCTCCTAGAGGATTTATATTAATATCTTATGATGTGCTAAAGCAGTTTGAAAGTTCTTTACTGCTGCTCTTAGAATGTACCAATAAACAACCATCATACAAAACAAAACAAAAAGTATTTTCTTCTGGTGTTCTCCAGAGTTCTGGCTTTAACCTCTTCCCTCTGCACCTGGTAAGTTTTCCTGGGTGATCTGAGTTATTCTCATGGCTTCAGTTACTGTCTATATGCTAATGATCCCAAATAAATATCTCTAGCATCAATATTCCCCTAAAATTTTATATTTTTATATTAAAAAGCCCACTTAGATCTTACGTAGGTATCACAAATATTTTTCCTGTCTCCAACTCTCCCACCAATGTTATCTCCTCCAATGTTCTAGAATTTACCATCAAACATCACCATCCATTATTCAACAAAGCCAGAAGGGTTGTTTCATTGTAGGCTCCTTCCATTTACAAAATTACAGAACTCAATGGATTTTACTTTATAATCTCCCTTTTCTTCTTCCTTCTTCTTAGGTCCCCCTCATCTTTTGCTGGATTGTTACACTAACCGAAAGTCTGTCCATGGCAAACAATTATCAATTTCAAAATACTTTCTAAACAATAAAAAAAATCTACATTTGTTGAAATTAATTAATAGAAAGTTATAATTTGTTTGGAACACTCTTCAGTGTGAAACTTAATAAAAGATTTCAATGTCCAATCCCTCCCCATAAGCACTATGAAAGTTGGACATTCTCCAATCCCCTTGCCCATTTTTGCCATCATAGGAAGCACGAAATGTGGGTATTTGAGGTTATTTTCATACATTTAATATCACCTGGTATTACTTAAAGTGGAAAAAAAGTTTTAGGATACAATTATAATATCCTTTTCTTTCCTTTGATGAAACATCTTTGTTTTCTTTTTTGTCCAGATTTCTATTTTAACAGAAGCTAGTCTTTGCAGGATTCCAAAAATCCGTTAAGAATGTTTTGATTGGCATTTGTTAGAGTTTTTCAACTGAATAGGAGTAATCTTTGAAAATAAATTCTAATAAAATAAAGTCCAGAAGCCATTTTAACATGTTAATGCAATATTTTACTCTGATTTTATTTAATTATCTTTGTTTTTTTAAAGCTAATAAATTATGCCTAATTACTACCTATCCTAAAGGGCATAGATTTTTTATCTTTCCTTTTATTTTTTTATTTTTATTTAAATTTAAGTTAGTTAACATATAATGTAGCCTTGGTTTCAGGAGTAGAACCCAGTGATTCATCTCTTACATATGACATCTAGTGCTAATCCCTAAGAGTGCCCTCTTTAATGCCCATCACCCATTTAACCCATCTCCCTACCCATCTCCCCTCCAGCAACCTCAGTTTATTCTCTGTATTTAAGAGTCTCTTATGGTTTGTTTTCCTCTCTGTTTTTATCTCATTTCTCCTTCGCTTCCCCTAAGTTCATCTGTTGTGTTTCTTAAATTCCACATATGAGTGAAATTGTATGTCTTTCTCTGACTGATTTCGCTTAGCATAATACACTAGTTCCACCCACATTGTTGAAAATAGCAAGATTTCACTCTTTTGATCACCCAGTAGTATTCCATTGCATATATATACCACATCTTCTTTATCCATTCATCAGTTGATGGACATTTGAGCTCTTTCCATAATTTGGCTATTGTTGATAGTGCTACCATAAACACTGGGGTGTATGTGTCCCTTCAAAATAGCATTTTTGTATCCTTTGGGTAAATACCTACTAAGGCAATTGCTGGGTCATAGGGTAGTCTTATTTTTAATTTTTTGAAGAACCTCCATACCGTTTTCCAGAGTGGCTATATCAGTTTTCATTCCCATCAACAGTGCAAAAGGGTTCGCCTTTCTCTGCATCCTCGACAACATCTGTTGTTGCCGAAGTTGTTAATTTTAGCCATTCTGACAGGCGTGAGGTGGTATCTCATGGTGGTTTTTATTTGTATTTCCCTGATGATGAGTGATGTTGACCATCTTTTCATACGTCTGTTAGCCATCTGGATGTCTTCTTTGAAAAAGTGTCTATTTAGGGGCGCCTGGGTGGCTCAGTTGGTTAAGCGTCCAATTTCGGCTCAGGTCATGATCTCACGGTGTGAGTTCGAGCCCCCCATGGGGCTCTGTACTGTCAGTTCAGAGCCCGGAGACTGCTTCAGATTCTGTGTCTCCCTCTCTCTCTGCCCCTCCCCTGCTCGTACTCTGTCTCTCTCTGTCTCTCAATAATAAATAAATGTTAAAAAAAAAAAAAAGAAAAAGAAAAAGTGTCTATGTCTTTAGCCCATTTCTTCATTGAATTTGGTAAGTTCTTTACAGATTTCGGGTACTAATCTTTTATCAGATATGTCATTTGCAAATACCTGTTCTCATTTAGTTTTGTTGTTTCCTTCACTGTGCAGAAGCTTTTTATCTTGATGAGGTCCCAATAGTTCATTTTTGCTTTTGTTTCTCTTGCCTCCAGAGACACGTCTAGTAAGAAGTTTCTGTGACCGAGGTCACAAGTTGCTGCCTGTTTTCTCCTGTAGAATTTTGGTGGTTTCCTATCTCACATTTGGCTCTTTCATCCACTTTGAATTTGTTTTTATGTATGGTGTAAGAAAGTGATCCAGGTTCATTCTTCTGCATGTCGCTATCCAGTTTTCCCAGCACCATTTGCTACAGAAACTGTCTTTTTTTCCATTGGTTACTCTTTACTGTTTGTTGAAGATTAGTTGGCCATATACTTGTGGATCCATTTCTGGGTTCTCTATTCTATTCCATTGATTTATGTATCTGTTTTTGTGCCAGTACCATACTGTCTTAATGATTACAGCTTTGTAATCATAGGTTGAAGTCTGGAATTATGATGCCTCCAGTTTTGGTTTCCTTTTCAATAATACTTCAGCTATTTGGGGTCTTTTCTGGTTCCAAACAAATTTTAGGATTGTTTGTTCTACCTCTGTGAAGAATGCTGGTGTTATTTTGATAGGGATTACATGGAATGTGTAGATTGCTTTGGGTAGTATCTATATGCTGAAAACTATAGAAAGCTTATGAACAGACTTGAAGTAGACACAAATAAATGGAAAAACATTCCATGCTCATGGATTGGAAGAACAAATGTTGTTAAAATGGAGATACTATCCAAAGCTACCTTTCATTTTAAATAACAGAAATGATCATAACATTTTAATACAGACATTCTAAACAAGAAAAATTATTCAAATAATTAAATTTCATATATAGGAGAATTTTGTTTTCTATTTTATATAGAAGATAAAAACAATATACTTCTCTGGGCAATTCTGCTTTATATGAAACCAATAGATGTGATGATGGTAAGACCAATTAGTCAGAATCCTTTGGCTGACTACCATATGAGAAATATGCTATTGTTGTCTGAGCATTAGCCTGCATACTGGAAGACTTGCAAAATGAAAAAACGAAGTGCCTTATAGTGGTCCTGACACTAACTAATTAGTTGTGTCTCACTGATTAAGTGACTTAAGCTTTCTTGCTATGTTATGTGTAAAATAAGGGGGCTGAGATCAGATTTCTCAAGCACCCGTGAGTCGGCCACCTGTCTTTGTAAATAAATTTTGCCAGAACACAGGTATACCCATTCATTCAATGTTATCTGTTGCTGTTTTTGTGCTCAACACCATAGCTGAGTATTTGGCAGAGATTATGACCCATAGGCTATATTTGGTATCTGGTACTTTAAGAAAGTTTGTGGACCCATGGGTGAGAGCAAAGCAACTTTGAATCCATTCAAGTACTAAAACTCGGTGATCCTAAGGAAATATTACTAAAAACCTTGTTCATTAAATGTATGAAGATCATATAAGTTCAAGTTCTTAAAAAGGCTTTCAAGTAAATAATTCCACCTCAGTGATCCTCTTCCATCACATCTGCATTAACAGAGAATGCAAAGTCATTTTCCGTACAGTGGATCATCACTCTCACAGCTCAGTGCCTTACATTCCATGTTCTAGTTTCTGCTTCTCTTAGTGAGACTCATAGTTATTCCAATGCTAGATGACAACACAATATAGAAAATGAATTTCATAATCAGACTAATTTGGCAATTTACATGAATTTCTGTATCCATGCTGATTTTCTTTCCCAATAAATTAGAGGAAAAACATACTAAGTTCATCATAAGAATATCAGTTTTAAATCAAGACATAGTACTCAGAATTTTTAGGCCATGTGGTTATAAATATGTATTAATATATACCCCAAATATTGTATGAGTATGCAGTGGTATGTGTTAAAGAAAGATTGTTAAATAATCACAACTATAACGAGGTCAAATTAGGTAAAAATAATTATGATTTTATGCCAGACGTATCCTTTGTGCTTAAACGGAAAGAAGGCAATATATAAAGATGACATTATCATACATATATAGCATTTGAAATGACAACATAAGCTCTCATTAATTTTTAGCTTTTAAGGGGAATAAGATTTAGAGTGAGTGTTCCTCTGGAAGGCCTATGAGAAAATCATTCCCATTTCTTTCCTAAAACACCTAAAATTTTTTTAAAAGTCAGGGGTGGGGTAATACAGTATTTTTACCTGATTTTACTAAGGATAATACTAAAATATGAAAAAAAATCAGTGATCAGTGAATATGCTGGTGCTTATAATATAGAGGCAAACCTGATGAGAATTTAATGAGAAGTTACAATCTGTTAGGTTTTTAGATATACGATCTCATTTACGCATTGCAACAACTTAGAAGGAAGCATGATTATTAATATCCTAATTTAACAGAAAGGAAACCAATTTACCCCAGGTCACACAGTAATAAGTGGCCATGCTAGGATGTGAATACAGGCAGTGCCACTGCATCCTCAGGAAGACTGGGGACCTGGGAACAAATGTTCTCAGATGTTCCTGGGATACATCTAGATGGAGTGGCATAGACTGAGTGACTCCCAAGTCCAGAGTGGTGGAAGGTCAGCCTGCTGGGAGAGGAACAGCAACAGGGTGAGGACAGGAAAGAGAAGTGAGGAGAAAACACAAGCTGGTTTTACTGGAAGGAGGTTCCAAAAATATGAGTAAATGAGAGAAAATGACCAGTGTTGTGTGGGGAGCTTCAGACAACAATCACACCATGGGCCCTCCAGGAAAAGAGACCTTTGAAAAGGAAGTACTTTGGAGAAATGCTCAGAAACCTTCAGTCAGGTTCTGATTGCTGGACTTTTGATTCTAACTGCTGGAATGAGAGCAGCTCTCACCTGCTGCTTTGTTTGTCTGCTTTAAAGTGGAAAGTGGCAGAAAGCAGTAGCCCCAGAAATGGAGCAGTTAGCCAGAGACTGTGATAACTTAGAAAGGAATAGCTAAAATTTTTTTTAAAGGTGGATGTGAGCGGGGCTATTAATCTTGCAGGGCTCTAAGGGTCCCCCATTTTCCCCCAGAAATCTCAAACGTGGATGTTGTTAAAGCTAATCTGTAGGATATGTAATAAAACAAGAAAAAGCTCTTCTGAAGTATCCTTACTGATGTGGATTTTTTTTTAACTGAGAGGTTTTTATGTGTTTACAACAATAAGTGTCCAAATGAATCCGTTCAAATTAATGAGGCAATTATTGAGCCAAATGAAGGGAAAAAAGGTTTGGGTCA
This sequence comes from Felis catus, assembly GCF_018350175.1. Lineage (NCBI taxonomy): Eukaryota > Metazoa > Chordata > Mammalia > Carnivora > Felidae > Felis > Felis catus. The sequence continues at coordinate 94,685,760 of NC_058369.1, read as the reverse complement.
TACTGAATATATATTTTTTATTTTATGGTTGCTACCCAATTTTTGTGAACTATTTTCTCCTGTGCTTTTAGTTTTTTTTCTTTTCTCTTTATATTATTTGAGCAGAGGTCGAGTTATACTTTGGGGTCTCCATACTATACTCAATACAGGATTCCAGACATAATTAGAAGAAAACGTCTACTAAAAGACATGCACACTTTGACTTTATTTTGATGATTTTAAAACATGTTTTGTGATACCTGGTGACATTCTTAGTTGCCATGTAATTGGAGTTGGGTGTCACTAATACAGTAAATAAATAAACTTCAAATCTCTTTAAGAAGGTATATGGAGCATTTGGGGAATATTTTCAAAGATACATTAATTCCATGAAATAAATATGTTTCACAATCACTGCAGAGATGAGTCATGAAGCTTTCGTGCTGGAAAGGATCTAAGACAATCTGTACCTTCTATAATATTATCTTTTTTTTGAGAGAGAGAGAGAGAAAGCAGGGGAAGGGCAGAGGTAGAGGGATAAGGGAGAGAGAGAATCTTAAGCTGGGTGTGGAGCCTGACACAGGGCTCAACCTCACCTGGTGAGATCATGACCTGAGTCAAAATCAAGAGTCAGATGCCACTCAGTCGGCCCATTGTTATCACTTGGGTGGCCCACTGTTATCACTAAAAAGTGATAGGACAGGGAGAAAAGTGAGAAGGACAGGGAGGTCCACAGTTCTGTCCATTTGACCTCCACTGCATCAAATCCATCCTCTTCTTTCTGTCCTCAGTGACACTGACTGCCACTTTAGTTCCTTAAACTTGCCCTTCTGGGCCTTGAATCTATGGAAGAGCTCCTAACGGGTCATGCAGCCAGCACGTTTGCCCTTCCTGATCCTTTTCCCTAGTCTGAGGAAGAGACATTTCCTTGCAGTGCGTAAGAGCTTCCTCTGTGCGGTCAGGTGGGATCACCATGTACAAGCTATCTGATTTGGGGTAAGTGGCTTAGCCTAGCTGAGTTTCACCTGTTTCCTCTGTGAAATCCATGTAGTAACTCTGCTAGATATCCTCCATTTAACTCGGCCCCCTGACCTCAAATTGGGTTTGACCAGTGGGAAGCCCACTGACCAAAGATCAGAGGACCAGAGGGAAGGAAAACAGCAAGATTGGTGTCTCTATCTGTACTCCCCCTTACCACCCCCTGCTCCCTGGTTCCTTCCCAGCTTGACAGGTAAATGGCAATGGCTAAGTTCTCCCTTGAAAAGCTGCTACTCTTGCTCATTGGGTTCCAGAATCATTTTCTCTCTTAATCCCTCAGGGGAGTAGTGGTAAAGGCTCCACACTATCGCTAGCCTACAGGGGTTTTGCATCTTTAACCCTGCCCACAGTTTCATAAATAGTGCCTGCATCAGACTCTCCTCCATCACCCCAATTGAGCTGCCCTTTGTTCCCCTCTAGGATCCCTGATACAACGACCATACCTGATTTAGGGTGTTTGTGTGAATTAAATGAGAAATGCATGGAAAATGCTTCATAGTGCACTTGGTCCATAGTAACACTCAAAACATACTGGCTGTCACCATTAACTAAAACACCATCTGATCCATCACTTCTCTGCTAAAGAGCTTAATGGATTCTCTGGGCTTTATCCTGTATGTCCAAAATCCAAAGAATCCACTTGCTATTACTCCAGCCTTGCTTCTTCCCATTGCTTCCTTTTTATGTTCTAGCCAAATTACCTGTAATTATCTGCTTTCACATCAGTTTCTTTGAACAACATGGTCTCCTATCTTGGAATACCAAACTCAGCTAATGAACTCCTACACGTCCTTCAAAACTATACTCTGGCCAAGTACTCCAGCAGCTTCCCTGACTTTCCCTCCCCTCCCTGGTCCAGGTAATGGTAATGAGCCTTCCTCTTCTCTGACTGACTGAAGCCCTGAGCTTGCATGGACTTCCCAAGTCATTCATTTCCATGTCACACCTCATCTGCCCCACATCAGGCAGCAGTTTTCTTGAAGGTAGGACCATGGGTCATTTACCTTTCTGTCACCAGCTCCTGGCATAGTGTCTGGCCCACAGTGAGTCTATTGTTGGACTGACATGTATGGTGGGAACAGACACCTATCCACAAACCCCTGAGACAGTGTTCCTATAGCAGGTGGCATGTGTATATCATCCTGACCAACAGGGAGAACCAACCCATCTGATCCAGAGTACCTCTTATTTTACCTGTTTTATCCCTTGAGACTTTTTGTCAGATCTCAATAGAAAACCTGTCCCTAGATTTTAAAATGTTTAAAAACATAATGTGAGTGGGGCGGCTGGGTGGCTCAGTCAGTGACACACCCTGCTCTTGGTTTCAGCTCAGGTCATGATCTCACATTTCAGGAGTTCAAGCCCCATGTCAGCCTCTGAGCTGAGGGTGTGGAGCCTGCTTGAGATTTTCTCACTGCCTCTCTCTCTCTGCCCCTCCCCCACTCGCATGCATGCATTCTCTCTCTCTCTCTCTCACTCTCTTTCAAAAATAAACATTTAAAAAGATAAAAAATAAAACACAGTGAATCACATAAAAGTTCATGATCCTGTTTTTGGTTGTTATTAAGAAGTAAACCCAAAACATACATAAGATTCTTTAATTCCTTAAGAATGCTCAAGTCTGTATTAAATACAAATACAAAGAGATATCATACCATAAAGCTATTGAAATACAACCTACTGGTTCGTAATAAGTGATGGATATACTTCTCTAACTGTATGATTTCTCAAACTTTAATATATTTAAAATTTAGATAAATAAAACCTCACAAATTAATCTATCCTCTAAATTTTTATAGGACATGTTGTTCTCCATTCATCTCACTTGGCAGTAAGTATATAAAACTATTTTACTCAACTTTTTATCTCTCTGTTTATGTCTCCATCTATAAGTTCTCTATGAGTGAGATTCATTTCTAACAATTGCCGCTTTCCTTAACACCACTCTGCACCCCTTCTGCATGCTGACATAACCCCAAGGTTTCTGTAAAATGCAGTAATTAAACAAAACTCGGTCTGTCTAAAGCACATGTGGACAGGGAATCAATTTGCCTTTGCTTACTAGGATCCCAGACCACGAACTAGAGGACTCAGATGTATTAAACCAGCTTAGAGCCCAACTACAACACCAGGTTTCTCTGATTCTGGATGGCACCCTCTCTGCCTCTCAAAGACTTAATTTAAGCAGAGAAAGAGGTGTGCCCAGACCTGAGAGTTTCTTTAAAACAAAAAACAAAAAACCTTGATGAGCAGAAGTACAAAAACACTCATTTCAAAGCTTCCAGCTGTTCAGTTTTTCTAAAGGAAGAGAACTGAATTTAACTTTGAGGCTGACTGTGTCTTTATTCTAAGAAAACCAACCTAATGGCAATTTCTGTTATATAAAGGTAAAGCAAGTACCCCTACCTACTATTCTGGGGTAAGCTGTGAAATTAACCTGCATCTTGATGTTTCAAACAGAGCAAAGGGTTTAATGTAAACTGGATGCATGTTTTGGAAAAGCTAATGGGTTTCTCAGGCTCTGTGGTTTCTCTGAGGAAGATGTTTGCTGCCTTGGGGAACACAGAGATAACACAACAATGACCCCCTAGTTCTTGATTAGCAGTTTTCAGGAACCCACCCAGAGGACTGAAGAAAGGGGATGTGGTGAGATGTGGTAACATTTAAGTCTAAATGCCACCATGGGTACTGATATTGGAGTGTTGGTTATGTTTTGGTATAAATATTAAGTGCTCTGATTATTTATTGGGGCTGCAGGCTCAGTACCAATCCTGTGGCTAGGGGGTGGAAGGTGGACCCCAAGATCTGAAATTAGATCTACCAGAGGCCTCAGATTCTCACGAGTTGGGAGCTTCCTCTTTCTGGAGGCTAGGGACCTGATATTCCAGGTAGCATCCCTGGGTACACTCACTTTGGGGAAGGAGAAGCCAGCCTTAGGCAGATGGAAACGAGGAAGAGATAAACAGGGAGGGGATCCTTTGCCCCTACACTGAGGAGGGTCCTCTAGGTTCTGAATGGAGAACTTTAAATAGAAGCAAGTGGTACCCCTTCCCTACCCAGGCCCGGCCCTGCCCATCCCCTGATGCTCAACTTTCATAAAGCCTTGTTGGAGATGATAGCCTGATGTTGACTGTACTATAGTAGCCTATGGGAAGGGTCTGCATAACTTAAAGGAGGCCAGAACGGTCATCGTTGTGCAAAATGCCAAGGAGGAGTCAGCCATGGCACGAGGCCATCACTAGAGGCACTTTTATGGTGGCATCAAGAGGAAGAGCAGAGTGAAGGAAAATGAAGCACCTGTTTCAGAACAATAGGATACCCACAGCACTCGGGCAAATAACCAGGGCCCATGCCGAGGAGCTCCAATGTGCTGTGGTCATCACTATAAAGGTACCAAGTCATAAAGAAATCTAGGGGGAAGGGTGCCTGGGTGACTCAGTTGGTTAAGTGTCTGACTTTGGTTAAGGTCATGACCTTATGGTTCGTGGGTTTGAGCCCCACATCAGGCTCTGTGCTGACAGTGCAGAGCCTGCTTGGAATTCTCTCTCTCCCTCTCTCAAAAATAAATAAACAGAAAGAAAGAAAGAAAGAAAGAAAGAAAGAAAGAAAGAAAGAAAGAAAGAAAGAAAGAAAGAAAAGAAAGAAAGAAAGAAAGAAAGAAAAGAAAGAAAGAAAGAAAAAGAAATGCTAGGCAGAGGACATGAAAAGTTCAAATGCCCTGCGGCAGGAGCAGGCCTGGCACGTCACAGGTGTGGTGAGGAGGCCCACAAAGTGGGGGCAAAGCACTAGCATGCACTTGCTGCACCCTTATTTGCTGCATGACCTTCACTGCTACTTCCCACCTCTAATTCTAATTCCGACCCACCTCCAAACTCTTCCCTGAACCCCAAGGTCAGAAGGTATTCCTCCTTGCCATGAACCTCCACAAGATGCAGCTGTATCTCTGATTTGTCACCTTGTACTTTACCTTTGAGTATCAATGTCACTAACTTATTTAAGTCAGAGGCCATGTCTGATTCTTGGAGTTCCCTAAGACCAACACGTGACCTAGAATGTGAAAGGTGTTTACTGAATTGACTGATTGAACTAAACTTGGAAGTCACTCAGGGTGTCTCACAAGTTTCAGAGAGTGATCAATGGCACCTTTTATTCTGGGTGTTTATCCTATATTTATCCACCCAAAGACTTGTGTGACACTGTTTCTAGCAAAAGACTAAAAATAACCTAATTCCGGAAGGAAAGTCGGTAAATAAATTATGGCACAGGTTACAAAATGCAGCCAATGAAGCCAATAAATCTATATGGAGCCAACGATAATAAATTGTTAAGAGAAAAAGGCAAAATAAAGAACAGTGGGTATGCCACACAATATTTGCATTAAAGAATATGTGTTTACACATGTGTATTCTATCTTGGAAAAGAAACCCAAGAAATAGGTAAAGGCAACTGCCTATGGGGAGAGAAATAAGAAAATAGGAGGGAGAAGAAAACTTAATTTTCACTCTACCCCCCCCCTTTTGTTCTCTAAAATGTGTATTACTGGGGTGCCTGGGTGGCTCAGTCGGTTATTAAGCGTCCGACTTCGGCTCAGGTCATGATCTCACAGTTCATGGGTTTGAGCCCCGCGTCGGGCTCTGTGCTGACAGCTGGGAGCCTGGACCCTGCTTTGGATTCTGTGACTCCCTCTCTATCTGCTCCTCCCCCACTCACGCTCTCTCTCTCTCCCTCAAAAATAAATAAACATTAAAAAAAATTTTTAATGTGTATTACTGTGTGCATGTTACTTACAAACAAACAAACAAACTTGCTTTTAGAAGAGAGAAAGAAAAAGGTCAAATGAGTCCTCACCCAGCCATGTGTATTCATAGCACCCCCTTCCTGCCTCCACCCTCAGATTCTAGTGTATTTCTTTATACTTTATAATGTGAGTCCTAAAATAGTGATCCGATGTAAATGACAGGCTTTCCTGGTATGGCAGGGAAACTCATGGCTGGCAGCAATGAGCTAATGACTGGGTAGAACAAGTTGAAATAAACTATTATTTAAATATTCTCACCACTCCAAACCAAGTTGTCTTCTAAAGCGCAGGCTTGTCTGCCTAATAGCCAGTTTAGCTACGAAGACCTAGGATAAACTTGCATGAGCAATTTGAATCATCAAGCAATTCTGAAGTTTTTTAAAAAAAAAAATCTTCCTTGAAGGGAAATTTACTCGCAAGTATAATACTTAAAGTAGATTTCCTTAGGATGAAAGTGTCAAAACTGCCCAAAGCAGCTAGTATTAATTTTTTTTTATAATTCATACAATGGAGTTTTCATTTCTACATCTAATTTAACCACAGGAAGGCATGCTGCTCTAAATAACCAGAAATAATGGATATAAGAATATAGGTTGGTAGATTTTAAGAAGTTCAAACTCAGACTTAGCAACCTGACAATCTATTTATCTTCATTTGTCAGCAAACATCGCACATGCTAAGTTTGAGAGGACCAAGAATGTTCCCAGAAGCCTGCCACAGTTTTAAAAGAGCTGTCAGCAATACAACATAAACTCATCTTATCCTTCAAGAATTACAGACAGAAACCTAACATTTGAAGCACATGTCCTTGTCAGAATCTGTTATATATACTTTAAATATTCCCCTCTTGTCAGTCCAAATAGCTTGTTCTTCCAGGCATTTATCTTCATCAATAAAGCTTTACTTAGAATCTTTAACCGTAGCTTTAAATTTAGAGACTATCTTTTTTATTTAAAAATTTTTTCATGTTTATTTATTTTTGAGAGAGAGATAGAGCGCAAGTGGGGGAGGGGCAGAGAGAGAAGGAGACAGAATCCAAAGCAGGCACCAGGCTCTGAGCTGTCAGCACAGAGCCCAACATGGGGCTTGATTCCATGAACCAGGAGATCATGACCTAAGCCAAAGTTGGACGTTTAACTGAGTCACCCTGGTGCCCCTAAATTTAGAAACTATCTTCAAACCAAATGTGAGTTCCAGAATCATAAGGTGCTCTTCAGTTTGCTTTCTTTTTTTTAAAATTTTTTCTTTAATGTTTATATATTTTTGAGAGAGACAGAAACAGAGCTTGAGCAGGGGAAGGTCAGAGAGAGAGGGAGACACAGAATCCTAAGCAGGCTCCAGGCTCCGAGCTGTCAGCATAGAGCCCGATGCGGGGCTTGAACCCATGGACAGTGAGATCATGACCTGAGCCGAAGTTGGAAGCCCAACCAACATCCAGGCACCCCGCTATCTTTCTTTTTAATTGATCTCATTGTTTCTTTCATTAAATATTTCATTAACTGTATTATTAAATTAAACTGTTATTTCATTAAATACGTTCATCAACTAGGACAACTGATAAACTAATGATGGCTTGATGAGAAAATTCACCAAGTCAATAAAATCATATGGCCCTAAAAAGCAATGTATGTACTGTTAAAAACTATAGTATGTTTTTTTAAAGAAAAATGTCATTATGTAAATATACATTGAAAGCTGTGAGATATGTAAACAAGTACTATATTAGCAAAGAAGGATTATCAGTAATGTTTATTTTCCTCTAAAGCTGTCTATGACACCTATTTTAAAAGAAAGAACATATCATTTATAACTATAAAGGTTAACATATAAAAATACAAAAAATCATGCTATGTTAGTGGTAAAAAACAGAATTCATGTTAACAATGATATAATTGGTACCGTATAAAAATATGTATTCATGTAGTTGAGGAACTGAAGGTATTTAGAAAATTTTAAAATAGCTACTGTGATTAAGGTCACAAGACCATCAGTAAATGTTTTTAGTTTTTTTTTATTTGGCATTGTTATTGTCAATGTTTAGAAAAACATACAGAGTAATAGGGAAAAGATTATGCATTTTCTTCTTGTGTAACGTAAAGATACTTGTCAAGATCTGCCATGGATTTATCGACCTCATAAGTGGGGTTTTATTTCTGGACTCTGTTCTGTTCCATTGATCTATATGTCTATTTTTGTACCAGTACCATACTGTTTTGGTTACTATAGCTTTGTAGTAGACCTTGAAATCTGGGATTGTGACATCTCCAGCTTTCTTTTTCTTTTTCAAGATTGCTTTGGCTATTCAGGGTCTTTTGTGGTTCCATACAATATTAGGATTATATGTCCTAGTTCTGTGAAAAATGTTATTGGTGTTTTGCATTAAATCTGTAGATTGTTTTGGGAATCATATCCATGAGCATGGAATAGCTTCCCATTTGTTTGTGTCATCTTCAATTTCTTTCATCAATGTTTTACAGTTTTTGGAGTACAGATCTTTTACCTCCTTGGTTATTTCTAAGTATTGTATTATTTTTGGTGCAATTGTAAATGGAGTTGTTTTCTTAATTTCTCGTTCTGCTACTTCATTATTAGTATATAGAAATGCAGCAGATTTCTGTATATTAATTTTGTATCCTACAACTTTATGGAAATCATTTATTAGTTCTAACAGTTTTTTTGGTGGAGTCTTTAGGGTTGTCTACATATAGTATGTCATCTGAAAATAGTTAAAGTTTTACTTCTTTGTCAATCTGAAAGCTTTTTCTTTTTCTTGTCTTATTGCTGTGGCTAGGAATGCGGTACTATGTTGAATAAAAGTTATGAAAGAGAAATCCCTGTCTTGTTCCTGATCTTAAAGGAAAAACTCTTATCTTTTTATCATTGAGTATGGTGTTGGCTGTGAGTTTTCCATATATGACCTTTATTTCATTGAGGTATGTTCTTCTAATCTTATTTTGCTGGGAGTTTTTACTATGAATGGATACTGTATGTTGTCAAATGCTTTTCTGCATCTATTGAGATAATCATATGGTTTTTAGCCTTTCTCTTGTTAATGTGACATATCATGTTGATTGATTCATGAATACTGAATCACCCTTGTATTCCAGGAATAAATACTACTTGATTGTGGTGAATGATTTTTTAAAAGTATTGTTGGATTTGGTTTGCTAATACTTGTTGAGGATTTTATGTCTATGTTCATCAGAAATATTGGCTTGTTTTCTTTTTTGGTAGCATCTTTCTCTGGTTTTGGTAGCAGAGTCATGCTGCCTGAATTGAATGAATTTGGAAGTTTTCCTGCCTCTTCTTTTTTTGGAATAGTTTGAGAAGGATAGGTATTTTTCTAAAGAAGATATACAGATGGACAACAGACACATGAAAAATGCTCAACATCATCCATCATTAGGAAAATGCAAATTAAATCCACAATGAGGTATCACTTCACCTATCAGAGTTGGGAAAATAAAAAACACAAGAAATAACAAATGTTGGAGAGGATGCGGAGAAAAAGAAACCTTGTGCACTGTTGATAGGAATGCAAATTATTATAGCCACAGCACTAAACAGTTTGGAGGTTCTTCAAAAAATTAAAAATAAAGGCGCCTGCATGGCTCAGTGGGGTACCTGGGTGGCTCAGTCAGTTAAGCGCCCCACCTTCAGCTCAGGTCATGATCTCATGGTTTGTGGGTTCAAGCCCCACATTAGGCTTTGTGTGGACAGCTCACAGAAGGAGCTTGCTTCGGATTCTGTGTCTCCCTCTCTCTCTGCCCCTTCTCCACTCATGCTGTGTCTCTCTCTCAAAAATAAATAAACATTAAAAAAATTTGTAATTAAAAATAGAATTAACAGATGATCTAGTAATTCCACTGCTGGGTATTTACCCAAAGAAAATAAAAACACTAATTTAAAAAGATATATACACCCCTATTTTAACTGCAGCTTATTTACAGTAGCCAATATATGGAAGCAACCCAAGTGTCCATTTATAGATGAATGGATAAAGAACTGGAATATATAAACAATGGAATATTAGTCAGCCATGAAAAATGAAATCTCGCCACTTGTAACAATATGAATGGACCTGGAAGGTATAATGCTAAGTGAAATAAGTCAGAAAAAGATAAATACCATATGACTTCACCCATATGTAGAATTTAAGAAACAAAGCAAAAAAACAAGCAAAGAAAAAAGAGACAAACAAAAAGCTCAGACTCTTAAATACAGAGAACAAATTGGTGGTTATCAAAGGAGACGTGGGGTAGAAATACGAAATAGATAAAGGGGATTAGAACACATTATCTTGATAAGCACAGAGAAATGTACAGGATTGCAAAAAATATATATATTAGACTTTCTGAAAGCATTAAAATTTTTCACCATTCATCTTCCTTACTATCTAGTCACGGTTCTTGGGATGCTTACAATAAGAAAGGTAATAAATCTTCATTCCAGATAAGGCTGACAGTCATAATAGTTCTGTATTTGTTGGGTTTTTTAAATTTTTTCATGGTCAATCAGAAGTTTACTTTGCAATTAGCAGAAGTATTTTTAAAGAAATGGCCACCAACTGTATAAACATATGGTAAAAATACAGTAGACGTAATTAGGAGAATAGTTTTTAAGGTACATTTAAAAATATTGAAATATGGAATTTAGAGCTTAAAGGCCATTAAATCTTGTCTTATTTTTTTAATTTACAGAAAATAAAATTGACTATTTAAATCTTTAGTCCAAGGTCCAATAGCTAATTAGTGAAAATCTTAGTATGTGAACTTCTCCTATCCATTCTTTTTATTAAAGAGCCGGCCTTTTTGCTGCCATCTCTGCCCAAGGAAAGGGCTTCCAGAGAAGACATGTGTTTCCTGGCTTCTCACCCCTGGACTTTGCTGCGAACCTTGGCTTCTGCCACTGTTCTAGCCTAGAGGATTGGGAAAATGGACCAGGACTTACTCTCACAGCTTTGGCCTCCCCAGATCTGTCAACAGGCTCTGGATGACAAACTGTATGTTGCAGACACCTGGCTCAGTACCCTGTCCCCATCCCAGGGGCCTATCTGTGCAGGGACTGGGCCTGGCCCAGGTTGTGCCCAAATGGCAGCAGGTTCTAGCTGGTAGGAGGCCAGCGAAATGAGTGCTGCAACTCTTGTCCTGCAGCCCCGAGGCCTGCCAGGCACTGGCACCAAGTGCCTTCCCAGATGCATGTGTCTAAAGGTGGAACTCAGAGACTGAAACTGGAGGACAAGCAAGTGCTAGATGGAAACAAGTCTGCCTAGAATAGCCTGTGGGCTAAATAAGAATAAAGCAAGTGGACCATCAGATCAGCAGCTGCTTCAAGGCCATTTTGGAAAGAGGCTGGGGATAAATAAATAATAAAAAAATATAACCAAACAGTTGCCATCTGCTACTGTTGCCACTACCTAATTGACATTTAACCAACTCTCTGGTTTGCTGCCCACATGTCCACCAATATATTTGACCCTGGCTAAACAGTACAAGCTCTATTCTTTGTCATGTTATTGTAGAGGGATTGTAACTAATTACCATTATAGAAACTAACCTACCTTTACTTAAATGGGACCCTATTCCTATCCTTGTCTCAGAAACCTCGTGAAATCCTACTCTTCCTTTGAAAAGACTTCTTTAGGCTGACTCCTCTAAGTCTCCCAAGCAAAACAGTGTGGCACCCTTTTGTGGGCTTCCAATTATGCACAGAGAAGTCATCCATTGGAAAATAGTATAATTAGTGGCATAACTTGTCTAATTTCTCAGTGAGCCACTTGAAAACAACTTACAGACTCACTTAACTTCTCAACCTTCCATTTTGTTATCTGGAAAAGAAGGCTTATGCAAAGATTATATATGTAAGATTATGTAAGGCAGAGTGCTCACCCAGCATCTGACTCAAGTACCAGTCAATAAGGCTGACTTCTCATCACTGTTTGTCATCAGCAGCATCATTACCAATATCCTTTAGACATCTCTACACCCTCCCATAAGGCTTTACATACTTGGTTAACTGCTATGTCTTAAGAAAAGTCATATCACACAGTGTAATTAGCATGAGGTAACTGGATAGTAGTTTTTATACCAACAGTAGCTGGCAGATTCTAATGTAGTTCCCGACACCCCCGCCTCCTAATACCCATGCTTTTGTGGAATCCCTTCCGCCTCTGTATTGAGTGTGGATGGGACCTGTTACTTGTTTCTAAAAAACAGAATATGGCAGAGGCTGTAAGTTCTGTCTTGCTGCAGACTCACTTTATTGCCTTCTTGGTTTGCATACTCTGATGAAGCAAGTGGCCATGTTGGAGAGGTCCACGTGGCAAGGAACTGAGGGTGGCCTCAGGCCAACAGCCCTGAGTCCAACAGACTGCAAGTAACTGAATTCTGCCAACAACCATGTAAACTTGGAAGAGATCCTTTCCCAGTAGAACCTTCAGATGACACCTTGACTGCAGCCAGGTGAGAGACCTGGAGGCAGAGTCATCCAGCTGAGCCACGCCCACATTCCTAACCCACAGAAACTAGGAGATCATAAACATGGGTTGTTTTAAGCAGCTTAGTTTGTGGCAATTTGTTAAACACTAATATATAATTAATTTACCAACATTTTCCCAACTTATATTCCAGAGAGTCAAAATGTGTCCTTAATCAAAAAGATCTGAGAGATGTGACACCAGATTTTATTTTAACTGTAGGAAGGTCAAGGGCCTTTAATCACTAGGTTAATATACACTGCAAATTCACTGGGTCTGGGGAGGAGGGAAAGACATATATGAAGCTTACCCTAAACTGATTTGACCAAGGAAAATTAATTAATTTTACAAATGACCTTTCATTAATATATGGACCACAGTTTCAGAAATGCCTTTTTGGATTTATAGTAGCAGTAAAAGAAAGAACAACCAAAAGCTGGCTCTGAATGCCTCTGTTAAGAGGGCAGGACAAATGTGTAAAGGGGACAATAGGCATCCACCTAACAGGGGTGAGGGAACTGACAGGCTCCTCCTAAAAATAACAGAGATGAAAAAGTTTCACTTCCAACGCTTCCATAGTCATTAAGCCTCTAAATATACCAAGCATGATGCTTGTATGAGCAAAACAAATTACCTACTTGGGTTTCTCAACAAAACAATTTATGACTGCGAAGAAGACAAAACAATAGTTGTCATTCATTCTTCCCTCTTACTTCCCCCATCAGACCAGTGATGCACATCACCTGTCACCAGCATCGACAGTGACTGCCCTTGGGCCAGAGGTGGGAAGGGGCAGCTTGGAGAATGAAAGGTTAAGTGGGAAAATAAAGTCTATTTGACTTTATATATATATATATATATATATATATATATATATATATATATATGAAAAAGGGTTTTGAGCTCTGTTTTTTAATACTTTCCTGATTTCTAGAGATTTTATCTATGGCAATGAAAGGGCAAGTTGGCATGTATTAGAATGTTTTGCTACCTTCAATGTCTAAGCTTTCAATGAACAGATAGCGCCTTAGAGCTGGATGGTACAAGTACTGTTTATTTTGGCATTCACTTAGTGATTCAAAGACAATTTCAAATTTGCATCCAAATTTCTCTATGTTTTGGAGGGAGATCAAAAAGCTCATTTATAGCTATTCCCATTGATAAAGTGCTGGACAGCAAAACACATTTACCTGTAATTTTCATTAAAAATTTTTAAAAATGATTTTTCATTTATTTTGATTGGGGAGGGGAGGGGGGAGAGAAAGAAGGAGAGAGAGGGAAAGAGAGAATGTGAGAGAGAAAGAGAGCACATGTGGAGCAGGGGCAGAGACAGAGAGAGAAAGAGAATCCCAAGCAGGCTCTGCATTGTCAGCTCAGAGCCCGATGCAAGACTTGATCTCATCAACTATGAGATCATGACCTGAGCCAAAATCCAGGGCTGGATGCTTAACCGACTGAGCCACCCAGGCACCCCTATAATTTTCATATTTAAAAGATCACTGGTCATAGTAAAAAAAATCAGAACTACTTGAACATTCTTCATGTTGTTATTTGAAAGACATGAAAGAAGTCAGGATCTTCCAAGATGACTTCAGGATGAACTGTTTTCAAGCCTACAGACTGAACAGAAATGCCAAAGTTAAAATATCAGTCAATCGAATACCCACACTGAGCTAATATTAGAAGCACAAATCAATGTTCTCACATGAAAAAGGGGGTAATGAGACCTGTAGTGCCCACTTCACAGGGTAATAAGGGTAACATAAAATAAGATCTACAAATCACTTCATGAACTTATAAAGGGCTGCTATTATTATTATTAGAAATGATAGAGTTTGAATCAATGTCATTTCCTAAAAGCAATCTAATGTCAAGTGCTTCTGATACAATGTTTCAATGATTCAAGGACTACAGTGTTCCCAATGTTGAATTCAATATTCAAAAATGAAAATGCTTCCTGCCACTGGAGTCTAGAACGACTTCTACATCGTGTACCTGGCAAAATACTCATCTTTTGCATCAACACTGTACAACAAACAGCACAGACACCCAGATCCAGAGAAGGTCACAGACCTGTCACTTACAAAAAAAGATGGTAAAACAAGCAATTCTAAAATTTAAGAAGTGACTAAGTTTGCTGTCATAGACAATGCTGACAAAATGCAGTGTACTGGTATTTTTACTGGAATGGATACATGTTACCAAGACCTTGATTTATGAATTTGCTAAGGCATCTACCATAACCTTAAATCATTTGTTTTGGCAACCTATGCACAACTTTTCTTGGAGACTACAAGTGTGTCCCTTAATTTATGCATTTTTCTAGCTGTATGTTTTTCCTCTTGAGATTTTACAGACTGGTCAAATGAACTTTGACATCAAATCTAATTAAAAAAAAAAAAAGAAAGAAAGAAAAAAGTTGGCCACAAGTCTTAGAACACAAGGTATAATGGTCCTCCACTGTTTTCTTATAAACTCTGTTTTACAAAGCACTGAACCTCTGAAGACTCTTAAAAATCAATATGCCACTTTTCATTGAGATTTCTGCATTACCTGACCATGTAAAAGTAAGTCCTGCAGCAAGATCTACGCCTGAGAGACTTCGGACACTGACACTGCACACGAGTAGTGTTCTCATAGTATTCAAGGATGTAGTCATTTCTTTATTAAGTGTGTAGTAAGGGATAATTATACTTTTCATTGGGGCTGATTTTTCTTGTGGTTCACAAAATTTTCTTATCTCACAGGTCTTTCCTGCTGAAACATTTGGCAGAAGCATTCAGGTACTGTTTATGAGGAGAAAATGTATCATACCAGCAGATTCTTGGTTAATTAACAAAGTGTCTGCCTCATAAAAGAACTTACATGATGTATAATCTTATTCTCAAAGAATGACACTAATGGTACAAATCTATCATAAAAATTTTTGTCACAAGAATTAGTCCCTCTTATTCAATTATCTTGGTCCCTTTACCAAGGAAGCTAAACTGAGTCACAATGTGATAGATATACTTTAAAATCTGAACTACAAACCACAGAAAGTTTTTAATAGTGATTTGCAGAGAATTATTTTGAACATTCTACCTTGGCCAGTAATTATACTTTAATATAGACAAATGACAATTTCCATAAAATATACAAGACAATGATGTAAAAATCAGATCATTTAAAAAAGTTAGCCCTTGGGGCATCTCCACATAATACAGTAACTAATATTCAAAATGGTAACTACAAGATGGTAAAGAAAGCTGAGAGCAGAGTTGCAGGAACGATGTGGCCATGACTCTCCACTGTAAACCAGCCATGAGCAGTGTGGGGTACATGAGAGGCACTCAGGAAAAATCTGTTGAATGAATTGTTGAATAATATCCCATATTATATCCTATGCTACACATTAAAAACAAATAACATTTTGAACACGTAAACCCTAAACCCTGAAAGGGTAACAACAGACATCTATACGGATTGTCTCATAAGCCAGGCACTGTCCTTCAGTGATTTGTAAACATTAATTTATTCAAGTCTTCTAACAATTTTGTGAGGTACCCAGTATAACTATCATCACCCTTATTTTCAAACAGGTAAACTAAGGCACAGAGAATTTAAGTAATTCATCCAAGGACACATGATTTGTAAACTGCAGAGGCAAGATTCAAACTCAGGCATGTGGCTCCAGAATCTGCACCCTAACCATTCCGGAACATTTTATTTCATCTTATCTTTTCACTTGGATATATTTACTTCCATGTAAAACATTTTCTTATTTTATTTTATTTTTTTTTATTAAAAAAAAATTTTTTTTAACATTTATTTATTTTTGAGACAGAGAGAGACAGAGCATGAATAGGGGAGGGTCACAGAGAGAAGGAGACACAGAATCTGAAACAGGCTCCAGGCTCTGAGCTGTCAGCAGAGTCCGACGCGGGGCTCGAACTCACGGACCATGAGATCATGACCTGAGCCAAAGTCGGATGCTTAACCGACTGAACCACCCAGGCGCCCCATGTAAAACATTTTCTATTTCAGATCTAAATGGTTTTACATAGTACTTCTGTTATGGCTCCACCTGGCCTGGAGTTGTGCATTATTTATTCCCAACCTGTGGAAAAGGCAAGATTTGAACAGATGATTCCTCCCACTGGGAGGCATCAGGGGCATTTTTCAACTACTGCCCAGCATGGCTGAGTCATAAGGGGAACATTGTTAAAGCCAACTCAGCCTTCTTCTGTCCACAGGGCTTCTCAATGCTTTAATTTCTCCCAGGAATATAATTAAAGAGAGTGGTTCCTTCTAATTCATAAATTAACAAGGCTCCATTCCAACTTGTATTTCCAATGAGGTTTCCTGCAGGTCTACTGTGAGAATCGTTCTTTATATTGTTTTTAGCAGTTCCCCCAAGATGTGCATGCTAATTCTAATGTTAGGACTGATGGATTCCTGACAAGGATCACACTGTTCATCTGGCACAGATTCTTAGAACAGGAGAGGCTCTTTTGAACAAGACATCTGGTTAGCTTTCTTATAAGTTTGGGGGGAAAACATGTGTATGCTTTAAGTAAGTTAACAAAAGTTTATTGGGTACCACACTAGGGCTCTAGAGACACAAGCAACAATAATAATAATTTAACACATCACTTACTAAGTAACGGGCACAATGTTAATTTATTTTCCATTGCCGGGCCAAAGTGTACACATTTTTAAAAAAATGTTTACTTCTTTATTTTGATAGAGTGTGCACAAGCAGGGAACGGGCAGAGAAACAGGGAGAGAGAGAATCAGAGGCAGGCTCCATGCTGTCAGCACAGAGACTGATGCAGGGCTCAATCTCATGAACTGTGAAATCATGATCTGAGCCAAGATCAGGAGACAGATACTTAACTGACTGAAACATCCAGGTGTATACATCAATTTGGACAAGACAATCTCTGAGTTTCCTTCAAAATCCAGAGAAAATCTGAAATTAAAAATTCTGGAAACGTGAATGTAGTGGATTTTCTTACACAATTATAACAGATTTATGTCAACTTTCCTCTCATAGATTTGCTGCTTTTATCAAAAAACAAAAATAACAAAACTTTCCCAGTGATATGACTCTATCAACAATTGGATAAAGACTTTGAAAGCATACATTCTGCTTCCAACTCTTTGAGCGAAAAGCTCCCACATCATATATTTATTTTTTATTGTTCTTTTAACATCAATAGTAGTGATTCTTATTAAATGCTCCCAATTTATTTCAAATAGGTTGAGAGCTTACCAGCAACTTTTCAGAAACCATCACAGCCTTATAATCTTGCAATCTTTGATTTTTCTTATGCCTCTCTTTATACCTTTCTTGTCCCATTCTCATGTGGAGAGCACTCAATTTAGCCAACTCATTGACCCCTTTCACCCACTGCTCCTGGGCTGGTTCTGAGCGCAATTTTCACAGCTAACGTTAGCTGGTTGTTGTTTCACACAATAGATTTCTTAGCTGGCAGTTCCAACTCCAAAACTGGAAAGAAAACCCAAACACTCCAAACTGCATTTTACACCAATATCCTTCCAGATTAAAAATCAGAACGTCAAATAACTTGACAGACATTTAACTGAGACACGTTCCATTTTTAAGGTTTGAATTTTAGCAAAAAGTCATATTATTTTAGAAATACAAACTTGATTATACACATCAAGGTTATTTTTATAGTATATGGTAAAATAGACTTTTTTCAGACATGTATCTAAAATTCCTAAGCAACACAGATCACTAGTTCTTATTTTTTTTTAATTCTTTAATTTTCTAGTACTTTCTCTTAATTTTTTAATTCATTTTTTAATGTTTATTTATTTTGAGAGAGAGAGTGTGTGCACAAACAGAGAGGGGCAGAGACAGAGAGGGAGAGCAAAAATTACAAGTAGGCTCCATGCTGTCAGCACAGAGCCTGACATGGGGCTGGAACTCACAAACTGTGAGACCATGACCTAAGCTGAAATCAAGAGTTGGACGCTTAACCAACTGAGCCACACAGGTGCCCTATAGTTCTTTCCTTTACTAAAATGAAAAAAGAAAAGTCCTAGCTTCTTATGTTTACCTATTACAACAGAAGATATTATTCAAGGTAAGAAGAAAATTTTTAATATTAATATAAATATGCACTATTCCAAAAGTAAGTAAACAAACACATATGGCATTTTAGAAACCTTAGAAAACAAAAGAGGGAAAGCAACTAATACTGAAATGATAGTATTAAAGTGAGTAAAAAAAAATCAAGATGACAAATTTTTTTTAAGTATGTCTAACTTTCAGAATTTACAATATATCTCAGATCTTCCATAGTAGCCAGTTTTTCTAGCTGCCAGTAAAAATTTTTGAAAACACATGCTTTAGACTACAGTGAAACACTATCACCCAAGATTCTATTATAAATCAGGTCTACTGACATTGTATCAGTGGAGTTTGGTGTTGTCTTCATTTTAAAATGTGGCTTCTTAGACGGTAAAGCACAGGAGACATGGGAAGATTCATAATTAAGGGACATTAGTGAATTGTTAAACTCTAAGCAACTTTTATACTTACCTATAGGTTAACAAACCTCATGTTCAAGTGTAATCATTGTCCTGAATAGCGTGTGAGTGTTACATGATTCTAAGGTTTGTTTCCCTGCCCCACTTGCTAACATCACCTACAATTCTTCCACTCTTGTCATCACCACCATCACTCAGTGTCCAGCCCCCTCCCCCCACATGTGGGTTTTTTTCTAAGAACACACTGGTATATTTCAACTCAGATCCTTCATCACTTATCCGATTTACTGCCAACAATTCTGCCCTCATATTGTATAGTAAAAATATATAATAGTTTTGCATATTGAAATCCCTGTGCCCAGAAGGTTTCCATCCATGGTGGAGAATGAGATGATCAGCCCAATTTGGAGCAGTCTGTTCTGCATTTTAAGATGTCTCATTACCCCACATGCATGATTTGGCTAAGAATGAACTAGCACTCTTTTGAATTTCCTCATTTCCATGGAGTTGGAAGCTGCCATTCTTAGCAATCAACCCCCATCCACACTGCTTCAATCTGCTTTATGGTGACTGAACAGAGAAGTGTCTCATAGACACTCATAGTGTCTCATAGAGTAGAATATGCATATGAGTTAGAATTCGTATATTTCCTCTTCTTCCCATTTACAGCTTGTAAAAACCCCATATAGATGAGATTTTTAGAGGATTTTTAGGGCAGTGAAACTCTTCTGTATGATACTATAATGGCAAATACATCATTATAATTTGTCAAAACCCAAAGAATGTATGACACCAAGAGTAACCCTAATGTAAACTATAGACTCTGGGTGATACTGACATATCTGTCTGCATAGGTTCATCAAGGGTCACAAATGTACCAGTCTGGTGGGGGATGTTGATAACTATATGCCTCTGTGGGGATGGGGAGTACATGTGAATTCTGTATACTTTCTGCTCAATTTTACTGTGCATCTAAAACCACTCTAAAAGATATAGACTATTTAAAAGGAGAAAAAATTGTCTCAAATATGTAGCATGTTAGCATACCTGTGATAGGGAGAAGTTACATTGTGATAGGACAAAACAGAAAAACAATATAATTAAATGTTATCCTCATTGTCATTATTCCCCTTGAATGTCAGAAAACTTTTCAAAGGGATGAGTGGGATATTAAATAAGATTTAAATAATGGAGCTGAATGAGAATTTTATGATCAGAGAGAAGGCAATTTTTAAATCAACATTTCTTTTTCAAAAGGGTAACCACATCCTTAAAAGAGTGAGTCGGGGAAAATAACTGTCTCGTTCACATGTCAATCAAAATTATTTCTAACATGCAATCTTGATCATCTCTTTGATAGATTTTAGATGTGCACATTCTCATTTCGAGTTTTAATGAAGTCTAGAAAATTTATGGAAAAGCTGATCTTCCTTTGGTTCATACTGCAGCATCAATTGCTCGAAAAATAGTCTCCGGTTTTCAGATGTATATGAAAACAAGCACCTGAACTTTGCATTAAAACTACTCATGCGTTAAACTGCTGAGAAAGCCTTTTAAAAGCAGAGTGACACCTCACTGGAAAATATGGTTAATTCTGCTAATAGAAAATATATTCTGAAACAAAGATACAGTAAAATGGAAGCCTACAGGCCATAACAAATGGGCTAAGTTATACCTAACCTTGAATTTGTAACTATGGCTTCCACGGTGAATTTTATATGCTAATGATAAAAAAAATAGTTAAAGGTCTATACTTTTGGGACTAACGGGCATTTATTCAGAGGCTTTCTATTTATCAAACTGACAGACTCTACTCTGCATCTGAAAGCAGCTGATTTCCTCCTGTTTTCAACTATTCCCTATGTGAATTCTGAGAGGCACATTACAAACAAACTCTGCACTGACCATGGCCTCTGCAGAGTTGTATCTCTAGTGTGTTCCGCAGATTAATCTAAAATGTGATTTACAATAATTTCCTTTCTTAAATCAAGACAAGGAACAGCCTGGAGGGGGAAACTACCAACGCTAGGAAGGTAGTATTTTAGACCTCTGGTGGGAAAGAGACCTGTCCAATTTTACTTGATTAAAACCACAGAGCTGTTTAACATGGTTCCTGGGTTGGGAAAGCCAGTAAAAAAACATAAGTGAAAGCTTACGTGCTTATATTACAGAGTTCATACTGTTTCTTTTTTACAGGGGCAAATTCAGCCCAGCTGTCTTTCCATGTAGTTAGGCATGACCCTTTATAACAGTGGGAGACTAGCCAGAAAATGTGGATGACACCATCATCGCCTTGAAGGGACTGCAGGAAACCACAATTCTACAGACTCATCTATTTTGTTTTAATCTCATTTACATGGAAATACACCCTTAAGTTTCATACTATTATACTGCAAATGAACATCAATTTCTCGGTGAATTTATTTATGCATTTACTTGTCATACTTCAATAATTTTCTTTTAATGTGATCTCAGTGCATATTATAAAAGTGTGGCTCTCATCTATTGGAATTTCCAGAAGATAGAATAAAAATATTAGATTCAAGGGAGGATGGTGTAACACTGATTCCAGATTCAATGGACTGATTTTTAATCACGAGCAAATATCTGGTTATTAGAAAATAAATTAATAATTTCAGAAATGAACAACATAAAAAAAAAAACAGCACAGGAAAGGATCTTGGAAAGTACCTGTTCAATGCTCTTATTTTTCAGTTGAGGAGCCTAAGGACCAGAAGGAATAAATGACTTCTTGAAAGTCACAGGCTAGTTATATAGACAGAGCCTGCTCCCCTAATTCAATAATCAGTACATTTTGCCCTCAACAACAGTGTAACTAGACGACCACTTAAGGCCTACAGAGTAGGAACTTCAAATCTTACACACCTTTTTGTGTATGTTTTACACTCACTCAGTGACTTATTTCTGCAGTCCAAGGTTACAAACATAGTAAATGCAAGTGGGTATGTAGGGCCTATGTGTAAGAGCTTCAAAGCAATCCTGAGGCTCCAATACTATCAAACTCATTTAACTTTTGACTATGCCCAGCCAAGAAAGCACTGATGAAGAGAAAATTAGTTCGTAAACTGCTGGTTTACCAAAGCAAATCTTCACACTAATACTCTATTTAGTCACGCATATTTTTAATTCATGCAACCAATAATTACTGAGGGCCTACTATGCGTTAAGTGTGGTTATAGACATAACACAGACAAGAGTGAGAAAGACAAGCTGAGTCCATGACCTGACAGAACTTAAATCAAGTAGTGGATAAAAAAAATGAAACAGATACACAAATAAAATAATTTCAGTGCACTATAAATGCTATTGAAGAAGTTAAACTGGATGATAGTAATGGGAAAGGTTCTATTTTTAGAAAGGTGGCCTCTTTATAAATAGGTGATATATGATCTATGATCTGTTTGATTAGAAAGAGATAGCCACGTGGCAAACAGGAAGAAGAGTATTCCATGCAAAGGGAAAGATGGAGTCAAAGAGGCTCTCTGATGTGTGAATGGGTTTGCGGTTTGGTTGTACCACCAGAGGCGCAGAGCACAAGGTAGTGAAGACACAGGTTGGATGAGAGATTTGAAATATTTTTTTCGTACAGGTAATGGAAAGATGAACTTTTTTTTAGAAATTTAGAAATCTATACAATTTTATTATTTTATTTATATGGGCAGGACAAACTTCTGCATTAGGAAAGCCATAGTGATTCTAAATCATGTATAATTTACTCATTCAAAATGCATATAGAAAACAAGGCCCAGATAAACACTTAAATACAACTTTGCTAACAAGAAAAAGTAGACACAGCATTTTTTGTGTGTAGCTGGACTTCAGAATTACAATCCACTTAAATCTGAATGGGTCTACAAATACATGATTGTCTGGTTTACTTTGTCCAGCAAGTAAAATCTCTTAAATACCATTGCTGACCTCACTTGTTACTACTGAATTCGTCAAATGACAAAGTGTTCTTTAAACCATGTAATGTGCTCTCTTTTTAATATCAGTGCAATCTATTTCTATTACAGCATGGGTGTCATATTTGTTGTATAGAGAAAATATATATAATGGTTTGCTAGAATTATTGATCTATGTACATACACCGATCAATAATTTACTAGAAAAATAGGCAGCTCTTTAAGGTAAAGCATCTATATGTACAAATACAAAGAAGACCTTGGGACTACCTGAGACTGAAGGCTATGAATCAAGCTTCTGAATCCCAGTTTTGCAATCAGTTACCTCTCTGTTCAGGTCTCTCTCAAAAATATGTTACTATACCATACTAGGTTGAAGAGAATAAAACAAAAATTTCTAAGTGTCTAGTGCACAGAATAAATTCAATAAATTTCAGTGTCCCCCCCCACCTATGCCAAGTATTTCTTCTAATAAAAATAGCATTTACAATATAGGACCTATATTCAGATTTCATTTGTCTCGTTTAATCAATTTTCACATAGGAAAAAAAAAAGTTAGGACAAAGGAACTGCTTCTAAAGCTCTTTATACATCAAAGTCTGAATGAAGGCCTAGTGTTTCTAATTGTTCTGTGCCTGGAAGCATCCCATTTTGACTGCTTAGCTTCTCCACAGTTTTTACTGTGCTTCCTTCATCTCAGACATAAACACGTGCCCAAGTGCAGTAAATCACAGTTAATTGTATGTCTTACGTTAAAAGACAAAAATAATGCACAATTAATTGGGGGGAAATTGTCAGTTGGTGGCTGAGTCTCGGTCATTACACTTTGCACACAGGATGCACGCCAAGTGTGTGTTCCTGGCAAGGAGACTGAATCCGTGACACCGAGGTGAGGTGCTGCACGGCACAACCTTTCTGCAGAGCAGTCTGGTACAAAGATTCAAGTGCTTTAGAATACTCAACACTGCAATTGCACCACACGTGGCTTCCTACAAGCCTATAAACACGTTCAGTACAGGACTGCACCCAACAGTGAAATGTAGCAAGCACTATAATGTTCAATGATAAGGGACTGAAGAAAGAGACTAGGTTTTGGCCATTAAAGGAAAAACCTAAGACCTAAGCTGTTATAAATGAGTTTTTCACATTTAATAATATGAGAAAATATTCACGACATATTTCATAGGTGAAAATTGTTTACAAAACAATATGTTTTGAGAAAGAAAAGTGCAGAGGATGAGGGGAAAGGTACTTGGAAAAGAGAAAATGAAAATATTAATGCTTGCTTTGAGCATCCCTAAATTTCCTAATTTTCTAAGTCACTTTCTAAATTGTTCAAAATTGCATTTCAATTTATTTCTGAATCTGATATTATAAAATGTCCATTTTAAAGATCCATAAGAATCTTTTAAGATGAACTTACCTGACAGTTATAATAAAAACGTTGTCATAAAATTCAAAAATAACACCCAGTAAGCACTTACATATAATCATTATACCCTTAATTATACAAACAAAATCAACTTTGTAAAATGTGTTTTATAAATATACAGGAAAACTATGTTCAATAGACTTAAATGTTCAATGCAATTTCATACTCCAACATATACCTTATAGTATATTAACACACCAGAAGAAAATCACTATAAATCCTTATTAATTCACTGACATTGATAAACTACAAAATATGTTTACAGCAAATCCAATAACTCTAAATTTGAGGAACTACAAATCTCTCCTCGACCCACCAACTCTCCCATTGTTTTCTACTCCGTAATAGAAAGCCTTTACATCTGGCCACTTTATATCTGGAGTATGAAACTGCATTGAACATTTATTATTTTGATGCTAAAATTTGGCAATAAACCACACACACACACACACACACACACACACACACACACACGGAGTTTTATCATTTCTACCAACTAGATGAAGATGAATGACAGTTGTGCAATATATCACTCGTTAAATACTAACTTTTGTTCTATTTCAATTTTAGAAGGAAAGGATATATAAAACCCAACAGAGTAGATTTGTTCCAAAGGTACTGAATGGTCTACTAACCTTGAAATAAGAAATAAACATTTCTTGCTCTTTTATTTATCGAAAGGTGGGGTGGGAAAAGATAATCATTTTTCAGCAAAAGCGTATATTTCAACCTCAGGCATGTTTATGTCCCGAGGGTAATATTTCCATTCCACTCTTAATGGAACAAATTTCTAATCAGAATATGTATTCAAAAATAATTGAGGCAATGCACTGTCAACATATCATGCTGCCATCAGCATCCCCTGGTGCCGGGAATCAACTCAGCACCCTCTCTGCTGTGACAGAGCCAGGGTAACGCAGGAATGTCACCCTTGATGAGGGGAGGGGAGTCAGCATGGATGACACAAAGGTTCTGCTCCCTTTTGTGTGCTCAACACAGAGTTTGGAGAAAGCTTCTAAGCTGCAAGACACCAAGCTTAAAACTTTAAGGAAGGGATGACTTATAATGACTTAAAACCACAGCTTTTAAATCAGAATCTGTGTCTACTTTTATAAAATTATTGAGAAATCTTGAAACAGTCATTTCTGGAAAGCTTAACACTGGCCCTAGATTTTTAAATTATTAAAACTGTAGGGCAACATATACTACTGAATATATTTTGGAATGCCCCCCACCAAAGTCCAGAGGCTTAAATTAAGGTTTCTTCAGGTCTGACAATATATTGATAATTGTTGAAGCTGGGTGATGGGTAATGAGGGGTCCTTATACTACCCTTCTACTTTTGAATGTGTTTGGCATTTTTATAAGAAAAAGTGAAAAAAAAAATAGATTTCTTTTAATATAGTTTATGCTCAAAATTTTACTGCCTTCTCCTTTGGAAATATATGAGATCTGATTTATGTTTATGATTATTCAAGACTCTAAAAAGCAGTGTGAATGTTTTAAAAATCCACTAAGCATGATGTTGATCATAAAAAAAAAATTCCTTCACTCCTGATAAAATTTTACCATGATCTATAATGATAGAAGAAGCACACCTAAACAAATGGAGTGCCACCATCTGCCTGGCATTCTTACAGTGTGACAAAATAGACTGGTAATTAACTGCTTTCCTACCGAAATCTGCCAGCTTTAACTCCCCCGTGTCACTGATCAGAAGGTTCTGTGGTTTCAGGTCTCTGTGCAAAATATAACGCTGGTGGATGTAAGACAGCCCTCGCAGCAACTGAAATAAAAACAACTGAAAAAACAGGGAGACAAAAGTTAAAATCTGAACACAGATAAATGCCAGTTTCTACACAGTCAGCCAACTACTTGTATTTAGTAAAAATGGGTACCGATCACTAAATTTCCTACCCAAATTATTTAGAGAACATGCATAAAAGTATGGGAATCTCTAATTTGTTAACAAGTAAATCTGAAAATTGCTACCAACTTATGTCAACCCAGAGTGATACCCTCCTCAGCCAGAAATCGAGAATCCAATCGGCACTCTATGAATTAAGCAAAATGTAAAGGATCAATTCTTTGTAACATCTGATTTCCTCAGGCTTATATTGATGCTTGAGACAGAGAAAAAGATCTATCCATAACATTATCAAAAGATGTAGAATTTTTTACCTAGTTTATGTAAATGTGCACATATTTAATTCTACAAAAATGACATAAACATGTTATCCAATGATTCACCCACTGACATGCTTTAAGCAATGGAAAGATAAGATAATTTCAAATAATTAAAGCGAAAGTCACATGGCCCAATTAATACTACATTGTAATTATACTGCTTTTGCACATATGGCCATAGAGATTAGGCTGTTGCCTAAAGACAGACATGCACCTTCACTAATTACAAAGCAGACCTATCCTAAGGAAACAGAAAACAGAGAAACCAAGAATTCAAGAGCAATACTTTTGTAGGAAATAATTTTAAAAACTGACTTATGGCCTTCTCTGGTTTCACACTGGATCACATCAAATGTTTCTACTTTGATAATAACAAAATGTGATTTGCGAGGGTTTCCAAAATCCTATTTATGAAAAAGGAAATATTTTAAAATAACTCACCTAACAAATAATCTTAATAATTTCTAGTTTTTAAAAACTGCTCTTTTAAAACAAAAATAAAAATGGTATTCCAGTCTATATATTTAGCTATCTCAGGGATATTTTAAATGAGTTAGTTGTCAAAGATTGATGATAGAAGGATTCCAGAATATTTAAATGGAAAGGATTGGCAACTCCTTGAGAGCCCCTGGAAACTAGCATTTCTGGAATATTTTCCACCTAACTGGGGGCTAGAAAAGCCAGGTATATTTTTTACAGGGTGGATACTTTGAAATCGCAGTGAGACAAATTCATTTCAGTATCTTTGTATTGATGACATATGCTATGGAGCAGTGAAGGCCTACGATCAGTCTTTCCAGAATCTAAGCATCAGAAAGGAAAAGTCTGTTCTGTGTTAGCCTACATTGAATTAGTGGCTCGAGAACCTCAGGAAGCAAACATCTCTCTAGACTCCTCCTCTCAACCCTTCCTGTGTAGCAGATGGAAAGACTTAACACCATCACCAGCAGCTTCCAGCTTCACTTTTCACTCCTAATAACCCCTGCATCCTGAAGCCTAATGCTTTCAATTTTGAAGAAAATCCATACTCTCAGTTTTACAAGGGAGAAAGTGAGCAAATAAAGTTACTTTGTGTTTTCAAAAGCTTTAAACAAAAAGGCAAAAGCAGGCCACATAACAAATACATTTGATTTCAAAAATAAACTGATTTTAAAAAGGAAGTTTGGCCTTCCGCAAGGTGCTAACTGACCTTAGGGGCCTACTAGACACTTACCAGAATGTGATTGTCCATTTAGCTGTGGCAATGAGTTTTAATTTAACAGAGAGCAAGTACCAGGTGCCATTCTATGTATGTATCATAGAATACAACCTAATTTAATCGCTGCAACAATTCTAGTGAAAGAGGTACTACTATTATCTCTGTATTAGTGATGAGGAAACTAAGCACAGTTTCTCAAAGTTGTACAGCAATAAGTGCTGGAGCCAGGACTCAAACCCAGGCAGTTGGATTCCAAAGTCCACAATCTTAACCACTTCACTATAGGAATCTTGGCCAGAAATCAACACAGGTAGGCAAAATGTTGGCATAGAAGCTGCTTCCTCCCACTGACAGAATGAGGTCTGGGTGTGTAATAGCACAGCCTTCAAGGCTGGCTACAGCTGGTTGCCCAGGAGTCATCACTCCATGCTCCTTGATTTCAAGCAATCTTGCCCAACCCCACACTCTGAGCACACTGCTCTTCAAACCTTTACCTTTATTCCTGCCTCTTTTCTGACAAAAAAGCTCCCTTTCCCCTTTGTCTGTTATTCTCCATGCATTTCTTAAGTCTCACCTCAAGAACTGCTCCTCCTTGACCACCTCCCCAGGCCTTCACTCCCTCTACAGGTGCATGTGAGGTGCTCCCCCTCTGTGCTTCAGGGGCAGCCTTTGCCTGTGTCTACAGTATACGGTATTTTCCTGCCTCCAAGACTGTGTGCTTTAAGCATCCTCCTAACCTGGGGACACAGGTGACACTCCTATACCAGTAATGTGAATACAGAACTGAATGTAGAGAGATCTGGATGAAGCATATACAAAAACAACGGACAGGGAACCATGCAACGGGGTTTTCTAGATGCTAAGTGTAGAAGTGGGTAAATCAGGCAGTCCCAAAGGGCTCTTCTTTTAATACCTTTACTAATTAGTGAAAATATATAATCCTCATGCTAACATGGAAGCTATTAAAATGGAATATCATATTAAAGGAGATTAAGAAAACTGGTGTCAGGGAAGGATGCAACTACACACTCCAATTACAATTGTGTACATGATAAACTAAGCCCAGACATGACATACCGCCTCAAACATTGTTATAGCCCCAAACGTATTTTAGCTCTTTGAGCAATGCACAAGTTAAGTCAGAACAAATCTCCATAGAATAAATTCATTCAGGATTTACTAAGGGCCAACCCTGTGCCATGTTAGGTGCTGTCAAGCAAGAGGGATGCAAAGATGAATAAGGTATTAGATGTAGTCCCTGGACTCCAGAAGTTCACAACCCACTAGGTATGAGAGACACATAAACAGATGGCTACCACTTAAAGTTAAGTCTGCACTGCAACAGTAAAGCAAACTGAGTGTACCATAGGCACAGAGGAGGGAGGGTCTAGCCAAAATTTTTTAAAAAAGTAGAATTAATCCTGCCATAATATGAATAGCAGGCTATGGAAGGGATAAATCACAGGAAACTTGTCACTCTGAAAAGAGAATTCATCACACATAAAATTTTAATAGGAAATCAAATTGAACAGTCACTAGATGCACAAGGTGAAACGACCAAGCAAGCAGGTCACTAGATAAATTAAGAAGAAAAACCCATATAAAGAAAAGACAATATATGAAACCATAAACCTACCAACTCACCATCACAAAAGTAATGGTGGCAATAGGGACCACAGCAGACTTCACTAAAAACATTAGAAAAATATGGGTTAAAAGTCCATAACTTAATGGGCTTAAGAGAGTATGCACTGCCGGCCAGGGGAAGGCTGTGGGTAGCAGTGGCCATGCTCAGTTAAACACAAGGCTATGCTCTTTGGAAATGTCTTGAGAATTCACATGTTAGGGAATCTCTTCCGTTAGGCAAGCAGGCAAATACCTAACTTCACCACATAAATTTTTGAGAAAGCCACTTGACTTGATTGTATAAATCATTGCACAATAAGCTACACTTGATCATTTTGAAAACCAGAGGACACTGTGAGAAGGAGGACCACCAAAGAGTAAAAGTCATTGTGGGTATTTGCTAATAAAACTTGGTAAATGTGGATGGAATCTCAGATACCAAAAAGAAGGGGCCTAATAATAATTGAGGGCAAATTCTAGTTTAAAAGCTGTTTCAAGCACTCTTGCATATAACATTTAATCCTTTTCATCAATAATCCTGTATTTTTTCTTTTCTCTTAAATAAGAAAGCTGTAGCTCTAAATGCACAAGAAACTTACTCAAAATCATCCAAACCATCACACAGTGCCTGTGAACTTTCCATTACACCTCCTCATCTTAAACGAGGTTGATGCTTGGTAAATGCATGGATGAATACAGACATATGCCCAATATAATGAAAGTGCTTTAATAAGTGAACCCAAGTTTGTATAAGTCTCAATTAGCATATTATGTAATGAGCATATGATTCCTAGATTTGTTTCTGCTATTTAAAATCCTCTCAGCAATTAATAACATAACTTTAGGTACTGAAGTTGATAAGTATTACCAACAGATGTGAAACTCTCTTCCCATCTTTCTATGTAGTAGCCATAAGGCCTTCCTAAGAATACTTTGTCACCTCAGGATATTCTCTTCAACTTTATAAAAGGATTCCTCCAAATTCTTCAATATGATCACTGAGGATTTATACTCTAGTTTGAATATGTTCACTTTCTGCAGTACAAACCCCAATGGGAAAATGCCTTAAAATAGCAATGATCTGATGAACAGGGACACTTCTGCCAGCAGCAGATCTATCTATAGCTCAGTTGTCTTGTCATCCCCAGCAGGAAACAGCTCATATTCTTAGTGCCATGGTATATACTTCTCAGGAATACTTCGAATACTTCATCCATTCCCTTATGGAATCTTTAGGGTTTAAGCAGGTAAAAAAACAAAAACAAAAACAAAAAACAAACAAGATAGGCCTTTTATCAAAACTTTTTAAGTCAGGAAAAAGCACACATTATTGGACTCGATATGTTTTATTACTCAGAAGAATTCCTGGCGCTGGCAGTGAGCAACAAGATTTATACTCCCCACCCCCATCTTTCAAAGTCTAAAGATGTGTGATCAGATTTTTTTTTTGAAATTTATTGTCAAATTGGTTTCCATACAACACCCAGTGCTCATCCCAAAAGGTGCCCTCCTCAATACCCACCACCCACCCTCCGCTCCCTCCCACCCCCCATCAACCCTCAGTTTGTTCTCAGTTTTTAAGAGTCTCTTATGCTTTGGCTCTCTCCCACTCTAACCTCTTTTTTTTTCCTTCCCCTCCCCCATGGGTTTCTGTTAAGTTTCTCAGGATCCACATAAGAGTGACAACATATGGTATCTGTCTTTCTCTGTATGGCTTATTTCACTTAGCATAACACTCTCCAGTTCCATCCACGTTGCTACAGAGGGCCATATTTGATTCTTTCTCATCGCCACGTAGTACTCCATGGTGTTTATAAACCACAATTTCTTTATCCATTCATCAGTTGATGGACATTTAGGCTCTTTCCATAGTTTGGCTATTGTTGAGAGTGCTGCTATAAACATTGGGGTATAAGTGCCCCTATGCATCAGTACTCCAGTACTCCAGTACTCCTTGGGTAAATTCCTAGCAATGCTACGTCATAGGGTAGGTCTATTTTTAATTTTTGAGGAACCTCCACACTGTTTTCCAGAGTGGCTGCACCACTTTGCATTCCCACCAACACTGCAAGAGGGTTCCCATTTCTCTACATCCTCTCCAGCATCTATAGTCTCCTGATTTGTTCATTTTGGCCACTCTGACTGGCGTGAGGTGATATCTGAGTGTGGTTTTGATTTGTATTTCCCTGATGAGGAGTGACATTGAGCATCTTTTCATGTGCCTGTTGGCCATCCGGATGTCTTCTTTAGAGAAGTGTCTATTCATGTTTTCTGCCCATTTCTTCACTGGATTATTTGTTTTTCGGGTATGGAGTTTGGTGAGCTCTTTATAGATTTTGGATACTAGCCCTTTATCCAAAATGTCATTTGCAAATATCTTTTCCCATTCCGTTGGTTGCCTTTTAGTATTGTTGGTTATTTCCTTTGCTGTGCAGAAGGTTT
This sequence comes from Felis catus, assembly GCF_018350175.1. Lineage (NCBI taxonomy): Eukaryota > Metazoa > Chordata > Mammalia > Carnivora > Felidae > Felis > Felis catus. Next base: position 94,654,155 of record NC_058369.1, on the reverse strand, counting down.
TTATCTTCATAAGGTCCCAGTAGTTCATTTTTGCTTTTAATTCCCTTGCCTTTGGGGATGTGTCAAGTGAGAAATTGCTACGACTGAGGTCAGAGAGGTGTTTTCCTGCTTTCTCCTCTAGGGTTTTGATGGTCTCCTGTCTCACATTCAGGTCCTTTATCCATTTGGAGTTTATTTTTGTGAATGGTGTGAGAAAGTGGTCTGGTTTCAACCTTCTGCATGTTGCTGTCCAGTTCTCCCAGAACCATTTGTTAAAGAGACTGTCTTTTTTCCATTGGATGTTCTTTCCTGCTTTGTCAAAGATTAGTTGGCCATACATTTGTGGGTCTAGTTCTGGGGTATTCCATTGGTCTATGTGTTTTTGTGCTCTGTTTTTGTGCCACTACCATGCTGTCTTGATGATTACAGCTTTGTAGTAGAGGCTAAAGTCTGGGATTGTGATGCCTCCTGCTTTGGTCTTCTTCAAAATTACTTTGGCTATTTGGGGCCTTTTGTGGTACCATATGAATTTTAGGATTGCTTGTTCTAGCTTTGAGAAGAATGCTGGTGCAATTTTGATTGGGATTGCATGTATGTGTAGATAGCTTTGGGTAGTATTGACATTTTGACAATATTTATTCTTCCAATCCACGAGCACGGAATGTCTTTCCATTTCTTTATATCTTCTTCAATTTCCTTCATAAGCTTTCTATAGTTTTCAGCATACAGATCTTTTACATCTTTGGTTAGATTTATCCCTAGGTATTTTATGCTTCTTGGTGCAATTGTGAATGGGATCAGTTTCTTTATTCGTCTTTCTGTTGCTTCATTATTAGTGTATAAGATTCCAACTGATTTCTGCACATTGATTCTGTATCCTGCAACTTTGCTAAATTCACGTATCAGTTCTAGCAGACTTCTGGTGGAGTCTATCAGATTTTCCATGTATAATATCATGTCATCTGCAAAAGGTGAAAGCTTAACTTCGTCTTTGCCAATTTTGATGCCTTTGATTTCCTTTTGTTGTCTGGTTGCTGATGCTAGAACTTCCAACACTATGATAAACAATAGCAGTGAGAGTGGACATCCCTGTCATGTTCCTGATCTCAGGGAAAAAGCTCTCAGTTTTTCCCCGTTGAGGATGATGTTAGCTGTGGGCTTTTCATAAATGGCTTTTATGATCTTTAAGTATGTTCCTTCCATCCCGACTTTCTCGAGGGTTTTTATTAAGAAAGGATGCTGAATTTTGTCAAATGCCTTTTCTGCATCGATTGACAGGATCATATGGTTCTTATCTTTTCTTTTATTAATGTAATGTATCACGTTGATTGATTTGCAAATGTTGAACCAGGCCTGCATCCCAGGAATGAATCCCACTTGATCATGGTGAATAATTCTTTCTATATGCTGTTGAATTCGATTTGCTAGTATCTTGTTGAGAATTTTTGCATCCATATTCATCAGGGATATTGGACTTTAGTTCTTTTTACTGGGTCTCTGTCTGGTTTAGGAATCAAAGTAATACTGGCTTCATAGAATGAGTCTGGAAGTTTTCCTTCCCTTTCCATTTTTTGGAATAGCTTGAGAAGGATGATAGGTATTATCTCTGCTTTAAATGTCTGGTAGAACTCTCCTGGGAAGCCATCTGGTCCTGGAGTCTTATGTGTTGGGAGATTTTTGATAACTGATTCAATTTCTTCACTGGTTATGGGTCTGTTCAAGCTTTCTATTTCCTCCTGATTGAGTTTTGTAAGTGTGTGGGTGTTTAGGAATTTGTCCATTTCTTCCAGGTTGTCCAGTTTGTTGGCATATATTTTTTCATAGTATTCCCTGATAATTGCTTGTATCTCTGAAGGATTGGTTGTAATAATTCCATTTTCATTCATGATTTTATCTATGTGGGTCATCTCCCTTTTCTTTTTGAGAAGCCTGGCTAGAGGTTTATCAATTTTGTTTATTTTTTCAAAAAACCAACTCTTAGTTTCATTGATCTGCTCTACAGTTTTTTTCCATTCTATATTGTTTATTTCTGCTCTGATCTTTATTATTTCTCTTCTTCTGCTGGGTTTGGGGTGTCTTTGCTTTTCTGCTTCTATTTCCTTTAGGTGTGCTGTTAGATTTTGTATTTAGGATTTTTCTTGTTTCTTGAGATAGGCCTGGATTGCAATGTATTGTCCTCTCAGGACTGCCTTCGCTGCATCCCAAAGTGTTTGGATTGTTGTATTTTCATTTTCATTTGTTTCCATGTATTTTTTTAATTTCTTCTCTAATTGCCTGGTTGACCCACTCATTCTTTAGTAGGGCGTTCTTTAACCTCCATGCTTTTGGAGGTTTTCCAGACTTTTTCCTGTGGTTGATTTCAAGCTTCATAGCATTGTGGTCTGAAAGTATGCATGGTATGATCTCAATTCTTGTATACTTATGAAGGGCTGTTTTGTGACCCAGTATGTGATCTATCTTGGAGAATGTTCCATGTGCACTCGAGAAGAAAGTATATTTGTTGCTCTGGGATGCAGACTTATAATATATCTGTCAAGTCCATCTGATCCAATGTATCATTCAGAGCCCTTGTTTCTTTATTGGCCATATGTCTAGATGATCTATTCATTGTTGTAAGTGGGGTGTTAAAGTCCCCTACAATTACCACATTCTTACCAATATAAGGTTGCTTATGTTTGTGAGTAATTGATTTATATATTTGGGGGCTCCCATATTCGGTGCATAGATATTTATAATTGTTAGCTCTTCCTGATGGATAGACCCTGTAATTATTATATAATGCCCTTCTTCATCTCTTGTTAAAGAATTTAAAGTCTAGTTTGTCTGATATAAGTATGGCTACTCCAGCTCTCTTTTGACTTCCAGTAGCATGATGAATAGTTCTCCATCCCCTCACTTTCAATCTGAAGGTGTCCTCAGGTCTAAAATGAGTCTCTTGTAGACAGCAAATAGATGGGTCTTGTTTTTCATCCATTCTGATACCCTATGTCTTTTGGTTGGTGCATTTAGTCCATTTACATTCAGTGTTATTATAGAAAGATAGATATGAGTTTAGAGTCATTGTGATGTCTGTAGGTTTCATGCTTGTAGTGATATCTCTGGGACTTTGTCTCACAGGATCCCCCTTAGGATCTCTTGGAGGGCTGGTTTAGTGGTGATGAATTCCTTCCGTTTTTGTTTGTTTGGGAAGACCTTTATCTCTCCTTCTATTCTAAATGACAGATTTGCTGGATAAACGATTCTCGGCTGCCTATTTTTTCTGTTCATCACATTGAAGATCTCCTGCCATTCCTTTCTGGCCTGCCAAGTTTCAGTAGAGAGATCGGTCACGAGTCTTATAGGTCTCCCTTTATATGTTAGAGCACGTTTATCCCTAGCTGCTCAGAATTTTCTCTTTATCCTTGTATTTTGCCAGTTTCACTATGATGTCGTGCAGAAGATGGATTCAAGTTACGTCTGAAGGGAGTTCTCTGTGCCTCTTGGATTTCAATGCCTTTTTCCTTCCCCAGATCAGGGAAGTTCTCAGCTATTATTTCTTCAAGTGCACCTTCAGCTCCTTTCCCTCTCTCTTCCTCCTCTGGAATACCAATTATGCGTAGATGATTTCTCTTTAGTGCATCACTTATTTCTCTAATTTTCCCCCCATAGTCCTGGATTTTTTTTATCTCTCTTTTTCTCAGCTTCCTCTTTTTCCATAATTTTTTCTTCCAGTTCACCTATTCTCTCCTCTGCCTCTTCAATCCGAGCTGTGGTCATTTCATTTTGCAGTTCATTTATAGCATTTTTTAGCTCCTCCTGACTGTCCCTTAGTCCCTTGATTTCTGTAGCAATAGATTCTCTGCTGTCCTCTATACTGTTTTCAAGCCCAGCAATTAATTTTATGACTATTATTCTAAATTCACTTTCTGTTACATTGTTTAAATCCTTTTTGATCAGTTCATTGGCTGTTGTTATTTCCTGGAGATTCTTCTGAGGGGAATTCTTCCGTTTGGTCATTTTGGATAGTCCCTGGAGTGGTGAGGACCTGCAGGGCACTTCCCCTGTGCTGTGGTGTATAACTGGAGTTGGTGGGCGGGGCCGCAGTCAGACCTGATGTCTGCCCCCAGCCCACCACTGGGGCCACAGTCAGACTGGTGTGTGCCTTCTCTTCCCCTCTCCTAGGGGTGGGATTCACTGTGGGGTGGCATGGCCTGTCTGGGCTACTTGCACACTGCCAGGCTTGTGGTGCTGGGGATCTGGCGTATTAGCTGGGTGGATGGGCAAGGTGCACAGGGGTGGGAGGGGCAGGCTCAGCTTGCTTATCCTTCCGTGATCCACTTAGGGAGGGGCCCTGCGGCATGCGGAGGGAGTCAGACCTGCTGCGGAGGGATGGATCTGCAGAAGCACAATGTTGGGTTTTTGCACGGTGCAAGCAAGTTCCCTGGCAGGGACTGGTTCCCTTTGAGATTTTGGCTGGGGGATGGGCGAGGGAGAAGGCGCTGGCGAGCCCCTTTGTTCCCCGTCAACCTGAGCTCTGTCATCCAGGGGCTCAGCAACTCTCCCTCCCGTTGTCCTCCAGCCTTCCTGCTCTCCGAGCAGAGCTGTTAGCTTATGACCTTCCAGATGTCAAGTCCCTCTTGCTGTAGGAACACACTCTGTCCGGCCCCTCTGCTTTTGCAAGCCAGACTCGGGGGCTCTGCTTGGCCGAGAGGCTGCCCCTCCGCCCCGGCTCCCTCCCGCCAGTCCGTGCAGCCCGCACCGCCTCTCTGCCCTTCCTACCCTCTTCCGTGGGCCTCTCATCTGTGCTTGGCTCCGGAGACTCCGTTCTGCTAGTCTTCTGGCGGTTTTCTGGGTTATTTAGGCAGGTGTAGGTGGAATCTAAGTGATCAGCAGGACGCAGTGAGCCCAGCGTCCTCCTACGCCGCCATCTTCCCCTCCTCCAATCCCAGATGTTCTTTATCTCTATGTTTACAGTCATTAGGTTTTGTGAATGGTCTGAAACGCATGCATTATTTAATATCTGTGGTTCCACTTAATGTGAGACTAAGCACAGTGAACATCTTATAGATTGTCATGGGTCAACTTTCTTTGAGGAATGTCTAGAGTCTCTCGGGGCTTACAGAAAGCTTATTAGAACTATTAGCAATGGACCCTATGTCTTATGGTATACAACCAGTTCTTACAAAGACATTTAGTTCACATACTTTTTTTGCCTTCTGGGGACCAAGTTTAACATCTCTGTATCTTAAATCTCTCATCTCTGTAACTTAAATGACTGGCTGAGTATTAGTTATCTTTAACAGTCATTCACATTGCGATATTGTATCATTTCATAATTTTATGAATAACCGAAGAGTATAATAACTGCCACTTATTAAGTGATTACTATGACAGACATTGCACTGTTTTACACTCATTTAGGTAATTTAATCCTCCCAACACTTCTGCCAGATAGATGCTATTATCCCTATTTCACAGATAAAGAAACAAAGGCTCAGAGAAATTAAATGAATTGGCCAAAGGGACACCTAGCAAGTAAGAGGTAATACTAATATTTGAACCTATTGTTGTCTTGCTCTGACACTCAAAATTAAGGGTACTGCTTCTGTACTGTTTGATTTTTTTTTCAGTATGTGTACTATTTGAATAGCTATACATTGTGTGAATCTAAGGCCAGAAAATATGACAATGGCAAATAAACCAAAGTTGTACATGGGCAATAAATACTTCAAATAATATGTTTAACAACTGTATTGTTTAAAAACCCATAGGCTATGCAAACATGAAATTATGCAGACATCAAGCTTTCTAGAGATGAAAAATAATTAGAAACTTTGAGTTTATCTGATAAATGTCAAAATATTTTATAATATACATCAGAGATTGGTTTCATTACAAGAGTAGGTCTTCTTCAATTTTTAAAGGCCACAGTATGATTCATTTCACTTAGGTGACGTTCAAATGTGCAAATACCTGATGCAAATACCAAATCCTAATTTCGAATACAATATACAGAACTCGTGCCAAACACTTTCTATTTTATAAAACATCATCGCAGTTTGATGTGTTAAAGTTTTTAAAAAGAATAATTAGAATGTTACATAGAGATGTAAGGGAGACAGAAATAAATATTATGGTATAATTTGCGTCACTTTAGACACACTTGATGGTGTGAAATGTATTACTGGATGGTGTAAAACACAGATATTCATGCCCAGGCATCAGGTTGTAGGTATGTACTTTTTTTGCCACGTACTACAGACAGGTGCAGCTTTTGGAATATCTGAGTAGCAGGGGGAGCTTGTCTTGCCACTTTTTGTCCTTTTTGAGATCTTTCATTCAATGGTCTTCTCCTTTGCTCTACTCCTTCAAGGTACTGAGATACATAACATTTTATCATTTCAAGAAAATGTAACAACTATTTAATACACATTGTCTAAAATATTTCAACATTAATATCTTATTCCTAAAGAGGATGTATTTCTGGAGAGGAAGAACTCCAAAAATGAGAACTGCTGGGACTTGGGAAAGCTCTTCGGGGAAAGATTTTACACACTTTCTGTGATCTTTGAGCATACCAGGTAAATTGGCCACCCACTCTGTCTTTTCTTCTAGCCTCAGGGCAATGGTAGATATCAAGCAAGGTGTTGTTCAAGACACAGAGACACCCGCCTTAAGCAGGCAGATTGAAACCTTGGGAACCAGAGCTGGGATATTTAAAAGGAGTCAAAAGGGATTGAAAGACAGATCTTTGTTTTGCCAAGTTCCCTGAAAGAAGTTCTAATATAGTAAGTAGGTTTCCACATTATTAGGGTTTGTGTATATAATGAAGCAAGCTGGTAAGGCTGAGGGTGAGAATTTTCCCTTTAATAAAGTTGGTCAAAACCCTAAAATTAGCACTAGAAATATTCCCCAGATAACTAGAAACAAGATAGTCAAACTTAAGGTATTGGCTTTAATAGTTATCCAACATAAGTTTCCAAGAAAAAACCTGAAACAGTTGTTTCAAGGAATTTGGATCATATAATCTTCTTAAGACCTGTTGTTATGAGGTTTCTATTTGTCAATACAGAGTTATAAAACTGACCTCATCGATATGCACTTTTTAGAACTAAAAGAAATTACATGAAATACAAGTTTTTCTCAACTACATTTGTGAATGTATGCTTGCTACTCTCCCCTAACTAAAGGGTCTTTCTTTTTTTTTTTTAACACACAATGAATAGTAATAAATGAAATTTAAAATGATTTTAATGTCTAAAGTAACATCCTAGACACTAAGTCAACATGAATTGTCTTAATATCAATTGATAAGATATGAATACAACTTTTTAAAAAAGATAGGGGGATGGCTGAGAAATAAATCTATGCTTATACGGTCAATTAATCTATGACAAAAGAGGCAAGCGTATACAATGAAAAAATGACAGTGTCTTACACTCAGATCAATGGAACAGAATACAGAACCCAGAAATGGACCCACAAACGTATGGCCAACTCATCTTTGACAAAGCAGAAAATATCCAATGGAATAAAGACAGTCTGTTCAGCAAGTGATGCTGGGAAAACTGGACAGCAACATGCAGAAAAAAGAACCTGGACCACTTTCTTACACCATACCCAAAAATAAACTCAAAATGGATGAAAGACCTAAACATGAGAGAGGAAGCCATCAAAATCCTCGAGGAGAAAGCAGGCAACAGCCTCTTTGATCTCGGCCGCAGCAACTTCTTACTCAACATGTCTCCAGAGGCAAGGGAAACAAAAGCAAAAATGAACTATTAGGACCTCTCAAAATAAAAAGCTTATACACAGTGAAGGAAACAATCAGCAAAACTAAAAGGCAACCGACAGAATGGGAGAAGATATTTGCAAATGACATATCAGATAAAGGGTTAGTATCCAAAATTTACAAAGAACTTATCAAACTCAACACCCAAAAAACAAATAATCCAGTGAAGAAATGGACAAAGACATAAATAGACACTTCTCCAAAGAAGACATCCAGATGGCTAACTGACACATGCAAAAATACTCAACATCACTCATCATCAGGGAAATACAAATCAGAACCACAATGAGATACCAACTCACGCCTGTCACAATGGCTAACATGAAAAACTCAGGCAACAACAGATGTTGGCAAGGATGCAGAGAAACAGGATCTCTTTTGCACTGCTGGTGGGAATGCAAACTGGTGCAGCCACTCTGGAAAACAGTATGGAAGTTCCTCAAAAAATTAAAAATAGAACTACCCTGTGACCCAGCAACTGCACTACTAGGTATTTATCCAAGGGATACAGGTGTGCTGTTTCGAAAGGACACATGCATCCCAGTGTTTATAACAGCACTATCAACAATAGCCAAAGTATGGAAAGAGCCCAAATCTCCATCGATGGATGAACAGATAAAGAAGATATGAAAAAAAATATAAGAAGATATGGTATATATATATATATACAATGGAGTATTACTCAGCAATCAAAAAGAATGAAATCTTTCCATTAACAACTACATGGATGGAACTAGAGGGTATTATGCTAAGCAAAATTAGTCAGTCAGAGCAAGACAAATATCATATAACTTCACTCATATGAGGACTTTAAGAAACAAAACAGATGAACATAAGGGAAGGGAAGCAAAAATAATATAAAAACAGGGAGGGGGACAAAACATAAGAGACTCTTAAAGATAGAGAACAAACAGAAGGTTGCTGGAGCGGTGGTGGGAGGGGGGATGGGCTAAATGGGTAAGGGGCATTAAGGAATCAATCTACTCCTGTAATCATTGTTGCACTATATGCTAACTAACTTGGATGTAAATTAATTAAAAAATAATAATTTTTTTTAAAAAGACAGTGTCTTAAATAAATGATCCAGGAAAAACTGGACAACTACATGCAAAAGAACGAAGCTGGACTACTTCATTACACCATAAACAAAAATAAACTCAAAATGGATTAAAGACCTAAATGTGAGACCTGAAACCATGAAACTCCTAGAAGAGAACACAAACAGTAATCTTTGACATTGTTCTACAGAAACATTTTTCTAGACATGTCTCTTCAGGCAAGGGAAACAAAAGCAAAAATAAACTATTTGGACTACACCAAAATAAAAAGCTTCCGCACAGCAAAGGAAACCATCAATGAAACAAAAAGGCAACATGCTGAAATGAAAGATGATATTTGAAAATGATCTGATAAGGGTTTTATATCCAAAATATATGTAGAATTTATATAATACCAAAACCCCCAATTAACCCAATTAAGAAGTGAGCAGAGGACTTAAATAGACATTTTTCAAAAGAAGACATACAGACGGCCAACAGATACATGAGGTTCGACATCACTCATCATCAGGGAAAGGCAAATCAAAACCACAATGAGATATCAACTTACACCTGTCAGAATGGCTAGAATCAAAAAGACAAGAAATAACAAGTATTGGCAAGAACTGGAGAAAAAGAAACCTTTGTACACTGTTGGTGGGAGTGCTAACTGATGGAACCACTATGGAAAATAGTATGGACCCACTCAAAAAAAATTGAAAATACAAATATCATGTAATCCAGTAATTCTACTACTGGGTATTTATCTAAAGAAAATGAAAATACTAATTAAAAAAGATATATGGACCCGTATGTTTTATTGCAGCATTATTTACAATAGCCAAGATATGGAAGCAAACTAAGTGTCCATTGACAGATGAATGGATGAAGAAGTATACATACATACATACAATGGGATATTACTCAGGCGTAAAAAATGAGATCTTGGCATCTGTGACAACATGGATGGACCTAGAGGGTATTATGCTAATTGAAAGACAAATACCATATGATTCACTTACATATGGAATCTAAAAACAAAACAAATGAGCAAACAAAAAAAGTAGAAATAGACCCATAAACAGGAAATTGGTGGTTGCCCGAGAAGAGGGGAAGAGGGAGATGGGCAAAATGGGTGAAGGGGACTGAGAGGTCCTGACTTTCAGATAAAAACGCAATAAAATTACAAAAAAAAAAAAAAAGTGTGTGTGTGAGAGAGATGCAGACTGAAAAACTGGCAAAGGTGATAAACCTTGAGTCTAAGGGTCTTAGAGAAAGCTTCTATGTATAAGCTGTAGCACTGAGAAAAATAAATTTCAAATGGAATGCAGGAAACACTTTGAATTTGGATACAGTGATCAAAAGACCTCTCTTTACATCCTCTCAGATAGGTCTCAAATAATAGGAATGGATACATTATGACAAAACATTAATGAGATGTACTGGCTAGTCACATGAAGGCTGTACCTGTGCAAAAAAATTACAAATATCTTCGGTAGTGTGTACATAACTCTATTACTCAGCCTGATTTCCCTCCTGGGTCCTCTTGTTTGTCTTGGAAAACATGCAAACAAAGAGGTCAAGTGCAGGATCCATCTTAACCCTTAAAGGGGAGAGAGGCAAGGTGAATGGCTTAAGTTTAAAACCCAGGAAGGTGTATTCCCACTGAGTACTCCCCAAGCTGGGTGATTCCATTTACAATCATCTTCCATCTCAACAAAATATCATATGGCATACTTCTGATGGTTGTACTTCATAAATCTTTGGGGTGATTTCTTTTAAATCCAGGTTTCAAAGCACTTCTAAGAAAGAGTCTGTTGTTTAATTACCTGCCTTGATTCCTTTGTCTGATCCAAACTGTTACAAGCAGATAAGCAAGCATATGATGCCAAAGATACAAAAGACATGATCTGAATGGCGGAAAGTGGGCCCCACATCTAAACCAGAAATTCACTGCTTAGAGCCCCTGTGAACGTCGAGCACAATATGAATCAACACATGAAGCTTCACTTTCTTTTATTGTTAATCCTTCACTTTCTAGATAGGGAAGATTATTTTGTTATAGCAAAAATAGGATAAAAATGTTCAAAAGAAACCTGGACAGGTGCTGAGACTAAAGCACTCATTAATGCCTTCATGAAATAATCCTATTTCTCAAAATACAGAATGAGAAAAGCCTCTATATAGTCACAGTAATGCATAGTAGGAAATCATTACCAGCTAAATGAGAGCTCTAATGTAGAATATGGAGAAAATCAGGTGCTATCTGATTTTCTATCTGAACATTAGAAAGTCTCATTTAGGAATCAATTCTCGGTGCCATCTGTATAAGACAGTCTTAATTTGGCATAACATTATTCTGTCTGTTATACACCTGCTTGTTCCCTGGACTATGAAAGGAAAATAGCAATTTTTCAAGCATAATAATCCTAATATCTTTTTAATTAATATAGATATTGAAATTAAAAAAAATAAAACTCAGCTATATGCCAGTAGCATGTCAGATATTTCAGAGAATAAGGTACAGTATTCATAACCGCTTGGATTATTTTGGATTATCCAAAACAATTTTGTTGAAAAAATGCAAACGGTTTTTTTGAAAGGAATCTTCTTGCAAAGCCATTAAGATAACATGGATATGAAGGTACGTTACAGAAAAATACAGGAAGATCCAATGTCATCAATAAGATTCATGCATCTACATTTCTAGATATTACCTGGAGACAGCATCAATTAATCTTTTTTATGAACCTTAATTTTTTTTATTCTCTCATGATTATCAATTTTTAAAGAACACAAGAAACATTGAGTGAAGGGTAAAATTTAGGCTGTTATGGTCATTTTCTTTACCTCAATGATCAACCTGTAAAATCATTGAAAATTATAAATTGAAGAACTAACACAAGTTCTGCATTCGACTCAACGATGATAGCCAAAACCTAATAATATTTATAGTGAATGGCTTAAAAGGGGGAAAAAATAAACTATCCTTCCCCCCAAATTCTAACTAGTTTCTGACATACCAATTATGTTCTAGCAATTGCTTGCTATACCTTTAATCATCATAAATATTTATAACAAGGACAATGTCCTCAGGCTTTTGATTGAGATTTTAAATTGCCCTCTAAGTAATTAACTGCTAAAATTACCCATTTGTCTAAAATTGATATTATGCTAAGAAACAAACCATTAGTTAATAGTGAATATTTATTTCACAATGTCATGTTGAGAACAGATATATTTTGTGGGCAAAATAGCAAATGATTCTAGAAATTTAGTTAACATTGACAATTTTTGTTATGAGTTTATTTTTTGTTGTGAGTTTACTATTATTTTTTTGTTATGAGTTTACTTCAGTATTTACCAGGAATATACATCAAGAAAGATAAACTTTAACAGATGTTTTGCTGAGAATTAGCATAAAATTACTGTAGAATTCCATGCCTTATTATGAAATCACAAATTAAGTATCATTCCAGTTGTTCTTTTCTCTTTCATTTTTCAATGATCTATCATGTTTGTAATGCTTAAAATTGTATCTGATTCACATTAAAGAACAATCTCAATTCTTAGGTACATGACATCCCACAGTATTACTGTAAACAAGGATATATGAAATCTAAACAAAAATATTCACATTTTTAGAATCCAAGACAAATGCTTTACATATATTTTTATGCTGCCCAATAATCAAACTAAAAGTCAAAATTGCCAGATTTAGAAACAAAAAGGTCTGATCACTGTACTTTCCTTCTGTTCCCTGCAATGAATATTCAGTATCTACAACATTCCAAACATTTAATGATCTACAAGCTATTTAGGTAAACACAGAGCTCTGGAGTTACTAAAGAATATGCTCTTTTAACATAAAAGTGGATCTCACCTGGTTTTCCCATCTCCTTAAATTTATAAAGAACCATTACAAGGTCTTATTTTAGCTCAACTGTTTTTTTTTTAAATTAACATCTCAGCCTTATGAACAGCTGTTAACTTAGTAAATATTATTCTTATGCTCTTCATTTTGCATTTATAGATTTAAGTGACAATAAATATCACAACGTGAAAAAAATGCATTAATGTATCAAACAGAAATACCTGTGAGACATCTGTCACTATGTCACAGTCAGACTACTTTGAGAATAATTTCACCTGCAGTGCAGATCCTAAATGTAACCCTGGAGGAGGGCATTGTGTCTAAGCAGGTGAAGAAAAGCCAGTGCATAATTAGGTGAGTGGCCTCCCATGGAAACCAACATGGTAATAAGGGCCGACTGCTTCCGTGCATGGCAATTCAGATGCCAAAACACAGGCATTAACAAGCTGCATTCTATTTTTTAACTTCCCACACCCTCAGAGAAGATAAGAGTACTATCTTCAATATGAAAATGATGATAAAACTATGTGACTGAGTGCATATAAAGTTAAATAATAAGCTACTTACAGTAATTTAATGTATTAATCATGTAGTGTAGGGAGAAGAACATTGGACAGAGTCAAAAAACCTTTTCTAGGATACTAATCCTGGAAGGAGCTTGCCTGGCTATAGCAGAATCACTCAGAGGTATTTTTCCTTTTTAATTTTACCAACATTAACATTTAAATTATTATGACTATGTAAATATTATTTAGACCTGAGCCATTTAGTTTACTATGAATACTTTTACCCCCACCCCCACCCCCACACAATAATTTGGTTTTCCTGGTGTTACTGATGATCTAGTTCTTTTGTTTATTGGTTTGTTTTCCTTTGGTTAGTTTTCTTTGCAGTTAGTGCTAATTCAACACCAAACTCTTTTCCCATCTCATAAATCTTCTCAAACACATTAGGTATTTTACCTAACAATTTCCTCTTCTTGGAAATCTCTCCTGGAAACCCCTGACCTGCTCCAACTGGACCAGTGGATTACTCTCCCAGACTAATGCATAACTGTCATCCTGGGATTCTTTTCAGCATTGTCCTGAAAACCTCCTGCATCTCTCTCTGTGGTAGCCTCTGTTTCTTGGTTTCTTTGTCTTCTCTGCCTTGGTTTATACCCTGAATTCTAGTGGAGTACATCCTCAAGTAGCTTCCTGAGAAAGGATGCAAAGCTGGGCATTATGTTCAACTTTTTGAACATCTGAAAATAATTACTTTACCTTCACAATTGATAGTTTGTATAGAATACTAGGTTGAGAGAATAATTTTATTTATTTATTTTTTTAAAGTAAGCTCTAAACTCAATATAGGGCTTGAAATCATGATCATGAGATCAAGAGTCACATGCTCTACTGACTGAGCCAGCCAGGCTCCCTGAGGGAATAATTTTAAATACGAACTTTCAAGCCACTGTCCCACTGCTGTCTCCCTTCCAGTGTTGCTGCTGAAAAGGCTAAGGCCACTATAATTCTATCACAGTAAAGCCGTTTCCTTTTGTAGGATTTTTCTTCAAAACCAGCATTCTAAAATTTTGCAATAAGGAATCTTATTGTCAGTTTATTTTCATTAAATATTATGGGCATTTAATGGACCCTCTTAATCTTGAAATTCACATCCTCCACAGCTGGAAAAAGTGTAGTTGAATGACTATTACTTTGATGATTCCTCCTGCATATTTTCTCCAATTATTCAGAGGTTGGATCCCCTGGACTGGACCTCTAATTTTTTTTTTGATACTTTCTTTCTCATTTTTCAGATCTGTGCTTTATACTCTATTTTCTGGAAAACTTCTTTACCTTTATCACCCATGTTTTTTTGTTATTTTTTATGTCTTTCATCATATTTGTTTAAGGCTTATGTTTGAGAGGCAGAGAGAGTGCGTGCATGCATGCAAGTGGAGGAGGGGCAGAAACAGAGGGAGACAGGATCCAAAGCTGGTTCTGCACTACCAGCACAGAGTGCAACACAGGGCTCAAACTCATAAACTGTGAGATCATGACCTGAGCCAAAATCAAGAGGCAGACACTCAGCTGACGGAACCACTCAGGCACCACTCTGTCATCATATTGTTAATTTCTAAAGCAACCTTCTGTTCACTAAGTTCCTTTTTTAAAAAAATAACTTATCATTCTTATTTTATAGATATACTATAGTTCTTCTACATCTTTGAGAGTATTGATAATTTTTTGATGTCTTCTTTACAATCTTTCTCTAATTTAATGCACACAACTTTGCTTCCTCCAAGTTACTTATGTCAAAGGAGGTCTTTGCTGTAGAGTTGCCTGGATTCTTTAGGTCTGTTCTCTTAGACTGATCAGATTCTTCACAAAAGACACTTCCAATTTTCAACCTTGAAGCATGGGTCTGACACCTATTTTTTGAAGCGCCACAGGCCAGACCCTGTCTCTCATGCTCTTCCCCATCCCCACCTACTGGCCCAGCCCCTGTCCACAGTGATCACCCCACTGGCAGAGTGAAGAGCAGCAGAGGCAGGCTGTAAGTCTGTGAGAGGGTGACATGCCAGGGTTGTTAGCAAGCACACATGTCCTCCACAGGTAAAGCCATGCAGGGTCACAGGGAGAGCAAGGGGACACTGTGGATCATGGGAGGCAACCTGGGCTCTCAGCACTGGGTCTGAGCAAATGCCCACCTCTTCCTACTTAAAGGAATTTTTAAATATTATTCTGAATTTGGAAGAGAGGAGAGAATATATATACATTTAAAGCTTTGCAGGTGACTCTGCCATGGAGCCACGTTTGAACCTCTAATTTTAAATGACTACTGAGGTGTCCCGTACACGTAAATATTTCGAGAAGTAAGACTGTCCAGTACATTTTGGCAAATCCTCAAGGAGCCAAGATTTCTTTTTTTTAATTAATTAATTAATTGATTGATTAATTAATTAATTTATTTTTCAATGTATGAAATTTATTGTCAAATTGGTTTCCATACAACACCCAGTGCTCATCCCAAAAGGTGCCCTCCTCAATACCCATCACCCACCCTTCCCTCCCTCCCACCCCCCATCAACCCTCAGTTTGTTCTCAGTTTTTAAGAGTCTCTTATGCTTTGAAAGAGCTGAGATTTCAATAGCTATGTGTAAAGGGATACTATACATCAATACATTTTGCTGACTTTCAGTTATTCAAAATGGTATAAGAAGAGGTAAATCACATTACAGGCAAAAATGTAGTGAGGCATCAATCTGTGATCACATCAAGCAACTTCTGAGTATATATAATTCCTGCTCTATATGACTAATATCCAGACTCACTGTGTATGTTCCGTCCAATTTCTGTGACATTATTTCTATTCTGACTGCACAATGAATACACCATTAAGTTTCTCACCACAGCCTAGGAAGGCACTAACTATTAAACCATGTTTACTGCCATGGCACAACAAGGGCTAGGAATAGGTAGCAAACACTAGGTATTTGAAGAACAACGAATGACCATGGAATAAAAGAAGAGCTTGCAAAACTTGGATAAGAGTTGTTGAAACATGATTTCAAGTACATACTAGTTGCTGAAAAATGGCAACCTAGAAGTCAAGTTCCTCGAGACCACTAGGAGATAAAGGAAAAATAAAATGTAATGGAAAAAGCAGAACTTACAAATGCCACAAAAATTACCAGTGACACTGGCCTGAGTATGGTGAACATGGTGATGCTTTGTGGAATAAGCTTTTTTCTTTGTTTCACCAACAAAAATTTCCACCAATACTTAGCTCATAACTAATGACACACAGAGGGTTGATAAGAAAACCAAGCAAGAATAATAAAAATCCAGTGATGTCACGGTTCTTTTTGAAAAGGTTCAGTCAGCTCTTTAATCTCAATCTTGTCACTGAACTTGGAAGTCAAGAAGTCAAAGTTTGCTCAGAGTAGCTGTTGATTTTCACTGAGATTGGCAGGCTCAGCCCCCTAGAGCTGAGCCCCCTGGGTCCCCTAGAGCTGAAGGTCTCACTAATTGGGTTCTCTACAGATCCCCAGGGTTAAAGTAGGAAACAAGAGTAAGGATGTATTGTACTATTGGTTTTGAACCTAATCATCCCTAAGAAGAGAACATTTAATGTGTAAATAAGAGAACTTAAAATGTTTAAATGTTTAGGAAAAAAACCAAAATTATGTTCATGTTATGATATTAATGTTTGGAGTTGGACTTAAACATGGCCAAGATTGACGAAACGAGTCTTTCCATCTGTTAAAATTTCTTCCCCAATTTAAGACTAAATAATTGTTTATGTCAACGGATACTGATTTTGAAGAAAAATTAACAAAGAATTTAAATTATTTATCTATCATAAATATCTAAGATAAATTATTTATCTATCAATAAAACAAAAAACAACAAAAAAAGAGCTATATGAAACAACAGACTATATTGATTCTATTATTTATTCTATTATTTGTCTAAAACCATATTGATTCTATTATTTGTCTAAAACACAATGCTATTTCAGAATTGCTACAAGTTCCTGCATTTTAAAATTATACAACATAGGGGTGCCTGGATGGCTCAGAGATGAGCGTCTACCTTCGGCTCAGGTCATGATCTCACAATCAGAGCTTACGTTGGGCTCTGTGCTGACAGTTCAGAGCCTGGAGCCTCCTTCAGATTCTCCCTCTCTCTCTGCCCCTCCCCCCAGTCACACTCTGTCTCCCACTGTCTCTCAAAAACGAATAAACGTTAAAAAATTTTTTTAATTAAAAAAGTTATACAACATAACTGGCCACCATAAAAATCATCATTAATACCACAAATATTAACAATCACCTACAACGTATTAAAAATAAGAAAATCAACATTAGAAAAATAGATAATATATAAGAACAGGCAATGTAATTACAAATAGTCAAGATCTTAACATGTGAAAAGATACTTGATGTCACTAGCAGCCAAGAAAACTCTAACATAAAAGCTTTCCAATTTTACTTATCAGAATGGCAAAAATTAAAATGATTGGTTATGGTCAATGCTCATGAGAGTAAAGAAAAACAGTCCTCCTATAGTTTACAAACTTGTGGGCAAATGTTCCTGTCAAATTCATTAAAACTGAAATCTTGTCTCTTAGTAAAGAAAATCCATTAACTAGATATATAAAAGAAGTAAGAATGTAAAGGTTTCATACTATTATTTACCCTAGAATTCATTACAATAGCAACATTCTAGAAACAAGCCAAGATCCATGAATAAGAAACAGTTGAAAATTATGGTTTTTTTCATACTATGGACTCATATGCAGTTTTCAGGAAGATTAAACTACAATCATACATTGATTTTAAAGGATATCCATGATACATATTTTAAAAAGACATACAATAACATGTTATTTTTATAGAGCAAAATAAACACACACAAAATACCATACGTGCATATATATTTTTATAAGCAAAGAGAAAAGTACAAAAGAAACATGCCTGCTGCAAAGAGCGGTGTCAATAGATAATGCCTAGGAAGGAATGGGCAGAATTTTTCTTTACATACATCCATATCACTCCATTGATTCTCAGGATCATGAAAGGTAGTCATTTGAATTACAGAATGTGAGCACATCATTAAACCTTCATATATAACTTTGGTATCTTCTGACGCTCTCACAGATGTCAAGAAAGAATCTCCTATTTGAAGCATGAAATTTTGAAACAATTTCCAAGATGGGTGCTAGGTCAGATGTTAGAAAAACTTAGTTCTTTTGACACACAGCAATCCAATTTGTAATAAAAGAAATGAAGGAGAGCAGTAGGAAACTGTTATCTGTTTGTACATACAAATAAAAAAAATATGTACTATGAACCCACCATAACGTTTTGGATCATAGTATTTTGTACTGAAACTTACTGATACTTTAGTATGAAGTTCTAAGGGAGAGCTACCTGAAACTCTCTTCTCTTAAAAACAGTGTTAAAACAGCATTCCAGTGGATCTCACTTATTATTAGCATGAAACAAAAATAGAATTAAATCTAAATATTCCAGTGAAAAGACTTAATGTTTAAACATAGTTTCCAATCACTCAAGAGAGCACTAACCATGGTTTACTTCAATATCACTTCTCTTTACACAACAATTTTTTTTAAGTTATGGTAGAGAGATTAGACTTTGATGAAAAAAAAATACACATGAAGAATGCTAACCACTGGCTTAAAAAGATCTTTTCCTACCTTCACATTATCTGGATGCAGCCCCCCAGGGTGCTTGTCCATGTACTGACATAAATCAGTGTGCTGGAAGAAAAAGGGGAAAATGTATTAACATCCCTCTGGCTATAACATGATGAATCAATATTTTTCTACTTCAAAGTCACTACTGCCTTCTGAACAAAGCAAATATAAGACAAGTGGGTGGATTTTTTCTTTGTATGTAGCCGAATGCTTCTCCGCCCTCTCGTTTTTAACCACAATTGAATCATTACCTTTATCTTTAGGCTCTGTTTTGTATTACACATATCTGTGTATTAGAAGGTATCCATGTCCATAATTTAAGTGCCTAATTTCCTCCTCATTGAAAATATATTTTTTAGCAAAACAAAACAAAACAAAACTTAACTGTAAATATGGGTACCATACCTGAAAAAAACTAAACCAAAACACATACACATAACACACACTAAACCAATTACATTGCCAATTATCTTGTATTTTTCAAGTGCAAATGCAGGTTATGATTATTTATTTTGTATGAGATGAGAAACTACAAATATATCATTCTAGCAAAATTAATCACTATTTACTTAAAATTCTCATAACTATATTCATTAAAAAATAATTTTCAGGTTTCCAGAACTCCTGAATGTATCTGCCAAAATATATTTTTAAATGAATAGAAACACTTTCAAAATTATAAATTAAGACAAATATATCAGGTATAACTTTTTTTAAAGTTTTTATTTAAATTCCACTTAGTTAACACAGAGGGTAGTATTAGTCTCAGGTGTAGAGTTTAGTGATTCAACCTTTACATAAAACAGCCATGCTTATCACAGCATGTAACTTAAAAGGAATATCTCTAAGTAACATTTTTTGCTGTTACTCTTTTAAAAATATCCCCAGCTCAATTTGCCTACAACTGTATTTATTTTCATCTTAATGCTTCTTATGTTTATATAATGAATTATATAGAAATTTGAAAAAACATGTAGAGTTGCTATTCCAATTTTTCTTCTCTTATTAGAGGGTACTATAAGATTTATAACATTGAAACATTTTATCATTCTGGAAAAGCCACTGAACATTAGTATTTATACCCTATTATCAAGCTTCAATTATTGAAGAATTTAGAGTTTATGTTATATTCAAGAATCTTGCTACAGTCATGGTAACAGGTCAGACTCCTTTATTGCATGCCAGGTTGGTACTGCTGAGGATACAGAACAAAATTTAGCATGCATTGATTATTCACTGTGCACTTCTTGAGCCTTTCTTGTGTTCCAGGCACTACACTAGTCACTAAAGACACAGAATTAAATTAAACAGTTGCAAAAAGAAAAAACAAAAACAAAAGCAAAAGCAAAAAAAACCCCAAAAACAAAAAAACAAAACAAAACAAAAAAACCCAGACATGCCGATAATTACAATAAAGTATGTTATATATTATTTTAAGAACAGTACTGGGTAATGTTTGAGGGCATAGTAAGGGGAATTTATTGTGGTGTAGAGACTTTGGAAAAGTCTCTCAAAGAAGTTACACTTGAATAGAGAATGAAAGAAGCCAACTGAAGGGCAACAGGACAGAAGAAATGCTCTTAGATATGTTCTAAGACAATATTGCCTTTATCTTAGACCATATCAAAGGTGTTTAGCTTCCAAATCAAAGTCAAACTCCATGAGGACAGAAACTATGTTTAATTTGGAAATTATTGCCTCTTTGGCCCAACAAAATGTCAAACACAGAGAAGAGCTTAATACAGGTGGAAATAGTTTTACATATAGTATAGCTTACTTAAAAAATACTCTAAAAGATAATTATGAGTTCCATGGAGTTTTTCCTGAGTGACTATATAAAAGTTTGATATCATGCATTTACCAAACTGAGGAATGAATTCTGGTTCCCAAATTGCCATTCTGTAACTCCATATTGTTAATTCCTCTCTCCTTTCGAATATGGCTAACACCTCCCTTAAAGAAGACTTCTGAAGAACAAATAAAATAGTACATGAGATAGGGACACCTGGGTGGCTCAGCTGGTTGAGCGACTGACTTCAGCTCAGGTCATGATCTCACGGTTTGTGAGTTTGAGCCCCTCGTCGGACTCTGTGCTGACAGCTCAGAGCCTGGAGCCTGCTTCGGATTCTGTGTCTCCCTCTCTCTCTCTGCCCCTCCCTTACTCATGCTCTGTCTCTCCCTGTCTCAGAAATAAATAAACATTAAAAAAAATAGTACATGAGAAAGTACTTTTCACCTATAAAATGATATACAAAAATAAGGTATCATTTAAAATATTGCCTATTATATAACAGAATCCACAGAGGAAGAACTGTATCTAATTTGTTCACTGCTTCACACACAACAAATAAAATGAGAAAGTATATCAATAATTATATATCCATGACATGTTAAAAATTCCTAATAAAAAATATAAAATCTCAGGCGCCTGGGTGGCTCAGTCAGTTGGGCATCTGACTTCTGCTCAGGTCATGATTTCACAGCTCATGAGTTTGAGCCCCGCATCAGGCTCTGTGCTGACAGCTTGGAGCCTGGAGCCTGCTTTGGATTCTGTCCCTCTCTCTCTGCTCCTCCCTCGCTCATACTCTGTCTCTCTCTCCTTCAAAAATAAATAAACATTAAACATTTTTTTAAATGTAAAATCTCAGTTTACAAAACAAGAAAATCCAATTCATGTTATTTCCAAGATATAATCTAGAAACCATAAGCAACAAAAACTTTGAAAATAAAAAATGTTATATTTTATTTTATACTTCATACTTACATATTTATATTGTTATTTATATGGATAATATTAATAAAAAAGAATCATATCAATGTAAATATCAGACATAATAGAATTCAAGGAAAATGTATTAAACATTATGTACTTAACAACATGGCATACCAATATATACCAAAAGTTGGTAGAAATAAAAGAAGAAACTGATAATTTCACAAAATCTTCAGGGGCTTAGCTTACTTAGTTCAAGGATCAACAAACAGAATTTACCAGAAAAAAAAAAAAAGGAAGGTTATAAGGAATATGAATAACACAATTAAATAGCGTGTTTACTTTTGTGCCCAGTAAACTCATGCTACACGTTTTTTAAATAAGAATGGCATACTCAAAAACTTAATGTATTAGACACAGATAAAGACTTAAAAGTTAGAAAGCAGAAGTCATATTCTCTTCCCACAACTAAATAAAATTAACATCAAAATGTACTGTATTTCATCAACCCTACGACCTACAATTCTTTTTTATCTCTGACCTTGGAACAACAGCATGAATCTCCTATTTTCCAGGCAGTATTTGGACTACAGTTGTCATTGCCTGTGTTAGAGCAAACATTTTAGTTTCCTTTATTTGAGGAATTATTTGTAACTCTGATGGCATGGGTCATCAACAAGAAATGTAAGGACCATCTGAGGGTAAAATATGGAAGCATGAGATGTAACTGTTATCCTCAGATGGTCCTTACATTTCTTGTAAACCATTTATTAAAAAATTTCAGGTAAGATTTTATGAAAAGTGCCAAAATTAATATCTGTAGGGCTCTTTTAGTGGGCATGAAAAACTCTGATAAGAAAGCACTAAATCACAGTTTAATTGAGCATTTTTATTTTTCTTCCTAGTACATCAAGGAATGTTTCTTCTAGTCAATGGGGTCTTAAGTTCCATGACAGCAGGGATAAAATAAAAATGGAGAAAATCAGTTAAAGGGAGAGAATAAGAAAAGGAGGAACAAAGAAAATCTATTTTTCTAGAAATTAAAAAAAAATTAAAAAACCCCAAAATGTTTAAATTATTTAAAAATGAAAGATAGTGAGATACAACATAAATTTCAAAGCAATGGAAAATGGCCATAGTATTACTGAACAGGGTCAGGGACATTTAAACCTTTGCCCAAAGCAATCTACATATTCAATGCAATCCCTATCAAAATAACACCAGTATTCTTCACAGAGCTAAAAGGAACAATCCTAAAATTTATATGGAACCAAAAAAGACCCCGAACAGCCAAAGCAATCTTGGAAAAGAAAACCAAAGCTAGAGGCATCACAATCCTAGACTTCAAGCTGTATTACAAAGCTGTAATCATCCAGACAGTATGTACTGGCACAAAAACAGACACTCAGATCAATGGAACAGAATAGAGAATCCAGAAATGGACCCACAAACGTATGGTCAACTCATCTTTGACAAAGCAGAAAAGAATATTCAATGGAATAAAGGCAATCTCTTCAGCAACCGGTGCTGGGAAAACTGGACGACGACATGCAGAAGAATGAACCTGGACCACTTTCTTACACCATATACAAAAATACTCAAAATGGATGAAAGACCTAAACCCAAGACAGGAAAAATCAAAATCCTTGAGGAGAAAGAAGGCAACAATCTCTTTGACCTTGGCCACAGCAACTTCTTATTCAACATGTCTCCAGAGGCAAGGGAAACAAAAGCAAAAATGAACTAGTGGGACCTCATCAAACTAAAAAGCTTCTACACAGCAAAGGAAACAATCAGCAAAACTAAAAGGCAACTGACAGAATGGGAGAAGATATTTGCAAATGACATATCAGATAAAGGGTTAGTATCAAAAATCTATAAAGTACTTATCAAACTCAACACCCCCCCAAAAAAATTATCTAGTGAAGAAATGGACAAAATACATGAATAGACACTTCTCCAAAGAAGACATACAGATGGCCAACAGACACATGAAAAAATGCTCAACATCACTCATCATCCGGGAAATACAACATAAGTAAATCTATTAATGTGAACTTCTAAAATTAACAAAGAAGTGGAATGGTGTAGGGTACAAAATTTTCACAGTATTATATATCTGACATTTAGATTTAATGCTAATTTTGTATAAATAAGATTTATTACATGCTGATTTTGCATAATAAATAAGACAAGGTCTCTGCTCTCATAAAGCTTATATTCTGTGGATTGTACATACTTGTGAATTATTTTAATTTTTTTCCAAAAGACATATTGAAGCTTGTTGCTTAAAATGTTAAAAATTCCACA
Organism: Felis catus; assembly: GCF_018350175.1. NCBI lineage: Eukaryota > Metazoa > Chordata > Mammalia > Carnivora > Felidae > Felis > Felis catus. The sequence continues at coordinate 94,630,264 of NC_058369.1, read as the reverse complement.
TGAGTGAAATCATACAGTATTTGTTTTTCTCTGACTTATTTTGGTTAGCATAATACTCTCTAGCTCCTTCCATGTAGTTGCAAATGGCCAACTATATCTCACAATAGATATATGTATCTTACAACTTCTTTATCCATTCATCAGTAGATGGAATTTAAGAAACAAAACATGAACATAGTGGGAAACAACAGAGAGAGGCAAATCATAAAACAGACTCTTACCTATGAAGAACGACCTGAGGGTTGCTGAAAGGGAGGTGGGTGGGAAGATGGGTAAAATAGGTGATGGGGATCAAGGATGAGCACTGGGTGTAATAAGTACATGATGAATCACTAAAATCTATACCTGAAACTAATATTATACTGTATGTTAACCAATGGGAATTTAAATAAAAACTTGGAATAAAAATAAATAAATAAAGCTAAAAAACAAACAAACAAACAAACAAACAAACCTATGAGGAAGGAAACATATCAGGAGTGGGGGGAAAATATTCCTGATCCTCAACACACACAGATATCCTTCTAAGTATATAACCAATGACATTAGCATTATGAATTGCAGGAAGGAGGCTTCTCCAAAATGAAGTGTTGGGAAACTTTTTACATTTATTCATTTAAATTCAACTTAGTTAACATGCAGTGTAGTATTGGTTTCATAAAGAATTTTCCAAACCTTCTAAATTTCAAAACTCATATTTCCTTAGATGTATGGCATCAAAATGTGTGTGTGTCTGCATATATATCACATGCATATACACATGGCTGTCTAGCTGTATAACCTTGGGCAGGTTAGATAACCTCTATATATCAGAATCTTCTTGTGTATAATGAGAATTATCCTAATACACCCACCTCAAATGGATAATATGAAAATTAATGATTAAAAATCATAATGGTTTCAGAATACTACCCAGCACATAGTAGATGCTACAGATGGTGATGATGATGATGATGATGATGATGATGATGATGATGATGATTTTATGTAGTGTGTTTACAATAGTGGGGGTTTGGGGAGGATTACAATTAAAAATGGAATGATAAATACGGTCAGAAAACTGGAACTCCTAGGGGTAGCACTGCATCCTTATTATGTTCTTCCTGTCTATTTAACCAGACATTCCTATTCACACTCCACCACTCTCTATACACAGCCAGTGAGACTACATCTAGCCAATATGCAATGAACCTCAGACTGCTCTGGGTGATCAGGGGCAAGACTCTGCAGAATCTCGGATGGAAAAAGAAAGAAGAGATAGTACAAGGTACCACTTTGTACCTTAGCAAACTTCTGTTCTACCTGCATTAAAAATGGTTTATCCACGGGATACAGGTGTGCTGTTTCGAAGGGACACATGCACCCCCATGTTTATAGCAGCTCTATCAACAATAGTCAAAGTATGGAAAGAGCCCAAATGTCCATCGATGGATGAATGGATAAAGAAAATGTGGTATATACATACAGCGGAGTATTACTCACAATTAAAAAGAATGAAATCTTGCCATTTGCAACTATGTGGATGGAACTGGAGGGTGTTATGCTAAGTGAAATTAGTCAGAGAAAGACACATATCATATGACTTCACTCATATGAAGACTTTAAGAGACAAAACAGATGAACATAAGGGAACGGAAATAAAAATAATATAAAAACAGGGAGGGGGACAAAACAGAAGAGACTCATAAATATGGAGAACAAACTGAGGGTTGCTGGAGGGGTTATAGGAGGGGGGTGGGCTAAATGGGTAAGGGGCATTAAGGAATCTACTCCTGAAATCATTGTTTCACTATATGCTAATTTGGATGTAAATTTTAAAAAAGAAAAAAGAAAATTAAAAAAAAAGAAAAAATCGTTTCTTCTCTCTCTCCCTACCCCTCCCTCCCTCCCTCTCTCTGTTTTAATACATAGTATCATGCTTGGATCTTCATTAGATGTGCCTAACTTACAAATTTCATTACATCTCTTCTTTCTCATTTCTCTCTTTAGTTCCACCCATTGGATTATAGGACTCTTATCTTTGCACTGGTCCAGAAATACAATACTAAAGTTAACAATAATGCTAGAAGGTACTTCTTTGTCATTCCATTTTTTAAAGTCATCCTAGGTTTAAAGAGAAGGCTCTTATGGCATATGACCAACAGATCAGTATCCCCTAATGAGACACGGATAATCTCAGATTCATCTGGCTTGATCTCTGGCTATTTCTTATTCTGATACTAAAAGAAGCAGGTCACTTAGACTAGATGCCTGGTGAATGAAGATTACACAAATTCCTCTTCACCCTCCCATCTCTATCTTGGCTCTTGGCTGACACTCCTCTTTCCCTCACTACATTATGCCTCACCTCATGTTGCAACACCTCCCTCTATTCAATCCATCACTGCTGCTGTTCTTCAGGGTAATGCCTTTAGAAGCACTTGTGTTTGATAGGTGTATACCTGAATACCTAAGAACACTTCATCAATCTTCCATGTAGTGGATGGTTTTAAATGAAGCTACCAAGTATGGCTAGACTTACAGACCAAGCAGGAGACACAGTGAGAGCAGAAAAGGCTCCAAAGGCTCAGTCCCCACACTAGCATATATTTCTTTCAAAATGAGTTTCCTCCTTCCTCACTGTCAATTACCCATCAGGTACCATTTACTTGGTTATTAACATAGGCGTCTCTGGGAACACATAGCTGAAATCCTAACACCCTGAACAATAAATGCTCTCTGTAAAGGAGTTTGCCATTTTTGTAATTTGGGTTTTCCCATACTGATTTGATTACTTGGTGGCTGGATCACTTTAGAAGGCAGGAGAAAAATCTCCCTTTATAAAAAGGCAGGATATAGGAAGACCACAACAAATTGGAAAGACTTTTTATTCATAAGCACTTTGACACAGTAGAGCCTCTATTAATTTCAATCATATGTAGACCTGGGAACTGCATCACTAGCAGCCATGAGATTTAAAGGGAAAGACATGAAAGAAAACTACAAAGATAAATTATGGATATAACGACCATTTCAAAACAGGCCCAAGTGGAGAAGAGACCTTTAAAAGAGGACAGGGAAGAGAGGCCAGCCAGAAGAAAAGACGAGAAACAAGCTGGAGTATGAAACTCAGCTCTTCATATTTTCCACTCTCCAGCCCTTACTCTGTTTGAAACTGACTTTGGCTCAGGAGAAAGCAGCACTATCCCTCCACTGAGATCCACTGGGAAAAAGGTTCTCTGGAAACCACAAACTCAGACACTTCTTGCACATGAAATGTTACCTATTCCAGGGCAGAAACAAGTACAAGTCAACTGTGAAGTAGGCTTCACCATTCGGTATGTGCTTACGTTTCTTTTTAAACAACATATTAGCCATGAAGTGGGGTCTTCCAATTGCTAGATTCTCAAATAGTCAAGACATCAAGTCCTTCAGAGAAATTATGTTTTAGCATTAGCACTGGCTTTCAGACTGAGCTTTCCTCCTCAAAAAGAAATCCAAATAAAGCCCCTTCCCAAACACATGCATTTGTTTCCATTTTCCTATAATGTTAAGTATAGTGTCCACTATATTTGGCAGCTAATTTTGATGTTCTTCAGAAGCACTGCCAAAATATGACGTTGAAAATAGCACAACCCTATTTTTAGCACCTAGGCTAAAAATAAGGAAGTTTTTCCACGGGGATAACCAACAGAAATCCTCATTTTTAAGTTATGTTAAGTTTAGCCTCCACAGCCTTTGCTTCTGTTTCCTTTACTTTTCCATTTTAATAGTGAGAGGAGAGTCAGTATATTTAAGCCTGGTATAATTTTTACAACATTAAAAAAAAAACCTACTTCACAAGAGTAAGAATATGAAAAGATTCCATAAGATAATGACAACTTCTGAATTTCTTTATTCTTCAGGGATAGGCTTACTTTATGTTTAAATGCCAAGGTTCAGCTATAGTTGCATTTTGAAATTAATGAAAGTTTGATTTTATAAAACAAAAAAAAGTGAGAAGATGATAAAGAAAAAAGATGGGATTTGTTAACAACTAGTTGATAAACATGTGCAAGTTGGAAGCATAAAAATATAGATAGAGCTCTCCTCTCCCTGACTGTTGATTATTTACGAAGCTCTCTCGTCCTCATCAGTCTGATTCTAGACACTCCAATTTCTTCCACGTAAGTGACTCATTATAAAGAGCCTTTAAATAATACTGACTGGTAAGAGGTCACATTAAAAAAACTCGCAAATTTCAAAGAACAAGAGCAATTATTTCCACTCTTTGGTGATAGTGCATGTGGTCCCCAAATTAATGGCTACAACAGTAACTGCCAGTGTGACCAAGACAATGACTATGGCAGATGTTTACTTGTGATGCTTACTCTATTACTGGCTAATGTCACCTTCATTACCATTGTCCCATATCTTAAACACACCACAGGCATTCTAACTAAAACCACACTTGAAGGGTAGCTGTGAACTTTGGTAGAACTGTCATTTTAGTTTTTTAATCTATTTCACCTGCAGCTCATTAACGTCACGTAATTCACTGGGGAATAGTTGCTGCTGGAGGCAACTGAAGAAAACAGAGAAGTTGAGCCCTCCTTTCTTTTACAGCAATCAATGCCATTCTCCTCTAGCTATAATCTCTGTTTTAATCAGCCTACATTGCTGTAAGAATTAATACATCAAATTACTGAGCAGGTAGTTTCAAACTGCTCTGATATGAAGTCCACAGGTTTAAATTGACTTTGAAATTGCATTTTCTTCCCATTAAGCTTTATAGTACTCATCTATTTCATTCCCAAATCATAATTAATGAAATTTTAATGCTGCTAGTTCCAACATGTGAGTATCATTCATTAGTGGGAAAAAAATAAAAACATTAACCAACTTTACCTTTAAAACAAAATCACAGCCATTTAAGATGCTTTATAGAGGAAGTCAGGATATACCAAAGGGGCCCATTTTTAAAACAGTGGTTAAAATATAAAACTGTCAGTATTCTCTCAAATGCTATTTAGCCTTTATGCTAATACACTGAAATCCCTTATCTTTAACTACAAAAAACAAGACATTCATGAACAGGTACAAAAGTGCTATCTCTTCCTTCTGAAGTAGAAATTCTAATTACTACTAGATTATTGTGCCTCAAGTTGCATCATGGGACACGGTATGACAAAAGAGGCAATATGGTCTTTCAATGTATTCCATCATCACCTAAAGATAAGTTCTCAAGTAGAATACTCTCAAATATTCAATTGTTCCTGCACAGAATTATTTTACATATTACAAAGCATGTTTCTGGGTTATTTTTACTTGGTTTTGAGCCACTTAGGAAATGTTTTAAATTCTATCCAGTAAACCACACGTATTCCCTGGGGAGGGCAGAGATGGCTCACACACACAGTACTTCAAACTACATAAAAATCCTCCCATAGCTATCACGGTGCTGTGGTTCATTCCTAATTAAGTTCCCTATTTAAAAAATCATATAATGCCTTCTCCTTCTCCTTTCTGGTCATAATAAACCTATATTGGACTTTGCTATCCCATAATTCTGCCTAACTGGTTTCAGTTGCCATTTCTGATTCCAAATTGCATGGGCAGCCCGAGGCTGGTAACTGGAATAGGAAGCATTTCCAACCACATTCCCATCATGTAAAACCAGCAACCTGAAAGATCTTTTAAAACAAAAAACTTACTATTTGACTTCTGGCAATAACACTATGGATGGACAGATTATATAGCTCTATTCAGGCAGTAAGACTGTTGTGAGCCATTCTTCTCTGATAAAAAGAATGCAGACATTCATGCTCTAAGAAACAATTCAAGTGTCTGAAGTAGTTTCAATATTGTAATGGCCTATTCATACATGGAATAAATATCTATATCCATATCTCTAAATCTATAATTTATTTAGTTTATAAAACTTCTAGAATGTATACATTATTTTCCTCTTAAAATTAAATAAATTCAAAGTATAAATTTGGAAAGTTTCAAGAACCTTGGGGCAGAGGGGGTGAGATCTTCCAGAAGTAGAGCATTGTGGTTCTACAGAAGGATATGTTATTCCTGCATCAGAAGAATGTGTAAAATGTTTTCTCTTCCAACAGTAAAGGGAAGAGCTACCAGTATGGTTTATATGTCCTCTGGGAAACCATTCACAAGACTAAACCATATAATAAATTTTAATAGAGTCAAATAGACACTTTAAAAAGATGTTCATATTATTTTGAAGCCAGTTTGATTTTCAAAAGGAAAAATAAAAAGCCACTGGGTATAAAGAATGGAATGCTCTGATCATCCAACATCCTCCAAACTTTGGGGAAAGAAAAAGAGGTTAACAAAGTGGGCCACATAAAATGTTTTGGAGTCAAAGCATGAGATCAAAGAGAAAAGAAGTGAAATAGTTTTCAGGAGTATCAGCTCTGAAAACACCTTCTGGAGCTGCCCTGCTAGAAATAGGGAGATGCTGAAATTATAGGATAAAAGCAACATGAGGGAGAAAAGTTAGAAACAGAGAACTAAAATGGAAAAGAGGACAGAAAAAGGGCAATAAAGAGGGAACGGAGGTAAAAGAATCAAAGGTTCAGGTCTGAGACCTTTGCTAGCTGCAAAGCAGGAAAAGGGATTTTTGTCTTAGTTTTTTGTTTTTTAATAATATTGGTTCTAAGAGGTAAGAGTACTGATCATACCAGATGTATGGTTCAAAAAACTTTAGAAATTATACTGTAATAAGCTTCAGGTACATGTTTTTCTAATTTTAAAAACAGTAATTCTGGAACACATAATTCAATGAAAATATTAAACAATTATAATTTGCTAAATTGTCACCTGACTTTTTGGCATAAGAAATGAAAATCAAATATACATTTTCCAAATCTTAGAATGAGTAAAGTATTATAAAATGTATTATAACAAATAAAAGCTATTCAATATTTAGGAGCTCAGTGATGACTTTGAAGGAAATAAGAATGACAGTCAAATAAATGTGACTAATACTCTTCTTTTTCTTACCTAAAATGAAACATTTATAACCTTGTTCATATCACTTGATCCAGTAGTAAAAATATTAGGAGGTTTTCTCCCCTATGGAAACGCAGAGGGATATATTAGAAGTAATGCTATTAAGATTTTATAATGCAAAATACTTTGGAGTTCTTAAATGTGGTTCTTAAATATCTATTTATTTATGAAGCAAGGGTTGTGGGCTATAGAGTCTCAAATAGGGATACATAAAAAACCCTTGAATTAGACAAATGGTTTTAAAAATAAATGTATATTACAAAGGTAGAGCTCATTTAAATCTTCTTGGTTGGTGGAAATACACAGAGTATAAAAGGACAAAGCTTTCAGAGAAAGTCCTGGTAAACAATGAAGTATCTGAAATGTCTATTGGTTATATATGATAAGAAAGGCAATTTATATTGCTATTCTTGTAGCACACCTGAAGCATGCAACATTTGCGTGCTTATATAATTATTAAGCACAACTGTAATTATTTCAATATAGTACATAAAGGAGCAAAGTAATTTAGATTTCTCAAGCTCAGTGAGTACGAGAATCACACCAACATTATTTTTTAAATGCAAGTTTTTACCTGAAGACTATGATGCTCTGAAATGCGAGAAACTGAGGAGTAGTAAAATATATTGTTAAAAATCCTGAAAACTGTAAAAGCTTGGTTTCAAGTGGCTCTTTTATTTTTTTAATTATTTTTAATGTATTTATTTAAATTCAAGTTCGTTAACACACAGTGTAGCATTGGTTTCAGGAATAGAACCCAATGATTCATCATTTACATGTAACACCCAGTGCTCATTCTTAAAAGTGCCCTCCTTGGGGGCCTGGGTGGCTCCGTCGGTTAAGCGCCCACCTTCGGCTCAGGTCATGATCTCGCAGTCTGTGAGTTCGAACCCCGTGTCTGGCTCTATGCTGACAGCCCAGAGCCTGGAACCTGCTTCGGATTCTATGTCTCCCTTTGCCTGCTCACACTCCATCTCTCCCTCTCAAAAATAAATAAACACTAAAAAAATTTTTTTAAAGTGCCCTCCTTAATGACCACCACCCATTTAGCCCATTCACCCACTCACCTTCCCTCCAAAACCCTCAGTTTGTTCTCTGTACTTAAGAGTCTCTAACGGTTTGCCTCCCTCTATTTATCTTATTTTTTCCTTGCCTTCTTCTATGTTCATCTGCTTTGTTTTCTTAAATCCCACATATGAGTGAAATCATGATATTTGTCTTTGACTGACTTTCATTATTTTTGATATTGCTCTTTTAATAGCAAAGAATAAGACCTCAGATCACCGAAGGAATGGGGGGAAATCCCAAATTCATGAATCCTCGTATTCTGAGCACTGCCAAAAGTTAAAATGGAACACACATTCTAAAGTATTTCTTTTTTTCAGGATCTATAGCCAAAAGTCAAACTGCTGATTTATCTGTCATAAAAAAATCTGTCAAAGATCCGATCATCATTTTATTTTTTTCGTCTTTTTTGTTACTGGCTTTGCTCAATTCATGGACAAAGAAAATGTGCTTAATTCTTTGCTATGCATAGCATGAAATTAAAGATACCCTAAAAAAGAACTTTTACTTTTTTTCTTAGTCATTATACGCTTGCAGACTTGCCAGGATAATAACTTTCCCAGGAGCCTGACATATTTGGCAGATATAGTTGATGTTTTGAATATGAATCCTGAAACTTCAAGAAGCAAAGACCAACATTACTGCTCCTCATGATATGTTTTAAGCTTTTATGCCAAAATCTAGTTATGTATTCAGTGAATCAGAGCTAAAAATATCTTTTCAATCTCTTGACTTAGTGCAATTTGCCATAAAAGGGTTACTGGAAAGAAATTTCAAGAGAAAGAATAAACTCTCACTAAGTCTGTCTAGGTAGTGGTTTCCTGATGTTGTGGTTGAAAACACCATTTGAAAGACAGTCTTAGCAAAATGTCAGGGAAGATAATGGTGCTCAAATTTAAAACAGTTATGAAAAAAATCAGAAAATCATACTGGAAAAATTTTGGACAAAATATCTAAATGTTTACTTCCAAATAAATTAGCAGGAATTATCATACTCAACACAGGAAGGTGGTTATAATGATTTCTATCAAGAAAAACAGAGCAGAGGGGCGCCTGGGTGGCTCAGTCAGTTGAGTGTCCAACTTTGGCTCAGGTCATGAACTCGCGGGTTGTAGGCTCGAGCCCTGCATCCGGCTCTGTGCTGACAGCTCTGAACCTGAAGCCTTCTTCAGATTCTGTGTCTCCTTCTCTTTCTCTCTCTCTCTCTCTCTCTCTCTCTCTGCCTATCCCCAACTTGCACTCTGTCCCTCTCTCAAAAATAAATGAACATTAAAAAAAGAAGAAGAAAAACAGAGCAGAAACAATACATGACATGGAAGGTGACCACATTTGTCCTTGATCCTTGACACTATTTATGATATAAAAGCTCATGGTAAGCAAGGTGATTTAGTGCCCTCACTGATAAAACATGTGGCTTTTAAAAGTTAAAAGGCCAGAACCAAGTATTCAATAATTTGAATTTGTTTTATTAAGAATTATAAATTTATCCAAGATTTAAAATTGTATCAAAGAAAAGCATGGGATTTTTATATTAAGACAAAGGGCACATGAATTTTAAAACGTGGATAAACACTGATACATAGCTACATTTATTGATTTGGGAAAATGGTAGAACTTCCGCAAGTTTTTTTAAAAGGTTAACAATAGCATATGCAGTATTTCAGTATAGTATACTTACAAATAAACATACACACATACACACACACACACACAACATGATTCGGAGTATGAGTCGTAAAAAAAAGTCTTGAAATATAACACACGATAGTAATGGCTTTCTCTGGGGTGGCTGGATACTAAGTAACTTGGGGTGTATCAGTCAGGATAGGACAGATTATCTATGCTGCGATAATCACTTTTTCTCACAATTTACTGGCCAAAGAAATCCATATTACCAGACATAAGTTCAAAATGCAAAGGAAGTATGTCCTACAGGTATTGGGATCCAACTATTACAGAAGAATAATACAGTATTCTACATGAGGCAAAAAATACTCAAACTTTCCCTCTGATAATATGGTAAGACTATTAAATACTTTAATTCCAGTGTAGTTAACACACAGTGTTATGTTAGTTTCAGGTGTACAATATAGTGATCCAACACTTTCATACAACACCTGGTGCTTATCATTGCACTGAGTTTTAAAAGAACCTGTGTCAAGGATTTACTAACTTCAAAGGCATGATACAGTTTTATGAACTTAATTATTTCTCATCTAAAGTTGCTTTTTCTAGAAATTTCTGCTATAATGTGTATTTTTTCCCCCTCTGAACATCTTTTGATTTTCTGATATAATGTCTGGTACACTTGGATACTTATGTCAGAACCCTATATTCAAACTGTAACTTCCCTAAAAGAGAACAAATCCCTGTTAAATTGAAGGGTTAATTTTTTTTTAAGTAATCTTTATGGCTCTGTGTCATAGGCTGGGTTCTCCCGATAGAGTTTGGGGGTAATATGCTTATTATATAAAAGAAATATGTTTATTAGGTGGAAGGAAGGATCAGGAAGTAGGATTTGACAAAGGAAGTCAAAGTGTGATGCAGGCCAATAAAGTCTTGGCCAAGGTAGCATCAGAGCCATACTGCATTGAGCAGGAATGACCAGGTCTTTATATTCCCAACTCACACAGTCACCAGATGCAGGATGCTTGGAGGAAGACATGGCCTCATTTGAGATGGGTCTCTGCAGATCCAGGAGCTGCTGACAGGGGACTGTCATTAGGCATTAGGCACTGTCAGCAGGCATTCCAGTGACCATATTTCCTATCACTAGGAAGCAAGTCTTCATTTAAAGGAGGATATAGACCCCATGTCTCTGAGTCTGTCATAGTCTGTAAGTGTGTTTAAATGAAAAACTTTAAAAAAAACCTCTATATTTCTCTGTCTCTTTCTGTCTCTGTCTCTCTCTCTTTCACACACACACACACACACACACACACACACACACACACGTGTCTGATGCATCTACTCTACAGAAATAACCATATCAATTTGGCAAAGATTTATAGAAATCCCACTGTAATTTTACTATGAGAACCAGCCCCTGCCTTCAGGGAGACTAGCTGCCCATTCATCTTACACGGATGTCATGATGACAAACAAGAATGATCATGTTGCCCTTTTTTACCCTTTACAAGATACAATCCAGTTCATGGTATTTTTACTTGGACTAAATCTTATTACAAATGAAACAAAACAAAACAAAACAAAAAACCCAAAACCTTAGTCCTTTCTTTTCTTCTAATAAATATTGTTACTAATCTTCTCTCCCCATGCCTCTTCTCCCTAGCATTGTTGACTTTCTATCCTATTGTTAGACTTAGATATCTTTCCTTAGTATACTTCCTAAAGTTCTAGCTAAGAACTACTCAAATTTTTATCTTTCCATTGATGCTTTTAACTCCATTATCCAAGTCAAAAGGGTAGAGTAATACAAGAAGGAAAAGAGAGAACCAACTTGATCTTCCAAATGTCCTTCATGATGGCTGAAATGAAAACTAATGACTGAGATCCAAAGAGCCTTAAAACAAAGATTGCATAATCAAGAGAAAAGGGAAAACCCAGAAGATGGAAAATTCTTACTTAGCAAATAGCTGCCATGACAAATTAGTTTCTCAGTTTCTGAATAAGCATCTGTTGGGGATTTATAACTGGACTTGTATCTGCCAGTGAGAAAAAAGTTACTCCCTTGAAGTTGGATCACTTCAACTTAGACCATTAAAAAAGTTCATTTTCTCAAAAGAAGGGTTTCTAATTATAAACAGCAATCAAAAACATAATGAGTGTGGCTAAACAAGTAAGCTATATGTTAATAACTAAATTTAAAAATCAGAACCTTTCACAATTGTTTATTTTCTTATACATACACTTACATTGTGAAAACGTGCTTATTGGCTTTAAAATATTATCAAATTGGGACACCTGGGTGGCTTAGTCGGTTAAGTGTCCAACTTTGGCTCAAGTCATGATCTCATGGTTTGTGAGTTCAAGCCCTGCATCAGGCTCTGTGCTGTCAGTTCAGAGCCTGCAGCTTGCTTAAGATTCTGTGTCTCCCTCTCTCTTTGCCCCTCCCCCCACTCTCGCTCTGTCTCTCTCAAAAAATGAATAAATGTTAAAAAAAATAAAAAAATAAAATATTATCAAACGCATGAATGTATACTTATACAGTATATCAACATCCACGATCATCATAACAAATTTTAACAAAAAACGAACAAACAAAATAATGACTAACTGACCAATTAACAAGCAAAAATACTTTCGGTCAAGACAGGACATCCTAATAAAGGAATACTCACATTTTACACACTGCTCATGTGCCTAAAATTTTATTGATAGGACAATAATCTAATAACAGTTAATTCAAATATCTTCACTTCTACCACTAGCCTTGTCACATTTGATAAACTCTGACAATTGATAAATAGTGAAGATTTATATGCTTTGCAAACATCAATGTGAAAAAATTTAATTACACAGTGATTTACACAACGACAAGCTTGAACACATTTGTTCATATTTAAACTTAGTAAGAACTTATGAGATTCCCAGGTAAAGATGGAAAACTGAACATACACACCTCCTTTGTACCCTCTTGAATCCCACACCAAATTTCAAAAGCTCCAAAACAGATGGTAGCATATTTAGCATAGAAAAACACAAACAAACAAACAAACAAACAAACAGATTATTTATTAAACTGGCAGAGGCAAAACCCTAGAAGCAGCCCTATCTGTACAACAGAACAACCAAAAGGCTCAGGGGTTAGTGGCACCAGGATGTGGGAATGAATGGAAGGTCTATACATGGAGGTCTACAATGTGAAAGACTGGTTGGCTGAAAGTCTTTCCAGTAGTTTTTTAATCTTTAGATCCCCTTCCCACTTGGCTTATGTATAAAACTGCCTCTCTCAATCCTAGAGAGGGTAAAACAAAGTGTCTAAACTGGAAAACACAACGAGTTAAGGACAGGGATACCATCCTGAAACAGGAAAATCACGTAAGGTCCTATACCCCACTCTGCTTCCAGAACATTGGCAGCTAGGCCTCTCTCCTCCAGGCAGGAGTTCAGAAGAATCTTCAGTGGGAATCTTTCAGCACTGCAGGAAAGATTCATACTAATATCAAAGATTTCACAACAACAGGGCTTAGTCAGTTCCTACAGTGAAATGAATGGGGAACCAGCCACCCACACACATGAAGCTCCCTTCTTTAAGACTGTTACTGTACCACCTTTATTTTTTTTAATTTTTAATTTAATTTATTTTATTTTAGAGAGAGCAAGAGCAGGGAGAGAGAAAGAATTTTAAGCAAGTTCCATGCTCAGCATGGAGCCCAACACGGGGCTCAGTCCCACGACCATGGAATCATGACCTGAGCCGAAATCAAGAGTCAGATGCACAACCTACTGAACCACCCAGGCACCCCACTGTACCACCTTTAATTATGACCAGACAGCCAAGAGTCACCAGCTATCAAACCAAAGCTTCTCATATTGAAGACAGAGACCAGAACAAAGTGAAAGAAAAATAGTAATAGCTTGGTAGAAACAGAGAAAATACTCTTAGGAAAGCTTAAAAAGGCTATTATTGGGGCGCCTGGGTGGCTCAGTCGGTTACGTGTCCGACTTCGGCTCAGGTCATGATCTCGTGGTCCGTGAGTTCGAGCCCTGCGTCGGGCTCTGTGCTGACAGCTCAGAGCCTAGAGCCTGTTTCAGATTCTGTGTCTCCCTCTCTCTCTGACCCTCCCCCGTTCGTGCTGTGTCTCTGTCTCAAAAATAAATAAACGTTAAAAAATTTTTTTAAAAAGGCTATTATTAATATTTTCAGAAGGTAAGAAAAGATACTGCCACCTTGAAACAAGATAAGGATATTACAAAATGGAATATTCTGAGAACAGAAAGCTATCTTAGAAATAATATTAAAATTTAAAACCCTCAACAGCACAGATGAAATACTAAGGTGAGAAAATGTCCCTTAAAGCTTGGCTGAAAGAAAAATAATTAGGAAATAGGAAAGAAAAGACAAGAAAATTAGAAGAGCAACACAGGAGGCTCAACAGTTAAATAATGAAAGACCCAAAGAAGAAAGAGAAAATGAAGGGGCAAATCATAACAAAATAATTTACGATAATTTCTTGAAACGGAAAGACATATGTGCACTAAAAAAAGCTCACTGTCATTATTTGGGAGGGAAATTCAAAGAAAATGACAATAAGAAACCACCAAATATCCACTTGTAATAAGAAAGACAATACCAAGTATTGTTGAGGTTGTGGGAAAACTGGAACCCCCAATCCCTGCTGGTCAGATTGTATGATGGGGTATCCACTTTGAAAAATAGCTGGACAGTTTTTTAAAAACATACAGAGTCATCAGATGATTAATGTGGTACATTCACATCATGGAATATTACATAAAAAAGAATGAAGTACTGATACATGCTAAAACAGATGAGCATCAAAACATTATGCTAAGTGAAAGAAGCCTATCACAGAAAGTCACATATGAAGGATTCCATTTATATGAAATGTCCAGGAAAACCCAAAGAGACATGAAGTAGATTAGTGTTTTCCTGGGATTGGAAAGGTAGAGATTTCAAAGGGACTGCTAATGGGTAGGGGGCTTCTGGGTAGGTTGATAAAATTTTCTAAAATTAGATCATAATGATGGTCCCAAAATCTGTGAATATACTGAAAACAAACGAATTATACACACTGTAAAAGAGTGAATTCTGTTACGTGAATTATTTCTCAATAAAACTGTAAAAAAACAAAAGAAGAAGAAGAAGAAGAAGAAGAAGAAGAAGAAGAAGAAGAAGAAGAAGAAGAAGAAAAAGAAATAGGAGAAAGAGAGGAATGTAAAGACATGTTTCCAGATTGAAAAGGTGCAAATTAAAAGTTGTATGCTGGTCTATTTTTTTACTTCATTTTGAAACTTTAGAACACTGCAAATAAAGAAAACTGTTTTAACAGAAATAGTGAAAAATAGGCAACAATAAAGCAACTGTATTGAAATCCTAATGAAATTATTTCCAACTAAGAATTCTGTATCTAGTCAAAATGTCAATCAAACATGAGTGCAGAATAAAGACATTTTCAGAAATGCAACATCTCAAAAAAACAAAACAAAACAAACAAAACAAAAAACACAAATATTCCACACACTCTTGTCCAGGAAGCTATTAGAAACTGTGTTCTCACAAAATAAAACAACATGAGATGGAGGGTGAAACATCTCCACCCCAGAAGAGAGTGGTAGGGCATCCCAAAAAACCAGAGAAGAGAGATGCACCAGGCAAGACTTGAAAAGGTCTTAAATTGATGGTAGAAATGAAAAATGGGAAATTATTATTAATTTCAGGGAAGCCTACATGCCTCAGCTACAAACAAGATTTATACTGGGGCGCCTGGGTGGCTCAATCGGTTGGGCGTCCAACTCTTGATTTTGGCTCAGGTCATGATCCCAGGGTCATGGGATTGAGCCCTGCATCAGGCTCCATGCTGAGCATGAAGCCTACTTGGGGATTCTCTCTCTCTCTCCCTCTGCCCCTCTCCCCTCTTCATGCTCTCTCACTCTTCTCTAAAATAATAAAAAAAAATTATATTGGCATAATAATGTAAATGCCAAACTTCTGATCTTATCAAAATTATAATGGCCCTACACTGGAAGCATAAGATGATGGGAGAACGGCAAGACAGATGGGTTCACTTGTTGAAAATGGAATAATGAAAAAAAACCCCACTAAGTTCAGGTTTTCCACTGTAGGAGTCAATGGATGATGCCAAAAGGTGAATAACAAGAGGTGGTAATAAAAGAAAGTCTTACTAGATTTTCAGAGGAAAATCCACAAGGATCACCTAAAAGACTGGAAAGTAAAAACTGCTGTTTTTTATAGTAAACCATGAAACTAATTGACTCTTTATATGCATATGATGTATAACTCACATAAAAAACAGTCACATCAACAAAAATAATGATTCAAACCTGGAGTGGATTTCACCCCCTTTAACAAAGCACAAAACACATATTAGATTAAAACATTATATGATGTTAATTAAATATTCTTGAAATGCAAGAAATAATGGCAGCAACAACACCAACAAAATAAAATGAGGAGAAAATCCTAAGCGGTCATTATATTGCAATGTATTTATCAAATTACTGATCCTGAACACTAGTGAGAAGCTGCAGACACTTCATATTGAATGATATAAAATAATGTATATTTTCTCACTGAGAGATAAATTTGCTAATAATTTTTTCTTCAACTATTTCATGTTCTAATCAAACATAATGTGAAGGTAACTGGAATTATTGATCTTGGGTACCTTCATCAGATGGCAACTTTAGTACCTTAGCTGGAATGTTACTCTACTCTCTCTGAGTCGACCATTATTGTCAGTCTTATTACATCTAATGCATCAGTCTCCTGCCTCCGCCTGCCCCCCGAAACATGTTCAGTTTTTTCAAGATTATTGTTTTCTTAAGAAAAACTGAAGTAATTCCTGTGAGGAAAAAAAATCCAAAAAAGTAATATGCAAAATACGTTCTTTCCTTTTCAAAGGAATTCTCTTTTTATTTCTGTTCTTACTTTCCCTATCCTCTCCTTCCAACAGTAAAGTCTCTTTTTCAGTGTACTCTTTAAAAAATTAAAAAGCCCATAGACGTGAAGTGAGTTCTCATAAAAGCAGTCACATCTATAGAAAGGTACTCATAACTGTATGTTCTTGTGGATAACCAGGCTTTTACTATAGCAACAATTCGAGACCGCATACACTTCCATCTTAAATCGTGCAAATTAAAATACTAAACTATGATTAGGACTTCCTAATATGGATGGCAACGATATGAAATAAAACTAGAACACAGAGAAGAGAGGTATGATATCAACTGAAAAAATAAACTAAAATCCCAGCACCCAACATGACAGTGAAAAAACATAGTGGAAAATGACTCAAAAAGATCGGGATTCTTTGTGACATGAGAAAAAGCCATTAGGGTAAAAGACAGAAAAGAAGTTAATTGACTTTGTCCTACCAATTAGACAAAATGAGAAGTTTATAACGGAGCACTGATTGAAAGCAAGCTTGTTTCGTTTTCCTTTCTTTAGTTCATCCTTATGCTTCAGAATTCTTCTATCTTACACCGCCTGCATGTTCAGTCATCCACAATGTTTACATCTGTTCATGTTCGCTGCTCAGATCTGAATGACAACTCACCCCTCTTCGGAATATAAGATCACAGTATGACACTGCATAACCAGTTCTCCATACATGAAACTAAAACATTCTTGAAATTCTTCCATAAAGAAAAGTCCATGAGTCAAATTTGGTTTTCTTACTGTTTTCCCTAAAATACAAATGTGTTCCAGTCCCACAATACAGGAAGATCTGTGACAGCAACTTATTACCCAAATGGCACACAGACACTATCTAGCCTAAGATCACAGTCCTTGACAAGACTTCAGCCTCATTAAAAGCAACGGATATATATTTGTATCTCTAGAGCTCAAGGATAATCCCTGGAAGACAGTTCTTACATGTTGGAGGAGAAAAATGAATGAATGAATGAAGGAATGAAGGAACGAATGAATGAATGAATAAGTGAATGCTCATAACAAGTTGTGTTTCTCCTTCCAAAAATTATGCCAAATGAAATGAGTTCACATAACAGTTGCAAAAACTTGGTCAATCCTTTGCTATATAAAGTTTAAGCCACTTGGATTCACACTTCACACAGGAGATGGTATTATGTAGTCACTGGAAAGGGCATACATGGAGTATCTGACATCTTAGCATGAAGTTCCTCATCTGCAAAATGGAGAAACCTTCTACTTACTTCATGGTTTTGGTTGGGACAACATGAAATAACATACCTAAATTACGTTATTTCAATTGCCCTATATAGCGTACAGGTTAGGAACCCTTCCTACAGTATTTCTGATATGGATCCACCTACCCTCTATTTGAATACTTTTAGTGGTAAGACATTCATTACACTTTGAGACACTGAAGTTAACTTACGAGTAACACAAAACATTAGCAAATCTTTCCCAGGATTAAGCCAAGACTAGCCTCCCCAGAATTCTCATACTTGGCTTTCCTATCCTGTCTGGAATACACACATTACCTTTCTTCTACTCTCTAGCATGCCTAATCCTCCAGAACAAATCTTCCTGGCACCATAACTGGTGATATACATGGTTCACAGACCTCCTGCCATCCTAGGTGTATGCTCCTGTTTGCTTCCCTTCGCTGAGGCAAAGAAATTACTAGTCTTTTTCATATGAACTATTTTGAAGTTAACTTTCCTCCATCCTGTTTTTCGATATTAGCTTGGACTTGTTTATTGGTTTTTAACCAAAAACATTGTTTTGCTTATCCTACAGCAATTCAGACTAGTTTCTACTCATCATTTTGTCAGATTCTTTTGTCAGATTCTGTTTTGACCCCTGATTCCATCACCCCAAGTGTTAATTATGGCTCCCAGCTATGAAACCCACAAATAGGTCAAGCACATCATCACCATGTCTTCATCTGAGTCATTAATAAAAATTTCAAACAGAACAAGGTCAAAGAAAGTGCCCTCCAGCATACCCTCATAAACTTTTCTCCACCCCGATGTCAATTCATTAATCAATAGGCTTTGGGTGAAGTTGTTTATCCAGTAATAAACTGAAAGAATAATAATCTTCTAACATCTGGATTTCAATTTTATTCTAAGGATGTCATGAGTCCTTGCCACAAGCTTTACTGAAATCAGGAAATAACACTGCTACTTACTAAAAGGGAATGAAGATTATTAGACTTTAATGTCCAAAAATCTAGTTTTGAATTTCATTAATGCTCTATAGGGTGCTTACACCTCTATAGATTCAAGAGCTTAGTTCCCCACCACCTGTTAAAAACCACCTTCATTCTTGATTGTTCAAAGATTACACACAATAGTTCTATGAATACACCACCTGTGATTCTTTTCACATTCTAGATGCAATTTATCCAGGACTACATCATAAGCTTATTCTAGTGGATGTTCATGAGGTGTTTTTTGGGGAGAGGGGATTGGAAAGAGCACGGGAGTGAAGTGTCTTCTGTACACGAATGTATTACCTATGTTTGAAGATCCCCTGCTTTATGGCTTTTGGTGGAAGGGAAGGCCCAGCTGCTGTTGCAAAAGCCACTCTCTGAGGGGCGTATGCAGTCAAAACATGGACATGAGACCTAGTGTCACTTAACCAAACACAACCAACTCTAACTCAGCAGTAAGAGCTAACGACCCACAGAATCAGGGAGAATATCCATGCTGTTTTGTCATCGTCAGCAGAGGTAGTAACATCCAGTTGGTAATAATATCCAGTTACCCAGGACAGTCAGGACAGTGAAATAAGAGACCATGTCTGGAGTCAACATTCCTAGTAGCAACAGTCCCCTAGCATGGTTTTGGCTCTGGTCTGGCTATCCAGCTTCTCACTGCTCCTGCTGATTTTTAAATTCTTCCCAGCAGGTCTGTCAGCCACATGATAGCCTCTCAATAACTTTTCTGTTTAATTCAGCCAAAGAGAATTTCTGTTGCTTGCAAGAGAGAACTCTGACTGGTACATTTGTTCAGAGCAGCCAGATCCTTTAATTCCTCTGACACAACTAGGTGGTTTCTGACTATCCCATTGTCTGAGGCCCGCTCTCATTGCTATGGAGTCAGATTTGCTCTAAGTCTTCTGCTTGGAAGAATATTTGCTTTGAGAGAAAAAAAAAAGACTCTAGATGGAAACTGAAGATGGAATATAGATAAAGAAAAATAAAGAAAAAAAATTTCTTAATAAAGAAATATTTTGAAACATGAATTAGTAGTTCTGCTTTCTCTCAGTTGTCTGCCTTAACTGGTGAAACTATTATAATCTTTTGTTCTTCTTGCTTCAAATGTCACTCACTCATTCATATCAAAAACATTTGCTAAGTACCTATCACCAGACATGCTGCTAGGCACTGGAGAGGCAGCCCCTGCTCTGCTCTTGTGTTCAGTCTCAGATGAAACAGCTTTATCTGAGTTCATGAATAGTTTCCTTTCTTACTGGTGTTTTCTTTTCAGTATCCTTTCGTTGATAGTTCTTCATCATTATGACCCTTAATGGTAGAATGTCCCAGTATTCAGTCCATAAGATTCTCTTCCACTTTCTCTGCTCATTCATGCATATGGTGTTTTAATTACTGAGTATATACAACAAACTAACCCTAAACTTAATGGCTTAAAACAACAACCATCTTATCATTTCTCACAATTCTTGGGTTGCAAATTCAGAAAAGGCATAGCAGGGACAATCACCATGTGATACTTGTGAGCCTGGAATACGGCCCCCTCCCACTCCCCAAATGGCTTCTTCAATCACAGATCTGGCAGCCAGCAGCTAGGCTGGCTGGGCAAATGGCTTGGTTAGAGTCTTGTACCTAGAGCCTAACTTCACACTGTGTTTCAGGTTCTCAGTCTTCTTCCACACCATCCAGAGCCTCTGGCTCTCCATCTAGCCTCTTCAGCAGGACAACTGGAATTCTAACACGGCTGGTCAGTTTGCTCCAGAGCACAAAAGAGAAGCTGTCAGGACTACAACTGGCACAGTGTCACTTCCACCATATTGCTTTATTGGCTAGAGCAAGCCACAAGCCCAGTCTAGATTAAAGGGTAAGGATCGCACAAGGGTGTGAGTATACAAAGACATGGTTCACTAGGGAAACAGTCACCATACTCGGTGATCCCATACAATCACCTTGTCAAATAATATCTACAGCCCAGGCAACTTCCAAATTTCTACCCTGGATCTCTTTCCAAAATTCCAGACATGAGTCTGCCTTGTGACATGTTCACTTGCATATGCAATACACATGTCAACCTGTTTGAATGTGAGCTGTGTTCTTCCCCACACTGCTCCTTCTGCAGTCTGTCCCATCTTTCCTCACTGCAGCTCCACAATTAGAGTTGCTCAAGTCCAGATCCCTGGGGTCATTCCTGACTGCTCTTCATCTCTCAAATACCACATCAAATTCTATCGGCTCATCCTTGAAAACAGATCCTGAATCCAACCACTTGCCTCAAATATATGTGTGTTCCTCCTATATCTCCTTCAGATTTTGTCCCTAAATACTTCTCACCTTCTCAGCAAGCCCTCCCCTAAATACTCCCATTTAAAGTTGTACGTGCATGCACATGTGCACATGTATTTTATCTCAAAGGAAGCAGAAACATATTCAACTGCCCCAAGATAGTTTAATCTGGAAACCAGAACAGTGAGGGAGAGCTACAGTTTTTGAGAACAGATGTGGTTTAAAATCATGCAAATTAAAGCATTCCTCATAGATTTAGAAATCAAAATGTATGAGGTAGAGAAACCAAATAATGAGGTAAATTGTGTGGCAGGGGGGAAAGACAGAACGTAACTCTCAGCTGCCGTTCCCATATTTGAACATCACCCACATCTCAGACCATCATATAAAAATGTGAAGATGGTTCTTTATCCTAACGCCAGCTATCTACAAGATGAGATGGAATAACAAGGGTGTTGGCACAGAAGCCTTAGCTTTTACCCTTATAACTTACCTGAGTGATTTTACTTGAAAGTCTCTAAGCATTATTTTTCCTCATCAATAAAAAACTGGGTAACAAAAAGCCAAAACTGAGTAGTAACAATATGTGATTTAAGTATCTTAAAGGGCTAAAGATGGAATCTCATAGAATAACATGTATAAGCGAGTATTTTGTAGAATAAAAGTACTATAAGAATAACTTATGTGAATTTTGATGATACATCAATCACTTTACATAATTTTTGGAGACAGCTTTTTTCATGTGTAATATAGATTGTTTTTACATAATGTTACACATTAGTTTTGAGTATTTTACTAGTTTTACAGCAAAGCAAAAAAATAAAGTGATTGTTCCAATGAATATAATGTTTGTTGCTTTTCTTCTTATATATAATAAATATGCAATGAAGAGTTCTGCTACACACACTTTGATCTCATGTTATAAAAACCACAACAGAACAGTTATGCACTTTAATAGTAATATATATTTACATGATCACATGTATTATTAGTATTCATATTTCCACTGATGGAATCTGTTTTAAAATGTTCAGCATGGGGGTGCCTGGGTGGCTCAGTCGGTTGAGCGTCTGACTTCAGCTCAGGTCATGATCTTGCGGTTTTTGAGTTTGAGCCCTGTGTGGGGCTCTGTGCTGATAGCTCAGAGCCTGGAGCCTACTTCGGATTCTGTGTCTCCTTCTCTCTCTCTGCCCCTCCCCAACTTGTGCTCTGTCTCTCAAAAATAAATAAATGTAAAAAAATTTTGTTAATAAAAAAAATAAAATTTTCAGCATAGTGTTAAATAGGTTAATGTGGCACTTGTATTTGGGAAAGCAGGGAAGGAAGGAAGGAAGGAAGGAAGGAAGGAAGGAAGGAAGGAAGGAAGGAAGGAAGGAAGGAAGGAAGGAAAAGAAAGAAAGAAAGAAAGAAAGAAAGAAAGAAAGAAAGAAAGAAAGAAAGAAAGAAAGAAAGAAAGAAACAGGGAGGGAGGAAGGGAGGAAGATGGGAGGGAAGGAGGGACAGACCGTAGTTGCTTAACTTTCTTTTTAAGTAGAAAAAAAATGTTTGCACTTTCACTATTTTCTATAGTAATTCTCTTCCAACCTTCTAATGCATGTAGGAAGAAAGAGAGCTATAACAATGTCTTACACCACTGTATAATAAGATATATTTTTCAAGCTAACTGAGTCATTCCTTGGTGAAAATGCTCTTTCACATTTGACAACAATGACATGAAGGCAGTACTCAAAACAGCACACATTACCAGGGCCCATGTGCTACTTGACTGAGACATGGGCAAATTGAGCAGCATGTTTCCCAGGATGTTTCCAACCTTGCAGCTCACAGATTATATCTACACATTTTGAAAGTGTATAAGAATCTAAATTTTGGACATTTTAGGAGCTTTCTACAGTACATAAGAGACAGCCTACACCAGCAATATCTTACTATCCACTTAACAGTTTTCATAATGACCTCCAAAGTCATTTCTTCCAGTATTCTTTCACATCACTAACAGCTCATCATTTATTCCGTTATTCTGGCCCCCTCGCCAGGCTTTTGTGTAACCTAGAATGTCATTCATGGGAATAACACAAAGTAGCTAGGCTGTGAGTTCTCTTTTAAAGCAAAGAACAGAAATACATGTACACAGTTTGTACACTATCATAAATAAGAATCTTCCACTTCGTGGAACTCAAATTACATAGGAATCTTAAAAAAAAAACCTTGAACACTTAACTAAAATCCAAAGAAAAAATCCAATAGTACCTAGTTAATCTTAAATAATTTTTCCTTTGTTTCATATCTAGGGTTTCAATGGTCATAGTATATGGATTTTTCTTACACAGTTTAACTTCCTCATTTCTCTTCCTCAAAAAAAAAAGGTACTATTAATTACATGGAAGTATAAAATCAACACTTTTTAGAAAAACAACTTTGAAGTTAACAATTTTTAAATACGGTAATATTACTAAGTTTAGGAAAGTATACATTAAAATGTTTGGTATTGATTTTAGGGCTTGCTAAATAACAAGGTTCTGTGTGTGTGTGTGTGTGTGTGTGTGTGTGTGTGCGCACGCGCACAAGTGTTTTAAGGGCAATACTATAATTTATAAGTTTGCTTTTTAAACTATTTTTTAATGTTTATTTATTTATTTTTTGAGAGAGAGACAGAGAGAGACAGAGAGAGAGAGAGAGCTGGGGAGGAGCAGAGAGAGAGGGAGAAAAAGAAATGCCAAGCAGGCTTTGCACTGTGAACATAGAACCCAATATGGGACTTGAACCCACAACTGTGAGATCATGACCTGAGTCAAAACCAAGAGTCAGACGCTTAACCAACTAAGCCACCCAGGCACCCCTGTAAGTTTGTTTTATGGAAACTTAAAACATTTCATAATTAAAATAAAATCTTAAATAACTAGCCTTTGACCAGTCCATAAAGGTCATTTAAACAACAAAGCAGTTTATCTGTATATTTAGGATTTAACTGCCCTCAGGATCTTAAGAGCAGGATAAGGGAGGGTGGTGGAAAGAAAAAGAAAATTTCTTCTTTTCCTCCTCTGACCAAAAGCTCAATCTAAGTAAAGTTGTACAAATAAATAGGAGATACAACATTACAATTGGGAATCAGAATAATATGGGTCTGAGTCTGTTTTACATGCATGCTACAAGATCCTGGAAAAGTACCTAATCTCCCTAATCCTTAGTTTTCTCCTTTGTAAAGTGCTGATATTCATAGTTCCATGAGGCTGTTGAGAATATAAAAATGATAATGAGTGTAAAACCCCCAGCACAATGCTTGGCCTAGAACTCAATAAATTTTAGTTGCTGATTTTTGGTATTGTGGTCTAATTGTCTGAAATATTCTTTCACCTCCCTTTCTGATCTATCACTCATCATTCCAGGCCCTCAGTGCCCTCCTGTTTCCTAGCCTACATCCCTCACCTAGATCTGCTCTAATTCCCAAGGCATTTCATGTTTTGAAATTACTATTGCCTTTCTACTGCTATGAAACACACCAGAAAAGAGCAGAATTTATTTCTGCTAGATACTGTGAGGAAAGCAATCTGATTAATCCATTAAAATATGTACTAGCTTTAATCTTCCTTGAGATATCAGTATGTGTATAAACAATAACCAACAACAGCAACAAAAACAGTATAAAAAATAAAACCCGTAGGAAATATTCAAGGGAGTTATTTTTATACTGGATACTTGCCACATAGTCAGACCAAAGCTGCCAAGGAATCAACATCTCCTCCACTCTAATTGGGAAGACTCCTGTAAGATATTTCTACAGCCTGGAGCTCTTCCCCACCCCTACCCCAAGTCTGATTTCAGAGATCCATTGAAACATTCTACTTAAAATAAACAAAGCCCAAACAAACTTCAGCTGTAGCAACAAAAAGTACTTCACCCAAGAAAGCCAAAGGATAGGAGATGAAAGCAGAAAAAGACAAAGAAAGGAAAGGAAGAAGGCAAAGGACAATGGGGAAGTGAGGAAATGGTGGAGTGGGGAACCAAGCAGAGGCAAGGCAGGGCAGTCCTAAACCATAAATGACACATACTTGCCCTATTCTCTGAAAGTGAACAGGTTAAGCTTATCTCCCCCAGAGAAGTCAGGAAGAAAAATGTTGCTTGAAAAGTACCGTATATGTCCACACTATACTATGTGGTTGATTGACCAGGGATGCTCCAAAAGAATTGGGACCAGGGAAAATTTCCCTCACGCAAAGAAGAGTGATTGTTTAAAAGTCAGTCTTAATCAGTTAGCAAATACTGCAGGACATGTTTAAAAGCCAGCCTTAATCAATTAGCAAATATTTCAGGACAGTGAATTTCTTTCAGGTGGTAATGTCCACAGAATAGAAAATCATCAAATGACATGTGATCTGAAACACACATTTTTAGCCTCACAAATATATTTAGTTTTCTTTTAAGATTTGGAGGACATATTTTCATATTATTTCTGTTAGTTTCTCTATTAATGTAAATGATTTTGGAGGCAAAACTACTTTTATTCCTTTTAGCTTAATTATCTAATTTTGGAGGAGGGAATAAGTACATTTTTGAAATCTATTTTCCATAAAATATAAAAGTTAGTCAAGTATACTAAGAAAAATCTAGATTTAATTGCAATATTGCAACTAGGCCTACTGGAAAACAGGAACAAAAATTCCAATTCTAAACCAACTGAATATGTTATTGACTCCAAAATCACTGATTAAACAAAAGAAATTATATTTGCATTGATGTGTGAATCTGCATCCATTCTTGGTAGCATGTAATATATTCAACTGCTCAGCTTTAGCCGTCCTTGTAGTCGCATTACCATATTATTCAAATGTATCTATCATTTATATGTAAATAGAGAAGAGAAATGGCTTCTTCATAAGACAACAATTTTCAAATGATAAACAGACACAGGCAGACATTAGCAAGATAAAAATGCTGCAAATATGCATTCTATTATATATTTTAAAAAAAGGAAACTATTTCAAATTTTTAAAAAAGTAGTGTGGTAATTACAAAATGGGATACTAATACATTCACAATACCAACAGCTACTCTTCTCAATAAAAGTCTCCACCGATGTCATTTGTATCTTATAAATTACATGTTCTCAGATCCATCTGTGAAAATTGGGATGTTAATTATCATGGTTACATTTCATGATTCCACAGTTAAATGCTGAAGTGGTGCTACATAAATACCATATGTTTTTCTAAGAGAAATGGAGAAAGATTAATTATGAGTTCAAGTCCAAGTCTTCCAGCAGTAATACTCTCAGCACAATAAGATCATTACATTGTGTGCTATGCAAATTGGAAGTTTTAATTAATAGCTGAAATACCAACTGAGGGGGAAAACTATGAAGTCTAAATTGTAAGTACCAGGCTTTCCTCCATGAAAACAACAACAATAAAAAAAACCACAACCTTAATAAGGATGCTTCTGAGAAACCAGGTTATAAGTCCAAAGGAAAAATAAATTGTCTGTGAACTTCCTTTGATGGAATGATCACCACTGTGCTGTTTAATCCTATTTGATAAACCAAAAAATTACAGCACATCAAAGTAACAACAGGTTATAAAGAGATAATATATCCATTATATATTTATGCTTATAAATATATATCTATATCTATAAATAATATATCTTAACATTTTTCTGGATTTTTCAAAACTATGCAAAGTTACTGGATGAAATACTCACTTCAGTATATAGCAACCTAAATAAGAAACTCTATGATAATATTACAAGAATTTTATTTATATTTGTAAAATCTGAATTCTTATTTTACTCACCACATATTCAAACACAAGTGTCAGCGTCTCCTTGGTGTGGATGATGTCATGAAGCAGCACTATGTTAGCATGTTTTAGTCCTTTTAACAGAGAGGCTGTAAAACAAAATAGAAAAAGAGACAATGCGTAACAATCAACTGATATATTTCATCATCATTTTTCCATATCAGTATCTATTTTTCCATTTTCCAAGCCGAAAACTATTCAGAATCAAGGACAGAGGAACAGGGTTTTCATTTAGATGAAGATCCCCCAATTATTTCACTTGTTATTTGTTAATAACCTCTAGGTAGAGTCCACTATAAGCAGAGGACATACTTGGTATGATTTCAATTGTTTGAAATTTGTTAAGGTTTGTTTTATTATAAGGATATGCTTGATCTTGGTATACATGCCAGATGTATAGAGAATATATATTCTGCTGAACTTGGGTGGAAAGTTCTATAAATGCCAATTAGATTCTGTTGGTTGATCGTGTCCTTGAATTCTTCTATACACTTGCTATTTTCTGCATAATGGTTCTATTAGTGACTAAGAGAATTGTAATTGGGGATTTGTCAATTTCTCATTTGAATTCTGCCAGTTTTTGCTTTGTGTATTTTGAAGCTCTGGTGTTTACTAGATACACATTTGGAATTGCTATGTTTTCTTTGTGAACTGGCTCCTATATCCACATATAATGTCTCTCTTTGTCTTTGGTAATTTTCTTACCTCTGGGCCTGTTTTGTCAGATATTAATATAACCACTTCAGCTTACTTTTGATGGTGTATCTGTTTACATCTTTTAACCTACCAAAATCATTATATTTGAATATGTGAGTGTTTTATAGACAACATATCATTAGGCCATGTGTTTTTTAAATCCATTCTGTCATGGGGTGCCTGAGTGGCTCAGTTGGTTAAGTATCTGACTTCAGCTGAGGTCATGATTTTGCAGTCTGTGAGTTCAAGCCCCATGTCGGGCTCTGTGCTGACAGCTCAGAGCCTGGAGCCTGCTTAAGATTCTGTGTCACCCACCCTCTCTCTCTGCTCCTCCCCCACTCATGCTGTTTCTGACTCTCAAAAATAAATAAATGTTAAAAAAAATTTAAATCCATTTTGCCAATCTCGTTTAAGTGATATTTAGGCCATTTATATCTAATGTAAATATTAGTATGCTGGGTCACCTGACATTTGAATCTATTTTCCCTTGGACATCATGTAATTTACACTTCATTTCCAATTTGACTTTTCTTCTATATTTCCTGGGAGTTCAATTAACTTACTTCATTTCATTTTGGTTTTTGTACATTTTTCTTCTGAGCTTTTATATTACCAATTCAAGGTGGGATTTTTAGGTTTCATACACCCAAGAGCCTGAATGAGAAAATTTAATTTAGATTACCATATTGTGTACAGTTTTCTTTAATTTATGGCTTTTTTTATTTGAGAGAGAGAGAGAGAGAGAGCACGAGCACATGAGTGGGGGAAAGGGGCAGAGGGAGGGAGGGAGAGGGAGAGGGAGAGAGAATCTTAAGCAGGCTCAGCGTGGAGCTCAATGCAGAGCCCATAATCCCAAAACCCTAAGATCATGACTTGAGCCAAAATCAAGAGTTGGACAGTTAACCAACTGACTTGCCCAAGAGCCCCTATGGTTGTTTTTTGAAAAGCATTTTTATGAGCTGAAATGCATTGTTTTATATTTTCTGAGTTTTTACAGCAGTTTTATACAGATGTATTTGATCTATTTCTATTCATCCAAAGTGCTGTGCTCTTAGTTTGAGAGTCCTCTCTTCTCTCTGCTATGTAGTTATTACGGATGGTACAGGTGGGAGAAAGGGACAGAGTTTGGGGTGTTTTGTTTCTTTTTCATTTCTATAGGATCCTTAATTTCTCCCTTGTCTTTCCTTCTTTACTTTCACTGCCATGTCTTCAAGGGGTACTACCCTTTTGCTATATATCTGAATCTCTCCCACAGGCAATACTTTCCAATGCCTGCAAGTTCCAATCCTATTCAGTTTTGATCTTTTCTATAGTCATTGCTGTGAACTACATGGAGACCCAGTTTTCTCTTTCCAGACTGATTCTGTCTGTGCTTTTCATCTCAGCTCTCCACATCCCTCTATTCTTTTTCACAGTCTCTTAAACCTGTCTAAAGCTTCCCTTGTCCCATTCTGCAACCACAGACTTGTGGCATCTCCTAATGTTTTTTTTTTTTAATTTTTTTAAGGTTTTATTTATTTTTGAGACAGAGAGAGACAGAGCATGAACAGGGGAGGGGCAGAGAGAGAGGGAGACACAGAATCCGAAGCAGGCTCCAGGCTCTGAGCCATCAGCCCAGAGCCCGACGCGGGGCTCGAACTCACGGACCGCGAGATCGTGACCTGAGCTGAAGTCGGACGCTCAACCGACTGAGCCACCCAGGCGCCCCTCTCCTAATGTTTTTAAAGATGTGGGTCATGTGCACTTTTATTTGGTCTCTCTGTTGGATTTATAACTTTTGGAGAAGTGGGAGTGGAAGGATTCAAGACTAGGCAGCCACCATTCACTGTCCTCTAAACTTCATGTCCAAGATGAAAGCCTGATACATAGTAGCAACTCAATAAATTTACTGATTGTCATTCATTTAGGTTCCCCAGTGGGGACACACACACACACACACACACACACACACACACACTTTGAATATTCCTTGAAAGAGTCTGCTACCATCTGGCAGCTCCTCCTCCTTCGATTTATCTTCCTTTTACTATACGACCAGCACTAGTCCCAGATCTCAGTCTATTAACAGATAACACTCATTTTTTTTCTTTCTTTTTTTTTTTTTTTTTTTTTTTTTTTGGTAACACTCATTTTCAACACAAGGCCCTTTGATATCTACCCTTCCAAAAATTCAGAGAAGACTGGCTAACACTGTTGTCAATTTCAAGATCTGGGCAAGGAATAGCTGATTCTACCTCTTAAATTCCATTCCTTCCTCCACACAAGGCTCCTCTTTTTTTTTTTTTTTTAATTAAAAAAGGGAATGAGAAAACTCCACTCCCCCCATAATCAGACTCACTGCAACACTGCTTACCACAAATAAATGAATACCTTTCGATTTCCCTTTTTATAAATAATACCACAAAGGACATAACCAGGTTATATATATATATATATATATATATATATATATATATATATACACACATATATATATACACACACACACACACATATATATATATATATATATATTCCTTTAGAATTATCTCCCTATAATGAATCATGAAAAATGGAACTGCAGAGTAAAAAGACATGAAATATTTACAAGACATTACTTATTAATTAAATAATAAGTGGATTTAGTCTCACATCTTTCAAACCCTGTTAAGAATAAAAGAACCATGGAAGACAGGAAAAAAAATATGCACGTAATAATGCACCATGGAAGTAACCAATCTTATCAAATAATCAAAACCCCTATTAAGTAGGTATATGAGAATTTTATATACTATAAGCACAAGTATTAATTTAAGGATAAACTCTTTTTCATCCCTCAGTAAGACCAGAAATAAACAGAATTATTTCCCCCTAGATCAGTGACCATTCGAGAACGATACTCAAAGAACAGGAGTTTCCCTCTATCATTATTTATTTTAATTAATCTTCAATTTTTGTTTTTGGTATACAAACTGAAGAGAAAAACAAAAAAAAAATATTTTGCATGTGTTCTGTCAAGAACTTGTAATCATTCATTTATTCATCAAGAATTTATTAAGAACCTAGTTCCTGACACTGGTGGCCCCTGGATAAATTCTTGATACCCAATAATACTGCAAAACCACATCTTTTAAAAAAGATTTCTAACACTAAGCATAAATCCTAATTTAAACCTTGGACTTTGGGTGATAATGACATGTTAGTGTAGGTTCATCAGATGTAATGAATGTACCGTTCTGGTGAGAGATGTTGATATCAGGGGAGGCATAGGGGAAGCAGTGGGGAAGAGGTAAGTGGTGGTGGGCAGGAGTTATATGAGAACTCTCTGCACTTGCCATTCAATTTTGCTGTGAACCTAAACCTGTATTAAAAAAAATAAAGTCTAGGGGCACCTGGGTGGTTCAGTCGGTTAAGCATCTGACTTCAGCTCAAGCCATGGACTCTGGTCATGATCTCATAGTCTGTTGAGTTCAAGCCCTGCATCAGGCTCTGTGCTTACAGCTTAGAACCTAGAGCCTGCTTCAGATTTCTGTGTATTCCTCTATCTCCACTCCTCCCCTGCTCACACTCTGTCTCTGTCACTCTCTCTCAAAAACTAAAATTAAAATTAAAAAAAATTTTTAAATGAATAAAGTCTATTGGGGTACCTGGGTGGCTCAGTTGGTTAAGTGTTTGACTCTTGGTTTAGGCTCAGGTCATGATCTTACGGCTCATGAGTTGTATCCCCACATCTGGTTCTGCACTGACAGTGCAGAGCCTGCTTAGGATTCTCTCTCCAAATCTCCCTGCCCCTCCCTTGCTCAGGCTCTATTTCTCTCTCTCTCTCTTTATCTCTCTCTCTCTCTCTCTCTCAAAATAAATAAATAAACATTAAAAAAATAATAAAGTCTATTAAAAAATAAAAATAAAGAGATGTACCCATGTTCTAACATACTTAAAAAAAGCAAGACTGGAGTATTTACTATTTTATTCAGAAGAAAAATGATATTTTAGAGATGCAATTACCATACAAAACGGGCTGCAGTAGGCATCTCCCTGAATGGCAGAGAAGGCATACAGACCAAGTTCTAGGATGACCTCAATGAATGTGAGCAGTTATGAGAGCTATTGTTATCGCTATGAATTTCTATAGATTTCTCCATGCAAAACTGTTTCAGGACCATATAATACATCGTTAATCCCAAGATAAACTTGAATAACCATATATTTGGTCCAAAGAAGGCCATTTAGAAAGAGAATTAACTCGTGTGGCTGGTTCCAACACTGGAAGACAACAAGAGGTGTGTTCCCTCTGAAATTGGGTTAGTAGCAGCAGCATGTAGACCAAGACCAGAGAAGTCCAAGCTGCCATGGAAAGACCTTCTTCCTCTCACATGTGTCCACCATGGGCAGGTTAGCTTTACACGCTAAAAACCTTGGGGCGCCTGGGTGGCTTAGTCGGTTAAGTGTACTACTCTTGATATTGGCTCAGGTCATGATCCCAGGATCATGGGATCATGCCCCAAGACCGGCTATGCAGTGAGCATGGAGCCTGCTTGGGGTTCTCTCTCTCCCTCTCTCTCTTCCTCTCCCTAGCTCGTGCGTGTGCTTGCATACACTCTCTCTCCCTCATAATAAACACTGAAAATAAACCTTATAGAAATAACATCTACAAATTTATTCTACCTGAGTTTTGTAAATTAGCACACCTGAGAAAATAATTACAACAATAAAATCACAGTACACGAACAGTGAAGGAACAACCATTATATAGACTTACGATAGTTTTGTATTATTAATTTCAGTAATTTATAATCTTTAATTATTCAACTAGCTCATCAGCCTTTAACAATTAAAACTTTATTAAATAGCTAGCTTTCAGATATTAATCTGGGGGCCAATTTCACATTTGCTCATTTTAAAAAGGATACTTGCCCCTGCACTAGTCCTCTGAGGCTGATTGATCCTCAGAGATCAATATTTCAAACCACAAGAGGGTA
Organism: Felis catus; assembly: GCF_018350175.1. Classification (NCBI taxonomy): domain Eukaryota; kingdom Metazoa; phylum Chordata; class Mammalia; order Carnivora; family Felidae; genus Felis; species Felis catus. The sequence goes on along the minus strand of NC_058369.1, from coordinate 94,597,660 downwards.
TTTGAAAATGATGGTCAGATATGGCACTTCATACCTATCCAGTGCAGAATGCATACATGTGAAATGAATCAAGGACTTAAAGAAAACATGTTGCCTGAAAGGAACCTGGCTTTGTGAGGCAAGTTTTGTAAATACATCATACAATAGGATCTGTACAACCTTGTCCAATTTCATTTTTCAACTTACCCTCTTAGCCTGTCAAATTCAGTAATGATCCATCCTTATCAGCAACAACTCCAGAAAGGTACTGAAATTTCCACTAAATTAAGAATCCCATGCCTTGAGGATTCTTTGCCTTAGGATTTTTTTTTAACCACCCCTCCATGCCCCTCCACCATATTACTTACTGCCTTTCTCTCATCACTTACACCTAAATTGTTGCTCATTTCTCAAAGTAATGTGTCCACACTCGTCATTTCCCATGGCATTTCCCCCACAATTTCAGTAAAACTGAATTCCTGCCATCATTCATCTTGGGGGAAAAAAATGTTGTTGTTTTTTTTCCTCCTGACAGTGGCTAATAAAAGAGTCATGTCATGTTTCATATATTTTTGACCACTTCTACATGAAGACTCAAAGTCTCTACATTTCTTTTTAATAAGTCTCAATTACACATTTTAGATTTCTCTTTTTTTAATGTGTATTTATTATTTTTGAGAGAGAGACAGAGACAGAGACAGAGACAGAGACAGAGAGAGAGACAGAGTGTGAATGGGGGAAGGGCAGAGAGAGACGGAGACACAGAATCCAAAGCAGGCTTCAGGCTCCAGCAGCCTGACGCGGGGCCCAAACACACAAACTTCTACCTGAGTGGAAGCCAGATGCTTAACCGACTGAAACGCCCAGGTGCCCTACAGATTTTAGATTTCTAAATACATTTATATACACTTTTAAAGTACGCTATCACTTAAATAAGTACCAATATCTGTATTTGAAAGCAAACCCTCTTTCTTTTCAGATTTACATAGCTAATTTGCATTTAAAAAAGGATAGAGCCACTAATTTCATAGCTGATGGCAGACAAACAGCATTGAAGGGCAGAAACCAGTCTATGATATCTATCAACATCAGGGAAGGTGACAGACCTGACTAGCTCTGAGGCTGCCAATGCAGCAGCCACTGCTCCCAGCAAGTTGCCAGAAACTGTAATTCCTGCTGTTATCAAGGCAAGTGAGTCTCCTGGGCTGCCAAGTCAGACCAGTGATTAGCACCTACAAGTTCTAAAACCAATATGTCTCCCTTTTCAAGACAAACACTGTCAAAATAATACCCCATGTAATCCTAATAATATCACGGGTATACCACATGTTATTTTCCCATCGTTTGCTGACAAACAAATCCCGTAACGTTAGCGTTAGTAATTCCAGCATGCTTGGTTTCTCCACAAATTTTAAACATATGGCAACATTTTAAATTCATTTCATCAGTGAGGTTTGAAACAGTTCAATTGTACCTAATGTACAAGACTTGTAATTTAGGGCTGAGGGCAAAATTCTAACAACAGTTTAAAGAGTGTGATGTTGAAACAATACAAAAACAGAAAAACACTGCTGCTTATAAAAATAATTGTGCCTGTGACAAAATCCCAGTAGGAAAAAGGACACAAGGAGCCTCCCTGAGTCTGGTAGCAGGATTCGGATACCCGCTTATCAGCCATATTGAAACCTTCACCTCCCACTTTGAGAACAAACCTCTTCAATTTCCACTCTGACTTGGAAGAGATAAATATCACCTATATTCTGATTTATCATGATTAAATAAATTCTGATTTAATAGAAGAGTTCAGAGTATGTTCATTTCATCGAGCTCCCACTATAGTGGCTATTTTAAAAAGCAATGTTAATGGAGAAAAGGACAAAACCCTTCTTTAATATATAAGTTTTGTAGATCATTATTTGATACCCTACCAGGAAAGGAAAGACCACAAACAAACACAACCTATCCTTTCTCACTCCCCCTTTAGCCTCTGGAAAGATATAGTATATTCACATTTCCCTCTCTCTTTTTTTAAAATGTGTTCTTTTCCAGAGGGGTAGATGGAGAACCTGACGTTTCTAAAAGACAAAAATTACTACTAATTAAACCCAAGGAGCCAACCATATCTCAAGCTACAATTAAAATAGACATGAACTTTTTTCTTTAAGCTCACAGCTAGATAGCTCTGTGGGCTGCTGAAATTCACTTTATACCAGAAATAATAAGACTACTTACTTTCAATGAGATGTTACTTGCCAGTGCATTCTAAATATTTTCACAGCTGAAATATTCTGAGTGGGAAAATCTTCAGGGTGAAGAGTGGAAAAAAAACCACAAAGAAACAAAAAATAAAGCAATACATGCAGAGAAAAGACAAGATTGCTTGTGTAACTGTGTCTCAGAAGACCAGATGATCTAGACAGAGAAAGGAACAGATATGCAGCTCCCAGGTTAACTTGTGCACAGTTCTGCAAGGTATGCTGGCTAGGTCAGCTACATAGCAGGAGAAATACTATAGTTTTACCTAGTTCCAGACCTTTCCTCTAATGATGTTCTAATATGAAAAATACACACACACACACACACACACACACACTCATAAACTAACAAATGAAAAAGTAAAAGAATTAAGTTAAAAAATGGAACTGTATCTTTGAAGTAAAAGAATTAAGTTAAAAAATGGAACTGTATCTTTGATTCCATTTTTTGCTTTTTATACTTTTATACACACACATATACAGAGAGTCAACTCTGTTATGGGGAAAAGAGGTCATGGAAAACCCAAAACACAAAGTCAAAATGTGATACCACACAAACTTAATTTAGCTAAGATTACATTCCAGATTTGGAGACCTGTTTCTTGACCACCGGTATCATCCAAACATGGAAAGGTAATACAACACATTAGGAATACTTTATAAATATCACATAAATTGTTTCCTATCCATCAAAAAGTCTACTGTTTTTACTTGCTCCAGAACTAAGTTTTTCTATGTGGGGACAGACCGAAATTCAAGCACACTGCATATTCCTCCTGCTTTGCTCCACTCCTAATTTCCCCACCATCACAAACCTGAAGCACGATACTAGAAATGACAGACTCCACCATTCCCCCTTGCCATCAATATGTCTTTACCCACACTTGACTACTGGCAAAGAGCAGTCAGTGGGGGGCTATTTTCACACTGCAGCCTCACATCCACATCGAATGTTTACTAAATCACTTCAAAGAACAGATTCCTCTAAAAGTACAGCTGAACCACATAAAACTGCCAATATTTGACATTTTTGACCTACTAACACAGCAATTTCACATGGTTCAACCTAAGAGTTTACCTGGCTCAAAACAATTTTAACTTTTCCACAAATGCATTGTTACTTTTACCACTGCAAACTTTCAAACCAATTAATCTGCCACCAAATGGCTAAGAACCCACTCTGCATAGGAAAAAAGAAAAAAGTCTCTGCTTATCAAACTATGCTTACAGCTGAAGGGAGGAATACAAAAACAATTTCATTTTCTACATGTACCTTTCTATATCATTTGAATTGTTGATGAGACAGATATACTCTTTTTATAGTAAAAAAGAGATCTTGAAAAGTTCTTTATTACAAGTGGATTGGCTACAGAGCATTGCCATAGCACTAAAAATGGCATACAGATGCTTAACTACACAGTTAAGATGCAACTACAATACAACTACATTAATGAATCATTAGTGCAATGTTATTCTGCACTATGAATCCCTCCTCATTACTAATCCCTCCTCACTAGGGTATTGGTGTAAATCCTTGCATTATTAGGGTCCGTTTTCCTATCTTGGAACACTGCAGGCCCCATATCAGCCTCCAATTTGTTCGCATATCACATGATAATCCAAACTGTTAAAACTGTTTCTTGTCTAAAGACTATACCCCTGAATGAAGATTAACGCACTCACCAAAAAAGATTCCTGGTTTTCTTGTCTCCAATTACTCCCAGATGAACCTGTAAATGACCCACCAGCTGCCTTTCCATGCTCTAGCTCATCTTGTTCCTATTTGCCTCTAGAAAGATCCACACATGTATGTGAAAGTACGTGAAAGCAGACGTGTGGTTTTCTCAGATGTAAACATCTTGGTAGTAACTTCTACAGAAACAAATCTTGCTAAGTGACAGGTTTGGGAATAGTGGCGGTCATGCTCCATGTACTACCATCTTAAGGCAGAAAAGAGACAACGCAGGAGCTGAGGGTTTCTGGAAGACTTGACAGAAGAGCTGGTTTCCATCTGGCTATAACAACTAAGTTTACAGGCTATTAGGTGGTTTGCTGTATTTGAACTACTTTATACTTTATTACATGTGGGCTACATGTATAGTCAGTAAGAATACCACAAAGAATGCAATAAAAAAAGATATGTGGTTGGGCCACTTTATGTCTCCTGGTTAAGAAGAACAAATATTGATATCATAATAGCTATCACTATGTGACTAGACTTAACCTCTCCCTACATGAAAATATGTGAATAGCTCTTATATAGTTCACAAAAATAAACAGAAGTCTAAAGTAAGAAAATATTTTCTTTGCCATGGCTTCAAGCCCCAGTACATAGGGGCCAGCACATAGGACACTCGAGTTTGCAAGATACCACTCAAAGGGTGGAACACAGTCAGATTCCTTCACAAAGTGGGGTAATGTTGCAGCTCATTTCCAGACACAATGGACTCAACCACCCTTCGTTAGGAATTAGGCTGTTTGTATGACCAGAGCCACTGCTACAGGCCCATCGTGGGATGTTTCTAAAAGTGTGGTGGTCCTTCAATGATTCAATGACCCACATCAACTGCTATTGAGGCAAATTCATTAGGCTCTATCCCACAGCTACCAAATCCAAATCAATGGAGGATGGGACCTAAGAAGCATCCAAGAGATATTTATTTAATATCTACTGTGTGCCAATCAATAGACACAGGAGAAACACAGACAAAACTCCTATCCCTGTGAAGCCTGCATTCTATATTTTGACCCAGCTTTCTATTCAATGCTTATGCATCAAGCTTAAACATCACTGTGCTATGGTTCTGATATGGAGGAATGGGTAGCATGTTTATGGTGTGTGTGTGTGTGTGTGTGTGTGTGTGTGCGCGCGTGCGTGCACATGCCTATGCATGTGTTTATGCACTTAGTTTCACTGCAATCAACTCACTCTTCCACAGGCAAATCAAAAGAAACAGCAAGACAGTTTGTATACCTAGTTAGTATCTATTTTTCTCTCTCACTCTCTCTCTCTCTTTCATACACACACACACACACACACACACACACACACACACACATGCTGAAATAGATGCCACTGAAAGATAAAGGTCTTGGGCTAGAAGTAGAGAGAATTCTTTATTCTGAAAATTTGATGGTATTTTGATATGTATTTTTTCCTGTTCAGTTAAAAAAAATAAAAACATCAACTCATAAAGCTTTTTAATATAAATCAAATGTTGATAAAGTCATCATTATATGGACCTTTCAATCCCACAATTTTTGAAATCTGTGAAAGAATAAGGTTTTGTGCAAAATTCTTGCAATAAGCATCGCATCAGAACCAGTGCTTTGAGAAGCAAATATAATAGAAATACTATAAACTGATGATGAGCACAGAAGGAAGAAGAAAGGAAAGACTGTAAAAAAATGAATATGAGCACAGAAGAAGAAAGGAAAGACTGTAAAAAAATGAATATGAATTTTGGTTATTCTTACACTTGAATATCCCCTGAATTGAAATTTCAAACATATCACTACTTGATTTGACTTAATAACATAGTCAAAGCTATAAAAATTTCGAATCACAGCTTAATTCAGTAGCAAGTACACAGTCCCACAGCATCGGTTAACCTTCTGGCAGGCAATGACCTCCAACCTTCCCGTGACAAAACTCAGTGAACTGTTCCTAGGCCTGGACAAGGCCTTGAAATCCTTCATCCTGCCTCTAATCAGCAGTGGCCCTGGTGGGGACCCAAGTTCGCCTGGGCCCTGCTGAGTGAGCTCCATCACTGATGGGAAGGTCCCTGATACTCTGCTCCCCTCCCTCTCAGTGTGCAGTGATGCTTGAGCACTGATGACGCAGCACCTGGTCCACTCCAGCACCACTCACATGGTTAGGGGCTGTACACGACATTTAATGCAAGAAAGGTAATCAAGGGTTCAGTCAGGGATTGATTGCCTTCCGATCGTACAGACGCATGACCAGTAAGTCCCAGTCTCTGAGTGCTCTCACTCCTCTCCTGGCAACTGCAGCATTTGAAGGAGATTTTTCTATACGTGGAAGTATACAAACGCAAGACAGGAAAACCAATATACCTATAACGGTTGGAGTGATATCTCATGTGCTCAGTATTCAAAAGTATATGATGGGGAGAATAAAATTGTTTATACAAAGTTCCACAGGCAACATGTTATTGGATGAATGTGAGGAGAGTGTCCTCCTGACCTTTTCTGAAAGTAAGGACTTCCTAAATCTCTGCACTACAGAAGCCACTTTAATACAAAAACAGTAAGAACAGCTTTTTAAAATCTTAATAGAGTCTCAGATTGTCTTCTTTAAAGTCACCATCTACTTGTTCAAACCTGGCAACATCTTAGAAGTGGTTGCTTTCATGTACCGTATTACACACTTGCTTAACATAAAACATTTCTCTATGAGGAGAGCTATATGAGTGAAGTGAAAGACAAGTAAGTTGTATATTATACACTTTATGTTTCTAAATTTGCAAGGTTACTTCAGATTGTCATGGCAGTTTAAAAAAAAATGCCATTTTTTTTTTGATGGAGCGCCTGGGTGGCTCAGTCGGTTACATACCTGACTTCCACTCAGGTCATGATGTCACAGTTTGCAGGTTCGAGCCCCACCGGGCTCTGTACTGACAACTCAGAGCCTGGAGCCTGCTTTGGATTCTGTCTCCCTCTCTCTCTCTGCCCCTCCCCCACTCACGTTCTGTCTCTCTCTCTCTCTCTCTCTCTCTCTCTCTCTCTCTCTGTCTCAAAAATAAATAAACATTTTTTTAAATGCCATTTGAGAAAATTAAAAAGGGGAAGAAAACTATATACTCCACTATGGTCTCAAGTTTTGCACCTCTATCTCCACCAGAGGAATGTGATCATGCAATCATCTCGGCAGGAAACTGCTGGACTCCTGACACTTGAGCCTCAGATACTGTGACCGTGCAGGGGTTTTTCTTAGTGTCTCTCTAAGGTACACTTGTACCTGGTACTGACAACAGTTTCTGCTCATATGACCTGCCTTTCTCTAGAAGAAGGCAGCACCTGAGAACTCTGGCAAGCACATTGTCGTTGGCTTCACCGTCATTTTCTCAAATGTATTCTAACCCCTACTAACCCCCATTTCCCTAATAAAAATTCATCTTGCTTCCTGCACATTATACACATGTACATACACATACATGTAAAACCTTAGTGCGTTAAATATATGTATGATTTGACTTATGCACAGGGGGACTGACCCATCATGCACACCAGAAGCAGTCTGCACAGAACAGTGAAGCTAAGTGTCACCTCCAGGTGTATAATCCAACCCTTTGTGTGAAAATTGAGGAAACCAAATATACACAAGTATGGCCACAGGGTTCCTGACTCCCACTACAGTACAATGCTCTCTCTGAATCAAAATAAGCATCATTTACTTCTCTCACTGTCTTGGTTTTCTTGTCTTCTTTCCTAGTGCTTTGCTATGGTCATGGTTTCTCCTTATCTTCATATCTAACCAGGTGTGGAGGGCAACCCCCTCCAAAAAAAACCAAAAAACCCTGAAGCTGCGAAGACTGGAGGCCACCAGAGGTACCTGTGCAGGTGTTCAGCTGAGGCATCACCACCTGGACTAAAGAGGTTTAAAAATCTGTAGTATTAAGAAGAGAGCTAAAGGGGAAACTGCTATTCAAATTGTCCGTCAGATCAAGGCTCTTCTCTTCTTAAAACCTTTCAATGGCCACTTAGCAGGACTCATGGGCATAATAGGGCCCTCAATGCAGCTCCCCTCTGCTCCCCCAACCCTTCACCACACTCTGAACTGCAGCCGCACAGCGTGTCTGAAGAGCTGGGGTCTCCACGTGCTCTCACGTCTCTGGGATTTTCCTCTGTCTTCCATCCTCTCTCCCATAGCCTTAGAGCCACACGGTCCTACCCTGATCTCACCCTGGCTATCACTTCCTTTGGAAGTCTCTGCTGACCTCCAAGGCACAAGTTAGGGGTATTTTCGATGAGCCCCTCCACACTGTGAGGCATCCTGTCCCAGTGTTAGAATTACCTGATTCCCTATTTCTACCTGCCTGTATCCCCCATCACTCCTTATTTGCTCTTACTCCAGCTGTGCTCATAGCATGCAATTCAGTGCTGAGTTTAGAGAAGATGCCTGTTAAGTGCAGAATGAATAATGCATGCATAAATAAGAAAAATAAAATCCTTAAATGATCTTCCTTAAATTGCCGCAAGCGGCACACTTCCTAGTATTGCACTCTGCTGTGGGTTGCTTATCTTATGATAATGTGTTTAGTTCAGCCTGGATGTGTTGATCGAAATAAATGTGTTCTCATCGTGTAATAACTGACAAACACACTGAGGCTATACATTTCACTGAATTTTAAAAAGAAGCAAAGAAGCATCCTATAGGATGCCATTAGCAGCTTCCCTTTTGTAAGTAGGTGAAATGCTGTGTACTAATGCTATAACTAAAAATTCATTATTTTATTTCCATTCACATTTCAGATTATGGAGAGATGGTAAAAGATTTGCTTGAAATTGTACTTCAAAAAGCTCATGTTAGAAACTACTATTATATCCTAACATTTTACCAGGAATGAGATAAGCTCAATAAACAATAAGGCAACATCAATGACAAAAGAAAAGGTTGTCATACATGGGTTTACAGTAGAGTGAAATCCAACCCACAGACTTGGTTTATTGGCTTGTGCATTGTTTTAGAAATTTATTAAGTATTTTAAAACTGAAGGATTTCACATAAAATGCACCACACTTTGGCATTTCTAGAAAAGCCCAATGTAGATAAAAGCTGTGTGTCCAGAGCTACACAGTTGGCCCCTTATATAAGACATCACTGCTACGCTTCCCTACCCTCCTTGTCCCCCAAGAGTGGCAGAGGCTCCTATAGTCTGATACCTGATGGACCTTTAAGTTTGAGGTCTCTGAATCAATATCTGACTGTCACATGTAAGAGTCCATTACCTTGATTGCATAAGCTAAAGTAACAATTATGAAGAAACTGGAAGCTGCCAATTCAAAGTGGGTTTTATGAGTCCCACAAACCACAGAGTAAGAAAGGGGACTAGAAGGAGAACAAGGAAAATGTTATTACAGCAAGATCACAATTCCTACCAAAGAAGAATAGACAGAAATGAAATTATAACCATGTTTAAATTGCTCATCTCAAAGCCCCACTGAGACCCACTAGGTAGAATAGGAACCCCTTGGGACTTTTAGCACAGGACTTTTTTTATATGTCATCTTGAATACAGATTCACTGACTGATAGATCCAAACGGGTCTTGGAGGACCTTCAGTGCAACTGATGCAGTTTTAGATGAGAATATTATAGCCCAGAGACATTGTCAAAAGTCATACAATTTGGTACATCACTTCTCCTTTCTAGCCCTCTTTTTTCCCAATTCATTCTCAGAGATTGAGGGAAAATGACAGGTAGGCATTAAAAATCTGATATTTACATCCTTGGAAATGAGAAATAAAGAAACAAAACGGACATATTCAAGGTAGCAATAGTAGCCAACGGCCGAACTGGGCCAAGAGCCAGATCTCTAATTTACAAACCATTATACCTGTAAAACTGAGGAGTTTAAAGTCTGAGAGAACTACACACGATGTTTGTGATGGCCTGGCAGACCCCATCCCCCAACACGCGAACAAAGGACTGAACTGGGAGGAAGGCAATCATCAGGGAGGAAACCTAAAGCATGAAACTCAGAGCAAATTAATCCAAACAATATTTAACACTGACAAGAATGTAAGGAAATAAATACACTCAGACACTATTTGAAGTCAGATGTTACTGAGGGGGAGAGAAGACTGGTCAACACCTATTAAAAATTAAAATACTTCTCATAGGCCTTAAATCAGCATTTCTCCTGGGAATTTATAGACATAGATGCAGAAATAAGCAAAGACACATTAATAAGAATGTTTTGTTTTGTTCTTAGTAAACAGTAAAATTTGAAATATTCTAAACTGCTCACTGTGTCCTGGCTAAATAAAATTCATGTAACAAAAACTGTTTAGCTATTAAAAGGAATGCAATACTTCTATAAGTACTAACAACAAAACATGTCTAAGATATACTCAGGGGGGAACATCAACTTGAAAGCAGTATGTATTTAAAAGGGAAGTAAGAGGGAGTAGTAATACTCCAGAAGCTATGAACAGAGAGCTCTGTGCTGAATGACACTGGGCTCAGGAGATAAAGTACGGGTGGAGTGTTAGTTTACTTTTTCTCTTACATTCACTATTAAGTTTAATGTTTTTTACTTAGGTCATCTATTATTTAATATTATAAGTATAGCTAATAAAAAATTAATGAAAACAATTCAAAATTCTTCCATTCTTTATAGGTATCTATTTAACCAAATAATTATTCATTCATTCAACTAACATTTATCAAACACCTACGGTCTGTTTGTGATTGTCTAACCTTGGAAGATGCGGAAGAGTACTGCAAGTGCTGGAGGACTTTTAAGATTTTACTCTTCTAGCAATACAAGCCAAAATCATACTGTGCTTGCATTAGCTATGGAGCAGACAAGCATCCAAGAACAACTTCATATTGCTTGGTATGAACTGCCTAGAGAAATGTTTGATGAGTACAATTACCAGCCCTGCTTTCCCAAGATAAAGCAACGGAACAAAAATTAGTAAGTTTCCTTGCCACACCCTACATCCCCCCCTCCAAATCTTCTGATGGAAGTCTTGGGAGGAGAGAAGGTAAGGAGAAATAAAGTTCTGCTTGCCCTCCATCCATTCATATATAACAGCCAGAAAGTGAAAGGGCTCTCTGACAAGGATAAGGGGAAATGAAAGATCAGGAATCTCTATGGAGGCTGAGCCCCAATGTGAGACTGTGGGGTTCCATTTTGGTTAGATGATGCTCATATGAATCACCTCATAAAACCAAGACAAGCGATTGAGCCACAACCAGGTGACGACTGATCACACCCACAGCTGGCCATTCTTATCCTCTGCCCTGATTACAACTAACCTATGCTGGCATGGTGAACTGGGCAACTGACGGTTGGTATGTTTTTCCTCTTTTCCTGCTACTTCAACAAATAAATAGATTTCTTTGTCCCATTTTAATACCTGAAGTACCGCTCGGTTTGATGGAAATGTGCAAATGAGCTACTTTTGGCAAGCTGAGATGACCTCCTGTAAATGTTCCTGGAGCTAATGCGGAGAATGGCCATCAAAAGCACAGACTGTGGCAACTCAGAGAAGAATCTTACCTAGATCCTCGCGTGAGGCAAAACTTCTACACTCAAGTGGGTAAGAACGGACACACAAGTAACTCTGCTATCACAGATCTCTATACATGCTATAGGGAGTAGCAACTGAATGACTAAAATACTGAGGCAAAGAAGAGGAAAAAGAAATAATTCCCAATTGGACCAAATCTTGTAACTGTTCTAGAAAAAAGTACAGATGTGCTATATGGAGATAGAGTATTCTAAGTTCAAGAAACTCGATTGTGGGAAAAGAACAAGAATCATAAATGAAGAAATATTATGTAGTTTATTTTGGCTGAAAACAAAATGTCTGAAGAGAAGTAATGGGGACAACGGTTGAGACAAAGGTTGTGTCCCCACTGCTCAGGTTCGTATGGAATTCAGTCATTATTATATACTACTAAGAACAAAGGGTTGATCAGGACCTAAATAAACTTCTAGAAGGTTCATCCAACAGGAATTGAATAGATTGCTGCCCAAAAGGAAGGAGTCCTTTCATATATGACTAACTATCTGAATGTACTATTCTAGTGACAACTTGACAGAACAGCTGTTGATAGATAGAAACAAGATTACCAACTGCCATCCTAGCTCAGTGACATAATAGTGTCACCATGGGAGAAAAACAATTGTCATTTTATTTTTTCAGAAAAACTCATGTAAGTATTATAATAACTGAAATGAAAAAAGTACGTGTCTAATAAAAGGTTAGCATTGAGTAGTGCCTGTTACCTGTCATCTAAGTAATATAATTTACTATAACAAGTCTTATGAGGAGGTTTGTTGAGAATGTATTATTCAAATGAATGACACCAGAAAAGGAAGCTAGCAGAAACAATCTCCCCTTGCCTACATGTTGTATATTTGAAATTGGACATTTTGTTTCCTGCTAGTTTTAAATTACCACTTCATTTTGAAGAAAAAATGAATTACAAAAAGGATTCAAATAAGGAACTTATTCAATTTTCTGATGGAAATTTCTCCTAGAAAATGATGTTTCCATTTAATTATTTTAAAAGATAAAGAGTAAACCAAAATCTTTAAAATAGGTGGCATAAAAACAAAAATGTCCAAAAATGTTTAAACACATTTATGTTATTTCTATCATTTCAATACCTTCAAAAATATAGAAGATATCACTTAAAACCTCAGAGAAATATGTAATGCCACACTTGCTTATAAAATGTTAAGAATGTTCATCAATAAATGTTTACTGAGTGACTCTTATGTGGGAGGCACTGGGCCAGAGATAACAGTGAACAAAAGACAAAAATAAGCAAAGATCCTGCTCTCAACATGCTTATATTTTTGTCAGGAGAGATAACCAAAACAAAAAAGAAAGAAAAAAAGCAGGGGGAGAGGGGAGAAGGTGTAACATATGTAGTTGTTATAGTGTGATAAGTAATAAAGAGAAAAATAAGGGACTCCATGCTGGCAGTTTCTCTTTCCTTGCTGGACACGAACAAGGGAGCATTTAGCCAGAGGCTGCCATGTTGGGACTGACCAAAGGCTTACCATTTTAACGTTTATTTATTTTTGAGACAGAGAGAGACAGAGCATGAATGGGGGAGAGGCAGAGAGAGAGGGAGACACAGAATCAGAAGCAGGCTCCAGGCTCTGAGCCATCAGCCCAGAGCCCGACGCAGGGCTTGAACTCACGGACCGCGAGATCGTGACCTGGGCTGAAGTCGGACGTCTAACCGACTGAGCCACCCAGGCGCCCCTGGCTTACCATTTTAGAATGAAGCTAACACTAAGGAGGGACCTACTCAGAGATGGGGGAGCAGGGATTACCACACAACATCGGGAGTGCGACATTTCCTCTGGACTTCTAATTGTGTGAGATAATGTATCTTTCGTTTTCATTTAAACTATTTGAGTGAAGGTGGTCTGTGATATGCAGTAGAAAAATCCTGGCAGTGACACTTTCTTATCTGTCATTTGTTGACTTCAGAGAGGGTTGTGATCACATAAACCGCAGATCTGGAGTTTAGAAACGAAACCTGACCATTCTTACCATCTTTTCTGGGAAAAACTGTGCCAACAGACTATGAATGAAAGCCAGAAAACAGAATTTTCTACCTAGAAGTTCTGAGAAGATAATTTAGCTTCATCCTTCATTTTCAAGGAAAGACCAAACCCAGCACAGAAATTTGGAAGCTCCATTTCCTAACGCTAACCCCTAATCCCACTGCCCTTTCACCATCTAATCTAGATAAAAACAATGCTGGTTGACAGGGAGTTTTCAGATCTTCTCAATCAAACCCCTCATTTTGTAGATTAAAGCTTGAGATCCTGGGAAGTTAACCCCCTTCACCAAGGTCAGGGTTTACTGAAAGTAGATTTTGAACTCACCTCTCCTCACTCCTGATCCTGACTATACTTCCACAGGATGACTCTCTTGAGGCCCTACTATTGATTGTCTATCCAATTAGTGATTAAGATGCTGTTTAATTTTTTCAAAATCCTTCTGGCTGAACTTACTGCTCTCTTGCTCTGTTATATACCTGTTGCTAAGGGCAGTCCAGGGAGCAATGGGAATATTTTGAAAAATCCATCAGATTTTAAACTACAAAGCCATAGTCATAACTTGGTAGCTCTGTGAAAACAGGATGGAAATGCTTACCTCTTCCTTAGTAAAAGTTTTCAAGAATGTCACATCAATAGAAGATTGGTGATGGCATATAGTTCAGTAGAAATTATGCTACCCTATACACATCATAGACAAAAACTTCGTTACCAGAGGTAATGAAAATGTACATGTCTAATAAGAGGTTAGCACTGAGTGGTGCCTGTTACTTGTCATATAAATAATCTCATTTACTATAACAAATCTTATGAGGAGGTTTGTTGGGAGTGAGTGCAAATGAATGATCAGGAAAGAGAGCTAGCAGAAACAATCACTGCTTGCCCACACAGTGCACATTTGAAACTGGACATTTTATTTCCTGCTAGTTTTAAATTACCACTTCATGGGGCGCCTGGGTGGCGCAGTAGGTTAAGCGTCTGACTTCAGCCAGGTCACGATCTCACGGTCTGTGAGTTCGAGCCCCATGTCAGGCTCTGGGCTGATGGCTCAGAGCCTGGAGCCTGTTTCCGATTCTGTGTCTCCCTCTCTCTCTGCCCCTCCCCCGTTCATGCTCTGTCTCTCTCTGTCCCAAAAATAAATAAACGTTGAAAAAAAAAAATTTAAAATAAATAAATAAATAAATTACCACTTCATTATGAGGGGAAAAAAATGGATTACAAAAGATATTCAAATAAGGAACTTTCTCTATCCAGACTGGTTTCAGGCTATTGGATCCCCTTATACATTGCCCTTACAAGGATTTTCTTCCCTCTAAACAGGAGGTAGAGAGCTTGTTTGGAGGTTCTAGCAGGGGAGCGCAGCTACTCGTATACCCTTGACCGAAGAACGGTCCTCCTCTATCAGGGAAGGTCGTCCTCTTGGACCGAGCGCGCAGCTTCGGGAGGGACGCACATGGAGCGGTGAGGGAGGAAGGGGACACCCGCCTAGCCAGCCAGATCAGTCGAATCAACCCCGGCGATCAATGGGGTGACAGATGTCACAGCCAGATCGCCCTCACATCCTAACATGCCAAAATATTAGAGCTGAAAGAGAAATAGCATTATTTGATGTAAATTTTTGGCTTATATCAAAATCATATAACCTCTAAACAAAAATCAGTAGATGTCGTTCATGCTGAAGAAGATGGGAATTTAAGGAGGTATTACAATTTCTCTCGTCTACTTAAAATAAGCAAACTCGACAAGTAACAGAACACTTTTTGTAATACAAAAATAATACCTTGGTCCCAATAAAACCAAGTGGGAAAATCATAATCACTTTGCAAACCTTTCCATTAAAAGCAACATTAGCAATAAGGCTGTTTGGTATTCATACGACAAAGCTGCACTACGGCTCTCCACAAATGGCGTGACACCTCTTACCTAGTAGGATCGCACCCCAATCCAACTCAGACACTAGCAGAAGGATTAACAAGGTTTACAAAGTAGGATTTCAGGTCCTAATCGTTATCTTCTGGTTAAAAGAGTGCTAGCCACTTGTTAATTATGATATCAAGTTTTACAACCAACACTGCCAACTGTGGGTGTGTGTGTATGTGTGTGCATGCGCAGATGCACTGAAGTGTGTGTGTTTAACTGCCAGATTGTATCCAACACACTCTAGTTCTTCCAAGAGAAAGATGTCTCCTGTTTCAGAAGCCAGTTCTAGCAGCTGCTTTCTCCAATCTGTGCTGCTTGCTCCTAACCCACTTCCGTGCTGCCTTTGTCTTCCTAAAGCTGTATCACCAAATTACTTTTCTGACCCAGACTCTCACTGCCTTCTTTTGCACAGCTCACTATTAAGTAAAGATTTCTCAGGGCGTCTGGGTGGCTCAGTTGGTTAAGTGTCCAACTTCAGCTCAGGTCATGATCTCACGGTTCGTGGGTTCAAGCCCCACACTGGGCTCTGTGCTGACAGCTTAGAGCCTGGAGTCTACTTCAGATTCTTTATCCCTGTCTCTCTGCTCCTCCCCTGCTCACACTCTGTCTCTCTCTCTCTCTCTCTCAAAAATAAATAAACATAAAAAAAATTAAAAAAAAAAAAAAGAAGTACCCTGTAGGGCCACCTTGGCCCAGGTCATGTTCTCACAGTTCATGAGTTCAAGCCCTGCTGTCAGCACAGAGCCTGCTTGATATTCTCTCTCTCCCTCTCTCTGTCCCTCCTCCACTAGCACACACTCTCTCTTTCCAAATAAACTTTAAAAAATAAAATAAATAAAATAAAATAATATAAGAAGTACCCTATATCAACCATATCTTCTAATCCTGCCACCTCCCTTAGTTTCTCTGAGGAAAGCCAACAGCTGGGTATGTACAATGCAAACACCATCATTCAGCCAGCAACTTTATATGCAGGTGCTGCTGTAGGTGAAGTTTCCTACAGAGGCAACTAAGAAACATGTTGAGTCACTCTCAAAACTCTAACAATATTCTGTATTGCTTTTATTTTTAAATCATAGGCCTTATTTTTTAGAGTAGTTTTAGGTTTATGGAAAAATTGAGCAGCAGGTTCAAAGGGTTCCCATACACTCCTTCTTCTCCCCCAACTCCCCAGTCTCTCCTATTAACATGGTGCATTAGTGTGCTACATTTGTTGCAACTGCTAGATTACTATTAATCATTGTTGTTAATTAAGGTCCATAGATCACATTCACTCTTTATGTTATACATGGTATGGGTTCTGACAAATGTGTCTACTATTACATTATTAAACAGATTAGTAGTATCACTACCCTAAAAATTCCGACTTTTATTTTGTAGTTTTTTTAAGTTTATTTATTTATTTTGAGAGAGAGAAAGGGCAAGAGAGCATGGGGAAGGGGCAGAGAGAGACAGAGAGAGAGAATCCCAAGCAGGCTCCAAGTGTGGAGCCTGACACAGGGCTTGATCTTACGAACCATAAGATCATGACTTCGAGCCAAGATCAAGAGTCTGATGCTTAACCAACTGAGCCACATCAGTGCCCCTTTTATTTTTTAAATAGGAATAATGTGTTCCTCTGTAACTATGAAATTAAAAAAATAGTCATTGCCAAAAATAAATATTTTGAAACAATTTCAAAAGTTAAAAAGCAAAAAGATCTATCATAACCTCAGCTGGTAGATAACCACAATTTTTGCCTTTCCTTCTTTTTTTTTTCAATACATATGCCACCATATCATCATAGATGTATGTATCAACACATATGTTGTGTGTGTGTGTGTGTGTCTTGTATCTTTTTATTCACTTACATTTTCATTTAAAGACATAGGGTCAATGAAAAAGTAAAGGAAAATCCCTCAGAATTTCTACAAATGCAGTATTGATTAAACTTCTCAATGCAGTCCACCTGTAGCTCCTCAGTACACGAGAACCCACTGGTTGAGTAATTTGACTCAGTACGAATTCATACAACTCTTCAGAGCTTCTGCATTGCTCTACATTGAATTCAGACTACGAATGTGCCCGTATGTTTCCATTCTCCACCCAGTAGCCCTGCCCCAGGAAAGCGAGGGGTGGGAGAGACCAAGTTAGGAGACCTGCTCTTCCTGCCTCCCCAAGTCTCAAAATATCAAAAGGCGTTTATGATTAATTTTAGGAGAATATCCCATTCTGGTTGTTCTCTTGGATACTTTTGGCAGGTCACTATCAGGCTTCAAAGAAAATTAAAAGCTTTCTAATCTTTTTATGTTTAATTACCATGTACTTTCGAAACTTTATGGTTCAAATGATAGGTAAGACTTGAGCTCCAGTCATCCTGTGTCTTGAAAATCATTCTGCCAGTCTCCCTAATGGGAATAACTACCCCCACTATCTTTTTCAGTCATTTAAAATACAAAGAGGCTTTGAAAGAAAGATAGGGAGTTGCTAGGCCAGAAAAGACAGAGGAGAAAAGAACATTTTGGCTTGAAAGGCTGACAGCTTCCGGTGACAGTGACAAGGTAATGAGACAGCCAGTCCCTCTTAGAAGGAAACAGATATAGCCCATCCTCAGAATCAAGTTATTTCCAGCCTTTCATCCATCCATCCTTAAGTTTAAATGATAGCTTAACTCTCACCCTTCATTCTTTTTATTTCCAGATGTCTATAAATTTTGGTTGCACTGAACTGAATGTCCCAGCAAGCAAACCTGTGTGGCAGTACAGAAAGGAAGGATGAAGACTCATTATCATGCTAAGAAACAATTTCAAAAAGAATAAATCCACTATTCAAAAGCATTCATAACACATTCCACTTTGGTTCTCAACAAAAACCATGCATAAAACTCTATTATCTGCAATTATATTTCACTAAAAACAATGATTTATCCTAGATGAGTAAAGGTAAGCACAGAGTTCAGTGATGCTGTTGGGAAGAAGTCTGAAAAATAACCAGAAAATACAAGTATTTGTTTCTTACATGTAATATGTGGTTTCTATAAGACGTTTGTAAGATTCCTGAGGCACAAATCCTCCATTCATTTCTGAATGTTGAAAAACACATCACAGTGAGTAGATACCATTGAAGTCCTATATTGCAGGGAAAAGAACAGACAGGATAGGAGGCAATAAGCAAATGGGCTCCCCTGCTTACAACCTTTCCTACTAGAAAGCTATCTTTCTATGAATTCCCACCACACTGCAACAGCAAGACTATTCATTATGACTAATGAACTTCTTTGTAGAGAGGCAAGGGACATAAGGATAGCAAGAAAAGCACAGAATTAGAACTGTGGAGATCAAGCTATAGTCTCCATTTGACACCATAAACTATGCAACCCTGAGTAAACGAATTAACCTCTGAGACTGGATTCACTTCCTCAACTCTTAAATGAATGAATGAGACCAAAAGTCAACATTTTTTTTCACCCAAACTTTCTATAAATTTTCTTATTTGATCACCAGCCTATCTGCCACAGTCAAGAAAATTAGGATCAATGGATGTTATAGAATTTGTGTTATGGAAACAACAGGTATACTATGCAAGCTTTTTCAAATAACACGTTTTCCCTACCTATCACACTTCTGATAATGCAACCTACTACAGGCTTGAAAAACACTCTAATGTTTATTTATTTTGAGAAAGAGAGACAGACAGACAGAGTGTGAGCAGGGGAGGGGCAGAAGGAGGGAGACACAGAATCTGAAGCAGGCTCCAGGCTCTGAGCTGTCAGCACAGAGCCCAACACTGGGCTTGAACTCACGAACCATGAGATCACGACCTGAGCCTAAATCAGACACTTAACTGACTGAGCCACCCAGGCACCCCCTTGAAAACCACTCTAGAAAAAGATGTTCAAAATGCCTTCTGACACTAATGTTTTGAGAATCTGTAAATATAAGGTTCTTTCTACAAAACCCAGGCACACCTCAGGCCAGAGACATGTGGTGCCTACACATCCCTGTGAATCTGTCTGTCCAACTGCCCTGACTAGGGCAAGCAGAAGCCAGTAGGAAAATTCAAAGAAAGACAAGCTCTTTGGACTTCTAAATTCATCTTTGATATTCTGGCCATGCTCTTTTGGGTCCAACATGTCCTTCTGTACAGAAATAACATCCAGCCTCTGAGTATAATCCAGAGGGCAACAAAAAAGATAGAAGCTTTTATGGGGCAGTGGCAGTTGGTCCACCTCCATTCCCCTCTTTGTAATCTGTGATGCCTCTGGTATCGTGTTCTAAGATACGAAGATTATCATTCTGCATTTTAGAATTTTATTTCATTTGTAAGTATTACTTAAAAAATATATTTGCAGAAGCATACCACATCTTAAACTCTCCATGGCATAGAAATTTCTCTCACATAAACTTTGCACTTGATCACAGCGCCCAAGAATAATCACTGCTCTATATTCCACAGAAGGGAAGAAAAATGGCTCAGTTGTTTCATTAAACTCAAAAACAGAGTCTTAATCTAGGTACCACAAGAAAATACCAGGTGTTCCAGAAAACCCTGATGCCAATTCTTTTATCACTTTGTATTTTCCTGATGAGAGATGGTTGATTGCTTACCTCATATTTCAAAAGTCTGAAATCTAAAAGAGGTTACTATTGTACTTGCTGTTCATAGCTGGAGAAACACTACATACGTAAACACACACACACACACACACACACACACACACACAAGTACTGTACTAGTACTGTATTACTGTATGTGGCCTAGTAGGAGGTGAGAAAGAGGTAAGAGGAGATAAGGAAAGTAAATAGTAATAGTGGAAGTACTTGTGAAATAATAGGATTATCTCCCATTTATACAGCACTTGACTGTTAACAAGCTTTGACTTTCATTATCATTGTCTTGTTCAGAGTCTTTCTTTCATACAGTAGGTGCACCTATGTTCATTGTCTCCATCATCTACTGCTCTTGTCAAAGGCAAACTCAATCAACTTTCCTTTCACTTCCAGCAATGATCTGTTCTCTCTCACAATTTACACTTGCTATCTTTTTGTTTGTTTATTTATTTATTTTGAGAGACAGAGAGACAACACAAGCAGGGGAGGGACAGAGAGAGAGGCAGAGAGAGAGAATCCCAAGCAGGTCCTGCACTGTCAGCACAGAGCCTGATGCAGGGCTCAAACTCATAAACTGCTAGATCATGACCTGAGCTGTAATCAAGAGTGGGACGCTTAACCAATTGAGCCACCCAGGCGCTCCACACTTGCTCTCTTCCTACCAGATCATGGCCATTACACATACCCTAGCATCATCTTAAAACATTCTTCCTTGGCTTCAGGTTCTCCATCCCCCACCTGCCACTCTTAACAACCACCAACAAGAGGTTACTCTTCAGAGAGATGCCAATCCTTGCTGATTCCTTTGACCATCTTTTGCTTGGTCCACAACCTATTCTAATTTGGCTTCCATCGTTTTCATTATTTCTAGTCAATTTCTGACTCTTTAAAAATGCTTGACAAATGTGACTACTCTCTCCTTCAATATCTTTATTCTTTTTTTTTTATCTTTCATTAACCTAACACTCTCCTCAGTCACCTTTGCCACCTCTTCCTCCTTCTCCTCCTACATCTCTTCTTCCTCCTATGACTGATGTCTAAACACTGGGCTCCATCCTGGGCCATCCTTTCTGGTTACATTCAATCCTCGAATGATCTCTTCTATTTCTGTGGTTTTAAAGACCAGCTATTCTGGTTTTTCCCTTTGACTTATGTGTCTCCTTGAGCACCAGCAGCCTTATACATCCAACTGCCAAGTAGATATCTCAACTTACATGACTGACAAATCCTGGATTTCCCCCAGATCTGCCCCCAAACCTGTTACTCCCACAGTGAAATGCTATACAAACAAAACCTAGGAGCTGGCCTTGATTCCTATTTTACTCTTATCTGCTGAATCAATCCAGCAGTAAGGCACATTAGTGGTACCACAAAAATATATTCACACTCCATACTTTCTTTCCTGTCTCCATACTATCACCTTACCAACATCTCTCTTTCAGGGCTACTAAAAATAAAAATGCAAAGTAGTCCTTTAAAACTTAAATCAGGTTATATCATTACCTTAAAAATAAGCAAACAGGGGCGCCTGGGTGGTGCAGTTGGTTAAGCATCCGACTTCAGCCAGGTCACGATCTCGCGGTCCGTGAGTTCGAGCCCCGCGTCAGGCTCTGGGCTGATGGCTCGGAGCCTGGAGCCTGTTTCTGATTCTGTGTCTCCCTCTCTCTCTGCCCCTCCCCCATTCATGCTCTGTCTCTCTCTGTCCCCAAAAAAATAAACGTTGAAAAAAAAAATTAAAAAAAAAAATAAGCAAACAAACCCTTTAATTTCTTCTCAATTAACCAACAGCTTCCCATTACACTCATAATAAAATCACAACTTTTTTATACACAAGGTCCTACTTTACCTAACTGCTCCCCCTGCCTTGGTCTCTACACTTTAGCCTCCAGCCTCACTTGTTTTTTACCAGTCTTCAAAAAACTCAATTTCCACGTAAGACATTTTCCCATTGTTTCAACAAATCTATGTGATAATTAGAACTTTGTTCTCAAAGAACACCTATTTGTATTGTTGATTAATATTTTTTTAAGTAATTTCCAGGAAGATATAATAATTGTGTATGCTAAGGGATAGAAAATAGAGACACAATTCCCACTAATTGATTCCATCTTATTTTTGGATCATTTACTTACACAGGTCCTTACAATAAAGTTTCAGAAAGCCATTCATCTTTTTTGACCATAAGACTATAAGAGGACAACCATCAAAAGCCTATAATGATTTAATCACCATCAAGTTCACTGCCTGAACAATTTTGTGAGGAGGCAATTGGGTAAGTTGGTCTAAATGTTTCTTTTTTTTTTTTAATGTTTGTTTATTTTGAGAGAGAGAGCAAGAGAACAAGCAGGGAGGGACAGAGAGAGAATCCCACATAGGCTCCACATTGTCATTTCAGAGTCCGACTTGGGGCTTGATCTCACAAGTTGTGAGATCAGGACCTGAGCGGAAATCAAGAGTCAGACATTCAATTAACTGAGCTACACAGGTGCCCCTCATCTAATGGTTTTAAATTGTTAAGATCATGACAACTATCATGCAGTCTCCAAAGTTTACATTTTTAAAGGAATTTGAAAGAAGATGTAACTCAAATTTATAAAAGGTATAAGGTTTTTGTTTATCTCCACAACAAAAACAAATTTAACCAAAATGGCTGGATCTATTTTTATATCCTTCTAGGAAAATCTTACCAGCTTGGGGGTGGGGGTGGGGTTTGGAGAGATATTAATACATAAAATGCTATTTAATATTATGTAGGTTTTGAAGCCATTCTAATGATACACTAAAATACATCTTGCCATCATCCTGTCATACTGATATTTTCCTATCCAAACTCTCTAACCCAAGCAGAAATCAAGCACAACCAACCCCCATGCTATCATAACTAGACTCCTCTCTACTCACATCAACCAAATAAACAAAAAATCAACTCCATCATATTGTCTAATTGTGCCACTCATGTTCACATTCATATTCTAACTATACACAAGCATCTTAAAGACAGAGACTATGCCTTATAATTCCTGTTGGACTCTCATAACAGTGGCTGCAAATATCAAAATTAAAACATGAGATCCCTGTACCTCAGCATCAACGATTCTGATTCAGCATACGTGGCATGTGCCCTAGAATCTGTGTGGAATCATGCTCCCAATGCTACTCAAGGGATCTGATGTCCACAATGTTTAAGAATCATGGCCCAGAGCCCTTACATGGTATTCATATCAGTCATTGCTGAACTAATGGTTTCAAAAATTTTAGAAATGTAGTTTCCAACATCAATCAACAAAGAGTGTTTGTAGAACATGCATGAGATCTGAAATAAGCCCGTAAAACAGTAAGTGGCAGATCAAAAGCTATACCCAGGCCTGGTAATGCTGAATCCCACAATCTCACTACTCTGCTACTCCTCCTGAGAAAAGACAAGGGCAGAGTCAAGAGCTAAGCACTGACATGGTGGATGACAAGGTGAGGGCTGGAGGTGTGGGTAGCAGATGGCTGCAAGCGTGAAAAGAACTGCACAGCCACCACTGACAGCTCTAGAAACATCCTCTAAGTCCTACCCCATATGACCTTTCTCATCTCCACTGATCCACCCTAGGGACAGTAACCCATAACCCTGAGTGCCTTTCTCTTAAAGAACTTCTTCAAAGCCTTTTACATAAGCTCCTCTTCATGACCTATGCTCTCAAGCTAAAGTGTTTTTATCAAACCTGATCTCAGGCCTAGAGCTGCTTAAGATAAGGTAGGGAAAATATTTTGTATACTCTATGGCACTGTTCAAACATAAGTGCTTATTTCAACTGTAATGATACTTTAATATTTAGCAATATATTCTTTTTTTTTCATCCTGGATATTTTAAAAATTCAAACTGATTTAAGGGATTTTCAGGTATGTTTTTTTAAACACTTTTATCTTTTAAATACTGAGTATTTTACTATAAATCACTCTGCAATATCAAGTGGCTTAAAAAAAAAACACTTTAAATGGCAATGTCTAATGTAAATTCCATGCTAAAGATGACAGGTTACTTTAGCAACCCTAAGTCTGCAAATAATTTCAAGCATTCCATTTTATTCTCAGCTTTGTACTTATATTACTAATTTTACTTCTGGGTTTACATAACATATGTGGGATATGAGGGAAACTAAATCAATCAGTTAAGGGCCCAATGACAGTGTGGTAATCAGACCCTCTTATATATAACTTACAGCAGACTCCCCTTGGCCACTTCATCACTGAAGAGGGGTACAAACAGCTGGGAGGTAAATAGGAGGGTTACAGTGAGTAAGTAAGACAAGGTCAAGGGAAGCAAAATGAATCTGAAAGAATTAAAATGCCTCAGAGACTTAAACCTCCATCAGGCCATAATTCATTCAGTAAGTATTTATTGAGTACTTGCTAAGGGTCAAACACGGGATAAAGCTGTAAACTAGGCAAGCAATGCCCTGTTTTTACTGGGCTTTCATCCCAATGAGGAAGAAACTCATTCATTCATTCATTCATTCATTCAGCAAGTATGTTGTATTGTAAGTGTTACTGAACACTTACTGGTGCTAGGAATTATTTGATAGGTGCTGGGGACATAGTGAAGGACTTGTAATGATAAAGAAATATACAGGACAATGCCAGCTATTGGTAAAGACTATGAATAAAAATTAATCAGCAAAAGACCACAGATTGACAGGGACTAGGGTACAGTGTGTGTGGGGGGGGTAGGAGGGAGAGAAAGAGAAGGAGTTTACATTTGAAAAGGTGATCAGAGGTACTCTCTGAATATGTCTCTGAGGAAGTAATCTTAGATGTGAAGGGCATGCTAATATTTGGAGCTGCAGCAAGAGGCAGAGTAAGTCCAAAGATCCTAAGGTGGAAACTTCATGTGTGCTATGTGGTCAAAGAACAACAAGGAGGCCAGTCTAGTTAAGGACACAGAGCAGATATGAGGGTGGAAAGAAGCCAGCATCTAACATACAGGAAAAGAATCTTTATTTCAGTCTATCACCATTAAAACCACTGGATGGTTGATAGTGGTATAATAACTATGTAATTGATGTTTTAATACAATGCCAACTGCTGTACAGAAGATAAACTGTGGATGGAGGTGGGGTTTACTGTGGAAGAAAAGAAAAAATCAAGAGGCTATTTATTTAACATTAAATCCCAAGCTGGAGAGATAATGGCAACCAAGAATGTGGTGAGAAATTGTTAGATTCCGGATCTAATCTACAGGTGGAGCCAACAGAATTTATTGATGGACTAGATGTCAAGGGCTGAGAGAAAGAGACAAGTCAATCCTAATAACCTAATCTAAAAACTGTACTTTGTAACGAATCTTTTGTAAAAGGCAGAGTTGTATTTGAAACTCACTCTGCCACTTACAGGACAATACATTTATATCCGATATAAATGTCACATGAAACCTCAACTATCTGACTTCTAAAGAGACACTAGTTCTTCACCTTTTCTTAGTAAGTTTGATTCATGATCACTGTTCTCTCAGTGCGTCATTCAACAAGCAGATGAGTATCTCTATGAGAGATAGCTGGAAACTCAGTCAACATAGCTGTCACAAGCAAGGTGTCATTGTTGTGGCTAGAGACAGATGACGGTGTGAGAGACAGAGGAATTGAAGTAGAATTAGATGAAAAGAGCTTTAAGAGTTCTGACTTAACACAGGAAAAATGAAAAGAACACAAAATTCCATGACAAGGTGAAGAGATTAGCTGAAGGAAGTTAAGGGTCTCCTAATTTTAAGATTACAGATTCAAATGAGATAAAAGAATTACTTAAGAGTAGAGCTCTGGAATCCTTCAGTTGTGATATGAACTGTATAAAATGGTGCAGCAGGTCCATGAGTGGCTGGGGGAGAGTGCCCCTTTGTGTCCAACTCACAGCCCTCCACCAGGTCTCAGATCTCTGGCTGGTAAGTCACTTAATTTGCTTTATATAACAAGCCTGCTCTTCCTGTGATGATAATTCTAAATTACTCAAGGTGATAAGAACTCTGGGAATGTTTCGTTTTAAATAGAGACACAAAGATCAAATCAAATCCACAGTATTAAAACCTATGATGTTAACTTTAGGAATCAATGTGTAATCAATTGGACAAAGTTTGATATTTAGTTGATAGAGTTTTTATTATGTTTAAGATAGTTTGATATATTAACAAACTATGCTTGTAATTTAATTTTAATTTATTTCAAATTTATGAATTTAAATTGAAAGGTATAAGAGTTTTTATACTACAGTCTCACCAGCATCAGAATTCTTAAGATGAATTGTATTTATAAATGTGGTTTTATTAGGTTTACAGGAGTAATTTAAGTACTTGGAGAAGTTCTGGTTGTTAGATCAAGGCATGTGAATGTCTAAAAAGAAGTAATTATAGTAGATTTATAAATGCAGTTTAAAAGTATTTATGGGAATTTAATTAACCAGACCTATAATTGGGCCTGATTAAAGCTGTCTATTGTTACTCCTCTGAATTGTTTTCAACTATAACCGAACAGAAAAACATCCTTCCAGCTGCTCCCCATAGACTTTTTACCCACTGGCAAGAGACAGGCTGGCATTTGCAAACTTTTGCTGGACACTGTAGGAAAGAAATATTTGCCAACCCAAAATGTGACTCTTTGGCCTGTAGATTATTTGAGGTGATTATTTTTAAAAAACAAAAGGCTCAGGGACAACCTTTGACCCTCTCCCCACTATGTAAAAGAATTTAGAGAGAAGATCTGCTCCAGGAAGGGAGCTATCACCATAGGTAACTCCAGTACAATATGAACTGGTGTGGTAGACAGGGAGGAATTTACTGAAGTCCGTGTGTTAAAATTCTTCTCTGTGTCCTATTGCTTCTGTATGGCCCAGCAAACATTTGTTTACCAAACATTTACTCTTTTTCATCTTCCTGTGAATTGTTTTCCTTCCCTTAGAAATCCTAGACCCCTATCACCTTCTCCTCAACTGTGGATGGCATAAAAGCCTCAACTGCTTGACTGCCAGTGAGCCTCATATTCTTATGGCGGTCCCATACATGCATAATTAAATTTTATTTTCTCTTGCTAATCTGTCTCAATTTAAATTTTTTTTAATGTTTATTTATTTTTGAGAGAGAGTGTGTGAGCAGAAGAGGGGTAGGGGGAGCCGGACACAGAATCTGAAGCATGCTCCAGGCTCTGAGCTGTCAGCACAGAGCCTGAAGTGGAGCTCAAACCCATGAACCATGAGATCATGACCTGAGCCAAAGTCGGACACTTAACCAACTGACCTGCCCAGGCACCGCATGTCTCAAGTCAATTTAATTCTTACACCAGCCAAAAGAATCTTGAAGGGTAGAATAAAATTTTTCTCCCCAATAATCCATACTTTAAACTATAAATAGTCAATCTTCCCCACTCCCAACCTCCTACCTCTTACTTCCATAGGAAGTGATGAGTTTATCTTGACCCTCATCTATACACTCGGGCTCTACTTGCTGTCTAGGTAAAAAGAACTCAAGTACTCAAAGGAACTGAAAACTTATGTCATCACAAAATCCTGCACAAGAACGTTTAGAGTAGCTTTACTCATAGTTGCCAGAAGTTGGATGCAAATAAAATGTCCTTCAGTAGATGAATGGATAACTAAACTGTGTCACATTCATACAATGGAATATTACTCAGTGCTAAAATGAAATGAGCTATCAAGACCTGAAAAGACCTAGAGGGACCTTAAATGCATATTAGCAAGTGAAACAAGTCACTCTGAAAAGGCTGAATACTCTCTGGTTCCAACTATTCGATATTCTTGAAAAGGCAAATTATACAGACAGCAAAACATCAGTCACTGCCAGCAGTTGGGACAAGGAGTGAAGGGATTGGGAAGATGAACAAATGAAGAACAGGGGATTTTTTAGTGTAAAACTGTTGTCTGTGAGACTGTAATGATGGGTACATGTCCTTATATATTTGGCAAAACCCGTAAAACTGTGCAACACGGAGCAAACCTAATGTAAGCCAAGGACTTAATAACATTGTATCAAGGGGTGTCTGGGTGGCTCAGTTGGTTAAGTGTCTGACTCTTGATCTTGGCTCAGGTCATGATCTCACAGTTCGTGAGTTCGAGCTCTATGCTAATGGTGCAGAGCCTGCTTGGGATTCTCTGTCTTCCTCTCTCTCTGACCCTTCCCCTGCTCCTGCGTTCTATCTCTGTCTCTCGCTCTCTCTCTCAAAAATAAATAAACATTAAAAAATAATAATGTATCAATATTCACTTATCAGTTGGAACAAATCTGGTTTCCAGGGAGGAGGGGTATATAGGAACACTGTTCTTTCTATTCACGTTTTCTGTAGACCTAAAAAAACAAAGTGTGTTAATTTTTTTTAAACCACACATACACAACCAAGTATTCCAGTTTAGAAAAAAAGAAATCTTAAAAAGAATGCTAGTTTCAAAATTAGAAATTAACCCTTTGGTTTTAAACGTCCCCAACCTTGCCTTCCTATTGGAACTAGCATCTCCATAGAGATGGCCAACAGTGCCAGGAATACTGAACCTATGAAAAAGGAAATGAAGAAATCAATGCTTCATTCAAGAATTCGGTCAAAAGAGTGGACTAACAGCCTACAAAGCTTTTTGGTTGTTAAATTATAGCATTTAAGAGCTTCCCTCTAAATTTCTGGAGGCTGAACTCAGAAATTTACATACAATCCACTCCAATAACTGGAATCAATTGGCATCCTTGCCTAACTTTTCTGGAAGGCATTCTTCTAAGATAGCTATGATTGCAAAGGCAATGTCTTGACATTTCTATCTATATGACTAATCAAGTCTTTAATTGAAAAGACAAAACTGCTAGGAGTTTTGACTAACAGAAGCATAACTACTCCATTCTGTATGAGTTTTATGTTAATCTACCCTCAAAGGGTCCTTTCCAAAATGTGACTATTAAAATTTTTAAACAATGATAAATAAATTTATGATACAGAAATTCTGTCAAACAGAATTAGTCCTATTAATAAAACAGCTTATTAAAAATATTCAGTTATTTATAAAGTCCCTAATATTAACAGTTCATACTATCTGAGAAAGAAATATATTTGCTATGATTTCCATATCAGGCTATCTCTAAAAACAAACAAACAAACAAACAAACAAAAAACAAAACAAAGAAACAACAGTCATTCAAACAATTTGATCTAAAAATAATCACTTCCAAGATCAGTTTGTATACCGGTGTCTCTGCTACTAATACCACAGCAAAAAAGTCCAGGGCAACAACTACTGTGAGCATGAAATAAATGTTATCTAGCTCTGAAGAAGTCCCTCTAAGAGTACTTGAATTTAATTTTTAGAAATAATTACACTATGGTTTTAGTGGTTTTCATAAGGCATTTTACTTAAAGAGACGATTTGAGAAGAACTAAATAGTGCCATTATCTCTCATCTTCACAAAAATTTTCCAGGAGGGCCCCAGAGGCCTTTTATGAACCTCAATTGCTAAATTGGAGGCATCCTCCATTAAATTAGCAAGCTCCGGCCCAAGTCGGATGCATGCTTACATAGAAACACAATCACAGACCCACAGCTGGCTGCATTTCAGTCTGCGAATTAGAGCACAAAGCATGGGAGTACAGTCTCTATCTCCTGGCTACACTGTGAAACTCAAGTCACTTTAGCTGAGTACATAAACTTCAGTTATGTACATAATCCCATTCTTTATGAATAGGCTTCAAGTAATTCAGATGTTAATTTGGCCATGAGTCCTGAACTGAAGCCAAAATTCCAACAGCATAGGCTGTACAACTAAAGGTAACCTTTCATGATTTCCTGAGGAGAATTTAATTGCTTGTTTGAGCCAAGAAGGGCATAAACTGCAAATCTACCAAAACAACTTAATCAGCAAATATTTGAAATATGGCCAGCAAGAGCATTTCCATCCTTGTGGCCATCTGACGCAATGCGATCACTGGCTATTTTTACTACTATTTTAAATTATTAATGTTGCTATATATATTATTATATCATCATCACCATTATCATTATTATCATCATCATCAAGTCTATTACTTATGCTATTAACAAAAATAACTTACTTTGTAGCACTTTACAATTTCATAAACCCTGGAGATGATTACAATAGCCCCTAGAGCAAAATGACAAAGTACATTTTTTCTTGATCCTCTTTAAAGATACTCTAAGAAACAAATGCCCAGCTTTGTTGAGTAACTTGTCCACAGACACACAGCAGCTAACAAGAGGCAAGGGCTTAAAACCAGTTCATCCCACTCCATAACCACATTCTTTCCACTACCAAGCTACCTTTCATTAGTTATTGTCCTGTTGGGATTTAAGAGAAAAAAGGTAGAATTACTGATTCCCCAACTGAATCACAGGTAGCAACTGTTTCCAAAACAATTCTGGTACTATCCCATATGCATACTGTGTTCACTCTTAGGATAATCGAGATGGCTACGAGGGTTTTGGACACAGGCCCCACTCCTTCACTAATTGTGTGGTTGTGGGTAGATTGTGACCCTTCCTGGAAGCTTTGGCTTTTCTCACTTATCAAATGGAGATAATGCCAGCTATACCTCACAGGGTAGTTGTATAGACTAGATGAAATAATACATACAAAGCTGGAAGTCAAGTGCCCAGCTCAGAACCTATGCAGAACCAATGTTGTCATCATTATGATTGATTTTCCAGAACTCTGCTCTAGGCATACCTTCCTCTGTGAATATCAGCCTTCCCTGACAAAGCCCATCTCACAAGGATCTTCATTTACTTTGGATTCTCCATGTATTTATGAGAGCTTTGTAATACTTGCTAATATATAGCCACAAAGTTGTTTAGTTCTTTCACAAAATTTTGCGTCACTATTTGAAGAGGAAGGATTTCTTCCTTCTATTTACTTTTATCTCCCAACAGACAAGAAGTGCTTAGTATGTGATACCTTTAATGAAATACTGTGCATTCAAGAAAACAATATGGAAATACATGTCCTCTCTGTTCCAGTCCCACATCATCACAGCCTTTAATCGAACACTTACTGGATCTGAGTTTTACAATCATTATGTCTGTCCTCACAAGAATCTTGCATATGAAGAGACCATTGTTACCACCCTTTCAGAGAAAGCTTAAACAATTTGCCCAAGTTCCCATACTTACTAAGTGCCAGACTCCAGACTGGAGATTAGCTTTGGCTGATCCAAACCTACTCTTTCACTCTAAGGCTTGCTACCTGCACTTCTCCTGGTTTTCCTTTCCAATTTTGTTACATTAACTTACACCACCGAAGGAAAAGTGAAAAAGTCCAACAGAGTCTCTTTCCTCTGTTGCTGGAAGTCTTTGTACCACAAAAAAAGGGCATCCATGTTGAATGATATAGCCAAAAAAACCCCCAAATAATAGTAGTTTCCTCTACTTTAACCTTCCCTGCCCAGATATTTTGAAGAGTTCAGCAGGAGATGCCTTTTCAAAAGATTAATTATTATTATATCTACAACACCGAAGGAAAGTTATGATCAACTGTCCTCTCGTTGTGAATGTAAAACAAAAGTAAAGACATTTCCTTTGGGGTAGGAGGAATTAATAAGACATAAGGAAAAATAATCTGATAACTAGGCTCTATTAAAAGGAAAACTCAAGACTTAAAACAAAAGGTTCTTTATTATTAATATACAATGATGTCCAGCAGCAGATGGATGGGTTCAATGACCTCACACTCTTCCCTAGAGCCACCATGATGTGGGTGAACAAAGAGGGCCATGTTTATGACTCCCCCCTTTCTGTTACCTCTAAATCAGTACTTCTGGGAAGAGCACCATATGCCCCTATCCACAGAAGAGCTTATAAAGTGATCCACTTGGCCAAGAAGAGAGTTAATTTTTTTTAAACTTTCTATCAGAAAATATTAACATACATATAAATAACTACCAATGATAAGTACAAGGCTCACATCCATGTAATCAGCACCAGATGAAGAAATGAAGAATTCCTAGCATTCTAGAAACTTCCTTGTGTGCTCTTCTGAAGACAATTCCTCCAGGAGTTAGCACTATCCTGATTATAACACCGTAGATTAGTTTTGCTGGGTTTTGTAACAATTATCACATGTTCTTTTGTGTCTGACTATTTTTAGCCAGCATTATTCTGTTGTATGTAAATGTTGTTCATTCACTGATACAGGTAAGTTTTGAAGGGGAGAGTTGGCCAGAAGGATGCTCAATGGTGTTGCCCTGTGGAGGCTGTTTTGTGGATAAAGGAAGAAGTGTAGCTGAGGGAGGAAGGTATAGGGGAGCATCATACTTTGATCTCAGTTATCATGACAGGAAGAAAATCCCTAAAAGGAAATTGGAATTACAGGGAAGGAACACCAGGATTCACTGGTCCCAGCACAGTATGAGGGAGTGAACTGGGACAAGAGGGTGAGGAAACTGCTATTAACTCATAAGTTTACTTCAAGTCATCCATGCAGGAGCCACACAAACCCCGTACAAACATGTAATGCTGAAACCCAGAAAAGGTCATCCCTTGAGCTCACATACAATCTTTCCAGAAAACTCCCTCTATCCCTCCATCTTATCTCATCACTCTCAATATTAGTTGTTTTCTTATTTTCTGTTTTTTTGTTTATGTTTGTTTTTTTGGTTTTGGAGTATTTTCTCTGTGCTGCTTACAAAAACAACTGGGAAATAAAATAGCCACCCAATAAGCCTCTCATATGAGACTAGCATTCTAGTAGATTCTGTCAAGAATACCAAAGAAATCAAATAGAAGTCTCACCTTCCAAAATAATTAATGTTAAAGACACAAATAGCACCCACACACAAAGCTACTGAAGAAATATAAGAAGTGTACAATGAGGTGCAGAGTAGTACAGAATAGTACTAACTGTATGCAGGACTCATAAACTGAGTTTAAAAACAGAACAGAAGGGGCGCCTGGGTGGCGCAGTCGGTTAAGCGTCTGACTTCAGCCAGGTCACGATCTCGTGGTCCGTGAGTTTGAGCCCCGTGTCAGGCTCTGGGCTGATGGCTCAGAGCCTGGAGCCTGTTTCCGATTCTGTGTCTCCCTCTCTCTCTGCCCCTCCCCCGTTCATGCTCTGTCTCTCTCTGTCCCAAAAAAAATAAATAAACGTTGAAAAAAAAATTAAAAAAAAAAAATAGAACAGAAGACCTGGAGGAGAGGGACGTCGCCGGTGGAGGACCCCAGAAGCACAGGCCTGAAGGAAGATGTGGAATAGACAGACAGTGGGTAGGCAGGGATGCCAAGGTGGCTACAGAGCAGACTTCACTGGCGGGGCCACAGTGAGGGAACCCTTCCTGAACTGG
Organism: Felis catus; assembly: GCF_018350175.1. Taxonomy (NCBI): domain Eukaryota; kingdom Metazoa; phylum Chordata; class Mammalia; order Carnivora; family Felidae; genus Felis; species Felis catus. Next base: position 94,564,325 of record NC_058369.1, on the reverse strand, counting down.
AGGGTAGGGAGGCCAGATGGTGAGAAACTGCATTTAGTAAACAGCTAGGGGGAGGCCACATAATGGGTCAAGGAGGGGCCCTTGAAGTCAGGCAAAGACATTTACCTCAGGGAAGCAGCCAGTAAGGGAAGCACTTCAGGTTCCTAGAGGAAAATGAAACGCTCAGTGTGACCACAGTGCACCTGGGGGGGGCTCACAGCCCTGTCAGTACCAGCTCACCCATTCCTCAGCTGCCGCTCCACAGCTGTGTCCTTTGTTGAGAAGAGTCTTTAACAGCAGGAACTGCCTACCCCCCAGTTCATGCCTCTTCTCAGGGTGTGACTTGCTCAGAGACCGGCATTTGAGAAGGCAGAAAGGAAGACACTAACATGGTGGTTACAGACCAAAGGATAGCCACAAAGGAGATGAAATTGGAGGCCTTAGAAGTGGAGCATATCAGGGGCTCCCTGGAAGAGTTAAGGGGGTTTAAGGGTCTGGCCCTTTTTCTCAATTTGCCACAACTCTGGAGATCCATCTCAACTCTGGAGCACTCTGGAGGCTCAGCTGAGGCTTCTGGTACAATTTCCCTGTAGTCAACTTCTCTCTCTACCCAACTGTGCCTTCCTCACATCCTTGCAGGTTTATCTCCTGAAGCACGCCCCCATTAACCTGCATGCAGCTCTGCCTCTGAGCCTGTTTCTAGGCACCCGTGGTTAAAGAGGACTAATCTGGCAGCACAAGGTAAGAAATACTGAAAAAAGGGAAAATGAATCAGAGAGCCCCAGAAAGGAAATTATTTCGGGACCTTTACACTTTATGTCTAGATAAAAAGAGCAAAGAAGATGAAAAGGAAAGGGATGAAAATGGTGGCCATTTTGGTGAACACTGTACAGATCACTTAGGAAGAGAGAGAGGAGTCTAACATAACATGACCCTGGTGGAGACAGCCTGATTTCTTTCAGTCAATGAAATCAATGCTAACCCTGAATGCAATGGGATCATTGACCCGTGGCATTCAAAACAGAGTTTGATTTGGTCATGTTGAGTTGGAGACAGTAGCAGTGCATTCAATAAGAGTTATAGAAGGTTGTCTGAATTTGGGGGATGAAATAGTCGAGGCTAGAGATGTGGATTTGGGAAATCAGCATGAAGAGGTGGCAGCTGATACCACAAGGGTAGATGAGCTTTCATGAGGATGTGAGGAGAGTCACGTCCATATGTGTGCAGGATGCCCACATGAAGCAGCAACAGGAGAAGACCTCTCAAGAGAAGAGAAGGGACTTCAAGATGTCAGATTTAGCAAATAAACACACAACACGAGGTGCCTACTTAAATACTGCATGGGTCGTACAGTTCTTCAGTGGTAGCAGCAAACAGTGTCAAATTAAAAAATGGTGTTAAAGATGACCCAAAATTTGAAAAGGTAGTAAGTTTTTGTTCAGTGAAGGTCACTAATAGATAACCTTTAAGGGAAAACATTCTAGTTTTTAATTTGAAAAATTCTATAAAAGATTAATTGATTTCTATGTTTGAAATATCATGCATGCTTTCTAAACGTAATGTGACTTCTGATTAAATTACTCTTTTAACAAAATTATCTCAAAGGGGGTAATTTCATTGCCTCTTAAGAGAGAGGGCAAATGTTCAACATGAGAAGTCTCCCTCTTCCTACTGAGGGAATTTAACATTCCTCAAAAATCTGGAAGCTCTCAAAAGACTGGTTTGCTACATTATTATATGCATTATAAATGACCATATAAAACCTTAAAGAAATGTCTTTTCTCTTTTTTCTAAAGGCTACAAATTGCTTAGAGTGATTACATGAACTCAGGGGGCCCACAGCAATTAGAAAGAAGACAGTTTCCTACATGTTTATTTCTATGAAATTAAAAGAAATCACACTCATCAGGGAAATGAAAAACATGAATTGCACTTATTAAACATGAGTTATCTAAAATAAGCTTTTAATTTTCAGAGATATCAGTGTATATATTTATGTGCATGTGTACAGAAAGAACTGTATCCTGAAAATATGAACATTAAAAAAAGCTTGCTAGATACCCTGTGAGTCACATATGCATAACAAATCACTTCAGTTATTCTTGTAAACAAAGAAAAATAAACATTCTTCAAAACAACAGTCTTTGGGTTTGAAAATCTCAGCTCTTGACTGTCATCTCAAATTTGCTTTTGCATTATACTTCATCTCTAAAATATAAAAGACCATATACTGCCCTCCAATGACACATAAAAGCTTCCACTAACAACTCCATGCACCAACCAAAGCAATATATCACCAGACTTAAGAATTTGCCGAGATGCTTTATGAAGCCCAAAAGCAATACCCAGGTTTATCAAATCATTGAAATAATATGCCCACATATTTCTCTGGTCATATATTTGCTCCAAGTACAGCAATATGTACAATAACATGGCAGCAAATGAAAGGTTTGGGTAACACATTATATATGTACCCACAAAAGATTGCCCCATTTGTTCTTTGTGGGTTTTAAGATTCTGTTTTATTTAAAATATTTTAGATTGATGAAGCTTTTACTTAACAAAGTAAAGCAGGACTTCCTCTCAAATATTGCATATTTAATACCAGCAATTTTTCCATCTTGTGCATAAAATTTAAAGTTGAGGGAAAATATCCCTAACAAACCAAGTTTACTATATTTTCATGACTTTATTTTTAATGGTTTAGATAAATCTGAAATTATAATAGCATAGTCTTGTTGGCTCAGTATTGTCAATAATCTACTACTGAGGTAAAAACCTGGAAACACAGAAAGTATCTAGAAGTACCATTTTTCAACCTGGAGCTAAGATTGTCAATAGGAGCTAAGTCTCCTATTCTGAAAACTTCCAAGTACGCATTTGTTAGAAAACAAAATTGTGTGATAAGCAGCTATACTTTCATATTTTTCTATTTTCAGTTTGATTTAGCTCCCATGATAGAGCAACACTTTAAAAATAATTTCTTTTGCACTGATTACCCCACCATGTACAGTATCAATAAGTTCTGCTATATTAATTATTAATCACTTTGTGAAACAGTAGTATGACTATAATAGTAGATCAATCTATGTTCCCAAAATTTAATTGGTAATGGGTGAATCCCTGTCAGGCAAGTTTCAGTTGTCTTCTTAGTGTTGTTCATGATTCTGCTTAAGAGGACTAAAGGAGGAAATCTGGAGTAGGAGCTGGGGTTCTAGTCTGTGGCTCTGGGCCAGTGAAATAGCAAATCACTTAAAGGTAAAGTCTTAACCACTATAATCCTGCTCTGAGAAGTAGCACATCCCAGTAGGAAGAGCTGTCCTGTAGAGTCAGATGGACCTGGGTTTCAATCCATCTGGTAATCAGTCCTTCAGGTTTACAATCTGCTGGTTGGAATGGATAGGTGGTATGAGTTATTGGTTCCCTTTACTACCACTAACCATCTACAACATTTTAGATGTATTAACATAAGAGGAGCAGAAGGAAAGACCTACTCTATATCTAGATCAACCTTCGAAGTCCCCAAGAGAGTGGAAATGTTTAACTGCTTCCCACAAGACTTACAATCTTTATAAAAATCTTATAGAATAATTAAAGGAATTTAGAAAGCAAAGTCACAGACAACTATTTATTAAATGACTATTATGCATTCATATCTTTTAAAAAACACTATGTAGGTCATCTTAAACAAACCCAATCAATCTGCTGCTCATCATGGAAACTGCTTCAAATCTCTGACCGGAAAAAAAAAAAAAAAGTCCCTGCAGAAAAATTAATCCTGGTCTTTATCAAGAAAATTTTATAATCATAAGTACTTCTGTGAAACCAAACTGTCGTCATTAAAACTGACCCCTGCTGCTGGTTCCTGCCCACACTAGCCCTAAACTTTAGGACAGAAGGAAGGAGAATTCACTCACAGAAGACAGAACCATTGCCAAGTTCTTGCTTATTATTTCCTTTAATTATTTTTCTTGGGCCCTGTTCAAATTGTTAGGGCTTTTAAAAAGTGCTATTATCAGTTCAATTCTTATGAGTATATTCAAGGACTTGACTGAGATGGCACGTGTCCAAAAAATATAAATGTCCTACACTAAAACTTCCTGTAACTTTCTACTTCTAAACTTTTCCCACAATAAACTATAGTATGTTTTCTCCACACATGGTATTAATTTGCTTTTTTAAAAATTAAACCAGGAATTATTTGATGGTCTTTTCAAGAGTTCCACCACATTCCAAAATGTCAGAAGAAAATGAGAAATACAGAGAAACCTAAATGACGTAGCTTTTTGGCACATTTCACCAAGATCAGATTTAATCTGCGGTGAGAAACACATTTTAAAAATGTGATTCACTGCCAGATCTCTGACCACCTTCTCTATGGTAATGACTCACAGGACTCTCACTCCAGACCTGAACTCTCCTGATCTTGGTAGTTCAAACAACCTACTCTACTCTCTGGGACTCAGTTTGTTCTTTTGTGCAACAAAGGAACCAGATGACAATAACCCCTAAAGTTCTTCTCAGCTCTACAGTCCTATGTTGAGTGATTTTTACTGAGATAAAGAGCTATCACCTCAAGTTCGGCATATATAAATAACATCTATTCAATCTCTCTAACCCTAAAATTGTTGCCACTTCCAGCTTCCTGTTTCTGTAAATGGTTCTGTCCTCCTCAACTCCCCTTAAGACACTCAAATTGTTCTTGGCTCCTTACTAATCCCCTCGACTAGACACATGCTTCCTTTTCAGTGTCTTGTTCTATATTCTCTTTCCCATGCTTCATGACATACACTTATGGATCCCTGGGTCTCTAGGGTTTTTTCCTCATCAATTATCCCAGACACCTTCGCCATATTAATGATCCGGCATCAACAATCAAACTCATGCTATAGTAACACGTGACAGTGACAAAAAACATTTCAAAAAACCTCTGAAGTCCTAGAAACCAACACTTTGCATAGAACATACACCCAGATTATCTTTTAGTAGAATAACAGTGAACAAAACAACAGCCAGAGTTTTCAACAGAAAACCTTTAGGGGCAACACACCCACTGTCAAGAGATTTAAATTCCTTGGGGCACCTGGGTGGCTCAGTCTCTTGAGCATCTAACTCTTGATTTTGGCTCAGGTCATCATCCCAGGGTCATGGGTCCCAGGGGCCCTAAGCTCCACACTCAGCATGGAGCCTGCTTAATGCTTAAGATTCTCTCTCTCCCTCTCCCTCTCTTCCTCTCGCTCTCACTCTCGCTCTCTCGCCCTCCCTCCCTCCCTGTTTCCCTCTGCCCCTTTCCCTTGCTTGAGTGCTCCCTCTCTCTCTCAAAAAAAAAAAAAAAAAAAAAAGATTTAAATTCCTCTCTGCCAGTGAGACTAGTGATAGGGTTGGGTGGGTGGAGAAGAGGTATTTCCTACCTTAGGCAGCTACCCTGGCAGGCATGCCTTTCTCTGTTCATTTCTTTGTATATGAATCCTACCTATCTGCTATGGTCTGTGCTCTCTTTTCAAAATTCGTATGTTGTAATCCTAACATCCAAAGGTGACTGTATCAGGAGGTGGGGCTTTTGGGAGGTAAATTTCATGTCCTTAAAAAAAAGATCCCCACAGAGGTTTCTTCCACCCTATTAGAGTATAAGGACAAGTCAGAGACCTGGAAAAGGCCCTCCCCTGACCATACCGACACCCCCATCTCAGATTTACAGCCTCCAGAACCATGAGCTATGTCTGCTGTTTATAAGCTACCAGGTCTCTGGTATTTTGTTACAGCAGCCTGAACAAATTACCCACTATCATTTAAGTTCAGTCCAAATCCCATCTCTTCCACCACCACACCAGAGATCTCTTTATCTTCTAATTCAAAAACTACCATGGCACTTTTCATTACTGCTTAAATTCCATTACAATGCTAACTGGACTCTGGGTTTTAGTTCCATTTCACTGACAATAGGGAAAGATCTAGGCTATCACTAAGTCAATGCTTGCTTCACATCACAACCCTGTATATAAAAGGCCCAGGGGGTATATAAAGTATATATAGGCCCAGGGGGTTATAGATAGTTTACAATTAAACACAACTGACTGTATCATAAAGTATAACGTAAATGTTAGAACTAAATGAAAAGAGGTAAGTATATAGGCGAAAACACAACAACAAAAGAAGCAAGCCAGGGGCTCCTGGGCGGCTCACTCGTTTTAAGCACTTGACTTGGCTCAGGTCATGATCTCATGGTTAATGAGTTCAAGCCCCACGACAGGCTCTGGGCTGACAGCTCAGAGCCTGGAGCCTGCTTTGAATTCTGTCTCCTTCTCTCTCTGCCCCTCCCCCACTTGTGTTCTCTCATGCTTTTAAAAATAAATAAATATTTTTTAAGTGAAAAACAACAACAGCAGCAGCAACAACAACAACAACAACAACAACAACAACAACAAAGCAAGCCAAACCAGCGCAGAAAGAAAAAGATTATTTCTGTGAAAGCCAGCAAGGTTTCTGGGAAGAGAGAGCACTTTAACAAGTTCTTCAAAGATGGTGAAAGCAGAGTTGCGGAGAGGCTGGGAGGACTCAGGCTTGAGAAAGGGCAAGGAACCTTCCTTCCTTCAAGACAGAGCTTCCCAGCCTGCTCCTGCACTCTGGGGTCCTAGGAGTTCAACCTGTCAGTTGTCATTTTCAGTCAGCTTCTTGGCTGCATAAATTACACAGTGATACTTTGCACGTACTGGGTTATTTGATCGCACTAAACAAACAGTATGTTGTGATTAAAGTTGTTTGTCAAAAACTGACAGCAGTGACATAAGACTTCAAAAGGTTTTTCAGTGCAACCTTGCAGGGCGCCTCTTTTCCTCCTTTCCAGTGGTGAGGGCAGGTCAATTCGACATGGCTGCTATTCCTTGTCCTCTGCCTTCCTGGAATGATGAGGCTGTAGCAGCACTGATGTCAATGCTTCGAACTAGAAGACAACTTCTGACAAGTCACTGGAATGACTTTTTTTTTAAGTTCTGATGTAAAATGTGACCCAACAACATTGCTCAGGTGCAACCGTGTCCATCATTAGGTTAACGGCTCTTTGACTTAACCAAGAGTTTTCCTCTCACTCTTCTGCCAACACGTAATTACAGTCCTATAATTCAGCTGACCACATGTTTATTTTTCTCCACTAATAAATTTTAAGGTCTTTAAAAATAGGAGGGGTCAGTTTTTACAGTCAACAAAATAAGTGTTATTTCTGACAATAAAAATAACACAAGTTTAGAGGAACTGGAAGAAAGAGACAATGATTTTATAGATTTTACAATGTAATAATTAATTATTCATGAATAATTAAACACTTGATGATCACTAGTGTTAACACATTGCCTTCTATTTTTAGCTAAGCCTATAAATACACATTTTAATAAAATTAGGAGAAAATTTATTTGAGGTATAATTGATAAACCATAAAATATACCCACTGTAAGTATAAAATTTAATGATTTTTAGTGAATTTACAGAGTTCTACTGCCAATACAACTCAGATTTGTCAAATCATGAAAACAATCTAGCACAGGAACAATTTCATTTCACCTGAGAGTGGGTGACAGTTTACAGTCAATGCCCACTCCCAGCTCTAGCTGCAGGCAACCATGGGTCTGTTTTCTATCCTCATAGATTTGGCTCGTCTGGGAACTGTATGTATACACAACCAGGCTTATATAACCAAACACAATGTTTCTGAGGTTCAAACATGCTGAACCATGTTATCAGTAGTCAACTTCTTTTTACTGCTGTATGGATATTTGACATTTTGTTTATCAATTTGAAAGTTGACAGACATTTGGATTGTTTCCTTATTTTTGACTATTCAGCCTGGTAATGTTAGGAACATTCATGTACACGTCTTTGTGCACAAGATTTCCTTTTTCCTGGGGAGATGATATGATACCCAGAAGTGGAAATGCTGGGTTGAATGGTAATCTCATATTCAATTTTTAAAAACTGATAAAATGTTTTTCAAAGTGGCTGCACCATTTGATATTCCCACCAGCAAAGTGTGAGGGTTCCAGTTTATCCACATCCTTTGTCAACAATTGGTATTGTTGGTCTTCTTGACTAATATGGTCACATCTTACTATGTTTTTTTCTTTCTTCTTATTACTTTTTTTAATATGAAATTTACTGTCAAATTGGTTTCCATACAACACCCAGTGCTCATCCTAACATGTGCCTCTCAATGCCCATCGCCCACTTTCCCCGCCCTCTCACCCCCCATCAACCCACAGTTTATTCTCAGTTTTTAAGAGTCTCTTATGGTTTGGCTCCCTCCCTCTCTAACTTTTTTTTTTCCTCCCCCTCCCCCACAGTCTTCTGTTAAGTTTCTCAGGATCCACATAAGAGTGAAAACATATGGTATGTCTTTCTCTGTATGACTTATTTCACTTAGTATAACACGCTCCAGTTCCATCCACATTGCTACAAAAGGCTGTATTTCATTCCTTCTCATTGCCACGCAGTATTTCATTGTGCATGTAAACCACAATTTCTTTATCCATTCATCAGTTGATGGACATTTAGGCTCTGTCCATAGTTTGGCTACTTTGAAAGTACTGCTATAAACATTGGGGTACAAGTGCCCCTATGCATCATTTCCTGTATCCCTGTATCCCTTGGTTAAATTCCTAGCAGTGCTATTGCTGGGTCATAGGGTAGATCTATTTTTAATTTTTTGAGGAACCTCCACACTGTTTTCCAGAGTGGCTGCACCAGTTTGCATTCCCATCAATAGTGCAAGAGGGTTTCCATTTCTCCACATCCTCGCCAGCATCCTGATTTGTTCAGTTTAGCCAGTCTCACTGGCATGAGGTGATATCTCAGTGTGGTTTTGATTTGTATTTCCCTGATGAGGAGTGACGTTGAGCATCTTTTCATGTGCCTGTTGGCCATCTGGATGTCTCCTTTAGAGAAGTGTCCATTCATATTTTCTGTCCATTTCTTCACTGGATTCTTTGTTTTTCAGGTGTGGAGTTTGGTGAGTTCTTTATAGATTTTGGATACTAGCCCTTTGTCTGATATGTCATTTGCAAATATCTCTTCCCATTCCGTCGGTTGCCTTTCAGTTTTGTTGATTGTTTCTTTTGCTGTGCAGAAGCTTTTTATCTTCATGAGGTCCCAATAGTTCATTTTTGCTTTTAATTCCCTTGCCTTTGGAGATGGGTCAAGTAAGAAATTGCTGCGGCTGAGGTCAGAGAGGTTTTTCCTGCTATCTTCTCTAGGGTTTTGATGGTTTCCTGTCTCACATTCAGGTCCTTTATCCACTTTGAGTTTGTTTTTGTGAATGGTGTGAGAAAGTGGTCTGGTTTCAACCTTCTGCATGTTGCTGTCCAGTTCTCCCAGCACCATTTGTTAAAGAGACTGTCTTTTTTCCATTGGATATTCTTTCCTGCTTTGTTAAAGATTAGTTGGCCATACTTTTGTGGATCCAATTCTGGAGTCTCTATTCTATTCCATTGGTCTATGTGTCTGTTTTTGTGCCAACACCATGCTGTCTTGATGATTACAGCTTTGTAGTAGAGGCTAAAGTCTGGGATTGTGATGCCTCCTGCTTTGGTCTTCTTCTTCAATATTACTTTGACTATTAGGGGTCTTTTGTGGTTCCACATGAATTTTAGGATTGTTATTCTAGCTTCGAGAAGAATGCTGGTGCAATTTTGATTGGGATTGCATTGAATGTGTAGATTGCTTTGGGTAGCATTGACACTTCTTCCCTGGGGAATTCTACCAGACACATAAAGCAGAGATAATACCTATCCTTCTCAAGCTGTTCCAAAAAACAGAAAGGGAAGGAAAACTTCCAGATTCATTCTATGAAGCCAACATTACTTTGATTCCCAAACCAGATGGAGACCCAGCATAAAAAGAGAACTACGGGCCAATATCCCTGATGAATATGGATACAAAAATTCTCAACAACATACCAGCAAATCAAATTCAACATCATATAAAAATAATTATTCACCATGATCAAGTGGGATTCATTTCTGGGCTGCAGGGCTGGTTCAACATTCACAAATCAATCACTGTGATACATCACATTAATAAAAGAAAAGATAAGAACCATATGATCCTGTCAATCGATGCAGAAGAAGCATTTGACAAAATTCAGCATCTTTTCTTAATAAAAACCCTCGAGAAAGTCGGGATAGAAGGAATATAATTAAGCATCATAAAAGCCATTTATGAAAAGCCCACAGATAATATCATCCTCAATGGGGAAAAACTGAGAGCTTCCCTCCCGAGATCAGTAACACAACAGGGATGTCCACTCTCACCGCTGTTGTTTAACATAGTGTTGGAAGTTCTAGCATCAGCAATCAGACAACAAAAGAAATCAAAGGCATCAAAATTGGCAAAGATGAAGTCAAGCTTTCACTTTTTGCAGATGACATGATATTATACGTGGAAAACCCGACAGACTCCGCCAAAAGTCTGCTAGAACTGATACATGAATTCAGCAAAATCGCAGGATACAAAATTAATGTACAGAAATCAGTTGCATTCTTATACACTAATAATGAAGCAACAGAAAGACAAATAAAGAAACTGATCCCATTCGCAATTGCACCAAGAATCATAAAATACCGAGGAATCAACCTACCCAAAGATGTAAAGGATCTGTATGCTGAAAACTATAGAAAGCTTATGAAGGAAATTGAAGAAGATACAAAGAAATGGAAAAACATTCCGTACTCATGGACTGGTTTTTTCATTTAGTACATGACTAGCAACTTTGAGCATCGCTTCCTGGGCTTTTTAGCCACTGATACGTATTCTTTGGTGAAATATATATTCAAATTATTTTCCCATTTAAAAATTGGGGGAGGTCTTCTAACTGTTGAGTTTTGGAACTTTTCATATAATTTTTATATTTTGGATATAAATCTTTTATCAGATATAATATTTGAGAATATTTTCTCCTAATTTGTGGCTAATCTGAAAATATCTTTAACTTTCATTTTTGAAGGGTATTTTTTGTTAGATGTGGAATTTTGGATTTACAGGTTGTTTTGTTTTGTTTTGTTTTTAAGCAGTTTGAATGTTACTGCATTGCCTCCTGCCTTCACCAGTTTAGATAACAGGTTAGATCTTAAACGTACATTTTTTTTTTCCTCCTGAATGTAATGAGTTGCTTTCTCCTATTGCTTTCAAGTTTTTCTCTTTGTCTTCAACAATTAGACTATGATGGTTCTAAGTGTGGGTCTCTTTTTGTTTCTCATAATTGGAGTTCATTTATCTTCAGGAATTGATAGATTAACTCTATTTTTCAACAATTTTAGCAAGTTTTTGGCTATTATTCCTTCAAATATGTTTTTGCTCCCTCTCTCTCTCCTCTCTTTCTGAGACTGTCAAGTTCCTTTCCAATATACATGACATATATATTTTTTAATGAATATTAAAGTCTCCTTGTTTACTATTGTCCTTGACTGTTCCTCTACATTAAAGGATATACCTTAATCTTGATTTTTAAGATAAATTACATTAAATTCTGTTAGTACTCAAGGCACTGGTCATGAATTAATTAATGTTCAGAGTTTGTCACCCTTTGACTATTTCTATTAATAGATCATACATAGTTTATTTAGGCAGCAACAATGCAACTTCTGAGAAGTAACAGAGTTGCCAGTGGATTGAATTTTTACAAAGCAACTTGTAGTAGCATTGATAATACTGTCAAGAAAAGCAGTTTACGCATACCTTATGGACTTCCATGACTTTTTTACATTAGAAATTCTGAAGGGAAGAAAGTACCATCTTTGAAACAAACATTTCAGTTAAAAGACCCCAGTTAAAATGCTAACTTGTTTACTAGTAATTTGTGTGACACAGAAAAACTTATTATCTCCAGGCCTCAATTACCTCCTCTGTAATATGGAGATATTAATATCTGTATATAACACAGGATTGTTGTCAGAATTAAATGAGACAGTATTTTTAGAAGGTGAGCATAGTAGGTACTGAAAAAGTCTATGGAGAATTTTAGCCAATTATAAATGCCTTCAGATTAGAACTAGTTACATAATCCTAAAAAAATATTTTAAATATAAATATATGATAGCTCAATTTATATTTCCAATAAAATATTTATATTTCCAAAAATAATTTGTAATCTCTATTTCCATATAAAATAGAACAGAATGCAATATAAAATTTTTAGAGATGTAAAGCAGACAAAAAGTAAGTTACTTCATTAAAAAACTTTATCCTTTAAAATTAAAGACATGCAAAAGAAAACATACATATGATTTTCATAGTTTTTAAAGTCATATGATCTAACAGCTTGCAAATTTTTTGTTGATATCAGTTGGCAGACACCCATCAAATTACCCACACTTACAAAGAATAACAATTTTGGCAATTTACATAAGCTTACTTAAAATCAAAGTCTAGACTCATGGATTTTTATCTTCCATTTAAAAAAAAAAACTTGTCTGTCAATTGTCAATTGCTCTGAAGCAATTCATGTTAATTTTTTCAGTGACAGACATAAAGGATTATTATTAGAGGGTTTAAAAGAAATATTTTAAACACAATAAATGTGCAGCACAGTAGAGCATATGTGTATGAAGCATACTGATGATACAATTAAGGATCCTTTATCCAGGTAATGATTCATGCTGGTACTATTATTTTAATCGTGAAGCTATAAGTTGATATAGTTTCAAAGATGAAGAAACTTCCGATTAAATACATTAAGTGACTCACTTATGATCATGTAGCTAGTGGCATAGTCTTCACCAAGACTCGACATTTAACGACTTGCTATATGGAGATTTCCCAACTCCACCTGTCTGCTTAGCAGCCTGAAGTGAATCCATATACAATTTTGATCATAGATGTTTCTGTCTCAAAAGTGGTGCAGTACAGCAGAAAAAAAAAATAAAGGATTTGGAGTTTATTCACCCACCTATTCATTCACTCACTCACTGAACATGTACTGAGTGACTATCAGGTGTCAGGCACTGGCCCGGGAACTGGGTAGAAGATCCAAGCTGGACTCCAAATTTGCCACTTATTTGTATGACTTTGGACAAAAATCTCTTTAGATCTCAGCTTCTTAATTACTAAAACGAAGATAACATCAATCTTCTTTGCAAAGTTGAAAGAGTGATGAGATCATGTACTTGGAAGTGTTGGGTAAGGCTCCCAATTTAGCTACAACCGATGTGTTATCTAAACTGCACCCTCATATAAACAATTGCCACATCAAGACCAGATCTCAAACTTAACACGTCAGGATTGAATTTATTATCTTTCCCTTTATGTAACCTCCCCTGCTCTGTACTGTCTTTCTTATTATTAGTTCCACTATCTAATAACTATTCATGAGTGCCCAAATCCTGGAATATTCTGAATATCCTCATCTCCATCAAGCTCCATGTCCAGTCAAATGCCAAGCCCTACCAGGTATCCCCCTTGAGTCCTTGCCAAACACACCCATCTCCTGCCAAGGCCTTTCTACAGAGCCTCATCATTTTTTTGCCCTAAGCACTTCAATATCTTTTAGTCCCTCTAAACTAGTTGCATTACCTGACCTAGAAATAGGGAGATTCAGTAAAGATCTGCATGTGGAAAGGCCAGACTCCCCACAACCTCTATCTCTTACCAATCCCCAAATTGTGGGCAGAAAACTTAAATCCTCTGGACAAGACATTAAATAATCCTTTCCTATAGAAACTTAAGCCTCTTTCCAAGAAAAGATTCCCACATAGTGACAACTGAGGGGCTGTGAGAAAAAAAAAAAAAACTGGCTAGCCCACCTGAGTCACACTACAGTGAAGCTCACCAGCCAACATTCCCTACCCAAGAACCCAGAGCTTCCAGTCAGCATATTAGTATCTCATTGTTAAATATGAGTTGATGATCAAGATCTCCAAGCAGCTGACAGATACTTCCAACAATAAACAGAACAAAACAGGGGCACCTGGGTGGCTCAGTCAGTTAAGTATTAGACTCTTGATTTTAGCTCAGGTCATGATCTCAGGGTTGAGTTCAAGCCCCACATTGGGCTCTGAGCTGGCAGTGCAGAGCCAGCTTGGGATTCTCTCTCTCCTTCTCCCCGCAACATGTGCTCTCTCCCATGCACTATCTCTCTCTCTCTCTCTCTCTCTCTCTCTCTCTCTCTCTCTCTCTCTCTCAAATAAATAGGGGCACCTGGGTGGCTCAGTTGTTAAGCACAGACTCTTGATTTCGGCTCAGGTCATGATCACTCAGGTCATGAGTTCAAGCCCAGTGTCGGGCTCTCTGCTGACAGTGTGGAGCCTGCTTGGGATTCTGTCTCATTCTCTCTCTGCCCCTCACCCCATCTCTCTCCCTCTCTCTCTCTCTCTCAAAAATAAATAAATAAATAAACATTAAAAAAGTAAAATGAATATTAAAAAAACAGAACAAAACAGATAAACAGACAAAATAAAACAGAGACGGTAACAGAAAAAAAATTCAAAGGTACTATACACTTACTTTCAAGGAGATATGAGACAAAAATTGTTTTGCTTTGTTTTGTTTTGTTTTGTTTGTTTTTGTTTTGTTTTAAATAAGCATCACACCCAGTGGGGAGCCCAACACTGGGCTTGCACTCAGGACCCTGAGATCAAGACCTGATCTGAGATCAAGAGTTGGAGCCCAAACACAATAACTCTTGATCTTTTGCAAGTTTTGTTTGAGTTTACCATCCAAATCATACCCTGAACTTTTAATCTTTGTTAATGTATTTTTTATTTCCAAGAAATATCCATGCTTCCTTGATTATTTCTATTTTGTGGCCTCATGTTTATATTTAATGAATGGAACAGCCCAACAATCTTATGAGGTTAGAAGTATTTTTATCCTTCTTTTACAGGTGGGGAAATTGAGGCACAGAAAGTTTAACAGGCTTGTTCAAAATCACACTTAGGGATGGAGGTCAAGTTTGAATCCAGGCAGTTGGGCTTCAGAGCCCAGGTTCTTAACCACAAGGTGAAATGGATTCTTGCTGGTCATTTATCCGATTGGTTAACAACAACCTTAACAGTCAAACATGTAGCCTGAACACTACCAGCATGCAATTGAGAAATCCCTGGACAAGGTGATCTCTAAAATCTAACTTAACTTCCTAATTAGCTCATACAGGATTAATATATCTCAAACATTTTGACACAATTAGTGCCTTTAATAAATGCCCATAAAACACCAGAATTCAGAAATTTCTAAGGTGAGCACAGAATTGCGGAATCCTAAGAATGATTAAGACCCTTGAAAGAGACCTCATTTAATTTGTCACCCACTGCGTAAGGTCAGATGTTGCAATAGCATAAGGAAAAGACTCAGTAAGAACTGTGGTTATAATCCGCTTATTAATCCAGTAATCATTACAAGATGATGAACAATTCAAAACACTGACATTGATAAAATATAAACAGGGTAACAAATGGCTGCCCTGTCTCCCCCTCCCCAGCGCTGCTGTCTAAGATTATGTTCCAGGAACCCCTCTTCTCATCAGTGGCCACCTTCTTGGTTCAGTTTCTAGGAGGCCAAGTGAGAGATTCCAAGTCAAGGAAGAAGGAAGAAATGGATGTCTCCCAAAAATACATGTCCAGGAGAACCTCAAAATGTGACACTATTTGCAAATAGGACATAATTAGCTAAGTTAAGATGAAGCGATACTCCACTGGGGCAGGCGCCAAATCCAACAACTGGTGTCCTTATAAAAACAGGAGGAGACACACAAGGACAAAGGCCATATGAAGACAGAGGCAGAAACTGTAATGATGCAGCAGCAAGGCAAGGAATATCAAGAATTGCTGGAAGCCACTGGAAGCTAGGAAGAGACACCAGCCTCCAGAACTTTGGGAGAATAAATTTCTGTTCTTTTAAGCCACTAAGTCTGTGGCAATTTATTAAGGCAGCCCTAGGAAAATAATACAACACCTCAAACATGAAATGCAAAACGCAAAACTCAGATTGATTAATTACCAACTAAATCATAACTAAAGATATTAAACCTGACATTCAGTCTTTGCAAGCAATCATATCAGACACCTGCAAGAAAAAAAAAATCATGTGGTTAAAAAAACCCAACAAAAATAAATAAAGAGGCTGTGGTATATGACAGATGTGATGAAGAAAATCAAATAGTAGTCAAACACCAAAATTTTTAATGGCTCAGTTAAAAGCAGCCTTATTTTCTTTTTCATAACTAACAAATTTCTAAAAATAATATCAATAGCTTAGATACCAAATTGACTGTACTATAAGACTTACCAAACTTACCATACTATTAAATAAATGTATACCATATATTTAACATATACCATATACATCATACATATATATTATACTATTAAAAATATTTTGGCTATATACTTAAATTACAATTATATAATTGATTGGCAATTAAAGGATCAACTATTCGTTTTCCTAGCAATTTGTTTCCAAATGAAAGAGGTTATCTTTCTTTCTTAATGCCCTCTTTGATTTTTTATCCACCTTTGCCTTCTTGAGTATCTTAATTTTTATTAGAAAACTACAATGTTTCCCTAATAGATTGGATTTTTTTTCCTCCAAGGCAAGAAATCAACTGAGGAATAAACCAAAGAAAAGATTCAGTTTCTGAAAAAGGGTAGAGAGAGGAATAGAGAGAAAAGCCGAGTGAAACATATGAGACTATTCAGATGTGTATTTTAAAAAATATACACATGCAAATGATGAGTTCCATACTATATAGTTTACCATCACAGCGTTCTTTTCCTTCTGCAGGCTTACATACTACTTTCCCTTAACTTACACTCACGGAGCCATTTCTCCTCTCCTGTTGTTGATCTTCCCCTGTTCTACATGGAGGTTGTTCCCCTATTGTTAATGAATAATGTGCTTTTGCTTTTATAAAAAAGCTTTTTCACTACATTCCCCCAAAAGACTTTTGTTTACCTTAATTTAATGGCAATAAGGCAACCCTCTGCATGAAACAAAAATAAAGCATGAATTCAAATTTTCTACTTCAAATCTCTGTTTTAGAGTGTATGTTTGGGTGTGGACTCAAGTGCGACTGTCCAGGTTGAACTTTTAGTTTTACCACACACTAGCTGTGACCTTGGGCAAGTGACTTAATGTCTCCATGGCTCTCACTTTAAAATGGAAATAATGAGGGGTGCCTGGCTGGTTCAGTTGGAAGAGCATGCAACTCTTGATCTCGGGATTGTGAGTTCGAGCCCCATATTGGATCTAGAGATTACTTTAAAAAATTAACTTAAAAATTAGAAATAATGAAAACGCACACCTTAGAGGGTTTCGTGGGGATTAAATGGGACAAGGCCCTAGCTGTATATGTATAGTACATAAGCACATACTAAATATTGTCCATTGATACTGTTAGTATTTTAATTTTTGTTCTTTTAGAATATCTAGATTTCTCTTTAACATAGTTCTTGGCTAAGGAAACTATTAGATATTCAAAAATTCACAAAAGATGATAATTGGTTCCCTTACTTCCATTCTTTCTCTGGGAGAATCTAAGACAAAAAAAACCACTGTTGAACATCCAGAATATAATATCACAGAGTAAGAATACAGACATTCTGAAGTTGTTTTTAAAGATGGGATATCCTAAGAGACTTATCTACTCGCTTTCAAACCATCCCAGTATCTCAGATATCCCAGTATCTCCTGACTCTATCAATACCATCAAAAACCACAATGATATCATATAAAAGTAAGAAAGAGAAACACCAGCCATCGCACTGCTGCTTAATTTTTCTTAGCTGCCATTGAAAATAGAATGAGTCTCAAAGCACCTGAACCCAAATTAAGCCAGTAAGCCCTCTAGCTCTGAGATAAAATTCAAAGTGCACCTTTGGACATAAATCCAGGTAAGATTAGAGTTGCTGACAAGTATTTCTACTTTAGGTGAAAATTATGTGTTAAAATCTAAATTCCCAGGTAAGCTTATACGTGGCAAGCAGCCACTTGAAAACTACTTTTCTGGGCATACTGCTTTCCTACTTTGAAATCTCCCTGCTGTTGACATTTTGTGAGTGAGGAAATGGACCAAAACAGCAGAAAAGAGGCAAACTCAAATTAAAGTGCTTCATCTCAATTGAACAAACCATGCCACACACTCATCAATGTAAAGATGTAAACATGAACATGTCCCAGACATCACTCACCGTCATCCTAAATCTTTCAAGGTCTGGCACCAGATACACAGAGGAGTTATTGTGCACGAATTATTAATAGCAAAGGGGAGCAATGGTGGGGCACCTGGGTGGCTCACACTGTTAAGTGTCCGACTCTTGATCTCAGCTCAGGTCTTGATCTCAGGGTGGTGAGTTCAAGCCCCGCACTGGACTCTGCATGGGGTGTGAAGCCTACTCAAGAAAAAAAAAAAAAAAAAAAAAAAAGGAGCAATGGTACTACTTTTTGCTTCCACACACACATAGCAGAAATAATAAGAAAAATAAGACTATGAAAGGTGGAATGAGAAGGTAAAAGGGGAGAAAATCACCAAAACTGACTGAGCATTTACTTTTTCTTACTATAGGATCATCTCCATTAAACATCATCAAGAAATCAGATTGTATTAGGCAACTGCAAAATATTTTACTCAATGGAAAACACTATGTCATTTTGTGATCTGTTCCTCCAGGCCTCGACAATTCTTGTGGCATTCCCTGATTTCTATGGTATTCAAAACTCTGCGTTTGGGAAATCAAAACCATAACATAGAGGGAAATGGTTCGTACTAAATGGCACAAACCAACTCCCGTATTCCACAACCAGGGTTACTGAGGCCTAAAGCCATTACATGGTGTTACGGATGGAATTGTGTCCCCAAAATTCATATGTTGAAGTCCTAACCCAGAACCTCAGAATGTGACTGTACTTGAATAGAGGGGGTTTTCAGAGGTAATAAGTTAAAGTGAGATAATGAGAGTGGGCGCTAATCCAGTATGACTGATGTCCTTATGAGAAAAAGAAACTGAACACAGGTACAGAAGGAAGATGATGTGAACACACAGAGAGAAGACAGCCATCTATAAGCCAAGGAGAAAGGCTTGAAACACATCCTTCCCTCATGGCTTTCTGAGGGAGGAGCCTGATACCTTGACCTCAGACTTCTGGTCCTCAAAACTATGATATAATAAATTTTTGTTGTTTAAGCAACTCAGCCTGTGGCACTTTGTTACAGGAGTCCTAGAAAGCTAATACAGGTGACTTGTCCCATATTGTCTGGTAGGTGATGAAAAACAGAGCCAGAATGAAACTCAGACTTCCAGACCTTACTCTCAATGGGGCTTTCCACCTCACTACACTCCCTTCCAACTTAACTCACTGTTTTCACTCAAAGTCCTCTCCCACAGAAATCTCATACTTATTCAGTGTGCTAAGGACCATGTTAAATATATACTGTTTATGCTGAACTCTCATGAGCTATGCTCCCACATCACCAAGAAGACATTTTCATATAGACATCTCATGAACTCAGAATGTCTAAAACCCAAATCCATTACCCAACAGAGTTAATAGGACACCATTTCGGAATCTGAGAAAGTCTAGGGACAAGATCCAACTCTTTGGACAAAGTCATCTAACCTCTCTAAGCCTCACTTCCATATTTATATTACAGATTCTATGAAGAGTATGAACCCTATCCAAAAACGCTTCAACGGGCTAATGTGAAGATTACATTAGATAACAGCCCTTTCAAACTGTAAAGTGTTAAAAGCAACACTAACTGTTTCTCTCTCTGGAACCTCTTTTTTTTTTTTTTTTTTTTTTTTTACTCATTCAAACTCAAAACCATTTATGTCTCCCTCTCAAATAATCTATAATTCACCTTGCTCTGGCATTTCTTTCTCTACAAATCATTTTTTTGTCACCACTTTCTAATAAATCCAGATCCTCATAGTTTCAAATCTGCACAACTTTGAATGGCTGATTTATCAGCGTCCAGGCTCCTCCTCATCTAATCTATACCATATCCTAATATCAGATTTATCTTCCTAATACACTCAGCTCAAAAGGCTTCAGAGGCTCTCTAATCCACAAAACAAGGTCCTAGCTACAGAGCCTCTTGCATTGTATAATAAAACAGCTTCCCAGGGCCAGTCCCCAAGCTTATCTGGGGATACCTAGGGTGGCACCAACAGCAAGTGCAGATTGGTAAATTCTAGTGTGTGCCCTATTTGTTAGGGAGCATGACGGCTGCGAGTTTCATTTTGCTCCTGCTATTTTCTTGGCCCAGCATCTCTTTGCCCCTTTACTACTCCCTAACACTCAAGGTCTACCATAGTTAAATAGTACTTCACCTTGCCTCCCTCCAGAGGTCGATTGGAACCATTGCTCATCTCAGGTAGACCTAGCACTCTCTTTATACAACAAATATTTTATAAAGACGCCTTTACAACTAGGAAATGAGATTCATAGATACCAGGACCTGCACACACACATGATTTTAATATTTATACATAGAATTTCTAATACACATATTGATATATCCTATTTGTAACTAGAATGCAAAAAGAGAAATAAAAACTAATTTATAATAATGTATTTAAATATATAAATAGTCAGGCATGACTATATTATAAAACATAATGAAGGACGGTGCTCACATCTATATATAGAATCAGCGGGAACACAAACAATACAAATGCAGGCTGATCAAGAGTGTGGTATTAATGGGGCGCCTGGGTGGCACAGTCAGTTAAGCGTCTGACTTCAGCCAGGTCATGATCTCGCGGTCCGTGAGTTCGAGCCCCGCGTCAGGCTCTGGGCTGATGGCTCAGAGCCTGGAGCCTGTTTCCGATTCTGTGTCTCCCTCTCTCTCTGCCCCTCCCCCGTTCATGCTCTGTCTCTTTCTCTGTCCCAAAAATAAATAAACGTTGAAAAAAATAAATAAATAAATAAATAAAAAAGAGTGTGGTATTAGTGACTTAAATAACATAAGCAGTACTGTCATTAGTTACATAATTTTTCAAAATGGTGAATAAATTTGAATATAGTTTTAAACAAAGCAAAGTAGCATTTTCCTTTGATTTACACTGTAGTTATATTCCTGCGATTTTGGTACATATTAAATGTATGCAGAACATAGTTTGTGTTTACACGTGAAATAGTTGGGTTATAGCCTTAGACATATATAAACAAGTTTTCACCTGCATGAATGCTCGGTAGGACATTTAAAAGGGTAAATGAGACTTGGGACAACAGTTCACTGTATTAAAGCAGAGGCTGATAAACTCTGTAGAGAGCCAGACAGTATATGCTTTAGGTTTTGTGAACTATACACTGTTACAAACCACTTGACTCTAAGAAAGTAGATGGAGACAGTACATAAATGGGAATGCTGTGTTCAAATAAAACTTTATTTACAAAAACTGGCAGTGGGCCTCAGACTGCACTATGCCTATCTCTGTATTAGCGTGCCTATATATTGTAGAATGCCCAGCTCCTAATGCCAGGTGCACTATCCAATTACTGTGATGACAAAAACAGCCCCTATGGAACAACAACCATTCCAACCCCCCAAATGAGAACTCTTGGCCTAACTATTTCTATTCACTGCATTTGGCAAAGGCATTGAGCATTCTGGTGTCAGTTCCCTTTCTATACCTGTCTGGATTGCAACTTCTAAATCTACTCTTCACTGTTTATCTCTCTTATGCCTAGTTCAAGACCTATCTGACACCTTACCTCACTTGACTAATGGAGGAATTTCTTTAGGACTTATAATCTTTCAAAAATGATTTAGCATTGATATCCCACATCATATTATTTCTCTACTTATATATTATCTATATGCTCTGCCTCCCAACTGGAAGGCAGATACCTTGAGAGCAGAGACTATGTTTAACACTCAGTCATATTTGTAGACTCTAGTTTAATGATTTTCCTCAAGTCACACAATAAACGCAAAGATTACCATGCTAGATGTTGAGGATACAGCAGTGAGCAATCAGACAGGGTCCCTGATTTTACGAATATTATATACTAGCAGAAAGGAGTGAAAATAATTAATTTCATATTCCATAAGAACTATAAAGAAAATAAATACATGCTGACATGGTGAGTAAAGAAGGGGAAGATGAAGGTCAACTGCCATTTTAGGTAGGATGGCCAAAGGAAATTTCTCTGAAAAGAGGACATTACATAAGACACATGACATATGAGAAGAGCCAGGGAAGAGCATTCCTACCACAGGGAACAGCATGTTCCCTGACATAGGAAATCTTGTGGCAAGCTTGAGGGAAAAAATGGGTCATACAGTGTTTAAAGCTGAGGTTTTTAAATACGGAGTGACAACATTAATAGGATTTCAGTTTTTAAAAAGATTATACTGGTTACAGGGTAGAGAAGAGATAGTAGGAAGGTAAGAGGGTAAGTGTAGAGCACAATTAAGAAGCTACTGCAGAGGTCCAAACTAGAACTGATGATACCCAGGACTGGGGGTAGCAGTAAAAAAGAGAAAGTAGTGGTGCCTAGGTGGTTCAGGTGGTTAAGCGTCTGACTCTTGATCTTCGCTCAGGTCATGATCTCATGGTTCATGAGTTCAAGTACTGGATCAGGCTCCTTGCTGACAGCATGGAACCTGCTTGGGATTCTGTCTTTCCCTCTCTTTGTCCCTCCCCTAGTCTTTCTCTCTCAAAATAAATAAACAAACTTAAAAAAAAGAAAAAGTAGACAGGTTTGAGGTATCTTTTAGAGAAGTAACTTAGAGGACTCATTCTTGGACTAGATCTGTGGAGGAGGCTCACTGGGTGGTGCCATTAATAATATGGAGAGAAAAATGGCTTGAGTTATGGTGGAGGTCCAGGAGTTCCATTTGGATGTGTTAACTTTGGGATGACTGTTATCCAATGATTGATTTCTAAAGGTTGAACCAGCTTTGCATTCCTGGAATAGACTTACGTGGTAGTGATATATTATCCTTCTCATATATTACTGGGTTCAAGCATAAATGTCAGGTAGGCAGATGGAAATAGAGACAGAGACAGGGTCATAGCTAAAGAGAGGCATGTATAAGACATTAGCTTATAGTTGCTATTTAAACTCATGAAGCAAATAAAACCATATGGAGAAAGAGTGTTGATTAGAGAAAAGAAGGCCACTTTCCTGTTCTAAAACACCCTAATATTTGGAGAAGGAGCTAGCACAAGTGAAAGAGAGAAAGCTCCCTATTTGGAAAATCTGGTTTCACAGAAGAGAATGTATTAATCATGTAGGATCTGCTAAAATGTTGGGTAAAATCAGAGAAATGTCTGTTTGATTTTGCAACAGAAGGTCATTAATGAGCTTTACAAGGACATTTTCAGTTAAGTAGGAATGATGGAAACCAAATGCAAGTGGTATGAAAAGCAGAATGAGAGGTAAGAGAGTGAAAAAAGAGAAAGGAGGCCTCTCAAAAATAAACATAAATCATAAGGAGAGTTGTGAGAAACAAATCAGATCAGTGACAGACCACATTTAATTCATCAATACCTTAATAATACTATTGTGGTAAATTTATTTTATTTAAAATAAAAATTATTGGGGCACCTGGGTGGCGCAGTCGGTTAAGCGTCCGACTTCAGCCAGGTCACGATCTCGTGGTCCGTGAGTTCGAGCCCCGCGTCAGGCTCTGGGCTGATGGCTCAGAGCCTGGAGCCTGTTTCTGATTCTGTGTCTCCCTCTCTCTCTGCCCCTCCCCCGTTCATGCTCTGTCTCTCTCTGTCCCCAAAATAAATACACGTTGAAAAAAAAAATTAAAAAAAAATAAAATAAAAATTATTTACAATAAATTTAAAAATTTATTTATTGCAGTAAGTCACTCATAGTTATCTTGTGGACCAGGTACAGTTCCTTCAATGCAAAAAATAAAACGAAGTCTTCTGTTGAGATAATTTGTACTTTTCAAAATGTAATGGAGGTGTAGTATAATGCTAAGTGAAATAAGTCAGAGAAAGACAAATACCATATGATTTCACTTATATTTGGAATTTAGGAAAAAAATGAACAAAGAGAAACAAAACAACCCAAAAAACAGACTCTTAACTATACAGAACAAACTGATGGCTACCAGAGAGGAGATCAGTGGGGGGATGGGTGAAATAGGTGAAGGAAGAGGATTAAGAATATGCTTATCATGAGGAGCACTGAGTAATGCATAGAATTGTTGAATCACTATATAGTACATCTGAAACTAATATAAAACAATGTTAAGTATGCTGGAATTAAAATTTTTTAAAAGCATAGTGGGGGTAAAGCTGTTCATACCAAAAGTTCTGAAACTGAACTGAAAAGTTCCCACTAATAAAAAGATATTTTATTCTCTTGAGAGTAGAGAAACTATGTACAAATGTAGCAAAATATAAAGCAATTTTATTTCATAAAAATTAAAAATATATATGAAACAAATTATATAATAAATGGAATTTTTAGAAAAATGACAGAATGAAAGAAAATATTACAAGATATATGATGCTAATATATAAAGAGTATCTATAAATCAATAAGAAAAACCAATAGAAAATATAATAAAGGACAGGAACAAAGAAATCAAAAGAGAAAAAATACAAATGACTAATAAGATAGCATGAACCCATCATTTGTAAGCACTTTTCATAAAAGTCATGAGTATAAGTAATGCTAGATTAATCAATGTGTAGTTTAGAAACCCTGCAAACAAAACCAAGCATATAAAATTCCTCAGTTATAGTCTCACCATCAATACACAGCAGGAGGTTTTTTCCCCTCATCTGAGTATATGGGAGGATTGTCTTATTTTATTGAACATGACTTGATACGATTGCAGGAGGTACTGATTTTTAAATTTCAGTTTATACATTCCAATGTATATCTAACCATATAATTTACAAACTCAGCATATCCAGAAGCGAGTAATATTTAAACAGCCATAAGCATCAAGCAAACACAAAAGGAAAGATAAAGAGAAAATGCCTACCTTCCCTGATAGCTGTAAAAGGTGTACCTTCTTCTTCTTGCAGCCTGATCACCTTCAGGGCTACCAACTTCCCATTTACTCTGGCAGAAACAAAAGAAAAGATGAGAAGCGAATTCGTGAAAATATGTTCCCGTTATGGCTCTAATTTCCTTACAATTTATATTTTATGCATTTTTGCACTAAAAATGTCAATGACTCAATTATTCCACCACAACAAGGTTAATTTCAGTAAAGCTGGGAATTTTATATCATCATCATAAATATTCACATTTTAAATATTCACATTTAAAATATTCACTTGCCTCGTCCAAGATTTAACCGGTTTTCTGTAATTCACTTTATGTTTCCTCCAGAATGAAACTAGTGCTTATCAAAATCATCACACTTGATCAATTATTCTCAGATTAATTAGAAATCAAGGAGTCAAAATAATTCTCTCCCGTAGTTTTTCCAATTGCTCCTTTGTCTCCTAGGCTGAAATGTCTTCATCTTCAGTCTTAAACTGAGGTCATTCAATCCCAAGGTCTGAAACTCCACACTCAGCCTTCTCTCCTCATTTCCCTCTTCCCTTTTCCCTGTTCTTTCTCTCTCTCCCTATCACCCATTCCTCCCTTTCTCATTTTTTTTTTTTACTAGAGCCTCCTAAAATTATATTTGGTCTGATTGTGTCTTGTGATACATACAGTATATCATCAAAATAAAAGTTATGAATATTTTACTATTATAAGATTACACAAGACTTATTCAAAGCAGATGGTTCTTCCAGACGCATTCTAAATATGTAGCGGCTCTAATTAAAAGTTAAGAGTGCGCTAGGCAGATAACTTTTTTATCTAGTAAATTCTGTTAACAAAAGCATGACTATCTATACTGGTCTTCTAGTTGAATGCTCTACTTTCTACTTTATTAGACCTAGCAGCATACGTGGTTAATAAGAATTGGGAAAACAAGTACACATTTAAAGTGTAAAAGATCCAAGAAGGCATTTGATGAAAGGTTAGTCTCCCTGCTACATGCTCCTTCAGTCATCCAGCTCCCAGCATCTGAGGTCACCAGTTACCGTTGTTCATTTATACACACAGACACACACAGACACAGACACACACACACACACACCCAGACACACACACATGCACACACATGCACACACACATGCACACACACACGCGCACACACACACACACACACACACACACATGGCAGAATGCCATACAGAATATAGTGTACATTGTTTTTAATAAATTTGGGGACTTCCTTATAAATTCATAGAGAAAATCTTCTCCCACTTTTGAAAGACCACAGAGTACTCCTTTGTATAAATATAGTACACTTTATTTATCCCAGTCTTCCACAGATGGTCATTTAGCATATTCCCAATTTTTGCTACTAAAACAATGATGGCAATAAATATTCTTGGACATGTAATTTCACCCATGTAAAAATATATCTGTAAGATAAATTCCTAAAAGTGGAACTGCAAGATCAAAATGTAGGTGCATATCTAAATTCTAATTCTGATGAATATTGGGAAATTATCCTGTGTGGAGGCTCTATCAATTTACACTTCCAATGGCAAATGATAGGCACGCCTGTTACCCCTTCACTTGTACTATGCTACCAACAACTGACTCTGTCAATCTGATAGATAAAAATGGTTTCTCATTGCAGTTTAAACTGCAACAAAAAGTCTTCAGAGCTTATGAAACCAGCAAACAAGAACTCATGTGGTCCAGAGAATCCAGTGCCTAAGTCTAAAATAAGGAATGTGAATGTCTCCTTTTTAAGAACTGTATCCAATTGGTCTTTTTTTGCTTAAAAAAAAAAAAAAAACTGCTACAGACACAACTTGAAAAGTCCAAGGAATTCATCACAGCCCAGCCATCTTAGTGGCATTCCTTGTCGCACTGATTATTGGCTACAGTCATGGGATAAGGAGATCTGATTATAAAGTTCCACAGTGTGCCATCTTCTCAAGGTTAAGAGTTGTGTTTATTTTCTCTTGTTTTTCATCTGGGATGACAGGCCAACTGCTTTTCTGCTCTGCATCTCTTCTCTCTTTGTACATTACCTTGATTTCTCCAATCCTGACTGCACTCCAGGTACCCAGGTGCAGGCCAAAAATTGCTACGCACATGGGGTTCAACTGGAGACTGGACCTTGAGCTCTCACTTTGTCCTTTATGACTAAGGCGGGGGGGGGAGGGGGCTTTGGCGGGGCTGGAGGCTGGGATGCAGTCAGTGCTGACATCTGCACAGATTTTTCTCAGCCCAGTTGAGCTCATCACTGGCTCCCCAGGGGAGGCAGTAACTGATTCCGGGAACTGCTTGGAACTTTCCCCTCATTTACAGATATTTTCCCCTCACCCATAAAAAAACACACACAAACTTCTTCCCACAAAGCTTTTCTATTTCCCCTGAGATCGTTAACTTATATGCACCATGAACTGAATTCTAGAATACAGGGAATTCATGTTTTTAAAGGTTATATACTTAAAACACTCTCAGATCATGAAACGATAATTCATTTCCCTATGATACACTGAAAGGAGATAAACCTTCAACTGAACCAATATTTATTCTTTAAACGCAACTAGAGACAGAACACCTTTAAATAATTTCATAGACTAATGTGCATTATTTTTGTGGTGAAAAAGATTTTGAACCTATTACTATAATAACTGCATAAAAATACAAGATCCAGGTTGATGGAATTCGGATTCTAAAGCATAATTCTCTATGAATTGAAAATCCAGGCATTGGGGCGCCTGGGTGGCGCAGTGGGTTAAGCGTCCGACTTCAGCCAGGTCACGATCTCGCGGTCCGTGAGTTCGAGCCCCGTGTCAGGCTCTGGGCTGATGGCTCGGAGCCTGGAGCCTGTTTCCGATTCTGTGTCTCCCTCTCTCTCTGCCCCTTCCCCGTTCATGCTCTGTCTCTCTCTGTCCCAAAAATAAATAAACATTGAAAAAAAAAATTTTTTTAAAGAAAATCCATGCATTAATTTCTTATAGTTATGATAATCATAACAGTTAAAAACACTGAGTTTTATGTATTACATCACATAAAACTAAAAATTTCCTGAAATTTTATAGTAGACTATTAACTCCAGGCATGAAGTAACATTTTTCTGTTTCGTTAACTGTTATGTGTCCAGTGTCTAAAACTGCTTGGTACAGAGTACACTCTCAAAAACTTTTATTGAATGAATGAATATTACTAATGTCAATATACTGAATATACCTGAAAGGTAACTCAAGAATAAGTATAATAATTATTGTTTTCAAAAGTTTCAGAAATCCCAAAATTCAATAAGGTTTTCAGTGTCTTCTTTCATGTCTGGTTTAAGTATTTATTTTCTTTTTTTCAAATTAAACGTGTAGTCTCTTTGATTGTGATGCATGTGGATATGATAAGTTTTCATTTCCCCAAAGTTTTAGTTTATAGAGTGTTTTGGTAGTTAATACATTTGCACCCAACAGCTGTGTTTCAAAACCCCACTACCCTTAAATAATCTGAGCCTGGACTACTCACCAAGTATCTCCCTTTTCTTCAGCTGCTTTAGTGGTCTCCCATTAGGAATCACATTGATTATCAAATTGCTCTTTAACCTTAGCATCACTGTGACTTCTCTGTTCTTAATTAGTTTTTCTCTACCTGTCTGGACATTCACCAACTACTGAATCCCTCAGTTCTAAAGCCTAGTAAAAACATTAAGTCACTGGCTCCACCTTTGGGGGAAAAAAATAACATTACCAACTTTCTAATGTTTAACTTTGATGCATTTTTTTAACCTTTAGCATACAGACTAAAATACTTGAAATTCCAAGTTACTAACTCTAACAAAATGTCATTTTTTAAAGATATCAAAAGAAGATACTTGTTATTCTATGAAAATAACATTGAATAATAACGTAGAAAAGAACACGTTTGTATCTAGTAACTACCTTGTGTAGTTTAAACTAGTTTATTAAAGATTCAAAACATATTCTTCAAACATTGATTTCAGTTCTGTAGAATAATTACAACTCTAAATGAATCAATAAATTAAGGCTGTTTACGGGAAAACACTGAAGATTCCTCTTTAATAAGTCTCATTAATTAAATCAAAAGCTAATGAATAGAAGGCAGTTTCTTATGCTTTGGCTCTCTCCCACTCTAACCTCTCTTTTTTTTTTTTCCTTCCCCTTCCCCATGGTCTTCTGTTAAGTTTCTCAGGATCCACATAAGAGTGAAAACATATGGTATCTGTCTTTCTCTGTATGACTTACTTCACTTAGCATAACACTCTCCATATCCATCCATGTTGCTACAAAGGGCCATATTTCATTCTTTCTCATTGCCCTGTAGTACTCCATTGTGTATATAAACCACAATTTTTGTATCCATTCATCTGCTGATGGACATTTAGGCTCTTTCCATAGTTTGGCTATTGTTGAGAGTGCTGCTATAAACATTGGGGTACAAGTGCCCCTATGCATCAGTACTCCTGTATCCCTTGGGTAAATTCCTAGCAGTGCTATTGCTGGGTCATAGGGTAGGTCTATTTTTAATTTTTTGAGGAACCTCCACACTGTTTTCCAGAGTGGCTGTACCAGTTTGCATTCCCACCAACAGTGCAAGACGGTTCCCGTTTCTCCACCTCCTCTCCAGCATCTGTAGTCTCCTGATTTGTTCATTTTGGCCACTCTGACTGGCGTGAGGTGATACCTGAGTGTGGTTTTGATTTGTATTTCCCTGATGAGGAGCGACGCAGGGCTGGTTCAACATTCGCAAATCAATCAATGTGATACATCACGTTAATAAAAGAAAAGATAAGAACCATATGATCCTGTCAATTGATGCAGAAAAGGCCTTTGACAAAATTCAGCATCCTTTCTTAATAAAAATCCTCGAGAAAGTCGGGATAGAAGGAACATACTTAAAGATCATAAAAGCCATTTATGAAAATCCCACAGCTAACATCATCCTCAATGGGGAAAAACTGAGAGCTTTTTCCCTGAGATCAGGATCATGACAGGGATGTCCACTCTCACTGCTGTTGTTTAACATAGGTCATCTTTGAAAAGAGTGTCCATGTGCTAGCACCTTAAGAAATTATGTCTAGATGATACAAAGGAAATTAAGGCAATATACCTAAAAGAAATTTAATGTACTCTGGAAAATTTAATATATTCTGCCTCTCTTCTATTATGACTTTGTCTCAAGAGAAACTGCGAGGAAATAATACCAAGTACAGACAGATACAATTCTTGCTTCCTTACTGTATTCATCTAGAAGCAACAGAAGGCAATGTGGATACTACTCAGGAAGTGACAGTGGCAAGCTAGAGTGTATCAAGGACAATATATTGGGCTGAATTTATAAATTTTCAGCAAAGTCATTAAAAACATTTTAAAGATACTATTAATAGGGCTTCTTTTATTAATTCCCTCTTAAGACACTGATTAAAGTGCTGACTATATTGTACTACATTTATACTTCAAAAATTTACAATTTAACTAAACACTTGTCTTGCTATCTCCACCTAAATTCAATTTTTATTCAGGGGCAAATGAGAAATCATCTCAATAGTATTAAATCTTTACAATTCTGCAATATCCTAAAAGTGCTATTTACTATGTTTTGCTATGGAAAAATAAATTAGAATTTCAAGGTAAGTTGCCAGGAATTACACTTCATCCTAATCTTCATAAAAATAATAGACAGAGAAGAGGAAGACTAATGCTATTTCTATTAAATTAATTTCTTTTTCTTGGGGCGCCTGGGTGGCTCAGTCAGTTGAGCTACTGACTTTGGCTCAGGTCATGATCTCATGGTTTGTGAGTTTGAGCCCGACGTCGGCTCTGTGCTGACAGCTCAGAGCCTGGAGCCTGCTTCTGATTCTGTGTCTCCCATTCTCCCTCTGCCCCTGCCCCACTCATGCTCTGTCTCTCTCTGTCTCAGAAATAAACATTAAAAAATTTTTTTTAATAAATAAATAAATAAATAAAATTAATTTTTTTTTCTAATAAAATCCAAAGATGAAAAAGAGTATAGTATAATGGCTATTTATTAGAATGAGACCGACGATGCAAAACGTCTGAGGACTTAATGCAATAAGAAAAGGGTCTGTTCAAGCAATAATTATAACCTTTTATAAAAGAATGATTGCTACTAAAGCATAATTCATCATTAGCAATGTTCCATCAAATATACGAACTCATGATACTTTGAATCAAATTTAGAGTGACATATATTGTTCACGGGAGAAAACAGAATAATTACATTTCAACAATTTTAAGCCAGCCAACTCTGCACCTTTCCAAAAATAAAATATGTCAACAAAGGATTTGAGTCATTACCTTGCAGGCAGAAGTGACCTGAATGATCATTCAGGCTCCCAAGCAAAAAGATCTTCCCTGATCTGACTGTCTCTCCTTGTCCTCACTCCCTAGAACAAAGCAGCCCCTCAAAAGACTTGATGGAACACACCTCCCCTAAAACACCCCAAATTTTTTAGTTCTTACGTTCAGCCAAAATTTGCTTCCGGTAACTTTCTCTCTCTGATTCAAGTTCTGAATCCTCAAAAACTAAACTAAATGTTCTTCCATAAAATTAATTGATGTAATTAATTAAAACTTAATTAAGTTTTAATATCCTGCCCCTAACTCAACAATGATTCTGTGCTTAGGATAAAGGATGAACAACACAGACATGATCCCCGCACTTAGGTCTTACCAAGGAGACAGACATTAAGTGTCAAAGAGAAGGAGGAGGGTCTCACCCATCGAAGATGGAACAATTTAATCAACTATTATCTGTGACTGAATGTTATGAAATATGTTTAAATAAGTAAGTTAATAATACTTAAGACAAAAAAAGTAACTTAAGACAAAAGTTTTTAAGTTTTTAAGACAAAAAAAATAACCATAGGAGTCTTATTTGGAGGGCACTACACAACCATATCATAGTTTCAAAACTGTTGAAGAAAAGATATCAAGCATTTGCCTTCCCTTTTCATATACGGTGTCCTTCAATCTAACCAGGTAGTTGATATGTGGAAGTTTCTGTTTATAGATGCACTGCATATAACAAATGAAGAATGATAGAATTTGAATAACACAATTCTTTTTTTTTTAAGTTTATTTATTTTGAGAGAGCAGGGGGGAGAAGCAGAGAGGGAAAGAGAGAAACCCAAGCAGGCTTCACACTGTCAGTGCAGAGCCTGATGCAGGGCTTGAACCCATGAACTGTGAGATCATGACCTGAACCAAAATCAAGAATCAGACACTTTTAACCGACTGAGCCACCCAGGATCCCCTTAAATAACACCCTTCTTAACCATACTTACTTAATGGACTATTAATGGTTGCTAAAAACATAAAAAGAGGCTACCACATATCATACACCTCCTGATGGAAACACTCATTCCCGCCATGGAACAGATCCCCCCTGAATGTGACCGAATCTCAATCTAACTACTTATTTTAAGGAGATAATGTAACAAGTTAAATGATACCATTGGGACACAACAGAAAAATTTAGAATATAGGATAAAGGAAAAAGAATAAAGGAAAAATGAACCTGTCTCTTCAACAAATAAATCCGAAGGGTAAAAACAATAAGAGAGGAACCAAAAGACTAAAAGAGATGGAACGACTGTACAAAAGCTCAGAGGCAGAGAACAGGGAGTGTTAAACAAAAATATAAGAAGAAAAGAGTGACAGGAGCTGGTTAAGGAGGCACTTGGAAAGAGGAATATAAGCACAAGATTATGGAGGTCCTTAAGAGCCACAGAAAAGATTGGTTTAAAAAACAGAAACAAAAAAGAGAGGTGCCTCGGTGGTTCAGTTGGTTAAGCGTCTGACTCAATTTCTGCTCAGGTAATGATCTTGTGGTTTGTGAGATCAAGCCCCGCATCAGGCTCTGTGCTGACAGTGCAGAGCCTGCTTGGGATTCTCTCTCTCTCTCTCTCTCTCTCTCTCTGCCCCTCACTTGCTCTCACTCTAAATAAATAAATAAACTTAAAAAAAAGAAAATAAAAACAAACAAAACACCCAAAACACTGGGGGAATCTAAAGAAAGGAAATGTTATAATTAAATTATAAATGAATAAACAAACACAGGGTATCTGCAGCTCACTCACTATGGTGTAGAGAATGGCCTGAAGGAACACAACAGTGGGAGCAAGGGAGGGAGGTCAGGAGCTGTTGCAGTGGTCTCGGGGAAAGATGGTGGCCACAAAAAACCAGTGTATTGATAAGAGGAATTAGAAAAAGGAAAATGATACTCTGAAGACAGAAATAACAACCTGTGAGGATAAATGGCATTGGGCATAGGGAATGGTGCAAAGGATGATTCCAAATGTTTTGACTTCAGTGTCTGGGGTGGACACAGGTACCATTTAGAATTGACGGAAACGAAAGAAGAGGAGATTGTAAACAGAGTACCAAGGGGTCTGGGAGCGCCCCCAGTGGAGACACATAGTAAGTACTGGTATTTGTGGATCTGGATCTCAGCACACAAGTCAAGACTAGACATAAATATTTGTGAATCATTTGGAGGACTTCAAGGGAAGTAATAACCTCAAGAGACAGCCAGTTTTCTGTTGAAGCAGAAGTTAAGGAAACTTCAGAAAGAGGTAAAGGATATGTTTGTTGATCAGAGGATGATGCTCTAGATCTAGAAGACAGAGAAGGATCCCGAAGGACAGGGGAAAGGGACAGTGTAAAAGATATAGTGAGAAATAAAGGGGGTAAGTTCAGAGAGATAGCAGATGATCAGGGAGTTTATACCTTGGGTAGTGCCCATGGTGAGCAGTGATGCAAGCAGAGGAGACTCCATCCTGACAGTCCCTAGGAAGCAGGCGGAATGGGGGCTGCTGCTTTGGCTGCCCCTCAGCACAGCTGCCCCTCAGCCTTAGGCAAAGCATGGAGAG
The DNA here is from genome assembly GCF_018350175.1 of Felis catus. Lineage (NCBI taxonomy): Eukaryota > Metazoa > Chordata > Mammalia > Carnivora > Felidae > Felis > Felis catus. The sequence goes on along the minus strand of NC_058369.1, from coordinate 94,530,496 downwards.
GGCCTGGACCAGCCTCTGCAGCTGTGTGGAAATTAAGGCGCAAGTTCTCAATGCTGGCTACATTCTAGAATCAACTGGGAAACTTTAAAACATATCCATGCCTGGCCCCACCCCTGATTTATTTGGGGGTGGGGTGGGGTCCTGGCATCTGTATTTTTAAAAACACCCTTGGGTGTTGGGAAACACTCTGTTAAACCTTCAAGTTCCTACATCAACTTCTCATTGCCTCTCTTCCTTTGTCTGTTCTCAAACACACTGAAGTCTCTTTTTTCACTATAAGCGTTAAAAAAATACTCAGTTGGGGCGCCTGGGTGGCGCAGTCGGTTAAGCGTCCGACTTCAGCCAGGTCACGATCTCGCGGTCCGTGAGTTCGAGCCCCGCATCGGGCTCTGGGCTGATGGCTCAGAGCCTGGAGCCTGTTTCCGATTCTGTGTCTCCCTCTCTCTCTGCCCCTCCCCCGTTCATGCTCTGTCTCTCTCTGTGCCCAAAATAAATAAACGTTGAAAAAAAAATTAAAAAAAAAATACTCAGCTATTTGAAATAGTTGAATAGCCCCCACAGTCTTGGTTGCAAGCTTGTGAGAAGTCTCTGCTGATTAACCCCTTTTGAAATGTGATTGCCAGGACGTACACGCTACAAGATGTGGTCTGGCAAGTGTTGAGTGGACTGGGGTAGGACCCTGCCCTGTTCCATAAACTGAACGTACTTGTGCTACTTTGGCCTAAGCATGTTTTAAACTATGGGAGCCACAAAAATCTGTAAACTCTTATTATTCTTGCCAACAACTAAAACCTCTGAGTTTTCATGTACCCTACAATCACACCATTTCTAACTTGCCCTATGCCTCATAATTCACTTTTTAAACATGATTTCAGGAGCTTGATTTATCCCTAATAAAATTCCAACTTGTCAGCAGCAACCAACTGCTCATGCCTCTCATGTATGTTCTAAATTCCAATCCTGATTTTGATGGACCCTAGCTGCCCAGCCTTCTCTGTGTCCTAATCTGAGGTAGGAATGAAAACACTGAACAGGATGAGGCCCAAGGCAGTGCCCTTGGACACCACACTCTTGACCCTCACCCCATCCACCTTTCTGTGGACCCAGCTTCATTAATTGTCTTCTCTTTCTTCCTCTTTCTTTCTCTGTCTCCTCCCTCTTCTTTTCACTTCCAGTCTCTCCAATGCATCTAGTCCTTCCTTTCCGTCTGTCCCAGACCACCGCACTGACCAAGTACTTCTACCACTGGGCTGTGCTAAAAAAATGTGCATCTGGCACACAATTAGAGCTCAGTAGTGAACAAATGAGTCAACCTCTTATCATGGAAAAGAGGTACTAGAAACCCTACTACTGTTAGTTATCCTTAACCAGCCTGTTTTAAATCCACCACCAGCAATAGCACAGCCCTCAAGTGCCTATCACACTTTTATCTGTCAGAACATAAATAGCCACATTTACCCACATTTGAAAAACAAATATACAATAATCTATAGTGTTTCGCTCCACCAGCTTAACAATCTGATCAGAAAAAGGAATTAGTTATTTAGAGATAACACAATTTTTATGAACTCTAAAATCACTATTCTGTTTTCTGACTACTCAGAAATCATCCATGTGATATTCTGTCCTAAAATATCACATTGGAGAAGGGGGAATGAGAAGGGGATGTGGGGAGAAGGTCACACCATTTCCCCTGGATCTGGTTCACAGAATCCATTGTCTCCTGCGAATATGTGGACGTCTCCAGGATGGTAATGCCTCTCCAGTTTTTCATAGCTCCTCAAGGATGACAGACAGCGATGAGACACTCTCAACGCCCTATTTCTTCAAAATTCAGTGCAACAATCATATCAAGTCTTAAATCAAAACTCCTCTGAGAACCATAGTACTATCAAACTTCCCAAGACACTTGATAATTTAATTCACTCCTGTATCTGTTCTACATCTTGGTGCTGAGAGCTAACTCACTTGGTAGCAGTGACGTTCGCAAAACAGCTGGTGAGTAACTGCGCTGTTCTCTACCACTTTTCACCCCACTGGTGTCGTCTGTGTGTCAATTTCAAATCTTACCCCCTTCCTGGGTTTCTGATGCTTCTTCTCCTTCCTTCACTGAGCTACACCCTGTATTGTGTTGATCTGGCGTGTGTTGGTTCGGATTTGAGAGACTCTCATCATCCCTTCTGATGCATTCACCTTTCGGAGTCCTAGGGCAATGGACTGTACCCTTCTCCATATTCTTCTGGAATACCTCCAAACGCAAAGAAACATTTTGGAGAGAGCAAGAAGGTCACATGCATGCAGCCTTTGAGGAGACTGCCTACCAGAGAAGAAATAAGACAGTATCAAGCAAATAAAATGCAAGGTGAGCAAAGGTTAACTTAAGTTGCTTAAAAAAATGAATAAAATAAAATAAAATAAAAGTAATGTAAAGGAATTAAAGAAAAGGAGTGGAAGAACTGTCGACATATCAAAAAAAAGGTGGGGGGGGGCAAAGCTTGGAAAAGATGACCAGGACACCCACAGATGTAAAGGTAGTTGATTACACATACTGCTGACATTACTAGAGAGGGGCATGTTTATTTGGTGAGATGGGAGAGTTTCATAAGAACAGAAGTAAAAAATGTAGTTCATTACAAGTTTTCAGAAATTGATTTTTCACATATAGTGAGATTTGAAACTTACTGTGTTAATTAGTCCTACAAATTTTTCTCCATAACACCCACCAATTTATCTCCCTAAACATGCAACACCCATGTGTGCTCATACACACTGAAACCTAAGGATGAAGGGATGGTGTGAAGGTAAAGAAAAAAAGAAGAAGTTGGCTTTTTCCCTGTTTTTCCCTAGTCCTGCTTTCAAGCACACTTATCTGGGGAAACATATTAGTGCTGTCTTTGAAAAGGCTGCGTTTTACATTTCTAGAAAACTCAAATTTTCTCCTTCTGAGGTCAAGCTGCCACTTCAAATAGATTTTTATCTTCAGAAGCTTTTTCCCATGGAAAAGGCTTCAAAAGTCAGAAAAGAAATGGATATATTTTTTGATGATAATATCATCCTTCCCTATCTTGTATTACATTATTTTATAGCTTACGCTTATATACTATATATCATACTATATCTAAATATAAAAAATTGATTCCACTCATTCATAACTTTCTTTTTAAAAAGTCTAACTACAGCACCACCATCAGAGTGAGCCATTAACATGAGCTGGGATTAAAGAAGATGAAGTCTGATGCTCAACCTTAGAGCACTTCAAGCTTCCCGGTTCAAAGATACGTTTAAACCATAATGTTCCCATTTCTTTAATGGAGTCAGAAGTGCTCACCATTCTCCAGTTGAGGCACACATGTTCAGCAGCATAAGAGAGAAGTCAAGCTTCCACTCTCAGGAAAAAAAGCATCTCCAAAAAAGTTAAATGAGATTCACCAAAAAGCACATCACTGATTCACCACAAGGCTTTACGGAATTCCCAAATACTCATTGCCAGGTAGTGTCAACCACAGAAATCTTGCGTTTTCCATTCAAACACAGCCATACAAAATTAAGTGACGTTTGGAACAGCAGGATAAAACAATTAAAACAGCCCTGGAGAGCCATTAAGGCAGGGGTATTCAGAGTTCAGTCTATTTCTACCCATTCTAATAAAGACACACACACACACACACACACACACACACACACACACACACACAAACACACGTCCAGTTTATGTTACAACCAGCATAGCAAGCTAGTATTTTCTTTTTTTGGTTTGGCTGCAAAGGCCCATGGAGAACCAACAAAGATAATTATTACAATAACTTGGTTAAAGGATTAAGACTTATATCAAGTCAAGGATTATAAGTGATTTTTATTTTCTCCATTAAAATGTATTACTGTCATAATTATAGAAAATATGTCACTATTAAATACCTTTAAAATGAAATTTTAAAACAATATCAAGCAAAGTCAAACGTATCTAGTTTGAATGAAGTCTTTTATGACAAAAAGGACTGGAGAAAGTGGAGAACAATGCTTAGGAATCATGAATTACTGCATCTAAATGACTATTCTAAAAATAAAAGTGGCATTAAAATGGACTGCTTTACAGGCGAGCAGGGTGCCAAAGTAAAAAAAATGATTCAATTAAACATAGAGTTGAAAACAATCTACCTACACATGTTGAGGATCAGAGTTTATGCTAATTCATATATTACGAAAGAGCTGATTAAAGAAAGACATTTATAAAAATTATGTATAATTGATATAATAAGTTCTATACTAGTCTTACTTCCAAAACCTAGCAATAGAGCCAGAGTACAAATTAGTCTGATTTGGAATCAAATGGTTTTATACACAGCCAGTAAGCTTAAAATCAAAATAGTTGTCTTTAAGCCAAAAACAGCACTTGTATTGAACATCACTATTGTTCAAGTACCTATAGTGTGACAGGCCCTAGGCCAAGGACTTTATTTTCACTGTCTCATTTAATCCCTATAACAAATTTGCATGATAGATACTACTGTTATTTCCACTTTATAAAGAAACTGAGGCACAGTTCCAAATCACACAACCAGAAAAGGCAGCATCAGAATTTTCAGGAGGCTGGACTTCAGAACCCATACTTATACATTCCCTATGGGGGGAGCAATAATTATAGTGTGAACCACAGAAGAAAGGTACATGATCCACACCTTCATATTCCTCCTTCATTCTACAAAGATGCTCTGCTTACATCAGTATACTTTTTTTCAGATACTTCTGATCTAATTATTTATTGTCAAAGCAATCTCACTATTCTTTGTGTCTTCTAATAATATTTTACAAACCTCAAAATAGATCAATATATGTTAAAATGGCATTAATTAGTCTTATCTTAATTGTAAAAGTAACACGTTTAGGGCAGAATGGTTGGCAAATACAGAAAACGCTTTATATCAGTGATAATCCCATTACTCAGAGGTAAATTTGTCAACATGTGCATGTATCTTCTAGACTTTTTTTTCTGTGTGTAGATTTTTTTTAATGGCATCCCACTTTCATATTTGGTCATTTTCTTTTTTGTTGTGGTTTAATAATATATCCTTTTACTGGATGAGATGAAACAAAAGTCCAGGAAGCCTCAAGTTCAAACAAGCTCACGCTTCCCTTTTAAGGAAAATGGCCCCAGTACTTCTTTCTTTCATAAATTTCCACCACTTTCATTGTGATTTATTGGTGAAAGCAACCCCACTGGTCAAGCAATAGAGACCTGACCGAGGAAGCAAGTATAGGCCTGATGACCACATGGGGGCAGAACCTTTGGGGCACAGTTCCTCGAGTTGTCCTGGCTGGAATTCAGTGTAATGGGAGTCCTCCACATCCAGTGACTGAAAGCAAGCAATCAAATCATCTCCAGGATAGATACACGAGAAGATTTTACTCTATGAACCCAGACCCATGACCTTAGATTTGGAAGAATTCAGATCCATGGTAATCAAATGTGTAGTTGAAGAAAGAACTTCCTCTGCCCTGACTACAAATCTCTACTCCTAAGTGCCATCTGTCCAAGTCTCTTCTCAACACTTAAAGAGTGTGATCACAGCATCCTTAAACACTTTCCCCAATCATTACAGTTAATATTTATTAGTTGAGCAGATATTAATAGCACTGTGACACGTGCTGAAGAGTAAGATATATATGTATAAGAGTACATGATATACATATGAATATAAGTTACATACTTATGAGGAAGTAAAGGACATAGAAATCAAGGCAGTAACTGAGCCGTGAAAAAAAGAAAAGAAAAAATTATTCTGACATTGGTTTAAGTGGTAAGGTTTATTCAAGACTATTGTAATAGCAAAGACAGAGATAGGGCTGAAATCTGAATACAAGAACAAGAAGGGATTTATAACAAATGAGCAGGTAGAGAGCCATTTATGGGTGGATGGAAAATTACTAAGAGGTAACATCAAGGACAGGTGGAATTCTTCCTAAACGGATCTAAGAAGATTTTTGCTAAGGGCAGGCCAGAGCAACCAGATAGAAAGGGTGGGGAGATTTTATCTAAAGGGACTTGGCAGGATTCTTGCTAAGACTAGGCGGAGAAGGCCTGGAGAGGCTTTGTGCAAGGGGTTGAGGAAGACTGTGGCAAAGCCATGGTCTAGTCAAGAAGAGGGCTTAGAGGAGCATAGCTTAAGTTTAATCAAGGACAGTGTCTTTTCAGAAGCCAGGAAAGCCTCACAGTATGAGTGGGACCTGAGTTGGACCTTCAATATAAGATAGGCTGTGGACAGGTGAAAAGGGGAGGTAAGCTACTTACACAGAGGGATCTATGAACAAAGATGCAGAAGGAGGTGGAGAGACACACTTAAAGTACAGAGAGCAAAAACTAGGGAATCAGTAGAACATAAAGAGCAGACCCAAGGTGGATGCCACGTCCACTACAGGACTGATCCAGTAATTAGATATTTGATCTTGCAGGACATCAACATTTTTATTGCCTGCTACACTTTTTTTTAGAGTAGAGCTTTCAATGAAGTAAAAGCTAGCATATCAACAACGTTCATCCAAAAAGTTAAATATACATTTCTAACCAATAAAGTCAATTTAACTAAGCTTATAAGTCTACTAAATGTACTTCATGACATATAGACTAAAACAGACTATAAAATTAATGTTTATAAATATATATTAAAATTAAAACATATTAAAAAATTAATAAAATTCTAGGATTTAAACTGTAGCTATATATACATACTATAAAATATTTGGTGGCAAATCTTTATCGTAAAGACAAAGAAAGCCAAATACACAATCCACCTATGCTGCCTGCAGGGCTTGTAAGCAATAACATGTGTGTTTATCACCATCAAACAAGACATTAACATCCTTTTCCTAAAGAGGATTCTTTTTGCCAAGTTTAGTGCTACAAAATAAGGAAAACCGACAAGGTCTTAACCAAAAGACTATTCAATAATGTTAAGTCTCAGCCACCAAATCTAGCTTCCAGTAAGAAATCTAATTTCTGTTCAGTGCGACAACATAATTTAGCCACTTTGAGAAGAAACCATGTTGAACGGCTTTTCATCCTACTAAATGGCTTTTGTGGAGTCTGACTTCAACAAGCACTGCATGCATGAATGAATGATGTCAACTACTTCAAACAAGGGCTAAACCAGTAAACAGCTACAAATAGGACAGATTTCATAAGCTTTCCCTGATAGAATTATCTGTCTAACTAAGGAATCACAAGTTAGCTTTCCTAAATGTCTCTCCTTTGTGTGTGTTAATCTTCTCAGACATAAACAGAAAGTTTCCCGATATGATTTTCAAGTTCAAAATGAGTGCTGGAGAATGAAGTCTCTGACTTCAGGAGCAACATATACTGGAAAGTAATAAGACACTGACTCAGTTTTCGCCTAAAATGAGGAATGGATACAAACATCATGACTCTCCCCAACTGTAGCAGATGAGAAATCTCATCCAGTTGAGGAATTCTCTTCCACAATAGCACCTTATATACAAATCCTAGTCCAGAAAAGAAATAAGACCTTAGCTAGTATAATATTTTATCTTATAACAAGTAAAAAAAGGTAATATATCTGTAAATTGGGTACATTGAATATGTATCTAAATCTTTCTATGTCAAATACCTGCAAATAAAATAGTCACTTAGTATTTATCATTCTCTTTTTTTCTAAGACTTATTTTATTTTATACAATTTCCTTGTTAAAAAGTGGAATGTAGTTATATATACACACATGTATACACATGTATATGTACATCTGTAGTGATATATAGTATCTATATGTGTAGTAATATAAAACTTATTACAAAAAATAAACACTATGAACCTAATGTCCTGTGTCCATGATAGATAAACATCTTTGGTTATAACACATAGGATTACTGTTCCTTATTTCTTGGTTTTTAAATACACAAATATTTAAAGAAAACACATACTTTATTTTCTTCTTTTTACTATGATCTTAAAATCCAGACCACTAATTATTCAACTGGACTCAGATTATGAATTTTGCAAAGTGAGCAAGAATGATTAATCATGTGTCAGAGAAGCATCCAATCATTATACTACAAACACTCACTCATTCTGAATGACTATGGGGAAAGTATGACTGAATTATAAAGAATATTTGGAAAAACAGGGAAATTTACTCATTTCAGATAGATGGAATGACTCCAACTTTGAAGTGGAATAGGAAAGTGACAGATAAAAAGTTGAGACACCCAAGTTTTTAGGGCAACAATGTTGTTACTCAGGAGTATAAACTTAGGCCCATCATTCAACCTGTCAACACTGCTCTCTCCAACTTTCAAAGACAATCTCTGTTACCTGCATTTTCTTTTACATCTATACTTACATGACTATGTGCATATTCATATGTTATATGAGTATATGCAACACAAGGGAAAGTTTTTGAAAAGTAAAAAGGGAAATATAATTAGGAAGACTGATTACCAAGTGGCTACTAACATTGTCCCTATGTAGAGATCTGGCCAAGTCAGCTTCAAAAATTCCCTTTGTGATGCAGCATCATTTACATAGCTATATTTATTAGATAAAATAACCTTAAATACAGTTATTCTCTCCAGCGCTTATTAATTAAACAAGCCCTTTTACTAACAGATGGGTCAATGGTAAATTAGCTCAGGTCACACAAGCTATTAAAAAAATGATTTATAATTTAATCAAGTCATCTGAAAGTTTATGTGAATAAATTACATACAGACAATATAAATGCACCTGCTTAGACACCAGTACATAAGGAAGTGACTAAAAAGAACAAAGAAAAATTAACAAGAAAATTTGGCAAGACTTTCAAAGGCCACAACAGGTAGAATAATTTTCCCCTCTTAATTCAATTTTATTTTTTTTTCAACGTTTTTATTTATTTATTTATTTTTTTGGGGGGGACAGAGAGAGACAGAGCATGAACGGGCGAGGGGCAGAAAGAGAGGGAGACACAGAATCGGAAACAGGCTCCAGGCTCTGAGCCATCAGCTCAGAGCCTGACGCAGGGCTCGAACTCCCGGACCGCGAGATCGTGACCTGGCTGAAGTCGGACGCTTAACCGACTGCACCACCCAGGCGCCCCACTTAATTCAATTTTAAACGCTTAACTGCATTCACAGCTAGTGCTGGGAATATACTTTGGGTGGGGGCTCAAGGGTGCTGAGTTTCTGATTTGCTCAAAAATCTATTTGAAATAATTGTTTATTCAGGGTACATCTATCACTATAATATTAGTTGCTCCTTTATGAGAAAGACAAGGGTTGGGGCGCCTGGGTGGCACAGTCGGTTAAGCGTCCGACTTCAGCCAGGTCACGATCTCGTGGTCCAGGAGTTCGAGCCCCGCGTCAGGCTCTCGGCTGATGGCTCAGAGCCTGGAGCCTGTTTCCGATTCTGTGTCTCCCTCTCTCTCTGCCCCTCCCCCGTTCATGCTCTGTCTCTCTGTGTCCCAAAAATATAAATAAACATTGAAAAAAATAAAAAATAAAAAGACAAGGGTTGTAAATGTGCTGGCAGTTCAGGAGTTATATTTGCCACATGAGTAGAATAAAAAAGGAGTAAGAGAAATGGGTATCATCAAATCTTGGGCTGATGTCCATAATGAGAAGGCAGCAATGGAATGGAAAACCCCGTCCAAAATAACTGTATCCAAAGAAAGGAAAAGGGAAGCAGTGAGTGTTCTATTCCGTGCAGCCCCTTCTATGTGGAAAGCCACAAATCACCTGCGTGAAATGAGTGGAAACAGCTATGCAGTCACTGTGGAGTTGCCTGGAACAGTGGAGAATATGGATGGCAAATGACTAAAGAGAAACGGCAACAGAGGCACAGAGGGAAGATACAAGAATCATAGGAGTAATTGACTCTGTACCCTATGGTTGATCATTAACAAAAGGGTAGAGTAAGCACAGATTTTAATTTTTTTCTCAAAATAAAATAAATAAGTAAAAAAATAAAAGGAGATAAAAATTAAGAACTCAGCTCTAGAGGTGGGCTGACTGAGTCTGAGTCCTGGCTCTGCCACTTAGCTATGGGATTGTGGGCAAGTTACTCAATCTTTATCAGTTTCTGTATCTGTAAAAAGGGAGAAATAATCTCCTTTCAAAACTTTTCTAGAATTTTTATAAGAAACAAAGAAAAAGATCATAGCCAGCATTCATTTCACATCTACTACATTCGAAACCATGTTCTAAACACTCCAAATGCATTCATTCATATATATTCTTCACAGCTGTATGAAACAAATTCTAATATTTGCCCTATTTTCATAGGTGACAAGATAAAGCTTAGCCAAGTGTTCCATAATATTAGCTTTACTTCATGACCCTAAATTACAAAAAGAAAGGTAGTACTGAGAGAGAGAGAGAGAGAGAGAGAGAGAGTCACAAAAATACAGTCATTAAAAAATCACAACTAGTATCAATGAAGAGAAAGGGGCCAAATAGAGAAACCCACGTGCTACACAGAGAGCTCAATGATGTAATTACATTTTTTAAAAACACAAAAACCAGAAAGATACTTAACAATAATAATACTTTTATAGGTATAAGTCCTCCATGAGATGAAACTGGCAATAAAAACAACTATTTCAGGAGCTCCTTGGTGGCTCAGTTGGTTAAGCATCTGACTTTGGCTCAGGTCATGATCTCACGGGTCATGAGTTTGAGCCCTGCGTTGGGCTCTGTGCCGACAGCTCAGAGCCTAGAGCCTGCTTTGGATTCTACATCTCCCGCCCCTGCTCGCTCTCTGTGTCTCTCTGTCTCTCTCTCAAAAATGAATAAATGTTAAAATATATATATAAATATGTATATATATATATATGTATGTATATATATAAAGCAACTATTTCAGATTGACATATTATTAAAACATTAAAGAGGGAGACCCGTTATCAAAGACATGTGTAATAAAGTTCAAGCAACAGAGAAAATAGAGTTCTTCAAATTTCCTCATCAAGAATATACTTCAGAATATATATTCCTCATCAAGAATACACCTGGGTGGCTCAGTTGGTTAAGCATCCGACTTTTTTTTTCAAGCTTATTTATTTAATTTAAGAGAGACAGAGACAGCATGAGCTGGGGAAAGGGGCAGAGAGAGAGGGAGAGAGAGAATCCCAAGCAGGCTCCACACAGCCAGCGCAGAGCCTGATGTGGGGCCTAAACTCACCAATCATGAGATCTTGACCTGAGCTTAAATAGAGAGTTGGCCGCTTAACTGACTGAGCCACCCAGGTGCCCTAAGCTGCTGATTCTTGATTTCAGCTCAGGTCATGATCCCAGGGTCAGGGGACGGAGCCCCCGTGTTGAGCTCCAAGCTGGACATGGAGCCTGCTTAAGATTCTCTCTCCCTCTGCCCCTCCCCACCCCCACTGTGTATGCATGTGTACTCTCTCACAGAAAGAAAGAAAGAAAGAAAGAAAGAAAGAAAGAAAGAAAGAAAGGGAAGGAAGGAAGGAAGGAAGGAAGGAAGGAAGGAAGGAAGGAAGGAAGGAAGGAAGGAAGGAAGGAAGGAAGGAAGGAAGGAAGGAAGGAAGGAAAGAAAGAAAGAAAGAAAGAAAGAAAGAAAGAAAGAAAGAAAGAAAAGAAAGAAAGAAAGAAAGAAAGAAAGAAAGAAAAAGAATACATTTCATGTTTTTCCTTGGTCATTTTCTCTCTCTCTTTCACTGATGCCTGGGTCCTAATCTATATACATACCAGATTCTTTCCCATCTGTTTTAAAACTAAAATGACGAAAAATACTTCTGTCCTTTCTTCTTTTCCTTCCCTTTGCTCCCCTGGTCCCTGCATTTCAGCCTCCATTCTTCCCCTCTCTTTAATCCAAAGCAATTAGGTCTCTATTCCCACTGGTCCCCTACACATACCAAACAAAAACTTTCCTAACTGCAAGTTTAGTGGATTCTTTTCAGAACTTCTCTTTTCAGGACCCGGCTGAGTTTTTCACATTATCACCCATATTCCTCTGCAACTCTCTGCCTTCCTCAGCATCTGGCTGGTCTTCTGGCTACCCCTCCAGTCAATCCCTCTCATATTCTTTGGTTCCTCTTTTGTCCAACTCTAACTATTGGTATTCTATTATTTCACCTCTTCTATTTCATTCAGAGATGAGATTCATTCTATTTTAATAATCCTCCACGCTTTACTTTGGGCACAGTCCCAGGTGCCCTCAACTCTCCAGATCTTAGCATTAAAACCTTCCTGGGGACATAAGGCAAACAAAGACAACAAAAACAAAAACAAATACTCCCACTTAACTGTCACTCTGTTTAACCCAGCCCATTGCTTTCTCATTAGGAATTCAGCTTCCTCTGGGATCCCCAATAGGCCTTATTCATAACATTTATTTGGTTTTCAGTATCTCCATGTCCCTCTTACTTCTCCTAAGGGGTTTGATCATACAAAAAGCCTTTGGTTGCTTTTCTGCTTCCTCAGGGGCTTTTTTGTCTGTCTGTACCTGTGCTCGTTGCTAAGCTGCTTCAGAATTCACTCTCTTGTCTCACGCATCAGGCCAATAAGGAATGACTTCTATGTTATTCTCTGTTGAGTTACAACAGGGCTTTCAACTATTCACCGGAAGTTCTTTGTGTTTTACAATTTCCCCTCAACTCAGATAATGCTGGTGGATCTGTAGGATCATTGATTTAAATCCCTGAAAAGACAGACCGTTACAAATACAGCAATCCCAAGGAGACCATTTTGAACCAGAGACAGAATTATTTTTCAAATTTGCAAAAATGTGTTTATACAGGGAAATGTATGTTTGTTTACTTGAATCCCAGAAGAAAGAGAGCACATATTTGCTTGGTAATCAACCATTAAGCATGAAAAAAGTTTCATGTCTAAAATCTTTAAATTTCCTTTCTGTCTTGAGATTTTTTTTTAAGCTCAGATATGTTTCTGCATAAAAGTCACTGAACGAGTAGTATTGTTTTTCCATTTTCAGATTCTACTGACAAAGGTAGATATCACTCTCCATCCAGTTCATTATAATGAGGCAACAAACGAGAGCCTGAAGTTGAAATTCCCAGGAAACCCAAACATACTTAAGGAAAGAATAAGATCAAGCCTCACTCCTTTCTCCAAAGCCTTCTTTTCTGATCTTGGCCTACCAGATGTCATATTCCTCAAAAATCACCCTAAAATCAACAGTGTCTACTATCCAAATTTTGCACTTGATTACTTTATGCAGTTTATCATTCTAGATTTTTCAAGTACTTGCCATCTCTCCATTATTATAATAGTATAGTATACTCCTTTTGTATGCATCAATGCTAAATAAATTATAAGCATCTGACTAAAACTCACTGATGCTTTGAGCTCTAACAGTACTTGATTTCACCCAAGTCTTAGCTTCCTCATTAATTCCTATTTCAAATTTCCAGCATTTCCACTATCTTGAATTACTCTGAGCTATCATCTATATTATGAGCAGTAAGGGATCTGAGTAGGTCATTTGAATTTTAGAATGATGTTTCTATTTCACAAAAATCATGACATCTAGACTCCTTTTCTTGCTGTTCAAGAGAATGTGCTGTACCTAAAGGTTATTAATCAGCTATGAAACTTCTTAAATTAATCGACAAATCCTTCATTAGAGATTCAATGACAATTACAAACAAATTTTAAAAAGCTCCCTAAGGTTCACGGAAATTAACATTTCTAATTACTCGGTTGAATTTCATAATAAAATACCTTAAACAAATTATGTTTTTTGGCAAAATGCTTTATCAAGTCTCTAGAGGAATAAAGCATTATATAAGTAAGGTGATCGTATATTTTATCATCCAAATGGAGACACTAAATGGTAAAAACATTGAATTTGTAAAAAGAAATGCTATTAATAACAACACAAAGACAACAAGCAAAAACCAGGACTGTCCTAGGCAAACCAGGACATAAGGTCCCCTCTATACATGGCACCTAAACACCAAACTGAGTCCTTGTTCTCAAGAATATGTCTAAAATTTAGTGAGTTTAATCCAAAAAGGTGTCAGAGAATATGTGGTCAGAAAAGATAACTGGAAGAACTCTGTGCAAAGGTGAGAGCAAAGATGTAACTCTAGACTAAAATGACACCCAAATTGTATTGTGCGGTATTAAAACATAGCCCCACATTCTCTGATATTCCTTGTTGAGAGGTACAGTCTATGTTTCCCACCCTTGAATCTGGTCTCTCAGAACACTGGATCAATAAAGTAGGTGAAAGTGACACTGCCCCAGCTCTGGGCACTGGCCTTAACGTGTCGGCAGCTTCCACTTGCTGTATCTTGGTAGTGCTGTTTAGATCACCTATTCCTCACTGATCTCTGCCCGTTTGATCCATCAGTTACTGACACAAGGTAGTTAAATGGATTTGTCCACATCTCCTTTCAGTTCTATCAGTTTTTGCCTCCCATAGTTTGACACACAGTAAGAATCATTATGTCTTCTTGTGAAATTAATACCTCTATCATTATGTGATACCTCTTTTTATCCTCATGGGCTTCTGAATCATCAGGAAGTGTCTACTCAGTCTGAAATTAATATAACTACTCCAGCTTTCTTTCAAATACTGTTAGTATGGCATTTTTTTTCTATATCAATTTATCTTTAACCCAAGTCTTTATATTTAAGGTAGGTTTCTTATAAACAACATAGAGTTGGGTCTTGTTTTTTAATCCACACTGACAATCTCTGCCTTTTAATGGGTGTATTTAGACCAACTATACCCTAAGTGATTTGGACATAGGTATATTAATACCTACCTTGTTTGTAACTGTTTTTATTGTATTTGTCCTTTTTTTGTTTATTCCTTTTCTGCTTCCTCTGATTTTAACTGAGCATTTTATATGATTCTATTTTATATCTTCTTAGCATATCAATTTTATTTTTTGAAATCTTCACAGTGGTTGTCCTTCACAGTTGCACATTTCTAAGTCTAGTTTCAAATAATACTGTATCAGTCATGTGTAGCTTTGTACCTTCTAAGAGAGTGCTCTCCTTGCCATCACTCACCCCGTGTGATACTGCTGTCACAGATTTCACTTACCCAGACGCTATAATCACCCAATACATTGTTGCTATTATTGCTTTAAATACACATTGCATTTCTACTTCAACTAGATGAGAATAAAAGATTGTACATTACGTTTCTTTACTTCTTCTCAGACACTCTTCTTTATAGAGATCCAAGTTTCTAACCTGTATCATTTTCATTTTGCTTAAAGTACTTTTAAAATTTCTTAAAAAACAAGTCTACTGCCAATGAATTCTCTTCAGTTTTTATTTGAGAAGACTTCTATTTCTCCTTCACCTTTGAAAGGCATTTATTGGATATAGAATTCTAAATTGGTGATTTTTAAAACTATTTTCTTAAGTATTTCACACCATTCCCTTCTTGATTTCATGGTTTCAGATGAGAAGTCTGATGTAATTCTTATCCTTGCTCCTCTGTAGGTAAAGTATTTTTTCTTCTAGCTTCATTCAAGATTTTCTCTTTGCCTCTGTTTCTCTGCAGACTGAACAGGATATGCCTAGGTGTAGGGGGATTTTATTTTTGTTTTTCAGTTTTGTTTACACATAAGTATATACTTGGTGTGCTCTGAGTTTCATGGGTCTGTGGTGTGGTGTCTCATAAATTCTGGCAAAGTCTTCTGCTATTTTTACCTCAAATACTTCTGCTCGATTCTTCTGCTGGTATTCCAATTATGCATGTGTTACACTTTTTGATATTATCCCACAGTTCTCAGATGTTCTATTTTTTATATAAATTTATTTATTTATTTTTAGAGAGAGACAGTGAGTGGGGGAAGGGAAGAGGGAGAGGGAGAGGAAGAATCCCAAGCAGGCTCCATGCTGTCAGCACAGAGCCCTCTGCAGGACTCCATCCCATGAACCATAAGATCACGATCTGAACCAAAATCAAGAGTCAGATGCTTTAAGCAACTGAGCCACCCAGGCGCCTCTCAGATGTTCTGTTTTTCTTTTTCTTCTTCTTTCTCGCATTTCAGCTGAGGAGGTTTTTGCTGACCTGTATTAATGTTTGACCCTTTCTTCAGCTGCGTCTACTGAGTACATCAAAAGCATCTTTCATTTCCGTTATAGCAGGTTTTTTTTTAATTCTCTTTTGATTCTTTCTTAGGTTCTTTCTCATTTCTCTGTTTACATTACCTATCTTTTCTTGCATTTTGTCTACTTTTTCCACTTGAACTCTAAATATATTAATCACAGTTATTTTAAATTCCCTCTCTGATAATTCCAACATCTGTGCCATATCTGAGGCTGGTTGTGATGACTGTGTTGCCTTTCCGGGCTGTATTTTTTTCTAACCTTTTGGAATGCCCTATAACTTTGTGCTAAAAGCCAAACATGAGGATTTATGTTAATCCGGCTAAGAGTTATGCTGTGTTTACTGTTCACTGTAACAATAGGTACCAGAGACTTCAAATTATTCTAGTGTTGCTGTTTTTTTACTCCTCCTGACTTGAGGTTTCCATTAGTACTCCTCTTCATGGAGAGTCTGTGTCTTGCAACTCTCAGCTATCACCTGCTGTTATTATGCTGGAACCCTGTTGGCATTGTGTAACGTATGAGGGAGTGTGAACGTTCTCAAATCTTCTGAGTGAGTCTGATTTCTTTTAGTGAGCCTGCATCGTGGGATGTGACCTTCACAAGCGTTTCTCCAGTGGCATAGCTCTTCTTTTTTCCCTTTCAACCCCCTACTTCCTTCCCTGACTGCAATGTTCCCAATCTACTTCCTTGAGGCCCTGACCATTACTGACTCTGGTTTCCCCCACTTATGTGAGGCAGAAAGGCTGGAAAGAGTCTGAGTGGGAGAGACTCCCTTCCACCACCTGGGATAAGGCTTCTAGCAAAGATTTTTCCCCACAGAACAGGTGTCTGTGATGGATAACACTCTGGGTGTATCTGATGGTGATTATTCTTCCTCTTCCCGTACCAGAGCAACAAGGGGATTTTCCATGATTTCCACTGTGAGAACCCTATGGGGGTTCCTGGAGGCAAAGCCCAAGAAAGTGTGGGGACATCCCTAAGACTATGGCCCCCAAAAGTTTTCACCCTCATGCTAGACCACACCCCTTCCCCATCAACGCATAAAAATTACCAAGTATCCTTCCCAGTTTATGGCTCCACCAGCTTGTGCTCCCACTGAGGAGATCTGGGCTATGTCTATCTGGATATGTCTGTCTCTCCAGAGTTTAGTACAGCAGTTTGCCCTGTGGCCTCCATTCTCTGATGAATTGAACCAAAGTCGCTGATGTTCAGCTCACCTAGTCCTTTCTCCTTGTAAGAATGGGAGCATCAGCTTCCAAGCTCTTTATATGTTGGAACTGAAGCTAAAAGTCTCACTTCCTATGTTTTGAGATGTTCACTCAGAGAACCCAGAGAACTCTAAGAGAGCCCAAGCCACATGAAGAGTCAGCACCAACTTGCCAGCCATGTAAGCCATGCTGGCAATGGATCCCTCGCATCTCATTCTACTGCACAAAATGACAGCAAATGAAGAAGACACAAACTTTTCCCACCCTTCTCCAATTGCAGATTCATAAGCAAAATAAATGATAGCTGCTGTCTTAAGTCTCTAAGTTTTGGGGTGATTCCTTTTGCAATAATATATAAGCAGAACATTCCTAACATGATCTTTAAGGCCTTGCAGATTTCTCAAAATTCAATTCACACCAATCTCCCCTGAACATACCCCATGTCACATGGGGCTCTTGGCATCTGTACAACACACCAAGCTTTCCTTGGGGTCTGTCCCTACACTTCACCTGGTTGGTCACATCTTATTCAGATCTAAGGGTAAATGTCCCCTCCTCAGCAAGGCTGCCACTGTCCATCCATATAAAGCAGGCTTATTGCTCACCCCTCCTTCTCATGCAAATTACCCTCCACTCTCTATCTTAATTCTTTCTCATAGCTCTCTTTTCTTTTATGCAATTTAAATTACAGATGTGTCTGCTGACTTAATTAGCTTTTTTCTCCCCTACTAAGCAGCATAGGCAGCATAAAAAGAAGAACTTAGTTTTGCTTACCATTACATATCAATTCCCTGGCCCAGTACACAGAACACACCAGGGTCTTGGTAAATGCCTCTAAAGATGGAAGCTCTTTTACTAGGCATGGAAGGAAGGAAGGAAGGAAGGAAGGAAGGAAGGAAGGAAGGAAGGAAAAGGGAGGGAGGGAGAGAGGAAGAAAGAAAGAGGAAGGGAAGGGAAGGGAAAAAAGGAAGGAAGGAAGGAAGGAAGGAAGGAAGGAAGGAAGGAAGGAAGGAAGAGAGGAAGAGAGAGAGGAAGAAAGAGGGAGGGAAGGGATGGAAGGAGGAAAGGAAGGAAGACAGAGGAAGAAAGAAAAAGGGAAGAAAGAAAGAGAGAAAGAGAAAGAGAAAGAAAGAAAGAAAGAAAGAAAGAAAGAAAGAAAGAAAGAGAAGGAGGGAGGGACAGAAGAGAGGAAGGAAGGAAGGAAGGAAGGAAGGAAGGAAGGAAGGAAGGAAGGAAAAAGGAAGAAAAACATGAACTGCCTCTATGCACTCCTTGTTCAGACCATGGCTTCTCGACCTTGGCCCTACTGACACTTTGCGCCAAACAATTATTTCTTGTGAGAGGCTGTCCTATTCATTTGTAGGACATTTCACAGCATCCCCTGCCTCTTGATGCCAGTAACACCACCACCATTCCCTCAGTTGTGAAAAACAAAACTGTTTCCAGATGTTTCAAATGTCTCCTGGGGAGCAAAATCAAGAACCAGTTGAGAACCACTGATTTAGAATGGAAAGATGCTACTTTCCCAGCATCCCGGTTGAAACTAAAAGAATCACGATAATAATGAAGCAACTCAGGGATGTGGATATGCTTTAAACTGAAACCAATCTTATCCATATATCCTTCTCCTGGCCCTCCTCAGAAACCACTTAAACTGAACCATGGGGGCGATATCCAAGATGCCTGGACATTACAATAATTGGAAATTCCACACTTTTTCAAAAAATTCCTCCACTAACCAAAAAAATGCTTCAATTTTCACCAGCTGGGCATGTCTGATATATGACCACAATTCTGAAGACATCAAATATCACAGATTCTTTTGAGGGTCTCCAAGTCAAATGATCAAAGAACTCTGATAATAAAAATGGCTAACAGAGACCAATACATTTAAACATTGTCTAACAGGAAAGTTATTCCTATACCGTTTAGTCTAGTAATTGAAATCATACTTCTCCCCTAAACAATATCCCCATTGTCACTTTTGTCAAAAAGATTAGGCATTGTTTGTTTATCTGCTGCAAACTAAATGAAACCAGCTGTGCCAATGAACCAGCCTCCAATGCCTTGTCTTCTTCCTCTAAAGGAAGTCAGAGCTGAATCTGCAATAAGAAGAGACTTTAGGGTTTTTAGAATTAGTAGATGTGGTGAGTGGGCTATTATCCTCCTTGGCTTAGGTAAGGATAAGAATTCTACTTTTTCAACTTTCACCTAGACACAAAGAACCCTGGATCTGAAAGGTAAAAGGAATAAACTCATTTACTTCCTTAGCTTTTTTCTTTTTAATCCAGTTCCTCTAGTCGGACATACATTGTAACGCTGTATTTTGTGCCTTAAATTATAAGCTAACACTGACAACATTATCATACTATGATGCCATTTTCATACCCTGTGATTAATAATGTGGACACAGGCTCGATCTTTAATGCAAATGGTGATAATAAGCTTTGGCCTGTGGACTCAAAGTCTAAAAGAAAATCAGAGCAGGCCTAATGAGAAACAGAGACTGGGCCTCGGGAGCATCCTGCAGCAGAGCTCATAAAATGTAATCAGATTTGCCTCTTTTGTACCGAGTTCCCATTTGTGGGTAGGCAGCCTCTCAGGATGCTAGAAATCAGCATGACAATCCAGGTGTCAACACTTAGGATGGAAACTTCAGTGAACCGGGAGTTCAGTGTTTTCCATCTGGGGATTTCTGATTTTTAGAATTCTTCAAACTCCTCCTGATAGTGTTTCAATGGAGTTGACCTTCAGGGCAAGCAGTAAGAGCCACCTCTTTAATCTCACATATTCTGAAAAGGTGGTTAACTGCCACAGCCTTTCTTCTTGCTGCTGCTTGTTTTAATTAACAGCATTTCTTCCCCCCTATTTCTCCTGGGGCTTTCAAGAGCTCTTTGAAATGTGTTTAGTATAGTTCAGTCTTGGTTTGGCATAGTCTCTCAATTTATGAGGTCGTTTCATTCAAGTTCAATTATTCAGCACAAATTGGCAGAATGAAATGCTAAAAGAAGATTGGCACTTTCAATCACATAAATCTCATGTTACATAAAGTGAGCAAATTCCTCCATTGTTCTTATTGACCTCTGAGATAACAATTTACGGCTGGCACAAACCAGTGTGGGCAGGCTTCTCTGCTTAGCAGGCTCCCGCAGGAGTAAGGTTTTGGCAACATCACCTCAACAGAAACTGAAGATAAGCAGAAAAAAATGACCAGAAATCAGGACCATCTGTAGGCTGACTTGGTCTAAATAAGTCCAATGCTCTAATTCCAGAGATGGAACAAAGACCTGGCTTTTCCTTTTCTAAGTGACATGAAGTATGGGAAAATCAAAAGCCTCACATCCTCCCTAGATAAGTAGGAAAGAAAGGAGAGGACTCTGTTCTAGACAAAAGGAAAGGTTCATAACTTCTCAGCACTCGCGGCAGGTGCAGAAACCTGGGGGGGGGGGGGGGCGGGGGGAGGTGGAGAGCTCAGGTATCTAAGAGAGACTTGGGTGTACTCTGCCTACAGATTCCAGTTCATTGAGGAGCATGTGGTCCCCACCACATCTCAAGACTGAGGTGCTGTGGTCACAGCTCTTATCTACATCAGCCAGGTATTTATGGGGGCTCACACATAAACGACCCACCAACCCTGCCCAATTACATTGCTTAAAGCCAATTCCACTTTGGGGCGCCTGGGTGGCTCAGACTCTTGATTTTGGCTCAGGTCATGATCTCAGGATCAAGCCCCGCATATGATTCTGTGCAGACAGTCTGCTTGGGATTTTCTCTCTCTCTCTCTCTCTCTCTCTCTCTCTCTCTCTCTCTCTCTCTCTCTCTCTCAAAATAAATAAACTTAAAAAAAAAAACCAGTTCAACACTTAAACATAATATTTTTTGCTTAATCAAAATTTGCACAATAATCCAAATGAATCAGTTTGCTTTTACTTTAACAAATTCAGTGGAAAGTCTGACAACAAAGGGTGAAAGTCTCACTATATTTTCTTGGAGACCACAGCCCAAGACAACTGTCCCAAGGATTCCTATGAATACACGCAGTGATGAGGGAGGCTTGATTTAAAAGCAATGAGGCTTAGCATTATCCTCTGCAGTTCCATCCATGCCATTGCAAATGGCAAGATTTCATTCTTTTTTATGCAAAGCAAGTCAGAGAAAGACAAATACCATATGATTTCACTCATATGTGGAATTTAAGAAACCAAACAAATGAGCAAAGGAAAAAAAGTAAGCGAGATTGAGAGAGAGAAAAATCAAGAAACAGACTCTTAATTATAGAGAACAAACTGATGGTTACCAGAGGGGAGATGGCTGGGGGGATGGGCTAAACAGGTGATGGGGATGAAAGGAGAGTACTTGTCTTGATGAGGACTGGGTGATGTATGGGAGTGGTGAATTACTATATTGTATACCTGAAAAGAACATAACCCTGTATGCTACCTGGAATTAAAATAAATTTTTTTTAATTAAAAAAAAATAAAAGCACATGAGACTGTGAGTTTGATCAGTCACCCCTGGAGAGAACATATTTTAAATGCTTTAGTCAACATCATCCTCTCTTTCTTCCTTTTGAAAACCCCATGCCATTTTACCTGGGCCTTTTGTTACTGTATTCTAGCTCATATCAAATATACTACATTCTAACTTCTATAGAATTAGGTATGTGGACCATCCGCCTTCAAGACTGTGAAGTCTCCTAAGGTCAGAATCCACATGTGATTCATCTCTTCTTCATCTACAGTATAAAAAAGGCATAAAAACAACATAATAAACACTTGTCATTGGTTGAATAAGCTCAAAAAAATGTTAACAAGTCTCTTAATATATACAAGTCCCTGGGATGGGGAGCCTGAATGGTTCAGTCGGTTGAGTGTCCGACTCTTGGTTAAGGCACAGGTCATGATCTCACAACTCGTGAGTTTGAGCCTCAAGTCACACTCCACATTGATGGCTTGGAGCCTGCTTGGGATTCTCCGTCTCCCTCTTTCTCTGCCCCTCTCCTGCTCATGCTCACGTGCACATGCTCTCTCTCTCTCTCTCTCTCTCTCTCTCTCTCTCCCTCTCTCTCTCTCTCTCTCAAAATTAAATAGACATTTTAAAAAATCCCTACAAAGATCCCTGAAAGCTAAAAAGAGGATTTTGAGGTTCTAAAGACAATTTTAAATGCAAAATATTATACAATGCATAATTTCTTTAATCTTATATTAAATGTTACAGGGATTTAAAAGAGAGAACATAATCAGGAAACCAAACCAGGATAGAGATCAGTAGTCAGAGTGATGATAAAATGTCTCCCTTCCTCAAATATGAACACACACACACACACACACACACACACACACAGAGAGAGAGAGAGAGAGAGAGAGAGAGAGAGAGAGAGAGAGAGAGAAAGCATCTTCAAATGGAAGAACACTGGTTTAAAAAAAAACAATCTCTACTCAAATATGAAAATGTGGGAAGTCCAAAGCTTTTATTAAAAAAATTAAAAAGCTTAGTTGTGAGTGTTGTATGTTGACATGATTGCAGTACCAGTCATATTCTTTAGAACCAAGTTCATTATCAACAGGGCTACACAGTATAGAAATCTTAGTCAATTTCTCCCCAATCTATATGTCTCTACAAGAATAAGAAACTGAAAACAATTCAAGGTAATAAAAAGCCTCTCTATTCCTTCTAAATTTTCCAAACCATAGCTAACAGCAACTCCATCTAAGTCAACAAGTACACAAACCTTTTGGGGGTGGAGAGGACAATATCTTTTGATTGTATTATTTAAAGAAGAACTATGAAATAAAAGATGACATAATATATACCATAAGTAGTAAAAAAAAAAAAAACCATACACATACTGTCATGAATTTAGTGCCAAATTAGTGAGGTTTGAAATGCACAAGTGTTATGGATTGATTATGTCCTCCAAAAAAGGTATATTGGAGTTTTAGTCTCTAATACCTCAGAATGTGATGTAAGTTCTTTGGAAATAGGGTCTTTACAGAGGTAATCGAGTTACAATGAAGTCATTAGGGTGGGCCCTAATCCAATATGATCTCTGTCCTTACAAAAAGGGAAAATTTGGATACAGACACACACACACACACACACACACACACACACACAGAGAGAACATCATGGGAACATGAAGGCAGAGATTGAGGCGATGCACCCACAAGCTAGAAGTGCCAAAGATTTCCAGCACACTGCAGAGACTAGGAGAGAAACAGGGAACAGATTCTCCCCTACAGAACCAACCCTCAGAAGGCACTAACTCTGCCGACACTTTGGTCTTAGACTTTTAGCTTCCAGAACTGTGAAAATACAAGTTTTTGTTGTTTAAGCCACCCTATATGTGGTACTTTGTTTGGGCAGCCCCAGCAAATTAATACAATGAGGTTCATGGCAAAATCCAAACTTGACACGTGTAAATCAAGGCATATATGTAAAATGCTCACAGACTAAAAAATAGTGAGATCTCTACAAATGCCAGGCAGTTTTACCACAAGACAATGATAGCTGCTCTCAGAGAAGATGCAAAAGATAACGCTTAAAGATAGAGGTAGGGGTGCAGACATTGCTGGGAGAATGGTGAGGAGTCACAACACTTGGCTGGCTATTTAAATTACAGCAGTTCAGGGGACACATCAAACAAACTCAGCTCTCAAGCCTTACTAGATGGCACCTAACTATTGTGCTCTGGCCTAACCCCACCACCTTCAAGCAAGCAAGCACAGACAGCCTGTCATCTCTTAAAGCAGGTGAGTGGTCAATGGCTTTCATCTCCAGCTGGAGGAAATTAAATGCTGCACGTGACCAGCAGCCTTGAAACTGCTTGAGAAATGCTGACGAGATGTATTTAGGCCTGCTGGAGTGAAGAGTATTAACTGTCCAGAACTGTCCTTCTCAAAGATTGCAGATACTTAAAAGGCAGTCTTTTCTTTTATTCAAGCATAATAAATGAAGGATTTTTCAACTATCTCCAAGATTTTGACATAAATCTTATAGTTAAACATTTAATAGAGTTATTAACTTACATTTGGATATCAGCTGAGTATATCTTTTTTGGGAAGGCACTTCAAAGTAATTGGTGTGTTTCCTTATAATGAAATAATATGTTTGCTTCTGTTTGATTCATGATTACCACAAGCCAGAGCATATGTGAGAACCATCTGGAATATTCAACAAGGACCAAGACTTTCCAAGGCAGGCCTTATACTGTTGAAGCAGTGTTGTCTAATGGTTAGGAAAAGAATGGCTTCAAACCAGAGAGATGTGAGCTACTTGGACAAGTAGCTAAAACCCATCACACACCAAGATTCCTAGTCAAAAGGAGATGATAATAATAGGAATTATCTTATAGGACATTGTGAGGAATAAGTAAGAGAATGGATATGATATATAATGATATACATTACACAGAATAATTGCTTAATCCAGTGTAGTTATCCTTATATTATAAACATTAAATGTAAGTAATTTTTATAAATTAGAGAAATCAATATTTTTCCTTAAGAAAGAATATAAAGTTTGACATACAACCTCTATTGAAATTTGCTCAACAATAATAATGCTCAAGCACCCTAGTTAAGTCATTGACAGCCCTCTAGACTTGGTTTGGTTTTTTATTCCCCATCATGTTTATTTTTCATTCAAATTTTTTAAAAAGACTTTTTTTGCAAATATCTAAAATCCCAAAGTTAATACTACTATTTTTGACTTCTATTATTCCTGCATCCTTACTTACATATCTTCCTTTGTCAGAAGTATTTCTTCATCCTCTTAAAAACCATAAGCAAAGGTAAAAGACTACATACCAGAAAAGCCAAAGATTAACAAAAGGGCCAAAATTTCTAATTATATGTTTAGAATGATCTTTCAGAGAATTTCCTTCTACACGTTTCTATGTAATTAATTAGGTTAAAGTTTCCTATCTTCCATAATAACTTAAAAGGGACAAAAACAAGGATGGTTCAGAAAATTATTTTTCAACATTATTTGGTAATAAGGTTATTAAGGTAAAACAAGGCTTGAATCTCCTACAATTGTTTGAAAAATAGCATTATATTTCTACATGCCACTGAATACAGTAACTCCATGCTCTTAATCAATAAGAGAGAGGGAGGAGGCCTATCAGAAACATAGAGGGTAAGCTCTTTAAGAATACAAATTTGTGCCTGACCGCAGGATAGCATGGGGGTGGGGGTGGAAGACAAGAACAGGAGGGAAGGGTTGTTTCTCCAAAGTGAAAACTATATGTAGCATGATGCCAAAGTACACAGGTAGGAAAAAAGAAAAAGTTCGTGTTTCTTTTAAATTTAGTGACTTCTGAAAGATGAAGTAAAAGTTCAATCTAAAAAGACGCAAGGATGGCTAATACATTTAGCTTTGTCAAAT
This sequence comes from Felis catus, assembly GCF_018350175.1. NCBI lineage: Eukaryota > Metazoa > Chordata > Mammalia > Carnivora > Felidae > Felis > Felis catus. The sequence continues at coordinate 94,504,855 of NC_058369.1, read as the reverse complement.
CAGTACTCTTCTTCATAAGCAAACATTAAATCACCAAGAGAAATTAATCGTATCATTCACCTAGAAATGAATTCTCCTTCTAGGGTTTCAGCTCCAATGTCGGGGGGGGGAGGGTAGGACAGAAAAGATAAATTGGACAAGTCTGCAAACTGTTTGCTAGCAGAGAAAACCAATTCTGCTGACTTTTACACTTCCTAAAACAACAACAAAAGCTGAGAGGGGAACATCTATTGTCATTTTAAATGAGAATTAATTAAATTATTTAATATTATTAACTATTAATAATTAGTATTGAGAGAGCAGGTACGTTTTAAATGTGAAATATTCAAAAATGAATGAACTTACTTGCTTTTTCCTTTGTAAACTGTAGCATAAGATCCTTCACCTAGTTTTTCCAGTTTTTCGTATGAGTCAGCTTTTCCAAATTTGGGACTGGTTGGCTAAAAATGGAGCAGAGGGTAAACAAAACAGATTGTATCAAACTAATTAACAATAAATAGGCCAATTTTGCTAAAAATGTACAGATTCTGACTCTGTAAATAACTTTTTTCTAAGAATACTTATTCTAAAAAACAACATAACATCTATTCAGGATACAAAACTCAGAAGATGCAGGTGAACAGAACATAGGGTAGAAAGTTTAAATAAGCTATCCACCAAGACAGAACCACTGTTAATATTTTGACATCTCTCCACATTGCTGCAAATGGCAGGATTTCACAGGAGGGCACTTGTTGGGATGAGCACTGGGTGTTGTATGTAAGTGATGAATCACGGGAATATACCCCCAAAACCAAGAGCACACTGTATACACTGTATATTAGCCAACTTGACAACAAATTATATCTATATATCTATATCTATATCTATATATATGTATATATATATATATCTATCTCAATATATATATAGATGTATATATGTATATTTTGATACCTCTTCTTCCAGCACTATGTGCTAAAGACTGCTTTATTACATAAAAGTAGGATTACGCTATACATACTGAGTGTAATCTGCTGTTTTTTCCACTCGATATATTATGAGTATTTTCCATGTCATTATATAATCTTCTAAATTAGGGGCTGGCTAATCCAACCTACCACCTGTTTATCTCACAAACTTAGAAAAGTTTCTACTTTTTAATGGGGGGTGGTGGTCAAAAGAAGAATAAAATTTCATAGCATGAGAAGACTACATATGAAAATCAAATTTTAATGTCCACAAAGTTTATTAGAGTGCATTCATGCATGTTCATATACACATAGTCTTATGACTTGCAAGCTATTACAGAGTCGCAGCTGCAACAGAGATGATATAGCCAACAAAACTGAAACTATTTACTATCTGACCCCTGTTGCAAATCATGACTGTATAATATTCAGCCATTTAAAGGCTCCTCCAATATCTCTTAGCAATAATGCAAACAGATAATCAAAGACATATCACTCAGATATTACTCATTAACACAAAAGGAACTGTCTTATGTGTTATAAACAAGTCTTTAAGGTTTAGCTGCAGCAAAATAATTCTTCCTCAAGACATGGTACATCCCATCAAGACCATAAAAGTGCTGAGTGAGTAATCTCACTCTTACTGTCCCCAGCTCCTACCTCAACTTTCACCAGACAGCAAGAAATGGGGAGTGTTGTCCTCCACAGGGCAAGTTATCAGTTATTTTAATATCACTATAAAAAGGTAATATCAAAACATATCAGAAAATGATAATTATAAAAGGAATTAAAAGCACCTTAAGGATTATCGAATCTCAGAAATTTTCACAGAGAAGACAGCTGAGAGTGGGGGTATTTGGGCTAGAAAGGCAGAGAGAGTACTGAAGAAGCCATTACCCAGAGACAGGATGGCAATCTCCTCCATCCCCAAGCTATAATCCCTGTCTCTCTCATACAATCACTAGAGATGATTTACAGGAAACAGAACAAACTGATAGCAATTCTCAAACACAAAAATGAGTATATAATCCAAAATCACAAATCATTTCAGGAAAACCAACACCTTGGAAAAAAAAAGGTATAAAATTCAATGGGCAGATAAAGTTAAACCCTGATAATATAGTTGACATTGCAAAGAATAACTCTGAGTAAAAATAACCAGTATCATCAAAGAGATTTCAGAAGCTATCATATCCTTTAAGAAGAAACAATTAGAGATTTATTTAATGAATGAATTAAAATATTCAATGGGCAGTGAATAAAAGAACCAACATAAATGACAAGTGATATGCTCTGTGTTTGAACAGAATTCTCCCAGAAATGTTTAGGGGGAGGTTACATCTAAATAGAAAATTTATCCAACCAGGATATTTTAACACACAATAATGACTACAAAAATACAATTAAGCAACATTTTCAAAATAAACAGTGAAAATGATTTTGAATAACTAACAATATACTCAAAACAGTCTTCTCAGTGGGATGGAAAAGCTGCAATTTTACCACTTACAGAAAAAAAATCTAGATATAAAATTCTGTATTATCTCAATATAAGATGTAGTTGGAATGATGCGGGAAGTGCAGAAAGGCAAGGAACACTAGGGAAAAAAAGAAGCATCAGCAGGTTGAGATTTCTTGAATTGGACAGACTACAGATACTGAGTAATGCCAAATGCATATGTTTTGGTATGTTTCTTAACTCTTAAAAGATAATCACAAAAATAACATGAATAAGACATACAAGTCCCAAACAAATTAGGGACAAATGAATGGAAGAACACAATGTAATGAGGAGGAGGAGGAGGAGAGTAAAAAGTGGAAAGTTAGAGGAGGGGGATGCTCAAGAACAAAACATGTTAAGTAAAAATTCATAAAATAAGGTTAAGTCTAAACATATCAATCACATCAACCAATAACCTTGATTACAATAAACATAAAGGAACAAATTTCTTCTCTTAATAGAAACTTTTTAGACCAAAAAAACAAAGAAAGTCTAGCAATATGCTCTCCAGAAGAGACAGAATTAAAATAAGTAAACCTGAACATAAAGGAGTAAAGGGAAAATACGGCAAAAAAAAAAAAAAAAGTAATTTTACAAAATAGTGCATTAAAGCAATAATGAAGACAAACAAGATAGAATTCATAAAACAACAAATAGATTAAAGTTGTATACCCCATAAAAATGTATATTAGAATCCACAAAGAAATTTAATGATCATGAAGGAGTATGAGTCAACTAACATAGTTTTGGAATGTATCAAACAGCTGCTAATAGCAATAAAATGAGAAATTGTCAAATTCACAGTGATAATTGGCAACAAACATACATCACTCAGACATCAACAAAGCAAGCAAACAAATGAAGGATTTATAAGCTTGAATATTAGAATTACCACTTTAATCTAATACACATATTAATACATATTCCTTTCAAGCACACATTTTAATTCATAAAAAAATGACCATAGATTAAGCCACAAAGAAAATATCAATATTCAAAACTGCAGGAACATTTTAAGTTACTTTTTCTAAACACAATATAATAAAATTAGCAATTAAGAACAAAAGGAAACATATATTTTAGGCATGTAAGTTAAAAAGAAAATCAAAATTGAAAATTCATAAATAAATATGTGGCACTTAGGACATGACATTTTAAAGCCCAGGGGATACAGCCAAATCAATACGTACAAGAAAATGTACATATATATGAACATACAAGAAGAAAGGTTGAAAGTAATATGAATTAGACATAATAGGAGAGGATTAATAAAGACAACGGACCATGTATTATTTTCTTCAAGAAACTTGTAAGGTATAAACATGTGTTGAGCTGAATCAAGTAAAACTTAATGGAAAATTACATTCAAAATCGCCTGACTAGTCCTGTGTGGGTTATGTTCTCATGCATTTTTCATCACCGGGAAACAGCTTGCGAATGTCACACTTTACCATCACCCTTCTGAGCCCAAGTTTTAAATAGAAATTTTAAAACCTATATTAAACTTCAGTATAAAATGATCTTCAATGGGGAAAATATTGTGTTCACAGTTCCACTCTAAATTATTTAAAATTAGAATGAAAAGTCTGTGTTTGCTTTTGTGCTCCTTTAAGAATAAATCTAATCTAAGTTAAAGAAAAAAGCAGCAGCAGAAAATTACCTCTTTTCTCCTATTAGGAGATAAACTGCTAATGCGTACTTATAGCAAGTACAAGACATAGTCACACAAAACTGGTACAAGAATGGGAAGTCAGTATTTTCTCTTCCTGAAAAGGCACAAATAATTTTCTAAAAATGATATATTTCATTCTTCATAAACTGTCTTATATATTAGAGCTGGTGTAATTGTTTCATGATATAGATCACACTAAATGTACTACTTAAAGAAAGTGAATTGAGGAAATTAGAAAAACAAAGAGAATACACTTTAAAAAAACAAAAAAAAAAACGAACACCCTCATTTGTACATAAGAAAAATCAAGTAAAAGAAGATGCTAATGGCACAAAGTAGTCTATTTATTTAATTAAATGGATTTGGATGCATTAACTGCCATGGTGAAAGTATACCCTATTAATACTGTGATGGCAGAAAATTAATATTTGCCACATTGGATGGTAAGACAATCAATGTTATTTTCCCTGTGAAACTGATATGGATACATTGTGGAAATACACTATAATCTAAGATCAATCATGCTAGCTTCATAGCTCCATTCACATGTAATGTCTCTCTAAACATTTCTATCTTCAAAAGAACGGGTCTATGGAATAGGCCATGTCTATGAGATAGTCTGAGCTTTAGTCTTGTAAAGTCAATCCCCTATTTTAAGTAAACAGAACCGTTCTGATCTCTAATTAGTATGCATAGAAATAAGGAATCCAACTGCTAAGTCATCAAAGAGGCCAATAATAAAATACTTCCCATCAGATGAGTGAAATTAAGAATAATTCAGAAGGAACGGTCTTATTTTATTTGATAATTAAAGTTCAGGCCTTTGGTTTGCCTATTTTTTTCTTGCAACTTTTTAAAATCATATTTAAGTAAAGATGCTAGATCAAACCAATATGTAGTTAGTACTAAATATTATCTTTGGCTCTTTGCTGTCAGGTGCATGAGTGGATTAGAAACAATTTTATAGGGCAACTATTCTCTGTTTATCACTTCCCTACTTAGAGTGCAGGCTTGAGATAGCACTTTAGAGAATTGGAAATACAGAGGCCTAATCAGCAATTACCAACCAATACTAACTTCACAGAGATGTGGAATCTAGTGAAATAATATAAATACATTTTTTTAACAGAATAAAGGTACAGAGACCATCAATTGTCTGGACCAGTGGAGGGGAACATTGGCACAGATAATGAGAAAATGAAGATAATATTCCAGCTGAATGGTGTCTGCCACCCTGCCATGAAGGACATGCTCATGGCCCTTGCTAGCTCTAGTTCATGGTTTGTGTAATTAACAGTGACAGCTAGTTAATATCAAGTGTTTGCTATGTGCCTGGCTTTGAGCTAATCACTTCAAATACATTATCTAACTTTAATTCCTGTAACACCATCCTGAGGTTGGTTCTGTTAGTATCCTCACTTGAACATGAGCAAGTTAAAGACTGGAGAAGTAAAATAATTCATCTAACATCCTGTAGCTAATGGCAGAGCTAGAATTCAAACCAAGTTAATTAGAATCAAGAACATATTTTCTTTACCACTACTGCACTGGAAGAATCTTCCCATGGAGACCTAACTCTCATGGAAGAGGCATTAAATTATTCTTGAATTTATCATCTACTGAAACCCCATTCCTAGAAGCAGGGATGTGTTTTTTAACTATATTTTTATAAACCGCATGAGAATACTTCAATGTTCATTCTAATGACACCATGACATGGCTATAACAATGTCTGGAATTTCATACTGAATTCACTGAAAATGATTTTAACCTTCATAAATAACCCCTTGCTTAGCATTACTGATGATTCCCTAAATTGCAGGCAAACCACAATAACAATCATTGCACTACTACTGTATTATACTATAATTTTGAGAGTGGATGTGAGGGTAAGGTGGGAAGGATTCAATCAGAACCACGTAGCCTCGTTAAATGAGAATTTCAAGTGAAATATGCCTTTGCTCATTTTTTTTCTGCCTTTGATTTCAGAAAGAGGCTCTATCATCCTGTATTTCTAGCCCTATTACACAGTCACACTAAAGTAATCCACATTTGATGGATAACTTGGTTACAAAATAGATCTAGATGCCACACAGAGAGATAGATCCAAGCACCACAGGTGGTTACAACATGACAAGGGGGCTTGGTTCTATCTGGAAATGTTCAAGTCCCCACAAGAAGAAGGCAATGCCAAGATAAGACCCACCCCCGCTCCCCCCAAGGATAAACACCTGAGAACTAAAGTAGGACTCTCATGTTTCTCATGTTTGCACCTTCTTCCCCTCTCTTCAGATTGGGCCTGACTATCATGGGATATAGATTTTTCTAGAGATGGGAGGAGACAAATTTGGAGGACTTGGTGGAATATAAAGAGGACCTTACTCTAAATATGAATTTCTGAAAATATGTTCTCTTTAAGCTTAGCTTATGATAACGCAGCTTAATGAAATCCCTTCTAAATTGGGCTAGCAAGAAAGGCAATGTCCCATAGCACTTCCAATTGCTCTAGCCATTGAGGAGCACAGCTGGGTTGGAGGAGGTGGGAGGAAAAGGGGAAGAAAAGCTTGTCTTGTCAGTGACAGTATTAAATGCTACCCAGGGACTAGACCCAGGAAGAGTAGGCACTCAAGATTAATGTCTGAAATAAATAAAATCTGTCAAATTACCTCTTGAAAGATACCAATTCAATTAAAATCACATTCTTTAGATCCCGCCTGAATTTTAAAGTGCCACTATCTAGACAAATTCAGGAAGTACAGGTGAATGTGATGGTCTCCGTGGTCAAGGTCCTCTTGGCTTCTTGATTTCAGTCATGATTCCCAACATAGACAATGACCAGTAATGTCAGTGCAGAGATATATACCCAGTTGGGAAGACGTGGCATTACACAATATATCTACCACAGTATTTCCAAGAGACAGGAATGGTATCCTGTTTTCCTCACTAAAATACAGGCTCAGCACCATGCCACTTCTGTTCACTTTCTCCCTCGTTCTCAACTGTGCCCTTGAGGCCTATTCAAGATAACTAATACTTCAAAAAATAACAATAAAATAAAGATATGGCATTAAACCTGCTGGCTCTTGGGTAAAGGGAGTGTTCCGATGCCTATCAGCCTTTACAAATCTTTATAATAGTATCTGTCCTAAAATCCATGCCAGTGGGCGTGAAACAATCAAACCCATACACTATCAGATGGCATATAAAGTGGCAAAACACAAAAATTGTTACTGCCTCCATTTTCTGCCCAATGAAGAAGAATCCAAAGGAAAACAGTCTTTCCATTTAAAAGAGAGAGAGAGAGAGAGAGAGAGAGAGAGAGAGAGAGAGACAGTATCATAAAATACCCTCTTCCCTCGCAATAGGGGAGAGAACAAAAAGGTAGTAGGTAAAAAGGACTCAGAATAAAACAGAATATTACAGCATCATTCTAAAGAGAAAAAGAAACCATTTCCAGCTTGAGGAGAAAAGAGCAAAGACATTTTTTCCAAGGCATATTGAATGGAGGCAAAAACCCCTATAAAGAAAAGAAGCAAAGCAGTTTCCACACAAAGTAAGTGGCCTGATATATAAGAAAGACTTCCCAGGGTAGAACAGGAAAGGGTAAGCCCAGTAAGAAACTCAGGAAAGAGAATCTAAACGAAGTTAACAATAGGAGAGAATCAGTATAAATTTCTAGTTAAACATAGTCGTTTTAACACAGGTATTAATCTCTCCCCCTCACCAATCTGTACTAAATTGACAGTCAAGTTATAACTCACAAGGGCAAACAGAATGAGTAAGAAGAAGATTGCAGACAAGATAGATACAAACAAAAATTAGGAGACTGGAGGCAAATGGATGGTAGGTCACTGACCAGGACGATGACCAAAGGCATAAACCAATTAAGAACAAACTCAGTTCATACTCCAGAATTCCAGAAACACTCAAGAATTAGAAGCTGAACTTTAATGAGGGGCCAAAAACAAAGTGCTTAGTTGGAATGAGTTTAAGGAACAGGTCCTTTCCCAGGAACTTGACTTTCTGGATCAGGTGTCTGCCCTTCCCTGATCCTCGCAGAGGCTTATTCTCTGAAAAGGGTGAACCAGACAGGCTCAAAACTGGGACAGACACCAAGCACAGTGGAAATCAGGATGAAGAGCCATATTGAATGAAAACAAAGCACAAGACAGTCTGTGCAGAACTGGGAGACACTGGGAGACACTTGAACATCTCAGAAAAATAGCAGTTAGGCTTTTGTATCCTAAAAAATAGATCTGTAAATTTACTCAGCCAAGGAAAAAGATGGATTGATCCTGACATGTGATAGACTTCCTATGAAATGACTAGGTCTTTACTGCTATTGCCTATGCTGAGCCCTGCCTGTTGACAAGCACTGATGGCACAAAGAACTTCCTATCACCTTGTTTGTACATTACTCATAATATGAACTCAGCCAACAGTTCTATCCAAAGGCATGATCTAGACTCACCAAAATTAAAAATCTTAACAGGCAAGGCAGAGACCAAAACAAATAAACAGAAACAAAGAACTCAAAGGAAACTGGAGATAATTCAGGAAGTATAGTAAAATAATTCCTCAAAATTTCTCTAAGCTATGTTTAGTATCTTCAAAAACATATGAGGCAACATATTATTCATTGAAAAAGAACAGATTCATTAAAAAAATTTTTTTAATGTTTGTTTATTTTTCAGAGAGAAAGAGACAGAGTATGAGAGGGGGAGGGGCAGAGACAGGGGGTGACAGAGAATCCAAAGCAGGCTCCAGGCTCTGAGCTGTCAGCACAGAGCCCAATGCAGGGCTCGAACCCATGAACTGTGAGATGACCAGAGCCAAAGTTGGATGTTTAACTAAGCCACCCAGATGCCGCTGAACAGGTTGATTTTAAAAAGAACATATGAATAAGAAAGAGCTTCTGGAAGTAAATGTCAGCAACAATTAAAAATTTAACTGAAATGTTAAAATTTTTTTAAATATCCATAAAGCAGAGGAAATCAAAAAGAAAATGAATATACAATAAAACAATAGTTTCTGAAATTGAAAGAAATTAATTTCAAAATTGAAAAGATCCCCTAAGTCCCAAGAAAAAGGTACACATCAGGGATGAAAGGAAAGTCTTAGAAGTTTCCATAAAGAAAAAAAGCAGATCACAAAGAATGAATTAGGAATCAGAATAGTCTATGGATTTAAATAACAATATAGGGACAAAGCAATGTCTTCAAAAGGCTATGAAAAAATTTATTTTCTAAGCTAGTATCCTAAACACAGATTATTAATCAAGTTGCCAAGTATGAATAAAAGCATAGGTGTATGGCAATGACATAAACCAAGAACAAGACATATAACCCAGAGCTTAGGTATTTAACACAAAAATGATGGAAAAGAAACTTCTCAAGAAGATGGTGAAGGGAAGCCTCAGGACAGCAGGCTTGGAGATCAACTAGTCCAGACTGGATTAGAAGGAATGACAACATCAAGGACAATCTCAGGGGGAAGAAAAACTGACAGGTTCCTTGATTCTGATTTGTTTCAGAAGTTTTATAATGTTACCAGATAGTCTGGAACCTCAATTTGTGATTGTAATTATAATAATTCATAGGAGGCAATTATGACTAAGAAAATCTAAAAGTTATGCAAAGAAGGATAGAGTTGTTGAATCACTTTGTTGTACACCTAAAACTAATGTAACATTGTGTGAACAATTGTATGTCAAGAAAAAATAAATTTTAAAAAGTTATTCATGGAACAGCGTGGCTGGGTGGCTCAGTTGGATGAGCGTCCCGTTCTTAATTTCAGCTCAGGTCATGATCACATGTATGTGAGTCAGGCTCTGCACTAACAGCACGAAGCCTGCTTGGGACTCTGCCTCTCCCCCTCTTGCTTTCTCTCTCACTCAGAATAAATAAACTTAAAAAAAAAGTTATTCAAGGGTCACCTAGGGTGCTCAGTAGGTTGAGCATCCTACTTTGGCTCAGGTCATGATCTCAGGGTTCATGAATTCAAGCCTCACTCACATCAGACTCACTGCTGTCAGCGCAGAGCCCACTTTGGATTCTCTATCCCCCGTTTCTGCCCATCCCCCACTTGCACTCTCTCAAAAATAAACATTAAAAAAAAGTTATTCAAGGAAGGAAATTTAATCATAGTATATCATGTTGTCTTGCTATGAACAGCATTTATAGCATCATAAGATGGCAAATACTACTTATTAAAAGCCAAAAAGTAGAGGAAATATATTTGGGGACAAGACATAGCAGAGAAAATCCTCTCCCAAATCTAGAGGCTTGTTCAGATTCAGGTTTAATTTTGTTGGTGTTTTGTGTTAACTTCCACTAGGACATCATAATGTTTGGCTGTCTCTCTTTTGGTGATGTTAGTAGGTATTGACAATCATTACCTATATATATTAACTTGTCAGGGATTACCAAATTGTGATTCCTAAAGACACGATCCTTTCTTTATTTATTAGTGGGATTATTTCTAAAAGAGAAATTCACCCTCCCCCATCAAAACTAGGTAAATTTGAGGTAAATTTTATATAGGAATCACAGAAAATAAATGCTTAGTCATTTGCTTTTTTACCAGTTTTCAACAATGATTCTTGTTTTTATAAAGATTTATCTTGGGTTTCATATGTTAATTTATAACATCATATCTCTAATTTTTCCCACTGCTTAGAGTATTTCCATTGATTCCTTTGGGCTTTCCAGATATGTCATCAAAAATCTGCAAATAAAGATAATTTCACCTCCTAGGTTGCTTTCATTATCTGTAAACATGTTACTCTGCTCTTTTTTCTTTTTCTTTTTTTCATAGTTTTGTATGGGATTTAACCAATAATTTTTCTATTGGCTAGTTTTAGCAAAATGAACTATTCAGTAGTTTAAGATAGGGGTGTGGCCAAGATACCTTTTCTAGCTTCCTAGAATAAAGTTCTTTCATCTTTTTCATGAAGTTAAAAAAATTAAGAAAATCTAGCACACACTCTTCCCCCATCTGTTTTGCCCCAACACTGGATCATCCATTTCCTCTGTCCCTGTTGAACGTGACCTGCACAGAAGTCTACTTCAACACTTCTATTCAGTACAGGGATCTGTCCTGGAAAGGTGCTTCAATTTGGCTTTCTAGAGAAGTCACAAAAAGGCCAGCAGACCACTCTAATATCAGTAGACCACCATGGTCTCCTTGCACTTATCTACTCACAGAAGCAATCCAAGTCCCTCCCAGTTGCTGCTATCACTGTCCTAAGAATGACCCAACAAGCTGCAGTGTGTACCTGATCATAACGGTAATGGGGGCTTTCTCTGACACAGCCTTCCCTGAGCTTCCAATCTCACACTTTCTGATGCCACGCAGTTCTGAAAACTATTAATGTGTTCCCCTCACTCCTATTTTGAGGTTTATGAGTTACATTTTCACCTGTATTTGTTGTCATTATCCACTGGTTTTGGTTTTACTCTACTCGTTGTTCCAATCACAAGAGGAGTTCAAAATCTATTCCACTGCAATACTCCCAGACTCCTCTATTTGATCTTTTAAGCCATGTTCAAGCATTACTTTAATAAAGATAAAATTTAGCTTTAGAGAGAAAGAGATACCAGAAGCATTAAGCAAGACTCAACTTTCCTTAATAAGAATTGAAATTAATTCCTTATTAAATATGAAAAATATTGAAATTCCATTGTTATCATTCATGGTGCAACAGACACAATGACTTTTAAAACCACATGACCCCTAGTAGCAACAAGCATACCCAGCACCCACATCTTGGTTTCAACTACCACTTTCCAATAAAAGGAACTGAGATTCTTTGGAGAATGGCTAGTTTTAGGTCTGGGGCTGGGAAAATACAATATAAGTCAAAAGTGTCTTGTAGGATCAGAAAGTAAGGAAGTATTCAAAAAACAGAGGGATGAAGACATCGTTCCCAATGACTAAAGTAGGAAGAATCTGAGCAACAAAAGAAGTAACTTACCAGTAGATTATAACTAGTATTACAGATAAAATACAGGACAACTAGTTAAATTTAAATTTCAGGTAAACAGGAAATAATTTTTTAGTATAAATATGTCACATTGCAATATCTAAAAATGCCAGTTTCTATACACCATTTAAAGGCTGACATATAACAATACTTTTTAATGCTTATTTATATATTTTGAAAGAGAACACACATGAGCGGGGGAGAAACAGAGAGAGAGGGGGAGGGAGAGAATCTCTAGCAGGCTCCATGTTGAGAGTGCGGAGCCTGACACAGGACTCAATCTCACAAATCATGAGATCACAACCAGAGCCGAAATCAAGAGTCGGATGTTTAACTGACTGAGCCACCCAGGTGCCCTGACGTGTAATAGTATGAAGATAACTATAGAGTAAAACGCATATAATTCTCTTTCCATAACATAGGCTTAATCATTCTCAACAACTTCTTTCATTTCTTCTAAATGCCACTAAAAGTTCTCCCAGGAGTTAGGGATATATCTATGACTTAGATAGATGTTACCTTGCACTCACAGGCCAGTTTGGGGAAAAAAACCAAACAAACAGATAATCAGTGATCCTAACAAATGCTGCATTGATAGTATTTATTTCAGCTTCATTAACACAAAATGTGACAAGATTTGTGCAGTGTCACACAAGTGTCAATACTTTCCTAGCAGCTGACATTTCTGGCTCTGTTTTACCCTCATCAAATTTAATATTTAATATTTGTGAAATGGCATGTTTCTTAGCAAGATGATAGAATCAAAATTCTCTTAGCATTCTCCTCTTAGCTTTTAAACTGTTAGAACATCACTCAAAGGTTCTTAACTGTAAGTTAAATTCGAAAATTAATTTTTAAAATTTTTTGATATTTATTTATTTAGAGAGGGAGGGAGGGAAGGAGGGAGGGAGGGAGCACAAGCGGAGGAGGGGAAGAGAGAGAGGAAAGGAGAGAATCCCAAGTGGGCTCTGCACTGCCAGCACAGAGCCTGACGTGGGTCTCGAACTCACAAACTGAGATCATAACCTGAGACGAAACCAAGAATAGGATATTTAGTCAACTAAGCCACCCATGCACACCTGAAAACTACTTAATTTTAGAAGATCATAAGGTTTTTTAGAAGGTTAAACACAGGTCAGTTTTGGGAATATAAGTTTCAGTAAATATTTTGCAGTCAAAAAGCAGCATTCACCTCAAAACATTATACCTCCTTAAGTCTAAAGGCAGGACTTGCCTTAATACAGTGTGAGTTTAGAAAATTTCAGTATGATGAATAGGATTTCTCTTTAAGAAGATCAATTTTAGGGTGTTGGGGGGCCCAGGTGGTTAAATGCCCGACTCCTGATTTAGGCTCAGGTTGTGTGATCTCACAGTTTGTAAGACAGAGCCCCACATCGGGCTCTGTGCTGACAGAGTGAAGCCTGCTTGGTATTCACTCTCCCTCTCTCTCTCCCCTTCCCTCTGCTAGTGCCCTCTCTCTTTGTGTCTCTCAAAATAAACATTTTTTTTAAAAGATCAACTTCAACATCTACCTAATAAATTTTAAAATATTTGCACTGAAAACAAACTCGTATAAGACAAGTGAACAAAATTTAACACGAATTCTGAAGTGACATTCTTTGTCATTTGTGAATTTGCCAAACTTAAATCTATCTTTACTGCCCACAAAAACAGGGAAGTTCAATATCCTTTGCAAGGGTTTGAAATAGCAAAGGATCTTTAATTACAAATTCCTCTACCTGGAAACAACTAGGAAAAAAAAAAAGAATTTTCCAAAAATAAGTTGAATCATCTGTCATTTGCCTGCTGGGTCCTTATGAATAAAGAGTCTGTATATAGATTGCGTGCTCTCTCTCTCCCCCAAAACATTAAACCACCCTGTGAGAGAATGCATAATCATGCACTGATAAAGCCTCTTGCCCTCTTCCAGCACAGCAAGGTACAACTCTAAGAGGGATACTGCGGTTTCCTGCTGATAAAGAAGACTGTACTTACAGAGCTGGGGCTGGAGTGCCGCCTAACTTTTGGTGACTCTTTGCCAGTGGAGGAGGACTTGAAGTTAATGCAAGCATTGTTCTCGGAATGCACCCTCTTTACTTGATTAGCTGGTTTCTCAAATGGGTCAAAAGTGCTCTGTGTCCTCTGAACCCTGACTTTTTTATCCTCAGGAATTGTGTCCAGGGGTTTGATCACTGAGTCCATTCCCTGGCAGTTCCGTGTAGACATCTTTGTGACACATATCTAGGAAAGAAGAAAAACAAATTCAGAACTCTCCACTGAAATTTTAATATCACTAAACACGCAATTTATTATTCTAGAAAGCATGCCAATTTCCATTTCAGGAAATACTCAGAAAGGCCACATTCTAAAAACTATACCAGCTTAAATCCCAATATGAAAAATTCTTCATAATCATTATGCTTATATTCATTTAGGGCAGACACTAAAAATGCTATCCATAAAATGAGAAGCTTAAGGTTCAGACTACTAGTGACCTAAGAAGGTTCTTGAACCCCATCACATGTTTTACCATCTGCCTGCAAGTGGGATTACTCTGAATCATTAGGAAGTTGGACAACTTGCCTTAATAATAATTGTTTTTTAAAAAAATCAGTTGAGAGAAATTAGATGGGCATTTTAACTGATGGGTCATCATAGAAGCAGCTAACACAGCTAGTGAAAAAGGTCATCATGTTTTTCAAAAGTACATCTGTCCCCATCCTAAATTCATCTCCAAACTGGAATCTAAAACTTGAGCATATAAAAGAACTAATGGTTAGAGATGTTGAAAAATTGAAAACAGTCTTTTTTTTCTAATACCAAAACTAATGGATGCAAAGAAATAATACTGTAAAAGAGAAACACGGAATAACTTTCATTTCGAAATCCACAAGACCCCTACTTGCTTACCAACTTCCCTCACTCTCTTCCTACCCTGCCTGCCCTACTCTCTTAATTTTAGTTTCTCTAACTTTTGCCCCATTGTTTTCCACTTTATGTTCTAAACCTTTTGTTCTTCCTGTACTCTGAAGACTTTGTTGTTCTTATTAAATAACTTTATGGCTTCTGGCTTGTTTGTGAAGCTAGGTAAACTCTCTCGTTCTCTCTAGAGAAAAGGCAACTCTGAAACTGCTTTTAAAGGTTTTTTTTTTCTTGCTGTGAAAAGTCTCCATGTCTTTATTTTAAAAATCAGGAAAACAGAAGACATTTAAGAAAACCCTGGACAGTTAAAAAGAAAAATACAAAGTATTTGAGTGTTATATATAGGATGATTCCATATGAGGAGCACATGTGTCTAGTGTGTGAATAGATACAGATAGATACAGATACAGATATATATGAAGACACACAAGTACAGATCTAGATACAAATATATGTATATGTATGTATGAGCACAGTAAAGGGTACAGAAGAAAACACCAAAACTGTTAACATAAGATACCTCTAGACATATGGAACTAAATTGGTAAAGGGTAAGATTATTAATTATTTATAGACCCTGTATTGTTTGAATTGCATAATAAACATATCTGGCAATGTAATTTTTGAAAACTGCTAAAATAGGAAGGTATGTTTAACTAAATTATGCCCTTTCTTAAAAATTTTTAAACAAACAAAAAAAAGTTTAATTAAATCTTAAGCATCAGCTCTATCCTACAAGTATATCTCAACTGCAAAGCACAGGTTGAATTTTAATTAAGTCAAATGAGAAGGATATCATCATAAAACTGTTGAAGATGTCTTAGAAAGACTTAAGACAGATTTAGTGATAATTCTGACAAAATGTGTGCAGGATCTATATACAGAACTTACAAAACATGGCTGAGAGGAGTAAAGAAAAAAGGAAAAGAAACCAATTCATGGGTCTTTCAACTGACTGTGACACTTTCAGGAAGAAGCTAATCTCTGTTTCAGCCATAAAATATTACCAGTTTCTTACTTAACTTAAAAGGAGATTTACATATGCATATATAAAGCAAATGAGGTAAGGAATGTATATAAAATGATAATATAAAAAGATGTACATGTGGACTGAATTGATACACGGATAACAGGAAAATGGTGACTATATTTGGACTCCAACTCTATCCTTGAAGATAGCACCAGGAAGCAGAGTGCCACAGAAACATCTCCTACTTTTGCAAAAGGAGACTACAGAGCTCACCCTGCATTCCATTTAACCTGATATTCTACTTTTTATTCAAGGTCCTTGAACTATCTTAGTAAAATATATTTTATCACATAGAATATTAGCTTTTCTCTATATAGGAAAATATGTGAAAACCTGTTTCTAGATATAGGGGGAAACTTTATGCTGGAAAAATTGGTAACACATGGAGACCAACACAGCCACAGCAACAAATATTAGCAAAGGCTAAATGACAAATGTCACTTCATCATGTTAGCAGAAGAAAGAAGAGTTCTAAGGGCACCATCAAAGTTGAAAGAATAAACTTAATTCTTAACAAGTTCATGAAACTGCATAAACTCATATAAACCTGTCATTTGCTGTTCTTTGTGCTACCAGTTCTCACAAAGCTAAGACTCACAAGATTACTTGTGAAGTTTAGGAGACAGAGGGACTCCGATTGGAAATCTCGATAAATTCTCTGAGTCTATACAATTTAAATAAGAGAAATTGTTAGAGAATCTACTGCAAGTAAGGTCTTATCTCCTTCCTCATATTTTATATCAAGGGTCCTACATTTATTTATATGTTCAGTCAGGTAGCCTCTCATTTTATAGATCTAACTATAGCATACTTGATAATTGTAAACATCAGTGTGACCTATGCCCCTAGGAAAACCAGCCTCTCTAAAGTATTCTACCATTAAAACAAAAGAGTGGCAGCCTTTTCCTAATTTTTAAGATGAAAAAGTATTCCTTTTTTAAGTTTATTTATTTATCTTGAAACAAAGAGAGAGAGAGAGAGAGAGAGAGAGAGAGAGAGAGAGAGAGAGAGAGAGAGAGACAAGTGGGAAAGGGGTAGAGAAAGAGGGAGAGAGAATCCCAAGCAGTCTCCATGCTGTCAGAGCCTGACATGGGACTTGATCTCAATAACCCAGAGATCACTTTCTGAGTCACAATCACTGAGCCACCCACATGCCCCAAGGAAAAAGTTATTTCAACAACATTTTCTGAACTGAAATATTTCCCACATTCTTAAGCACTTCACATTTATCATTTTTGTCATCTACTAACAAACAACAAAATACAAGTAGAAACTATCATTAACATAAAATAAACTACTTGGAAATAGTATACTTATGTGGAAACGTGCCTATGGTTGTGATTTTATTCACTACATTCATCATATAATTTCTTGCTAGTTAGGTTGTAGTTCATATGATAATTTTAAATATTTCAGTATCCCATCGTGGTTTGCAGAGTACCATATTTTCCAGGTATCCCATCAGCAGAACACACTTGAGGCTCACTATCTTCTTATCCAGTTCCATGCAGGCAAGAATGTTGTCTACATTACTGCACCCTTTTCCTACAGTGCCTCACCTGGTGCCTGGCCCATAAGAAAGCTCAATAAGGTTCTGTCTAATTATCATCAGATCTAAGAAAGTTCAGTCAAAGAAATAGTCTGGCTCTGTTGCTAAAAGTACCGAATCTCTGAAACATTTATTATTTAAAAGCTATTGTCAGAAAGACAGTAGTCCTGACAGGAAAAATAATAAACATACATGTATATGCATAAAATGTATTAACAAAAGGTTTTTTTAACTACAAGCTCATTGTGATAGAATTTTAAAATGACACTTAATGTCCCTCACCTTTGGAAGGCAGCTATGCTCATGACTATACCCTAAATGCAATGTCTCTCACCTTTGAATAATCCCCTCCCTTTTGAGTGTGAATATGATGAGATCACTCCCATGATTATATTGTGTGACATGGCAAACGAGAGATTATCCTGAGTGGGCCTGACCTAGTGAGGCAAGCTCTTTAAAAGCAGAGAGTTTTGGGGGCGCCTGGGTGGCTCAGTCGGTTGAGTGTCTGGCTTCGGCTCAGGTCATGATCTCACAGTCTGTGAGTTCGAGCCCCGCGTCGGGCTCTGGGCTGACAGCTCAGAGCCTGGAGCCTGCTTCTGATTCTGTGTCTCCCTCTCTCTCTGCCCCTCCCCTGCTCATGCTCTGCCTCTCTCTGTCTCAAAAATAAATAAAAACATTAAAAAAAATTTTTTTAAAGCAGAGAGTTTTCTCCAGCTAGTCGCCGAAGAAAAAGAGAGATGTGATGTGGGCATCCTGGAAGAAAGCAAACATTTCATGCCGTGAACTGAAACGGAGACCACACGGCACAGCACTGTGAGCAGCCTCTAAGAGCTGAGAGTGCTCGCTGGCTAACAACTAGCAGGAAAATGGGGACTGTGCTCCTGTTATAACCACAAGAAAATTATTTCTGCCAACAACAGTGATTGAGAGGATCGTGAGCTCCAGGTAAGAACTACAACCATGCCCAACATCTTGATTTCAAGTGAGCCCAAGGGCAGAAAAACCAGCCGTGTTGCTCCTGGACTACAGAAACTGAGCTAAGAAGGTAGTAAGTTTGTGGTGATATGTTACACAGCAATAGAAAACTAATATGCTTACTTTACTGAAATTGCTTAAAGTACTTTGATATTTGAGCAGAATGTTCTTAGGAACATGTCGCAGATACCATTTCCTGAATTTGATATACTGTATCAGATTCAGGAGAAAATAAGTGATGATTCTTATGACTACTGTCAGTAAATGACCATATATCACGAGTTTTCTGCAGGATGTAACTCCATCAGCATTATAACATCCACAAACAAGTTCTCTACATAATTATGTTTATACACAATTAATCTTGGTCTCCATTTTGCCTGGGGTTTATGTGAATAACATCATTATCAGCACCTGCTTTGTACATGTATCTTCATCCAGGAAAGTAATCTATACTTGAATTTTCCACATAGGGCAGAGTGACCGCTCTGGAAAAGTTTCAAGTTTCCAACATTTGGGACAAACAACTTAAATGTGATCTAGCTAGCTCTGTTAACCACAAGCAGAAAAGAAAGTAGGATCCAGATCCTTCATAAAGATATAGGGAACCAGCCTTGTTGACCTCATGAGCTTGTCAGGTGGCTCACCCTGCAGACCCCCAAAAGAGGAAAGGGTTAGGTCTAGAGAAAGATGCGGGCAAGATGAACTAAGAATAGTACTCATTTCCCCTAGAAAGCTGCAATTTCTGGCAGCTCATTGAATAAAATTATTGAAGAACCCAGGTTATGTGAAGAGAAGAGTACTAGCAATGAAAGAACATTCTAGAAGTCAGATTATACACAGGTGCTACTGTGCAAGTCTTCATCTGATTCCTTCTACAGCCTCTCAGCAATCTAAATAAACATTCCCCCTACCAAATAGAATCACTTTGTTCCCTCAACAAAATGCTTATGGTCAGTGCAGTAGAAAGTCTTGATGATACACATAATCTGACACTATAACAAAAATCAAGGACAGAAGCATGATAGGTCAAATTGGGAAGAATCAATGGGAACCATTCCATAACCTCAAAAAGGCAGAGTTTTCCAACGACCAAACAGTAGCTCTTTGAAGCCTTACAAACTTTCATGTGTACCCCTAGTGTCCAGATTTTGGTCTATGTTCCAATTCTTCACTATGAAAAAAGAGGAATCCTTGAAAAGTAACCTGACTCTAGTTCACAGGGTAGGAAACACAAAACAGCTGTGAAATATCCAGCTGTTACCAGAAAACTAGGATCCTTTTAGAAATGTCATGGGCAATGCTAGAAGGGACAAAGGAGTCTGCCTATAGGGATTCCTAATAGCCAAATGGTGGTTATGTATTTGCCCAGCACCAGAAAAATAAAATTATGGTTAAGTGGAACAAGCTGAGTTATTGGAAGACCATGAGTTCAATATGATTTCAAAAGAGGGAAGTTAATATAAAGGGCAAAGTGTAGTTATAAAATAAAAGAAGCATGAATATAATAGGATATGGTTGGTTTTAATACATGGAACTGCATTAAGGAGCAAGGCAACTGGTGCTAGAAAAAGTAGGAACTGTACCCCAAAAACAGGAATGATTGGCCAGGGTCTGTAGAGCCCTAGGCAGCACAAGTGTAGAAAGAGCAGCAACACAGCATGCTCTAATAACAGACCAAAGAGTATGTGATGTTGCCTAAGCAATGTTTTACAAAGACTATGTCTAGTGGAAAGACACCAGACTACAAAGAAAACTTAGGTGAAACCGAAGTGGGAGGCATTTTTTGGAAGTGAGTTAAATTGTAATAACTAAGTGAAATTTAACCCTTCAAATGAAGACTCAACTGACTGCTAACCAGGGACTCAGATCTGAATCACTTTGGAAAAAGCAACCAAGACCCCAATGTTGTTACTCAGATCCTATAACCTCTGCTATCTAAGAAGGCTCTGTTTTATTTGTGGATCTGTAAAGAGTACACCACGCCAAGAAGAGTCAAAAAATAGTACTGAAACCCCTTGGAAATAATTTAAATAAGTGGATCTATAACCCTATAGAAGGTATAGAGAAGGTATAAAAAGACACACAGAAATAATTAATTAAACCCACAATGTTGGTGTTATAAATAGGATGAGTACAAGTAGAGTAATATAATTTGCAATAATCATATTTGTGCTTGTTTTCTTTATTTAAGGTATCTGAATTATGTTAAAATAATCAGTCACAGTAAATTAGTGTTTGAAATTAAGGGAATTTAATTAAGTCAGTAATCCATGCTTAACTGTACTGAGACAAATTGGTTTTCAAAATTGTATTTATCAGCTATACGTTTTTTAAGAACATAGGCACTTGTCTAAGTACGAAGGCCATAGGATGTTCCAGGCACAGAAGACCCTTGGACATTCTGTAACCATCAGCTTTCACTGTCCTTACACATACTTTGTTAGTGCCCTCCACATAGGGCACACCAAATCATAGAATTCCTCCCACACCAAGCCATGTTCCCACTATATTATTGTTCAAGATTCCTTTTTCGCATGTGGCTGTCAAGTGTTCCCAGCACCACTTATTAAACAGACTTTTTCCCATTGTATATTCCTGCCTCCATTGTCATAGATTAACTGACCATATAAATGGGCATTTATTTCTGGGCTATTACATTTTATTGATCTATATATCTGGTTTTGTGCCAGTACTGTACTGTTTTAATTACTATAGCTTTGTAGTATAGCTTGAAATCTAGGAGTGTGAAACCTCCAGCTTTGTTCTTCTTTCTCTAAATGGTTTTGGTTATTTCAGGTCATATATGGTTCCATACAAATGTTAGTATTATTTATTCTAGTACTATGAAAAGTGCCATTGACATTTTGATAGAGATTTTGCTGAACCTGTAGACTGCTTTGAGTAGTATAGACATTTTAACATTAATACTTCCAATCCATGAGCACTGTATATCTTTCCATTTATTTGCATCATCTTCAATTTCTTTCATCAATGTCTTAACTGTTTTTAGAGTATTAGGTCTTTCACTTCCTTGGTTAAGCTTATTCCTAGTTATTTTATTGGGGTTTTTTTGATACAAATGTAAATGGGACTGTTTTCTTAAATTCTCTTTCTGATAGTTATTAGTGTATACAAACACGACACGTTTCTGTATACTGATTTTGTATCCTGAAAATTTACTAAATTCATTTATCAGTTCTAATAGATTTTTGGTGGAAGGTTTAGGATTTTCTATATATAGTATCACGTCATCTCTAAATAGTTACAGTTTTACTTCTTATTTTCCAACTTTGATGCCTTTTATTTCTTTTTCTTGCCTAATTGTTATGGCCAGGACTTCCAAAACTGTTAAATAAAAGTGGCAAGAGTGGGCATCCTTGTTTTGTTTCTTCTTTTTTTTTAATTCATGCTAGTTAAAATACAGTGTAGTCTTGGCTTCAGGAATAGAACCCAGTGATTTATCTCTTACATATGACACCCAGTGCTCATCCCAAAAAGTGCCCTCCATAATGACCATCACTGATTTAACCCATCCCCCCACCCACCACCCCTCCAGAAACCTTTAGCTTGTTCTCTGTAGTTGAGAGTCTCTTATGGTTTGCCTCCCTCTCTTTATTTATTTTTTCTTCCCTTCGCCTACATTATTTATTTTGTTTCTCAAATTCCACATATGAGTGAAATTATATATTTGTCTTTCTCTAACTTATTTCACTTAGCATAATACCCTCTAGTTCCATCCACGTTGTTGTAAATGGCAAGATTTAACTCTTTTTCATCGCCACGTAGTACTCCTGTGTGTGTGTGTGTGTGTGTGTGTGTGTGTGTGTGTGTACACACACATACATACATACATACATACATACATACATACCACATCTTTATCCATTCATCAGGCAATGGACATTGGGCTCTTTCCATAATTTGGCTATTGTTGGTAGTGCTGCTATAAACACAGGGGTGCATGTGCCCCTCAAGTCAGCATTTTTTGTATCTTTGTCTCGTTTCTCATCTTAAAGGAAAAGCTTTCAGCTTTTCAACTTGAGTATGACGTTAGCTGTGGGTCTGTCATACATTGCTTTTATTAGGTTGAGGTAATTCCCTCTGTACCCACTTGTTTAAGAATTTTTATCTTAAATTGGTGTTGAATTTTGTCAAAGACTTTTCCTGCAGCTGAAATGCATCATATGATTTTTATGCTTTGTTCTGTTAATGTGACAGATCTGTTTCCACGGGCAAGAACAAAAGTGGCAACAAATGAAATTACATCAAACTAAAAAGCTATTATACCATCAACAAATAAAAAGATAACCTACTAAATGGGAGAAGATATTTGCAAATGATATATCCAATAAGGGATTAACATCCAAAATATATCGTTATAGAACTCATATAACCCAATATCAAAACCAAAGACAATTTGAATAAAATATGGGTTAATAAACCCATTAATAAACTGAACAAACATTTTTCAAAAGAAGACATAGAAACAGCCTACAGGTACATGAAAAGGGAAATGCAAATCAAAACCACAATGAGATTGCACTTCTCCCCTGTCAGAATGGCTATTATCAAAAACACAAGAAATAACAAGTGTTGGTGAGAATGTGTAGAAAAGGGAACTCTTGTCCACTGCTGGTGGGAATGTTAATTTGTTGAAGCCATTGTGGAATACAGTTTAGAGATTACTCAGAAAATTAAAACTATGAATACCATATGATCCAGCAAGTCCACTTCCAGGTATTTATCCAAAGAAAACAAAAACACTAGTCTAAAAAGACATATGCACACCATGTATATCAAAGCATTATTTACAATAGCCAAGAGACATAAACAACCTAAATCTCCTTCAGTAGATGAGGGGATAAAGAGGGTGTTTTATATATAGTGTAAGTATATAAATATCATGGAATATTATTCAGCCATACAAAAGAAGGAAATCTGGTCATCTGCAACAATATGAGTCAATCTAGAGGGTATTATGCTAATTGGAATAAGTCAGACAGGAAAAGACAAACACCGTCTGTTTTCACTTATATGTGGGATCTAAAAAACAAAACAAAGGAACAAATGAAATAGAAAGAGATTCACAGATACAAAAGACAAACAGATGGTTGCCAGAAAGGAAGCGGGTAGGGGGATGGGCAAACTAGGTAAAGGGAATGAAGAGATACAATCTTTTAATTATAAAATAAGACATGGGGATGTACAGCATAGGGAATGTAGTCAATAATATTGTAGCAACTTTGTATGGTGACAGATGGTGACTAAAACTACTGTGGGGACCATTTCATTGTATATATACATATCAAATCACTATGTTATTCACCTAAAACTAATACAAAATTATATGTCAATTCTTCTTCATTTAAAGAAGGCTCTTCTCAAAAATTACCTTTGCTCAGACGCTCCTGTTGATTAGATCCCACTCACCATTTAGTTTGCTCCAATATTTTACATACCCTGGATTATAATTATTCTTTTTGTGATACTTTAACCTCAACAACTTGACCATCTCCTCCAATTGGCAAAGACTGTGTTTTCTATTTGTTTTATAGCCCAAGAGCACCTTTACCTTCAAATCTCCAATTGAAGGGTCTAGCAAAGGTTTTTGGCTAATTTAGGGAAAGTAACAGTTTTACATAAATTAAGAGTGTTTTTTTCAATTCACAGGGCCACAAGAAAACACCTTTGGTAACCATTCCCAAGGCCCATCACAGGAAATAGTTGTGCTATCAGTACTGCCTGGAAATAACAGACATTCCAATATTAACAGGAATAAGGCTTTGTCTTCTCTATGACTGCATTTTTGTTCCTTGGTCTTGTTGATGAGAAAACTAAAGCGACAAAATTTACATAAGCAGGGATGTTTCAAGGTAGTAGTAGATAGAGAAAAAAGAAGAAATCATCACAAATACCCAAATAAACTTCTGTTATTTTATTTTTTCCAGTAAATTCAACAGAACCTGGAATTCAAACAAGGTTAGAGATGTACCCACAAATTTGGGTGTTCATCAGAATCAATTATTTTAGTTCACATGTCATTAACAGGGGTTTGAACATTAGCTGTCAGACTCAAAACTCAGTAAAAATGGTTAGAAATTCAAATAGTGTTGGAGGCTCCAAAATTCACAGTTTGACCTATGATTTTAGCTTGGAGCTATGTAAAATCCAGACAACTGTCTACCAAACTCACAGCAGTGGATCTGAAAGAGCACAACTTAATTCAGTTAAGGTTGGCATTCATTTCAAGTGAATTCATTCAGGCTGAAAATTGTCCCTTTGAATCAACCATTTTCTGGTGATCGGCATTTTACTCAGTTCATGGTGTGATCTTGTCCACTTCTTCACCGCACTCTTCATGAAGACAGACATTAGGGTAAGAACTGGTTTAAAGGACTCCAAGCTGACCCGCAGCAAATACTGTATTATGCATCAGGCAATAAAATAGGTCATGGTCTTTTGACACTCATGATAGAAACATCCATGACAGGTCCAATACAAAACTGGCAAATATAAATAGGCAAAAATCTTGATACTAAAACAACCTCTTATATTTGTTTGCCCCCTCATCCACTACCCTGTGAGAGTCTGATGGGCTTCTCCTATTCACTGTCTCCTCTCAAAATCTCCCAATAATAATTTAAAGAAAAAGCTATCATCAGTCATCTACAAATTTTTGAACACAAACCAAAATATAACCTCTCCCAGAATTACTTAAACTTTAAGCATTATAGAATAAAAAGCTTCATTCCCTTTTAAAAGGAATTTCAGCTATGGAGGCATAGTTGGGCAAGGTATTCTGGTGGGAGGGGAGCTAGTGAGGTGAGTAGGAAGAATTTCTAATGCTACTGGCATCATAACCCTTGACAGCTGCCTTCATCTCTAACCTAACTTGCAATATCTACAAGTATGTTCACTCTCTTTGACTGTGGCCATCTTTTTCTCACATGTGTGCATGTCTGTGTGTGTGTGTGTGTGTGTGTGTGTGTGTGTGTGTGTGTAAAGGTGGCAGTGTGGTTACATGAAGATATGGGATGGGTTATCTATATGTACATAAAGGGATATATGCATGAGTGTATTTTTACATACAGCTATGTTTTATTGGAACCAAGCTCTTGCCTAAAATCACCTTCAGAACATTAGCAAACATACAGGCAAGCCTGTTGCCCACATAAGTCACATAGCGACTTAGATTAAGTCACTTAAACTCTCTGAATCTCAGTCTTCTCGTCTGTAAAATGATACAGCTGGCGTAAATAGCTCTTAATACCTTCTAAAACTTGACTGTTCTATTATAAACTCTAGGCAGCAGTTTATAGCTGAAAATGATTTTAAATAGATCAACTAGGCCAGACACATAAATTCACTTCTTTGTGCTTCCTTTTATGTTCCATTTCCCTTAAGATTTTAGGTTTAGCAAGCAGGCAGCCAGG
This sequence comes from Felis catus, assembly GCF_018350175.1. Classification (NCBI taxonomy): domain Eukaryota; kingdom Metazoa; phylum Chordata; class Mammalia; order Carnivora; family Felidae; genus Felis; species Felis catus. Next base: position 94,478,836 of record NC_058369.1, on the reverse strand, counting down.
TTCACACCACGAACACTTCTCCTGATCTCTCCAGTCTCTGTGGGTCTCCCTTCACTCCAAAATCCTGGCATTGTTTCTCAGTGATGGCATCCTGGGCCTTTGGCTGACAAATTATTTGCAAGCAGCATGATGCAGCAGGTCACATGGTAGGATGTTTGGCAACCCTCATTCTGTCTACTAAATGCCAGTCGCGTCCTTATGTCACTGACACAACCAAAAATGCCCACACAAAAGAACATCGTCATCTTTAGATTGTACTTCATAATCTGTCACTTAAATATATGCTGTCTTACATGCTTTCATATAAACCACTGTGTAACTTATTTTCATGTGTTCGGTTTATTCTGCTGGGATGGGAGGAGGTCTTTGTTTTGCTCTATTATGTGTTCATTATATTTCTGTGACCAGACTGTAAACACCTTGAACACAGAAATCATTATCTTCCTTTCCTTTAAATGCTCCCCAAAGCCCAAAAGATGGCATGAAATGGGTGTTCTGTTAATATTTACTCAAAGATGGAATGTTTTCCTTACTATGAGCTGTCCCCTTTAACTAAACATAGGCCAGTTAAAAAATTAGTCCTACCTACATAACAATGAGGCACCTTCTGAGCCTAGATCTCTTCCAGTCAATGAAAAGGCTTTCACCAGCTGTTCCTACTCACCAGAATTCAATGTCTATTACTGTGATTTAATTTAAAAATGCTTATTTTTCTACTGACTGATTTCTTTGGGGTCTGACCTAATTTCATTTAAATCCTGAATCCATTGGCTAACGGACACAGTTGAATGGACGATTCTTGAGGACACTACATTCCTTTATGTCACTTCAGTGACTATAGTTTTGTTATGACCCTTACTGGGCTTCAAGGCTTACCACCAAGAGGCTTGATAATTGTTTTGCTAGTTTTATCATGAAATATTTACGTGGTCTTCTCAGCAGCTTAACCTTTAATATATATTACTAAAATAATTTGTTAGTTACTTTCTATTCCTGACTTAGATACACATGATATAGTCTGCTTACAGGTTTGCAAAGACAGATGCTTTTATTTACTAACTTCCAGGTTCTTGATTTCATCCAAACCATAATGATGGATTTAACATAAAGTTTAATGAACTGTGTGAACACACACAGTAAGGACAAAAATGCCCTCTTGATTGTTGGCTGTGGCCTATATAGATAGGTTTTTTGGAATGTAGCTACCTTTGGGAATCAGGATTTTATCTGGAATATTGTCTAATATTCTGCAGTGGACCAGCAGCACTGGCAATGCCTGGGATCTCAGCCCACCCCCCTTAAGTCCTACTGAGTCAGAACCTGTGTTTTAACAAAATCCCCAGGGGATTGGTGTGTATGTAAAAAGTTTGAGGTGCAGTGCTCTAAACCATATAATGGTAGATTCTGCTGGTATGGCCAAATAAGAGATCGAGATTGTGCGAGAGGTCAGGAGTTTTAGAGGCTAAATTTGTTTCAAACTCTCGGTACCACAAGTGATAATCATTTCAATATTCCTTGTGTAAGATTTTTACTCAAACTTCCCGCAAAAGATCGTGGCAATTTCAGCTAATCCTTTAATATAAATTTGAACTCTAAAATAAAATTGTCCAATAAGGTATACCCAACTTATTTATAAATTTTTTTAAAGTAATGGGATCAGGGGCACGTGGGTGGCTCAGTCAGTTAAGCGTCTGACTTCGGCTCAGGTCATGATCTCACGGTTTGTGAGTTTGAGCCCTGCATCAGGCTCTGTGCTGACAGCTCAGAGTCTGGAGCCTGCTTCAGATTCTGTGTCTCATTCTCTCTCTGCCCCTCCTCCACTTGTGCTCTGCCTCTCTCTGTCTCTCAAAAATAAATAAATGTAAAAAAAATCTTTTTAAAGCAATGGGATCAGAGTAAGCAATAAGCATAGAATAAAGAATATACATGGGTCACAACAGCATACTTAACATTACCTCCTGTGTAGAAATTTGTGAATTTACGTATTTCTAATACAGAAGCACTGTTTTGCCACTGGCTACCATATCTATGAAAAAACATTGCCACAAAATTATTCTAAGGAGATTTGAACCCAGAATATTACTTTGCTCTTTATTTACCAGAGTTTATTTGGTAGCCTTAAAAAACAGAAACAAAATTTTTACAGGAACCTAACGTTTGCAAAGAGTACCACATAGCCTAAAGGTCCTCCCCTGGGAGGAAAAAAAAAAACCAGCCCTTTGCCTATATGAAATACTAAACACGTCCTACCCCAGATTGGACAAGGGACAAGAACTCCTATTCACAAGCAGAAGGGCACAGCAATTCTGCAGAAGTTTGGGTGTCACTGTTTCCACTAAAAACATACTAAATATTCCAAAAGGGTCAAGAAGAGGAAAAAAAAAAAGGTATGTGAATTTTCTTTTTTTTTTTTTAATGTCTATTTATTTATTTTGAGAGGGAGCATGAACGGGGAGGGGAGAGAGAATCCCAAGCAGGCTCCACGATGTCAGCACAGAGACTGATACAGGATTTGATCTCATGAATGATGAGATCATGACCTGAGCTGAAATCAAGAGTCAGAAGCTTAACCAACTGAGCCACCCAGGCACGCTGGATATGTGAATTTTCTGACTGTCATTTGACATTCATAATTATAAGCTGGTTAAAATTCTATCATGGAAAAAAGCATAGCATTCATATCATATGGCCAAATGAATACATTGGGAGGTGAAATATTAGAATTGATATCAATATTACCTAATATCTACCCTCTCCCATTTATAGCCAGAGGGCTCAGAAAGGGGGCACATGATATGAGAATCCCCATAACACAGTAAGGGAGTGGCTTTGTTGAGATTCCGCAAAGCAAAAGCCTATTCCAACCTACAAAATTCCCACAGCTGCAGTGAGGAATTAGAATACCCATTCTCGACAAAACAGAAGAATCAAGCTACACAAAGTGGCTCACAACACATGGCTAATTAGTGTCTTCATCAAGACACTATTCCCTTACAGCTCTTATTCTAGAAAAGAAAAAGTCTGGTCTGCAAATAGGGACCTTTTTACCCCTCTCTCATAGAATGTACAGGTTTAAATATAGCTTTTCTTCTTATTCTGGTTTGTCCTGGGTCCTAACCTCAGAAAGGGAAACCAGAATGTGTTTTCAAAGGACCCCACATCATGCAGAGTTATGAGATAACCTGGCAAGAAGGAGTAATATTACCTACAGCAATTTAAAAATATCTACCATGGCAGAAGTACTAATAATCAGAAAACAGATCAGGCTGAACTCAGATTCACAGTTGTCTGAAATGATTAACGTGGTCCAGGATGCTTTCCACCTATATACATACTCTCACTGTTTGAGGGTTTTTTGGATTTGTTTGTTTGCTTCATATCATGAGGACCAGAGAAACTGTCATTTGTCTCATTGTGCACATGATAGTCTCAGGTATTTTCTGAATTCTGTTTTGTTTCTCTTCTGAGTTTCATTGCACCATCCATAGCGTCTTTGTACTAAGCCAGGCTGGTTCTTCCTTTATACGTATACCTTTCAAATATCTGTAGCTCGCTATTCTGTCCCTCATGTAAGATAAAGCATCCACAAGGCATAATAACATTAAAAATGGAAACTGAAAAAACACACTACTGGAGGTGCTGACTGATCCATTAGGGCCTGAATTTCTTTCCCCTGGTAACCATATGAACAGCATTTAAAAATAAAGATTATAAATATTTTTAAATTCCTTCCCTGAAGGAAAAATAAAATTGTGTACTATCTTTTTACTCTAAAACAGATGGCTATATAAATAAGTACAACTTCTATATCTTCACCTACGATAGCCATCTTTTTAATAAAATTTAGATTATTAATGCTTTAATAATAATTTGGTGACTCATGTCAAGAGTGATGTTATAAAGTTTAAAAGTTTAATGTTTTATTCTAATAAAATAAATTGCGATGCAAACCTGACCAAAGAATTCAGAAAAATATAGGGCATCACTCAATATAGGATTGACTTTTGAAGCGCCTCAGATTTTCAGAGAATCATATATGGGTCACTAACCACACAGAGCTTATGAAGAGAAACACAGGGAACAATGAACCTTTGGGGAGAAAATGGAAGTATCTTTCAATGCAGCTTTAACAAGTGGTCCATCTATTGTAAAGAGCTAAAATTTCAGCAATAATAAATCTGACAGCAATCCATTAATAATAAAGTCCTAACTGATTTCATGACAACCGGTTCTGTAAATCTTTCCTATGACTGACAAAAGTCAATAGTGACTCCGAACGGAGAGAGTGAAGGTGAATAGAACAGACCAGTTGGATACACATATCCTGCTGCTTGGCTGCCACCTAAAAATAAGCACTAATGCTTCCAGAAACATGCCACTGTCCTCTTTGTATTCTAGCTAGACCTCATTTAGCTGAGGAGTAAGCCACGGGGGCAAACTTATCTCAGTTAGGTGGAAGAGGAAGTTTATGGAACATATACCTTTCTAAAAAACCTACCAGATGATCAATGGATAAATCTTCTTTTTATCCACTCAAACATAAGAACACTAAGAATTGCCAAATATGCTCAATAATCAAACGAACTGGAAAAGGATCTTGGGCAAGATAAATGCAAGTTGATTGAAAAGAGAGATGGCAATTAAGGATTTCTAGATGACAATGATAATGATGAGGGTTATTACTGAGCTCTTATTATATGACAGCTACTATGAAAGATGCTTTGTAAGTAGTTCCTAAATCTCTACAACCAACCCATGAGGTATGATTACTATTCCAATTTTACAGATGAGTAAATTGAGGCACACAAGAATTAAGTAGCATGTCCAATACCATGAAGAGAGTAAGCACTGGAAATGAGATTTATTCCAAGACTCTGACTACAAAGCCCAACCTCTTGACCACTGGGTTGTCTTCCTTACATGTTCCCTGGGATTTACATTTTGAGAGAAATAAGCAAAGAACAGACCTGGTCTGTAACACTTTTCTCTTTCTCCCTTTTCCTGGTGCAAAAGAATGTACTTTTAAAGCTGAGCAGAATAGGTGCTCTGTGGTTTAAGGCTTTCTGACCCATTCTCCCCTCATCTCTCACTATTTCTACCACCACCACCCAAACTTAACATGCCTTTAACTACACTGATTCTGAATCAGCCTCACATCAAAAGTCAAGGCTGAACAGCAAGGTAGTTAGGGGGCGAAAGCATTAAGATCATTAAAAAGGACAGGCTGATGGGAAAGACGGAATAACTTAGGCATTAGACATTGCCATATTGAATCTTCCTCTCCCATATACGTTTGTGTTTCCTGAATAGTATGTTAAAGGCATGGACATAAACCGCTAACTGATCTAATTTATGAATCATCAAATCAGTTGATGGCAGATAAATGGATAGCTCTGGGAGCCTTAATTTGTTTTCTAAAAAGGATTCTTTATCCAACAAACAAACAAACAAACAAACAAAGAAAAACAACCCATCTGGATTTAAGATAAGCAGTATCAGGGAGAAATCCAAGAAAGAGAATGCTACATTGATAAAACCAGGTTTACCCTATCCAATGGAAAACTGCTTAATATGGCAAAAAGTTTACACTCTCTCCTATCCCTCTCTGCCCAACTCAGAAGACACATGTTTTTAGATGGAGTGTCCACTGAAAGAAGGCTTGCAGTAGGTATCAGGAAACTGAGTAAAGTCTCACTTTCCCATTGGTTGAGAGAATGGTGATGAGCCAATTAGACAACACACTTGCTGAAGAACCTTCCAATTCTAAGAGTCTTCCAATTCTATAAGAGGACCTCAACATGATCAGATAGAATAAGGGAAATGAAGCAGAGTGGGTGAAATCCGAATGTTAATAATGGCAAAAGCCACAGTCCAGCCTTCCATTGACTATATCAGCTGTCTGTTGTTCTCTATAACCAAAGAACTGACATGAAAATCTAAGTAGCCCAATTACCATGCTCAATTACCAGGCCAAGTAAAGAATCCAAATGTAATACCCTCAGTATTACATAGATCATACCCTCAGTGCATTTCTATTCTTCATTCCTTGCTCCTCCCCATAGGCTTTTAGTTTTAGTATATCTAAAGTACCTACTATGGTGCCCAAATGGAAACTTGCTGTAGTGAAATCATATCAGGGGTAGGGAATTCTGGTGTTTCCCATGTAAAAAAGCATATATTAAAAAGTAATGAAATTCTGGCACAGGCTACAACACAGACAAACCCTGAAAGTATGCTAAGTGAAATCAACCAAACACAAAAGGATAAGTACTATATGATTCCACTTGATGAGGTACGTAGAATAGGCAAATTCATAGACATAGAAAATAGGCTAGAGATTACCAGGGATGGAGGGAGAGAAAATAGGGAGTTACTATTTAATGGGTACAGAGTTTTTCTGTATGGATGATAGAAAAAGTTCTGGAAATGGATAGCAGTGATGGTAGGAAAACATTGTGAAAGTACTTATTGCCAATGAATTGTACACTTGAAAATGGTTAAAAAGATAAGTTTTGTGTTATGCACATTTTATACCACAATCAAAAATGAAAAAAAAAAACCTGCTCTAAAATTTCTCCTTGAAATATTTTTAGAAAGAGTACATGGTAAGTTCCATGAGGACAGGCACTAGATATTTTTTATTCACTGTGCCAGAGTAGCTATACTGTTACACAGTAGACTCTCCATAAATGTTTGTTTAATAAATAAGTGATTAAAAGAAAATAGAAGGAGTCTCCTAAGGAGAAAATATAATATTTAAAAAGCATCAAATTTACTTATTCATGAGAAAGAATAAAAAGCATATTCCAGAGAAAAATACTAATGCCACTCTATCTAAGCTCCCTCAGGGAAGGGAGAGTATCACTTCATTGGTACTTCCTCACAGCAGATCTTACAATGTTTTATACATAGTAGATGGCTAATAAATGTTTGCAGAATGAAGAATTAAAAAGTACATGATTGTAAAATCAATGTTATTTAACAGCCCTCCCTTCCCCTTTTTAAAAATTACTTACTTTTTGCAAATATACAATTTCTTCTGTAATAGGGTGAAAAAACAAACCTCATGGCTTATACAAAGTGAAGGTAAAAATATAAACAGCTAGAACATATCACTCTCAGAAAAACAACAATAACAACAAACACAGAGCACATCATCTGAAGAGAAAAAAAGTTTTTTTTTAGGAAAAGAACAACTGAAGTATGGAAAAGAACAGCTTATAGTCCACATTGACTTTTTAGAAAGTAATAGTTAAAATACAAGAAAACTTAAATTATCTTTGGAAGAAATCCAAACATTCACTTCCAGAAAGCAACGCCCCACCTTTACAATCAATAGCTGAGTAAACGTAGAAGGATGTTTAAGGCTCCCAGTTGCCCGCCCCCTACCAAAAAAAAAAAAAAAAAAAAAATTCTCTCACTTGTCTATCAAGTAACCAGGTGTTCTTTCTTAAAAATACTAATGTCACAAAATTATATACAACTGGCTTATGGCCAGCATGCTACAGCAAGTTACTGATGATTTTCTCAACTGATATTCACTATCTACATCATTTACATTTTACATGATTTGCTGAGTTAAAGTATACATAAGTGGAATATTTCTAAAGCAAAAAAATCAAATGCTGACCCCCTTAGCATTCAGCATCTATACAGGATATGGATCCTAATAAATTCACCAGAACCCTGTAAGGTAGTAGTCTCACATTGAACAATATTATAAAAACATGTTCTTCAACTTCAACTGTCCCCCACCCCCAATACTGTGTGCCAATTAACAAAGGAAATAGAAATTCAACCCCTGTAGATATCAAGGTTTACATTTCTGTCTCTCAACTGTTATCTTCATCATAAGCAGGTAAGCATCATTTTGGAGTCGCCTGCCTGCTGTCCTAGTCCTTCATGCATGCAGGGGTTCTGCATTAGCATCCAAAATGCCAGCGGTCTACTATTAAAGCCAGCACTTCAAGCAGAACTGTATGAAGGATTATCGCTTCCGTACATGAAAGCATAACCACTACAGGTGTAATGATGCAAAATACCAGCACACTGACCTCTGCCAGGCAGCACAGACTTAAAGCAGGTACATTTCTGTGCTCCAGAAGGGAAGGGGGTGGAATGAGCAAGGAGGAAACCCCCTATCCCTAATATATTAGAGATGCTTATTCCACTCAGATCCTATCCAACAAATTCATGGACATCAGTTTACCCAAATGAAAGAAGTGGTCTCCCGTCCTTCACTGGCTTGAATCAGAGGGCATTCAGCCAAGCAAAGCCAGGCAAAACAATCTGTAAGATCTCTTTAAGCTGTAATAAATAAGACGAGTTTCAGAAGAAATAACACTCAGCTATGGCAAAGAAGCACAGACGCTAAACCTTTCCCTCATCTTATCACTGCTACCGGTGTTTACAAACTACAAGCAGTAGCCTTGGGAGCCTCAAGAGACTCTCCATGAGTAACCTCCTGTCAGATCCCTAATTTAAATACCCCCTTGATCAATCTGTGATGTTTCTGGCGGTTAAATAGAAGGGGGTGAGTAAAATGACATGCATAAAATGAATCCTTTTCAAGTTGTAAATGAGTGAGTCAGGATTCAGACTCGCCGAGATGCTCCAAATTAAAACCCCTGCTCTAATTTTAAGCATGCTCCGTCTTACCGTTCTGCTGTTGTCTCTCTCAGGCTGGATTCACCTGGAACTCTTTAACATGTCTCTAGCAATGTGTTTGCACCAGGCCAGGCTCACACAGCAACTGAATTCACATCTTTCTGCACTAGCAAGCTGAAATGGTACGGCCGTACTACAACCAAGAAAGGGGGAAGCAAAAGCAAAAAAAAAAAAAAAAAAAGAAAGAAAGAAAAAAGAAAAGAAAAAAAACCACACACACACACACACAAAACAGAAATCACCTAAGAGAAGCTAATCTCAGTGGAATAAGACCAAAAATAGTTAAGAAGAATACAAAGGACATGCTAACATTTCAGTATCAATAGCTTTAACAGTTCATTTTTCCCAAAAAACCTAGTTGTGTTTTTTTTTTCTCCAAACACGATGGACTTGCCTGTGGAGTTCCCAGGAAGGCAGAGTAACCAGGCTCTGCAGCAGCATTGCAGCCAAAGTAACCGTGCATATGCTGTCCAGGCAATTCACAACACACTGTCTCTTCAGAAAGATATTGATTTGCAATGCAGGGATGCTTCAAACAAATACAGAATGGGAGCCAAACAGCTAACGGTGATTGCATAGGAGGAAAAACATTTAATCAAGGGGATGTACCTCATCATACTCAATTCAATTTTTTAAAAGCACTGGAGGAAGCCAGTAAGTATCTTGAGTGACAATCCTATTAAACAATAATCTGAGGTCCTATAGAAGGCCAATGAAGGCTACCATCATTCGTACTGAAAAAGCCACTAAAATAGTTTAATGTGTCTATGTGTATATATTTGTCATATGCAAATGGGGCATAATGAAAAATCTAAAATAACCATGCACCAAATAAATGAGGTTAAAAATGCACAGGTGTAGCACTTACAAACCCAAAGTGATAAAAATACATAGTTATGTGCCTACAGAATTCTTGGTTAGAAGGGTTAGAGCTTATACCACTCTCAAAAGTAAAATGCCAACACAAACCAGATCTCACAATCCTTAGGTTAATTGTGTCAAGTCATACCACACAGTGCTGGGTGCTGGGTGGCAAGGAAGAATGCCAGAATGCTACTCTTATAGCGACCCCTACAGGATTGAGGTTGATCTACAATCCGTCTTTGTTGAAAGAACTTCCTAGCCTCAGAAAATAGAATTACAAAAGGGCATAAATTAGGTAAGACACAAAGATACAACTGAGATATACTTTAGGCAAGAAATTTTAAAAGTCAAGTGTGAAATCTGACCTCACAGATATTTACTTAATTAAGAGATTAAAGTACAAAGGAGGAAACTGCTGTGTCAATGGTGAGTAGACGATATTCTCACAGCCCACAAGACTGGGTGCACTTACAGAGATCTCGGGGAAAAGCGTTTTCCTCTCACACCCTAATTGATTTAAAGAAATCATTTCCTACCCCCCATTTACAAACCATCTTCATCTTCATCCTTTTGAATAACACTGTGAACATACTGAACTTCACTTTTTTTCTGCAACACAAAAGCTCATTCAAAAATCTCACAAAAAGTTCTTCAAACACAACTATTATGAACCTCTTTTTTCAACAAAGCCAAGAGAGAAAGCTACCTCCTTGCTATCTGAAAACCACTGAGTTACATGAGCATCATTTCTGCAGAAGGGACTTTATTCCAATAAACATTTCAAGAATCTGAGGTTTTGTTTGTGATTGCTCTACCCTCCAGCCCACAAAGTCTCTCCTTCTTCAGAACCAACAGCACTTCTTCTTTAAATCATTTAAGAGCTAATCATATGCTTTCTCAAAACTCTTGTTCACATTTCCCCCCATTTTAAGGTCCTTGAGGAACAAACTCTATCAACTGCTCCTTTTTTTATTGCCCAACGGCATATAACACAATGCTAGCCATCTAGAAAATACTAAATAAATATTTAAAATAATTAATAAATTTACCAACTCCATATTTTAGGGCTTAGATAATCTATCCTCTTCCCCCATCACTCCCTGAAAAATATCCATATTAGAAGTGTTATCTTCAGTCACTTGGTCTAAGCAGTGCCTATAGCTTTTTTCCTATAGAGTTGGCAGCTAAGGGCATGTATAATGTTCATGTTCATGAAGCTATCCTGTATAAGAACGAACAAACTTAACACAATAAAGTTTCTCCTTTATGTTTTCATGTATTCACTCAATAAACATATGCTGATACACACAGCAATGTGAACAGCCATGTTTTCTCTGCATTCAAGGAACCCAGTGAATGGTTAAAAATAAAACAAGTGGGGGCGCCTGGGTGGCGCAGTCGGTTAAGCGTCCGACTTCAGCCAGGTCACGATCTCGCGGTCCGGGAGTTCGAGCCCCGCGTCAGGCTCTGGGCTGATGGCTCGGAGCCTGGAGCCTGTTTCCGACTCTGTGTCTCCCTCTCTCTCTGCCCCTCCCCCGTTCATGCTCTGTCTCTCTCTGTCCCCCCAAAAAAAAATAAACGTTGAAAAAAAAATTTTTTTTAAAAAATAAAACAAGTGATTATAATATACTGAAATGTGTGTTTTGAGAGGACTTAGCTGGGTACAAATAAGGGTGGCTCAGAGAAGACTTCACTGAGGAGGCAGCATGAAGCTCAGTCTTCTAGGCACTGTCCAGGCACTAAGGAACAGCAGGACAGGACAAAAGGATCAGGGCCTGAAACTGGAAGCTGTCCAAGGAAACCACCAAGCAGTAAGTAGAGTGATGGCAGCTGTGAAGGCTGAGGGAAAGATGGAGCAATACCACAGCATGACAGACCTGTATGCCATGCTGAGAAGTTAGGGATCGTATCTTACAGGAAGTTGCCATTTAATCCAACAGGAAGGCACTAAAGGACTATAAACAGAATAGCAGCTAGATGGGATTTTTCATTTTACAACAGGGTAATAGTATTGAATGGTCTAGAGGGGTACGGGGGAGGCTACTCGGAAGACTAAGACAATAGTTCAGTCAAGGTCCTGAACCAAAGCAATAAAAATGGAGGTGGAAAGACAAAGGAGGTGAGAGACATTCACTACGCATTACTTGTTGCATGACTGGACAGGAGGTCTAATGGAAAAGGAATATCCAGCATGGCCCTGAATTCTTAGTACAATTAGGTGAAAGGTGGAAACATAAACTAAAGAAATGGATACAGGAAGAACAAAAGCTTGAGGAGGAGGGAAAATTATCATGATTTAAATTTTTACATGTTGAGTTTTAGGTACCTTTGGAACATCCAAGTGGACATGTGTAGGGGGCAACTACATAAGGGTATGGAGCCAAGAAAAAAATGGTCAAAAGTTCAGTTATGTGTCTTTGGTTAGGGTCTCCTAGAAATAGAACTGAGCCAGGATTATTGTTCACCTAATTTACTGAAGACAAGCTCAGAGAAAAGGAGTGAGGAGTCGGACAGGCAGGATGGGAGAAAGCAAGGAAGTGTGGTGTCAGAGGAAACAACCACAGCCAACGTTAGTCCCACCTGAAGCAAGACGGCTGGCCTTGTGTAACTCTGGACTGGTCATCACTGACTGAGGCCTGGACAGGAAGGGCTTCTGTTTCACCTGGGTACCCACTGACCAAGCAGATCTGGGCAGGGTACCCTCAGCGCTCACCACTCTATGTTTCAGCCACAATGGATAATTTTTTCTTTTCCTTGAAGGTGATTCCTCAGGAATCTGTGCTGCTCTCACTACCTAGAATGTTCTTCCTCAGATAATCCTGGCCGACTCCCTCTCATTACTCAGTTGGTTTTCAGTAATCTCCTCAGAGGCCTTCCCTGGCTTCCCCCTTCTGTCATTGCTCCTCCCTCACCATCACCTTGCACTGTTTTTGTTCCACTGTCTCATTTATTTATTTGTCTTCTGCCCCCACTAGCATATAAATGGCTCCAGAGCATGGACTTGTACTCATTTCTTCTCTGCACCTCCCTAGCCCCTAGGAGAGCACTCAGTACCTGTTGAATAAATATTAGGAAGAGCTGCTGCTGATGACAGTCATTCAGACAAATTCTGTGAGCTCTCGTAGAGTGGAAACGGATGGGGGGCCTTGAGGAATGTATGGGAAGAATTTGTGGGTAAAATACAGTTTCACATATGTATATTGCTCTACAAGTTTGGCCATACAGCAGAAGTGAAAATAGAGGCTAGAAGGCAAAGCTGCAGGTAATTAATCATTATGTTCATGTCATACAGGATTCACAATCCACTACTATTAAGAATATCTTTATTATAGGACATTGAAATGTATGTGAAACCACACTGTGGAAGAACAGTAACAGAGGTTAAAATAAAGCGTCTATCTACAAAAGTCTTTCGTGAAAACATCATGACAGTGGATATACAGGAAAAAATAAAAATAAAAACTGATGGGGGGGGGGCGGAAAGCTAGAATCTGACCTCTATTTGTTTAGGTCATTTCTGCAGGAAAACAAAAATTGATCCCTCGAACTATCTGCCTTTATATGTGATTTTTTTTAATTAAAAAATGTTTTGCACTTCCCTGACTTTTCAAATGAAATATAACAAACCCAGTCCAATCTTCAACTGATGATTGGGTCAATTATGAACATTAGTGACAGCCATCAGGGTTTAACAGAGAGTCTACAGGGACCTTGGCTCTTACTCTCAAGACCTGACATCTGTGCATTCCTCTGCTTCATTTTTATGGTTCACTCCCTCTTTGCCATCAGGCTCTCCTTCTTAAGGTTCTGAATGCACCACCTCTTGCTAACACCACCACACTCTTCTCAGTTTTGCCACAGTTCCTCAACTATCCCTACACTTGGGCAACTAGTTAAACAGGCTTACCAGAACACTATGAATAGAGGTTTTAATCAATAGGCAGCTAAAAAGCAGGACTAGCAATTTTCTCCTGAGTTGAAAAGTACTAGTCCAGTCACCCACCAACCGCAGGCTGTACGCAATAGGCTCTGTGGTACATCTCACCTGGGTAGAAGCTCTTGTTTCGTATCAACCTACCTGGAGCCATCTCAGATAGGAGAGGCTGTCAGATGCCTGACCTTCACATAAGTATAGTCTTAAAGACAGATTGTCTCCCAACCCAAAAAAAGAACATGGACAAAAGAAGTAACTGAAGAAAGGGATTTTAAAAAAGCCTTATTTTTAACCAAAAAAAAGGAAAAAGAAACATTAAATAAGGAAACTTTTTAAATATTAGGAAAGGGGAAAGAGAAAAGTCTACTTTATGCATATAAATCTAATAAAATAAGTTTACCTTATGAATTAATTTCAATAAAATTTTAAGTCTAAAGGAAGAGAAAATAATTTACTATGAAAAGTGATTGAGAAAAGACAGAGATTTCCCAAAAAAGAGGTTGAATTTCAAATTATTATAGTTCCATGTAACCCTAGCAATTTCTTTCTATTGTAAATTTTTACAGTGGAAGTTCATGTTATGATTGATTTTTAAATGTTCATGAGGTTTTTAGTAAACCCAAACCTTATTTTTGTAATAAACTCTGAATATTTCATGACTTCATTCTTCTCTACTAATGCCAGACATTGCTTAGACTTCCATATATTCAAAGAAATGTTATTTATTTAAAATACTTTTTAGGGGTACCTGGGTGGCTCAGTCGGTTAAGTGACTGACCAGCTCAGGTCACGATCTCACAGTTCATGAGTTCGACCCCCACATCGGACTCTGTGCTGACAGCTCAGAGCCTAGAACCTGCTTTGGATTCTGTGTCTCCCTCTCTCTTTCTGCCCCTCCCCTGCTCTGGCTCTGTCTGTCTCAAAAATAAACATTAAAAATATAAAATAAAAGACTTTCTAAATATCTAAAATATCCATACATCATTCATGGCATTTCATGGAAACTTTAGGAATTTCTTCCTAATATTTACACAACTTTAAGTGATTCTGGAGGAGGGAAAAAATGAACTAATTTTACTTGTAAATACAGGTAATTCTACCACAACACAATAAATCTGTTCCTGAAAAATGTTGCATCCTGTTAAATTGCACCCTAAAAATATGAGAGCTTATGGGGAAAATAAAATTGAGGGCAGACCATTCGAAATCCACACATCCAGAGCAAAAATAAAAATGAAATAACCCTAACACATATACACACACACACACTCACAGGACATATCCTCATCTGTGCCTTCTCTAGAGTGCTGACACTGGGTTTTGTAGACAACAGATATTCCATATTTGTTTCTTGGCTAGAGATAAATCCTATGCTGGTCACTATGAACTGCAGAAAATACGTCTAGGTGAAAAAAAGTTCAGTTATGAACATCATCTAGGTAGGAAATTAAAAGCCCAAAGATAGACCTATAGCAGGGGAACTTTAGATTATGTGTGTTAAAAACAGCACGGAAGGCTGACTATCATGAGTCTAATAACAGAAACAGGTAGATACAGATTACAATAATAAAACGGCAAGCCTTATTTTTGCCTCTATTTTAAAAATCTGATGTCTGGGGCACCGGGGTGGCTCAGTTGGTTGAGTGTTCGACTTCAGCTCAGGTCATGATCTCACAGTTCTGGGATTTGAGCCCCGCGTCGGGCTCTGTGCCGACACCTCAGAGCCTGGAGCCTGCTTCAGATTCTGTCTCCCTCTCTCTGCCCATCCCCTGCTCACACACACACACACACTCTCTCTCTCTCTCTCTCTCTCTCTCTCTCTCTTTCTCTCTCTGTCTCTCTAAAAATAAATAAACATTAAAAAAAGTTTTTTTTAAATCTGATGTCTGATCATAGTTCTGGTTGTAACCAAGGGTTCAGTCTACTCCTTCTTAGGGAACAATTTTTCTCCTTCCTGTATGTTGTATTTTCTGGTTGTATATCCTCAGTTACCCTGGATAACAACTTGCCTACAACTCAGTCTTTGCTTCTCAGTTAAACTTTTAATCCTTGGCACATAAGATTTGCATCTGCATTAAAACAATATGGTTTCTATATATACCTACACATATAAAAAATATGATTTCTATATACATGCCTACATACACTTATGTATTTATTATTTATTCAAGTAACATATAAAATGCTTAGGTATTCACATGGCCTAGTGTAGTTTTTCCTACTCTCGCCCTTGCAAAATCAATCAGAGTTTTGACGTGCTACCATGCCCCAAGTATGTGAAAAGGAGCAGAATACCCAGGTATAAAAGTGATCTTACTATGACCATATTAATGGAAGAACAGTATCAGAGAGTTCTAGATGTGTAGCACTAATATGATCTTACAAATGTGAATTAAATTATAAGATTTCAGTGGCAGACACAAAATCCTCAGGTAGAAGCAAGAAGAAAGGCAAAAAGCATTGAGAAAAGATGTGAGGATTTTCTCTCTTCCTGATGTCAGGATGCCAGTATGAAGAGGCTACAAATCCAGGACCATCAAAAAAGCTGCTTAAGGAGCGAAGTCTCTCTTTAAAAAAAAAAAAAAAAAAAAGGACTTAAGTTTTTTATGTTAACTATGAAAAGGGAAGAAAAAGTTTTCTAGCTCAGGGTTATGTCAGCTTTATTGCTTTTAGGAACTTTAGACCAGCTTTCTAAAATTCTACTTACAGAAAATCAGGAAAATCCCAAAGGAAGAAAACTTTTTAACTGAGCTTGCCAAAAAGACACACAGAAATAATTTTAAATCATCTTTGACATTTTTTAATCTAGAAATTCCTTGCCACTGATCTAGTATATACTGTAAATATCAAAATAAGAAGGATTTATTAAATAATTTTCTTCCTTTGTCTCACTCTATACCCCTAAAAAATAAAATAGGAGGCAGGGCCATAGAAAAGAATGGATAACAATGCTGTACATTCAGCAATAAGCATGATAAGGAAAAGATAACCAACTGAAGAAACTCAAGACTGAAATTAAAATATGTGCTCCTATGTAATTTAATTAAGTTGCCTTTGGCCAATGTCTTGTTATTTGCCTTTTCAAGCTAATGCTGGTATAATTTAGATCATTCTGTGGTTTTCTTTTTCAGCTTTAAAATTTATTTATTTATTTTAAACATTTTTTAAGCATATAATTTATTGTCAAGTTAGGTAACCTACAGTATATACACTGTATATATACTATATAGTATATATATACTTTTATATATATATACTATATAGTATATACTTTTACATATATACTATTTTATACATACAGTATATATAGTATATATACAGTGTATATACTATATACTGTATAGTACAGTGGCTTCGGAAGTAGATACCCATGATTCATCACTTAACATACAATATCCAGTGCTCCTCCCAACAAGTGCCCTCTTTAATGCCCATCACCCATTTTCCCACCCCCCAACTCCCCACCCCCATCAACCCTCAGTTTGCTCTCTGTACTTAACAGTCTCTTATGGTTTGCCTCCCTCTCCATTTGAAACCACATGCACATCACCTTCAAAGAACTGAAAGCAAACCAAAGTAATCATTTGTCTAAGGAAGCACTGTCATATGATCATATAACTAGTCCAATCTCACTAGTGTAACAGAGGATAAGGTTCAAGGAAAAAATGTACAAGAGACAGGGATATTAACAGTTGTGAAATGCTTTCACTCCTACATTCTTTTCGGATCCAGTAAAACACCAAGAACAGCAGCATTCAAGTACTGTTTGAATCCTTTCAGCTACTCCTTGTGGAATGCATTACTTGAATGATTATTTAAAAAAGCTGGTTCCTGGAGTGCCCTCCCCCCCCCCCCCCCCCCCCCGCAACCCGACACCATCTGCTACAGTCTAGGGCGGGCTTTGCCCTATCCAGGACCAGACCAGGGACCCAATCTAAGCAGGTGGTTCCCTGGGACTCTTCCAACCAGAGTGATTGGACACTACCACTCTACTCCTGATGGTGGCAAAGCAGAGAAAGCAACATCTTAGAAGCTACTAGTCAGTGTCATTGTCTCAAGCCCTAGAGAAGATGGACTGAAATCCTGAAACTACCAAGTAGTAAAAGTAGAGAATAAGGGCAAGAGACAACACTGATAACATGGAAGCCCTGGTCCCCACCACTGAAGTCCCTGCCACCACCTGACTCTTTCTTTTCCTTTTATTTGTCTATTTTTTATTTATTTTTATTTTTTTAATGAAATTTATTGTCAAATTGGTTTCCATACAACACCCAGTGCTCATCCCAACAGGTGCCCTACTCAATACCCATCCCCCACCCTTCCCTCCCTCCCTTCATGCCCAGTGCAGAGCCCAATGCAGAGCTCGAACTCAAGACCCTGAGATTAAGACCTGAGCTGAGATAAAGAGTCGGATACTTAACTGGCTTAGCCACTCAGGCGCCCCTACCTTTCTAAAATGTGACTGTTCAGCCCTTGCTTCTATCCTGCCACACTATCCTCCCCATAAATCCTATTTTTCCCTCCAACCACTTCCACTTGATTTTCAGTTGCTCGTAAAGAAGAGTACATGTGCACGTGGAAATACAAAAGGATGAGGAGTTACTGTGAAGCACTAACGCTGGAGCAAGAGCTAAGAAACTTAATAGACATGCTGCTTTAAACTACAGGAAAAGGAGATTTAAGGTTGATGACTCATATGATGGTAGGAAAGGACAGGTTTAATAGCAGCCAACTGCTTTTACAAAGCTACTTCACATACCTATTGCACAAACTAATAATTCTATAAACTTGTACTAAATTATCACATATATTCAACTTTTAAATTTGTTCTTATAATTTACAGGAGAAGTTGTATAACTTCCATAAGATATTGAGTATTACCCACTAATCAGGTATCTGCACCTGTAGAAAGCCTAAATACTTAGATCAATTGGTTTAACTAGGCATACAAGTTGCCGTGACAGCATGTATTTAATTTTAGGCACAATACATAAATGATACGAAACTGATTTGGCCTTGCACATACCATTTATAAACTGCTGGTAAATATCATTACCAATATGTAGCAAAGAAATGTCACTGGAATTACAGAAAGGAAATCAGTTCATTACACCAACCCTAGGCTTTAAAGGCTTTCTGGCCATGAAGGAAAGAGAGTTATTAAAAATTAAACAAGTAACAACAAGGGAATTTTAGAAAAAGTCACAAAAGTACACTAGGGACTTGTGGAGTATGTAAAGAAAGTGTCAAGAAGACATAGAGTAAACTATGCTTTCTGCATTTCATTACCAAATGATTTTTTTCATGTTCTATTCATTTACCAACCATTTATTGAGCTTTGTGTTAAGCACTATAGGTGGTATAAAGATGAATGAGACACAATCGCTATTCTCACAGACACTTATACACATTAAGTATAATACAAGAAATAATTGCTATCGAAGACATAAAAGAAAATACTACAGGAACTCAGAATGAGGGAAGCCTCACAGATAAAGCAAAACTGTCAGATTTTCACTTTAGGTAATCAAGTTCTGAATACCAAAGTCACAAAGAATTCAATAGGTAAGATGTCCAGGGGAAAAACGTATACCTAAAAACTAGCTATGATCACTCTTAGCACAGAATTGTTATCTCTGTCTGGATGTAATTTGATAATTTAACAAAGAACCTCTGTAATATCAAAGAAGTACAGCCTAGAAGAGCTGAATAATTTCCATGATTTGAACCCTCATGAACAATGGTTCTTTTCTCCCCTTTGGCGGAAGATTATTTGGATGGACTCCAGGGACTCCAAGTACACTGCCTGCCCATCTGGTTCAAAGATGTGTTTTTTCCTAGTCACCCACAAGGCAGACAACCAAACTCTTTTTCTATATTCCTTACAGAAAATTGAGTTTTGAGAATTGTTACAGCAGCTAGTCTTGGGCAACTTGGAGACCATCCTTAGCTCTCATTCTTCTTCCCAGTTTTGATTCTTATTTAGGGAAGTTGATGGTTTACTGATCACAACACAAAGGGCCAGACTGATTAAATTTATTTTATCCATCCTCCACGGCAGCACCTGATTCCCTATATAGTCACTGTTTCTTCTAACCATTCAAAGAAGCTTCGATTCATATAAAAGTTCACATAAAACAAAACTCATACTTCCTGAAGGACCCCAACACAACCAGTTCCTTCTATGGGCACACAGTAACTACAGCCTTAGGAAGACCACCTGACTTCAAGGAACCCCAACTGGGTACAGAACTTGAGCAAGATACCTAACTTATGGGGGGAAGAAGAAGAAAGAAGAAAGAAGAAAGAAGAAAGAAGAAGAAGAAGAAGAAGAAGAAGAAGAAGAAGAAGAAGAAGAAGAAGAAGAATTCAATACCTTAGAGGGTTGTTGTGAGGCTAAATGGTATATAAACTGCTTAGAACAGCGTTCAGTAAAACAAAGGCTTTTATAACCCAGTGATAAGCATAATGCATTGAGGAGAGTTCAGACACTAAGACTTTAGGCACCTCAGACACTCCTGGGGCTCATACTTCTGCATGAGGTCTGGTACTGGTCTGGGTTCTCTTGGTTCAGATCAGCCTGGGCAATTCCTACTGTAGCAGCTGTGGGCTGTCATGTTCATTTTCTCAGTCACTCTTTATGTCCATCAATTCCTATTGATTCTTCTCCAGTATCTATATTTCTATTTCTATTGCAATTGCTATTGCACTGTGCTTTTGTACCATCCATTAAATTCAACTACTTTTTTAACAGCAATATGTACTACCCTACAGCCTTTCTTGATATTTCCTTTGGCTAAAGGTAGAAGGAGCTATATATATAGTTCTCTATGAGTTTTAATGAGAAAGCTTAGCTCACTCTCATTCCTCCTCCTTACTCCCCATTCCCCACTCCCCTCCCCCTCCAGACTTTCTTCCTTTTCTATCATGTTTCTCCATTATAACTACAAAGCTGCAGTTTAAGAGTCAACTTAAAACTGACAACCCATGGTTAAAAAAATGAAACTTCAAAGACAAGGTTTAACGAACAGATTAGAACGATAGCAAGAGATTTTACCACCATCAGGACACGCAAGGGAAATTTAGTGAATATCAAATGCTAGAAGAGGTAAACTTTACATTTTCCAACAGGAAAATCAGCCACATAATGTATTCATACCTGGCTGCCACCGGAAACTCTGGACAAGAGAAAATTAGAAAACAAAAACTCATCAAGAATCAATTTTGCAAGGATCAACCAAGCAACTTTTCAAATAAACAGCTCTAAATTGGCAGGCACACATTTCCAAAAGAATTGGGGGTGTTTTTAGATAATTGATGCCAATCAGGAAGCAAGACTCTGTATTCTGAGACTGCACTAAACAAAATGTTCTATCTGATCAAAGAAGGAATAAAATTCTGAGGCATCAGCTTTCAAAACATACACAAATAATTTGCTCTCTTATTAAAATTAAAATCTATGATGATATCTAGAAGCAGAGTCTACCCACATGTGCTAAACCTCAGTCAGAAGAACTCACCACCTTCCTTCTCTTTCTCTCATTTATCAAAGTATTTTACTTCTATGTGCAAGTAGCATAAAGTAATAGAACAAAGAAGATTCATCTTAATAGTAGGTAAGATAATTTATGGGCAAACTTCATTACTGTGCTATCATTGCAATTAGCATGAAAGTAAATCAAAAATATAAACAGTAACAAAAAGTAATTAGTGTTAGATACAAGCACAAGTGAAAATACCACCACCACAGGACTCTGAAGATGAGTCCTTCTCCAAGATATTCCCCCCACACACTGAAAATATAAGGTAAGCATGTAACTGCAAGGACAATTAATTTTAACTGAAACTAACCTTACCTATCAGAACAAGCATCAAGTAGCCATGTATTAGCTAATTTTCTTCAAGTATTATATAAGAACTTTTTTTTTTTTAACACTCGGCATGTCTATCCAACACTTCTTTTTACTGGGAACATGTTTGATTCTTTCAACTCCATTTAGATATTCTAAAAGAATTGGAATCCTGTAACTGCCATCAATTTTGCTTCAGACATACAGGTCCTCTTTAAAATTTTTACTCTGAAATTACTTGTAGGTTTATAGAAAGGTCTCACACAGGGAAGTTCAGCTTTATATCAGTTCAAAGACACCATCTAACACCTGAAAAGTTAAAAGAAAAAAGTCATTGTAACTGTACCAAAATCTGATACCTTAAAAAAAGATTTTAATACCATAGAGAATGTAATAAGCCCTATCTTTTTCAATGAAAATTTTCTCATGTTTATAGGGACTATAGATATTAGAGCTAAGAACTGCTTCAGCTAAAGTATGTCTTCTTGTTTCACAAAAAGAGGGGAGAGGAATGAAACTACCATTATTCACAAAGTTACCATCTACCTTAAATCTGTCTTGACCCTACAGCACCCCCTAGCTATAAGCTTCATTACTCTGTTCCCCATTAGCCAGAAATCTTCAAAAATAGTTAACCCCAATTAGCTCAGCTACATCCCTTGCTTTCATTATTCTGCTAAAAAAAACAAAAACAAAAACAAAACCTGAGTATAACTGACATATAACATTGTAGTAGTTCTAGGTTTGCAACATCATGATTTGACATATGTTTATATTGGAAAACGAAAGCCACCCATCAGACATGGCAATGATTTTCTGAGGCACCAAAAGCAAAAACTGACTTTCATTCTTAAATTTAATCAGGCTTCTGTCCTCTCCACTCCAACAACAGTCAGCAGACCTCACCTGAACCTCTTAAGCAGCAACTGACATAACTGATCACCTCCTCCTTCCTGAAACTCTCTTCACTTGGGCTCCATGTCTAACTTTCTTCCTGCTTCATTGGCTCTGCTTCTGCATCTCCTTTGCTGGAGGTTCCTTTTCTTCCCAGCTTCTAAAGATGAAGGTATCCCAAGACTAGGATTTGGATCTCTTTTCATCTCTGTCTCTACTCCCTCCTTAGGGGCTCTCAAATGTCATGGTTTAAATGTCATCGATACACTAAAAGTTCCCCAAATTATCTCTCTAGGCATACCTCTCCCTTGTCCCAGACTCATATATTCAGTTGTTTATATGACAGTTCCTTTTGGATATCTAATATGAATCTCACACTTACCAGGTCCAAAACCAAATTCCTGATCTCATACCCTTCCAACCCCAATAGTCTACATCTCAGTAAACGGCCCTACCATTAATACAACTTGATTTCTCTAGTCACAAATCTGCAACACTTTGCTCTCTTTGATATCCTACACCCAATCCAACAGCTAGTTCTCTTGGTGCTATTTTCAGAACGTATTTTAAATGTGACAACTTCTCAGCACCACCACTACTTCCATCCCAGTCTAAGCCACCAAGTATCTCTGGATGATCACAGCAGCCTCG
Source organism: Felis catus (assembly GCF_018350175.1). NCBI lineage: Eukaryota > Metazoa > Chordata > Mammalia > Carnivora > Felidae > Felis > Felis catus. The sequence goes on along the minus strand of NC_058369.1, from coordinate 94,455,976 downwards.
TAACTTGTCTTTATGCTGCTATTCTGGTATTCTTCCCCCTGCCCTAGTCTAGACAGACAACCAGGGTTTTAGAAAGTATTACTGTCCCTCTCAAAACCTAAGTGTTTCTAACTTAGAATAAAATGCTACCCCTGAACCGTGACTGGCAAGGTGCTGCTTTTCTGACGTTCTCACCAGTCTCCTTGTTCTCTGTACTCCAGCCACCCAAAGCTTGTTCTTGTTTCTTAAGAGCATGAAGCCCCTCTATATCTCAAAGCCACTGCACTCTCTTGTTCCAGATATTCTCCCAGTTCGCTCCCTTCCTTCTTTCAGATCCACACTCAAACGTCACCCTCAAAAATGCTTTCCCTGACCACTTCATTAACACTTCTCCTCATGTGTCTTTTTCCCCTTCCCTTGCTTTGCTTCACATTCCTTAAACCTCTTCCTGACCACTTTACTTCTGCTTATTATCTTCCTGCCGTCCCCACTAAAGTAAATAAATGTTTCATGGTGGCAGGGAGTTCTCTGCCTTGCTTACTCTTAAATCTCTAGGGCCAAACACAGTACCTGGCAAATAGGTGCTCAATAAATATTTGTTGGATGAATACATGAATAATCATTTCTATACTCTTACTCACTGCTTATGAGGATAGAGAATATATATTTCAATTGTTTATTATTTAATATATATGGTATAATGCCAAAAGGAGCCACTAAATATTTCCCAAGTTATATGTTTAGAGCCTCATAATGTTGGCTGGGGGATGGTTAGGCAGAAAGAGCAGCATGGGCACAACAAATGAGGTAGGAAATATTTTAACATATTTATAGAACTATGGGTAGTTCCCTACAGGAAATCTGAGGAGAGAAGGGGAGAAGGAAGTAGGATGGGTGAAGGATGAGGCTTGGGATAAGACTGAAAGCAGACAACGGACAATCGTGAAGGGTCTTGTGTGCCGGCTTGAGTTTTAGGTGTTATCCTGTAAGCAACAAGAAGTCATGAACAAGGAAACAGCAGTTTTATTTGGGACAAATTATTCTGGCCACATGAGATTATATATCCCACATAACCATGTCTCTTCATAGTTGAAATAGCAACTTATCTGCTCAAGGTCTGCATAGAAATAAGACATACCACACAAGTCTTAAATGATTATTTAACCCCTTATCATTCATACCCAAAAGGTACTCATAGTTTGCTCACAAACCTTTAACTAATTATCTCAATGAGACATTTCTCGGCACGTTCCTACCTTTAATTTTCCCAATGAAACATTTCTCAGCATGTTCCTATTTGAATATTTTCCACTTTTAATCAATTAGCTCTTCAATTCAAGAACATTTACATGATAGTCTTTAATTAATGCACACAGATTCTCACATATACACAGTAAATCCATTAACTTACTTATAATACTAAAAGTTAATACTACATTGGGCAGTGAAATATTCAACAAGAAAGTTCAATGATTTTTTTCTAATTAGTAAAAACTGGCATCTGATCAGCTACCAGAATAGTCTAGAGTCTGCCCAATACAAACTTCAAATCAGTTGGTCCAGATATAAAAAGTCCTATATTTTTAAGGTTAAAAACATAAGTGTGATTTTCATATTTAATATTTGCTTGTATAGGAAAATTAATACAGAATAAGTATTATCAGTCCACTGAGTTTCTTTTTTAATAAGATGTAATTAATGTTAAATGGGTTTGTTTTCATTGGTTTTTTAAATCATTGTTTGCCTTCTATTCCTCCTGGCTTTCTATGTATCCTTAGTGTTTGTAATGTAATCGCTAGTTTCCCTCTTTTCCTAGATCTTACTCTCAACATCTCATTTAACAGTTACTCCATCTTTGCTTCAAAAAACATATACCCAACTGCCATTACAGGTCTGGCACGGTGCCAAGCACTAAGATGCAAAAGTGAAGAGATAAGAGCTCCACCCCAAAGTAGATTCTGATGATAGCGATCTATTCTTCCTTCCTTGCCACCCTTTGACCATCCTTTTGGTGTGAACTATGGCTTTAATTTATATGACTCACCTGTGTCTGCCCTTGCTTCCTGAAGCAAATGACTTAATTCCAATGACACATTTGTTCTGCCTCACTGATCTTTCTTACATTAGCATCCTTACATTACACATCCATTTTAAAAGGAAGTAAAATCACTCAGGTAAATGAACAATGTGTGATATCAGAGCCAGCTTAAACAACTTCTCTCCACTCACCAAGCAGGTTTATGATTAATGTCAAGTCAGAGATGAACTAGAAAGGGGGATCATAAAGAAGGAAGAATAAAGGCAGGGGACCTCAAGTCAACGACCAAGTAGATGTTTTCTCACTGGACTTCATTTCTTGTGTGCCTGGGACATCCAATGAATTGACTCTTGGGATAAAGAAGCAACACAGCACAATTACACTGTAGCACAAACTAGTTCAATTTCTGCTCTTCTGGTCCACATCCCTGATGAGCCCTTCCCGGAAGTTCCCTACCAACGCAACTTGAGTGTACAGTGTTACAGAGACAGCCAAAAAGAACAGTATCTTCACAAGACTTCATTACAAAGATTCAACATAGGGGAGAATGGGGAAACCTCTGAAGACGTCTGCCCCCAGGTAGGAACACGTACAAAGTGGGTTCTAGTCTTGGCCTGTTTCCTCCAAGTGTGTGGGCATCACCGACTAGGGTCCACTTAGGATCTATTACAGGACTTACCACCAGCGTATATATAACTTACACAACTTCTGCTCAATAAATATTTAAGTATGAAGGAGTGCCAATGTTTTAAATTTTAAAAACGACCTTTAGACACCAACCTTAATATTTACATTCAACAGAAGTCGTCACATTTTAAATACCTATGGGAAGAATACACAGACAAACCATTTCAAAATGGAAAAAAGCAAATATGTACAAAATCTGAAATACTTCCTATAACAGTATGAAAAAGAAATCTGGCTTTTCACACATAGGCTAAATGAACTATTCTTTCGTTCATATGCTTCACATTTTTATGCACCTTTTCCTACTACACCCTACAAGCTACAGAACCCTGCTGGCAAAATGCTTCTCTCTGGGGAAAATCTTTTTTTTTAACTTGATAGAAGAAATGCCGTGAATTTAAAGTAGGTTTTCTTTCTCATCATAGCAGTGCAGTAGCCTCTATGCAAAATATAATGAAAAATGCAAGTCAATGCTGTAAGGTAGAAAATGAAACTGGGTTTGTATCTACAAAGATATCAGATCTATAACTTTAGAGACCACACAAGTGAAACAAAGAAAATATAAAATAATCTCATGCATTTAGAAACCTCTCCCAATAATCATAATTTTCAAGGACCAAGATACTACTGGGAAGCCAATTCTGATAACCTGCCTTCTTCCCAAATTTCCAAATTGTCAAAGCAGATATATAGAAATGCTGGTATAACAAAAATACGATAAAAAATAACTAGTATATAGACTCTACTTGATATTGCATCCCCAAAGATTTGTAAGCCACAGTAAATTCAGAAATTACTTCCACAAAAAGGGCATCAGACTGAGACTCAAAAAGAGCAAGTCCAGTCTAATTTGCTAAATTCGTGAAGAGTATTCTATAGTTAGTGACTTGACTACAGAGCTGTATGATCATGGGTAGGAGGGGTTCTCAAGATCATCACCTCTCCTTCATAAAACTGGCCAACATAGCAGTGTGGAATGGACAGTGGTTGACTTCATGATCGAAGATGTAGCAAGGAAGCATAACCCTTTGTCCCTGTCTCCAAGGTTGTGAATGGTAGCCTTTAAGAGCTAAAAGTAACCACCTGGGACTTAAACCCAAAGAGAAAAATCTTTTCCTGTAACTACGAGAAGGATCATCTTTATCCTGAAGGCTATGAGAAACACTGAAAGGGATTTAGCAGTGAGGAGTATGGTCACATTTGAGTTTTAAAAAGATCAATAGCAAGAATTTTGAGGATGGATTTTAGAAGTATTGGATGAGTCACTGAAGCCAAATAGGGCACTACCGTGCAAGTATAGGTTAGAGAGGAAAACTAAAACTGAGGTGACAGGAATAGAAAAGAAATTTGGACACACTTAGGATATGAAATCAATAAGATGAGTATGTGAAGGAGAGGAAGATGCTGCTGCTGATGATGATCATGACAGCAACTAATACTATTATCACTAAAAGGTACTCAGTGCTTCAGTGTGCCTGTCATTATACTAAATGCTTGCTCATATTATCTCATTTAATCCCACTGACCCTCCTAGGAGGTGTGTACTATTATTCTCATTTTCCATAGGAGAAAAATGAAGCCTAAAGAGGTTGGGCAGCATGTCCAAGGTCACATAAGTAGCTCAACCAGGATTCAAGCCTGAGTCTGCTGATGCCAAAGCCTGTTGCCAAATTGTTTCTTACACACCAAATCTCCCAGAATTCTGAATTCATGGGTAACTGGAAAGCAATATTTACCTACAAGTACCTAGTTTTTATTATCAGACACTTTAATGCCATATTATTCCTCATATTCTGGTTTCTGTGATGGTGCAATCTTTCAGTCATGTTAGTCTCCTTAACACAACACATGGTGGACGCCATGTTGGCATTGGACACAAAAAGGGATATTCTGTGCTTTTATCTGAGCTCTGTGCACTTGTAGCTGCTCTGGGATTAAATAGTATAGAGTCATCAATCCAGCACTCTCATCTTCTAAGGCAGGAATGAGATAATCTGCACTCCATTGCCTCGAAGGCTTCTCATCTTTTCCCAAGTTGATACTAGATCTGAGTAATTCTGGTATTTATCCACTGACCTCCAAATGTGGGAAGGCTCAACATCACACTGTCTATCAAAGTCTAATATCCATTGTGCATATGTGAGAACCTCACAAAGAGAAAAAATATGGCTATTCCAAGTTGAAGGCATGAAAATTTATTTTACCATTTCTGAAAATGGGCCTTCCAACCCAGCCTCTTATAGTCCTACAATGTGTGTAGTTATAGAGAGAAAAGGGTATAACCCTGTGCTGGAGGAATCCGTTAGGTTTTGGTCAATAATGCATACCTTTGAGACATTTAAGGTATTGTATCTCCTGCCTTCTCTGTGGTTCTCTGGCTATAGGGGGATTATAAAATCTCCTAGGTTACTACCAAATCAGATTGATTTTATCTGCCTTTAAGACATTCAAAGGCCCTCAATAATGCCAGAGGGAGTCCTATTTCCATGAGTACTAGCTGAAAAACTTTAATGTCTACCCTGGTTTAGGTAAAGACTGAAGGGGAGCTGTCAGAGCTTCATGCTGAGGCACAGCAATCACTCTGGTAGTAGTTACTATTTTAAGTCATAGTGGTGAAAATGATGGGCTCAGGATCTAGACTGCCTGTGTTCACAGCATGACTCCACTATTCACCAGCTGTGTGACTTCCAACAAATTCCTTCACTTCTCTGAGGTTTCCTCACCAGAATATGGGGACAATAACAGCACCAACTTCAGATGATTGTTGTGAGAATTAAATTAGTTGATCTTTGTGAAGGATTTAAGACAGTGCCTTGCACACAGCAAATACTACACATGCATTTACTGCATACAGTAAAAATTTAAAAAAATAAAAACAATTCTGTACTTTTGCCAATGCAGAAACAGTGAGATAAAAAAACAATTATGTTCAAAAGTTAATTAACCTTCAAATACAATGGTTTATACCTATATATCAATATAAGAAATATACTACAGCAAAAAAACTGCTTTTATATAAATGCATTATTCTTTGTTTAGGAGAGATATACAAAAATGTGCTAAATCTATATCATATATAGAAAACAAATATAAGGAGGAGTTGGTCTATTTTTTATTAGGCTCCAAATAAGAAGATAACCTCAAATACACGACTTAGCCAAACAAAAATATAAAATGGTCCTTCTGTATTTTCACCTGCCTACATAGATTTAAGTCACATGACCACCAAAGATTAAACTTATCTTTAAAAATTCATAGGGTAATAATTGTGAACTTTCATGGAACTTTCATGGAATAGTTCCCTCATACAGAAAAACACATACTGATCAAACCTATAAGCTATGAAATTGATCTTTAGTAATAGAATCTATAAAAAAAAAAATTATGGTGGTCAGCAAGAATCGCATAGCCATTTTTCAAGATGCCCACATCTCTAAAGTGTTCATTAGGCAGTGAAAGAGAGGTAGTAAAGGAGACAAAATATGCCTGAGGGTATACTCTTTTATTTTTTGCCATTTTTTTCCTTTCTTTTGTTTTTGTTTTTTGTTTTTTGTTTGTTTGTTTGTTTGTTTGTTTTAGGGGGAAGATAATCCAGGTAGAAAGAATGATGATTATATACTTCCGACATCTAAAAATGCAAAGGTTGTCTTTAAACACACTAAATTCTAATCACTATTCCACTATTTAAGGTTTCATTAACTTTCAATTCTGTGTCCTGCTATATACTGCAGTTTTGTATGCACACACAGCACCATCTTTCAAAACATTTTATGCCCAGACTATTCCAGATGTGATTTTTAAGGTGAAAGGTGAATAGTGAAATACTTATGATATAGCAAGATAAAAAAAAAAATTCAAACAGCTGAAGGGGACATCTGGTTAAACATGGCAGATTAACCACTCAGACCTTTTTGTTTCCTTTCTTCTAAAAATACATGCCCGTAAAGGAATAAAAAGGATATAAACCTACCAGGACAAAGAGAAAGTTAGGAACATTTCAACAGTGCTGGAGGAGCACTTACTGGTTTGATAGAGCAGAGAAAGCTGCTGGTCAAGTGTCTGTCAAGGGGTTACCAATGAGATGTGAGCCAATTCATGCACAAAACTCAGGCCAAGTAAACCAAGGACAGAGAGTGAGGAACAGAACCATAAACAAGGAAGCTGGCTGAAGTCACTCTACAGTGCAACTGAAACTCCTAGGCCTCTGCAAGGCAGCCAGGTTATTCTCTGGAGAAACTGATCTTTGGGGGCATAAGGATCAGAGTTACCACCAGGGAAAGTAGATTGAGAATCAAGACAACCCAGAAGGACTAAGTAAGAATTTGCCAAGTGAAAAATAGTAGGACTCATAGATCTACTCCCTGATCTGCTCCCACAAAGAGGGTTCAATTTTCCCAACCAAGAGGTTAAGAGTCTCCTCTGAAAAATTAACTCCTCTACAAAGAAAAACTTCACATTTAAAAATACCCTTGATGAAACAACTGCTTGCTACTTCAACATCAGACAAACAAAACAACCTATCAATAAGCTACACACAGAGAGAGGTGCTAATCAACATGTCAGGACTCATTCTTAAAAAACACTTGACAGAAAATGATAACCACATATTTAAGAACAGCCTCCAATATAAAGAGCAACATACCAAAATAATCAGGGGGAAAATGGGAGGGGGTGTCTAGATGTAACGCAAACATTGCATAGAACAGAATACTTTAAAAAGAACCATTCTATTTTTTAAGCCATATTTAATATCGCCTAGAGAATAATAATTTCAATAAAATAGAATCTATAATTAATATCTTCAGAGAAAGATTATCACATATATAAAATAAGAACAGAATCTATGTAAAGTACATCATCAGTAATCAAGAAAGAGATCTCTGACATTAAAAAATTAAAGTATGGAGTTGGTTGGACCCACAATTATATGGTCAACTCATCTTTGACAAAGCAAGAAAGAATATCCAATGGAAAAAAGACAGTCTCTTCAAAAAATGGTTTGGGGAAAGTGGATGGCAACATAAAGAATGAAACTGGACCACTTTCTTATACCATACACAAAAATGAATTCAAAAATGATGAGAAACCTAAATGTGAGAGAGGAAACCATCAAAATCCTAGAGAACGCAGTCAACAACCTCTTTGACCTTGGCTGCAGCAACTTCTCACTAGCCACATTGTCAAAGGCAAAGGAAACAAAAGCAAACAGGAACTACTAGGAATTCATCAAGATAAAAAGGTTCTGCAAAGCAAAGGAAACAATCAGCAAAACTAAAAGGCAGACTATGCAATGGGAGAAGATATTTACAAATGGTATATCTGATGAAGGGTTAGTATCCAAAATCTATAAAGAACTTATCAAACTCAGCACCCAAAAAACAAACAACCCAGTTAAGAAATGGGCAGAAGACATGAATAGACACTTTCCCAAAGACATCCAGATGGCTAACAGACACATGAAAAGGTGTTCAACATCACTCACCATCAGCAAAATACATATCAAGACCACAATATCATCTCATACCTGTCAGAATGGCTAAAATTAACAACACAAGAAACAACAGGTGTTGGTAAGGATGCAGAGAAAGGGGAACCCTCTTGCACTGCTGGGTGGGAATGCAAACTGGTACAGCCACTCTGAAAAACAGTATGAAAGTTCCTCAGAAATCTAAAAATAGATCTACTCTATGATCCAGCACTATTAAGTATTTACCCAAAGGATTCAAAAATACACATTCAAAGGGATACATGCACCCCAATGTTTATAGCAGCATTGTCAATAATAGCCAAACTATGGAAAGAGTCCAAATGATCATCAACTGATGAAGGGATAAAGAAGAAGTGGTGTGTGTGTGTGTGTGTGTGTGTGTGTGTGTGTGTGACAGAATATTACTCAGCCATCAAAAAGAATTATTCCATTTGGAATTATTCCATTTGCAATATGTATATGGAGCTAGATTGTATTATGCTAAGCAAAATAAGTCAATCAGAGAAAAATAAACACCATATGATTTCACACATATGTGGAATTTAAGAAACAAAACAGATGAACATGTGGGACGGGGTGGGGAGATTGGGAGAAGAGAGGGAAACAAACAACAAGAGACTCTTAACTACAGAGAACAAACTAAAAGTTGACAGAGGGAGGTAGGTGGGAGATGGGATAGATGCATGATGGGTATTAAGAAGGGCATTTGTCGTGACAAGCACTGAGTATTGTATATAAGTGATGAGTCACTGAATTCTATTCCTGAAACCAATATTGCACTGTATGTTAACTAACAAAATTTAAATAAAGCATGGAGTTGGAAAACTAAGTCAAGGAAACCTCCTAGAGAACAGAAACAAAAGACCAAAGGATGGGAAATGCAAGTGAACAAATAAGAATATTAAAATACCTCTCCCATAATCCAGAAGATTCCAAATCTAACAGGAGTTTCAGAAAGTAGAGGGAAAAGATAAAGAGAAGTGATTACAAAGTAACAAAACCAGAAAATCTCCCAGAACAAAAAGACAAAACGTCTCCAGGATTCATCCCAGAACCAAAGGCTACAAAAGTCTTCAGATTCAAAAAATCCATCAAGTGCACAGCCCAATGAATGAAAGAGAGAGAGAAAAGGAGTCTTACTATAAGGCAAACTATTATGAAATTGCATCACATTAGAAATAATAATATATAAAATATCCAAAAAAAATTTTTTAAGATACATATACACATAATATAAATTAGCAATTACAATGGCAAAGAGTTTTTGAAAGTGAGAATGGAATCTAGAAAACAATATAGAGCATTTATTTTTAAAATCTAGGGGAAAAAAGTATTTTAAACATAGAATTCTATACCCACCCAAGCTATCATGCAATTGTGAGAACAGAAATAAAGGCAGCTTCAGCCATGAAAGGAACAAAAATTTAGCAACCCATATTCTTTTCCTTAGGAAACTACTGATTGAATGTTCTATCAAACAGGAAGCAGAAGGCATGGAATCTTCATTCTGGCAACCCAACATGATGAAGCACTGAGGGAATTCCCATGATAATGGAGATTCTACAAGCCTAGAATAAGCCATGTAGCCTGGAGCTAGAAAAGTGGAAGCTATGAGACAGATATCTCCAAAAGCATTTAGTCATTTAAAAGATTGCCAGTACATCTGGGAGGGGAAAAAAAAGGATAGGGAATTTAGAAAAGTAAGCAAATGGGGAACAAGTATTAATCATTAGCTCAATTTAAAACAAAAAGTTCTACACAAATGGCAAAACACAATACTTATAGTAAACACGGATGTCTTCATAATGAATAATACACACTACTTATTTTAATAAGAATGGTGATATAACCTAGAAATACTAGAGAAACAGTAAAAAAAAAAAAAAACAGTTGAATGGTATTGTCTACATAGATTAGGGCTGGTAGAGGGAGACAAGAAACTGAGGGTATTCATGGGAAATAAGAAACTCCCATGCTTTTTTCTTTTTTCTTTTTCACAATCATCCATTTAGCATGATTGGACATTTTATTTTATTTTTACTTTTATTTACCTATTTATTGAGTATATCTTTTTTTAAATTTAAATCCATGTTAGTTAACATATAGTGTAATAATTGTTTCAAGAGTAGAATTTAGTGATTCATTACTTACATAACACCCCATGCTCATCCCAACAAGTGCCCTCCTTAATGCCCATCACCCATCTAACCCATCCCTATACCTAACACCCCTCCAGCAACCCTCAGTCTGTGATTTGACATTTTAATGCTCTATATTTTTGTGTTAGATTTTTTTAAAGATGATCTTTAAAAATAAGTGTATGAGAGGGATGCTGTTCAATAGGCATAGAATTTGTTTTGCAGGATGAGAGTTCTAGAGATCTGTTGCACAACAATGTGAATATAGCTAACACAACTGGACTATACTCTTCAAAACAGTTAAGATGGTAAATTTTATGTTATGTGTGTTTTTTTACAATTAAAAAAAAATAAGGTGAAAAAAATTAAGTCAAAGGAAAAGCATTTCACATTTGCTAAACAAGTTCAAGTTTAACTGTAAGCCTTAGTTGCCATGATAAATGACATGATTGAGCATTCATAAAGATTTTAAAAATAAAGCCAATAAGCCATTATCCTCAAGAGAAGTGCAACAAATCCTGACCTGAGAAACAAGAAAAATTTGTGACAAGGACTTCTCTAAAATGATACTATATAATTAAAGAATATCCCTTTTTAGCAAGTACAGCAATATCTAATTAACTTTCAAAGTATCTATTGGGAGTGAATAGATTTTTGATATACAATATTTCAGACAAATAAAAAGGCCCCCACTTCCTGAGGTTTGGGAGGCGGGAACAGTCACGGTGCCAGGCAGTCCAGGCAGGAGGCAGAGGACAGTACGGGCCCAGTGCCTTCTCCCCAGCACAGTCTCCAGCAGGCAGAGCCCTCATGTACTCTCATTAGTCCACATCATTAGTCTACTGATGAGTGAAAGACTAAACTTGGCACATGAAAAGTTGTTGGCTCTTAAGGAGTATCAATGTACAATGTGCCAAAGCTGAGGTTGAATGTAAGTCAATGTCTAAAAATTGAAAATCCCTTCAAGACTAATTTTCCTGAGTGGCTTATAAGCTAGTTTTGAATTAATATAAAAAACAGAATTACAAACAAACAAACAAAAATTGAGCAAGTGTGGCATCATTTTGGGATAAACACATAGCTATCCAATATAGATAATACTTGAAATATAAGTCCCTAACAGATAGATATGTATGGAATGTCTGGGTATATTTATCTAAAACCAAACCAATAAAACAAACAAAAACACACCCTCTTGGCTTATAGAGAAAAAAGTGTTAGCTGGAACAATGACATAAGGAAGCAAGCCAGAAATATGAGTTTCTAAATATTTGCCATCATGCGAATCTTGAAAACAATTCTAGGTGTGCCTGGATGGCTCAGTCGGTTGAGCGTCAGACTCTTGGGTTTTGGCTCAGGTCATGATCTCACAATTTGTGAGATCAAGCCCTGCATGGGGCTCTATGCTGACAGCATGGAATCTGCTTGGGATTCTCTCTCTCTCTCCCTCTCTCTTTCTGCTCCTCCACTTCTCCCATGCACACACACTCTCTCTTGCTCTCAAAATAAATAAAGTTTTTAAAAAATAATAATAATAATTCCAGTGGTGCCTGCATGGCTCAGTCGGTTAAGGGTCTGACTCTTGGTTTCGGCTCAGGTCACGATCTCACAGTTTCATGAATTCAAGCCCAGGGTCGGGCTCAGCACTGGCAACATGGGGCCTACATGGGATTCTCTCTCTCTCTCTCTCTCTCTCTCTCTCTCTCTCTCTCTCTCTGCCCCTCCCCCACACACTCTGTCTCTCTCTCAGAATGAACAAACTTAAAATGAATGAATGAATGAATGAATGAATGAATAAATAAATAAATGTAATCATTCCAAATATAAAATGCATGTATTTCACAAACTGGAGCAGTTCATGACTCATTTTTCTTTATTTTTTATATCTTTAAGTAACACACACATTCTCATGGGATTATACAAAGAAATGTGCATCCTTTCCCTCAAACTCAACACATTTGAATCCTGGAACACAACAATCCTGGCACAGACTCCTTCAACAGTCTCCTCAAAGGTAACTTGATTGTGACTCTATCATTCAAGTTATTCAGACCCAAAACCTTAACAATTCTAATTTGATATCCAATATGTTAGCAAATCATGTTGACTCTACCATCAAAGTAAATTAGGACTCCAACCACTCCCCAGTCTCTCCAGAGCACCCACTCTAGTTGGATGGTGATCAGATCCACCAACATCTTATAGATTACTGTAGGAACCTCTTAACTGGTCTCCTGCTGCTCCCTACTGTCTTTTGTCAGAATAGCTAATGAAATGGTTCTTTTAAAATGGAAAGCAAATCACTTCACTCTGCTCAAAAACTTCCAATGGCTTCCCATTTCATTAAGAATATAAGTGGCCCACAAGGCCCTATATGATGTTGTTTGCTTCCGACTTTATTTCTGCTACTCCTCTTTGTTCACTCTGTTTCGCCCACAAGGACCTCCTTGCTGCTGCTTCTAACTGAAATATTCTTCCCCCCTCCAACCACATGGCTCACTCCTTCATGGCCTCCAAGTCTACTCAAAAGTTTCATTTCCTGTCAAGTCTTCTCTGACTATCCTATTTAAACTTGCAAATCTTCCTATGTATTCTCTTGCTTTATTTTTCCCCACAGTACTTACCAATGTCAGACAAAGTTCACCTATGTGTTTATTACCTGCCTCCTGTCCTAATTAAGTTCGATGGCAGGGATTTTTGTCTGTTTTTGTTCACTGCTGTATCCTCATGGTTCAGAACTGAGATAAACACATACTAGATATTCAGTATGTATTTGTAAATGAAGTGATTTCTATCTGCAAATTACGAAACTGCATGTGACCAAATAGTACAATTTTAGAGCTTTTCAAGAAACATTTTCAACTATAATTATTACCATAAATAAAAATGAAATAGAAAATCATAACACAGAGTACAGTGAGAACTTAAACCTGAGTATTGAGACAATTGTAGTCACACTTATAATTAAACTTACAGGCTTTTTCTGTTTTATTTTTATTTATTTACTTTCTAACTAATCTATGTCGAAATAAGTCCTTACAGGAGCAATTATTGTAATGCATCTTTTTGATGCTCTTAAGGTATATAGATGCAAAAATAATCTCTTACAATTGAGTGGAAAATTCCATATAGTTACCATATATCAATTTTTAATTCCATGTTAATTTCTTTTTAAGGTAATGTATGTGATTGCTCCAAAAATGACACACAGCTAAAGGATTCTTTATTCTGTAGCTAGAGAACGCCATCTGGCTCAATATGAGAGAAACCACACTATTATATTGAATACTGTTACAAATAGGAGTATTTAGTGTTTCTAACGGAATTTCCTTCATAGATGAAATAAAGGTGTGGTATTTAATTAAATTCATTTAAGAAACACTTCCTAAATAGAAAACTGCATAGACCTAGTGAAATAAGTTAATAATAATGTTAATAATAACAACACTAGGTAGCTCTGTATTACATGAATTGCTGTATTTAATCTGTACACAAATCCCTTAAGGTTGGTAGATACTGCTGTTATTCCCATTTTGCAGGTGAGGAAAACTAGAGCACTGAGAAAGTAAGCCACTTAATAGGAATCCTAGTAAAGCTGGAATTCAAACTGGAACACACCGTATCAAAACCACATGCTTAAGTGCTATACTATCTGCCTTTTCCAAGACAGCAAATGCCAAGAAAACCCACCTTGCATGCCTGCCACAACATTAAAAATAGGCTGATATCTGCCTAGAGAATTTACAGTCTAAAGATGTGGGCCCTCAATTTTGACAGTATACCACTTTATTAAAAATGAAGATGCTCAGGGGCACCTGGGTGGCTCAATCAGTTGAGCGACCAACTTCGGCTCAGGTCATGATCTCACAGCTCATGTGTTCGAGCCCCGCATCAAGCTCTGTGCTGACAGCTCGGAGCCTGGAGCCTGGAGCCTGCTTTAAATTCTGTGTCTCCCTCTCTCTCTGCCCCTAACCCATTTGCATTCTGTCTCTGTCTCCCTCAAAAATAAATAAACATTAAAAAAAATTTTTTAAATAAAGATGCTCAGAATAATCAGGTTCATCTAATGCAGTTTCATATGTATCCATAATAAAGTGCATCAACTTTAGAAATTTTATGTATCTTAATTTTTTTTAAGATTTTGTTTTTAAGTAATTTCTACACTCAAGGTGGGGTTTGAACTTACATATGATCAAGAGTTGTATGCTCTACCAAGTGAGCCAGCCAGGTACCCCTAACTTTATATATTTTAAATAAAACCTAAAAATGTAAGTTCAAGCATCACTTAACTACACGAGTCTAAGAGACTCAATCAGTCATGCAATGCTGAAATTCTATAAAAATTGTTTCAAAGAAGACCCAAAGCTTCTCTTCTTATGGATCATCAAAGGATGATTTCCATGTGATTTAAAACCTATTAGCAACTTTCAAATTCTTCCATCCACTCAGCAAACAATGATTAAGTGCCTAGAACCTACGTAGGGAGGGATCCAAAAATAGATAAGGTATATTTCATGTCTTCAAAGTAACTGAGAAAATTTCATGGATTTTCAAATATTATTTTGAGGTAAAATCCCTCAGTTAGGGAACCCCAGTATATAAACACTGAAATCCACAAGCAGTCTGTCCCCAAGAACCACAGATCTGCTGCTCTTCCCCAAGGAAGAGTCTTCTAGTCAGCAACTAAACTACCCTGTGTTAGCAGCTTCCCCTGGTGACCAGTACAGGAAAATCTAAATTGTTAAAATGCCTTCAGTCTTTCTCCTCATGGGAGACCAAGGATTCACAGACTATAGGTCACTTAATCATGTGTTTTTATTTTCATTCCTGCATACCCTCCCAACTTTAATCCTTTCCTCCATTTTCTGTCCCTTCTTGCTGAACAACTTAAAGAAATTCTCTACCCACACCCAGCCTCCCTAAACATCCCTTCAGTCCACATATAAAATAACAAATAATTCTGATAATAGATAAACATGAAGGTAGTGTTTAATCTGTACCAGTACCAAATTTTTTTAAACCATAAATTTGAGGTAAATCATTAAAATCAGCACCACCATCTTCTATGGCTCCTGAAAACAACCACAGATCCCTTTAAGAACACCACATGTCTCTTTCTACCTTTTCAACCACATTTCCCCATATTTGCTTCTCCTGGAGTGCCAGGATTCAAGATAATCATAGAAATGACTCCAACAATCATATGAGCACTGTATCGTAACTGTCTGTTCAACCTGTCTGAAAATCAGGGCGCTGACAGTGCAGAGCAGAGTTCAAGCTCCGAAAGGTAAACACAATGGGAGGGCAAGAGACTGACTTCTCTGCCTTGTTAATTTAGGTTTGCAGGGCGCCTTGGAGACTCAGTCGGTTAAGCATCCGACTTTGACTCAGGTCATAATCTCACAGCTCACCCATGAGTTCGAGCCCCACATCAGGCTCTGCACTGACAGCTGAGAGCCTGGAGCTTGCTTTGGATGATATGTCTCCCTCTCTCTCCGCCCCTCCCCTGCTCATGCTCTGTCTCTCTTTCAAAAATAAATAAACATTTAAAGAAAAGCAATTAAGTTAATGTTGCAACCCTGAACACATTGTCTGGTAGATTTTAGGAGCACGGTCATTTTGGTGGGTGGGATGGAGGAAAGAAAAGAAGGAAGGAGAAAAGAAAAGGAAGAAAAGAACTCTGCAAATTCATTAAGATTTATGAGTTGGTGCTGTAATCTAATCACATTGTAAATATTGTTTCTACACATGAGTGCCATTTGAAACTGTCTCTGAAGTCAGGCAGATTTTAGTGTCTACTATCAGAAAAATTCTGTCTTAGGACAGCCACCCTCTAGGTCATTATGTATTATCATTTTTATTACAATAATAATTTTCAATATATCATGTTTACTTGCAATATACTGTGTTCTCCCGTGTACTTTTGCAATAACTGGTTAGCGGTTAGTATTTTGTTAATAGCTGTTAGTTTCATTGCATGTGAATTATTGACTTAATGCTTTAGCACATGTGATTGTTATGCCATTTCCATGTGCTATATAAACAATGAAAAAACAATTATTTATAAAGCAGAAATTAAAGAGATTTTTAATTAAATAATTTAATAGTAGACACATGGTAATGGTTAATTATGACTTAAGTAAAAAAAAAAATAAATAAGTCTTCATGTTAGGTTTTTAAACATGATCACAAGGTGACATATTATTTCTATTTCTATTCCCATTTCTTCTTTATTTTCTCAGGTGCCATTGCTGACTTCCATTATAAATCTGTATACACTGATCTATGATCCCAGGTGTCAAAAACAGATACTGGATGTCTACAGGAAACCTATGAAGCAGTAATTTTATTCAGTTCATTTTAGATGCAGGAAAGGGTCATAGGAACGTGTTGTACATGTGTATTCTGACTTCTCTGTGATTACCACAATCCAACCTGGATTTTCTGAACTCCCCTCTTCATAGTTTCCTTATGGTCTGAGCTTTTTAACTTTATACTTTGTCATTCTAATATTGTTGGTATTGATTTAGGTGACACTGGGAAAAAAGGAATCATAATTCTAAGTCACATTTCTCGGTTGTCAAATCTGGTGACTTAAATCAAGTATTTACTGGCAGTCTTTTCTGTCCTTTACTGCTTCCAGATGCAGCAACTGTTCCTACTTGTTTTAGATCATCAGCAAAAGATGCCACAATTTCACAGTTTTATCAGAGTATCTCAGAAATTAAGATCCATGTTAAGTTTCCTCACTCCAGACAAATAATGTCTTTCTCCTTCAAATTCCTTTGTAAAAAGTGAATTCGTTCTTAAAGGTAAAATGCTATGTTTTAAATACCTGCCTAAATCCTTCCTTGGGGCATGGGCAGGACTGTGGCCCAAAGCACTCAGAGGTAAAGCCCTTTCTAGTTATCAAGACATTCCAAAACCCTAGCACACTGCTTCCCTATTTCCCCATCTTACTACACATTTAGTCATTAATATGCATCTAGATCAGTTCTTGCCCTCATGCCGCATAATTATTCCTATTTTCAGTACCACCACTCCCACCTTTTCCCTGTGCCTTCCTTTTTCACCTTCCTCCCAAACCCTGTTCACCCATCAGAACCCAAATTAAATCCCACCTCCTAAAGTAAAGCCCTTTTCCTCACAGTCTTATTTTCATCAACGTCCCTCAACCCAAAAGTACAGTAGCCCAGAGCTTCTTCTTACCCAGGCTGACTTTCAAACCAGCTTTAAATAGGCCCTTAACATTGGTTGATTAATGTAAGAGACCCATGTTGAAGATGATATTTTAGGTTTCAAGGGGGAAAAAAGGAACATATTTCACTAGCCATCCCTTAAATCTTTCTACTTCTCATGTTTACATGGGGTTTGCAGCCCACCCAGATCATGGCTTAAGAAATACTGAAATGTCGTTTTCAATAAATTAGCCCACCTGCCCTGATGTGAATGGTTCGATCTAGCTGCAAGTTAACATTTCTAAATTGCGTAAGTCACAGCTGTTGCTTTAAAAAAGAAAAAAAAAATCATTCACCATTAGATCATGCTGTCACTCATTAGAGGCCGCCATGATAAATGGGTTTTAAAGTATTTCTTCCTCCCTGGTCTTTAGTTCATGAACGATTTGCTATTTGGGTAGAATTTTCATTTTCTTTTGTTCATACAATATAATGAAGCCACATTACTCACTTAAAATTCACTTTAAGCACAACATATTATTTAATATATGGAAGATTTTAATTAAAGGCAAAATAATCTACTGACTTCAACAAATCTCTATCTCAGGGTTGGTAGCCACTAGTAGCAATTTGGACTTATCATTTTCACCACAGCATCTTAATTTTAGAAAATAATGACAGGAGCACCTGGGTGACTCAGTTGGTTAAGCATCTGACTTCGGCTCCGGTCATGATCTCAGTTTGTGAGTTCAAGCTCTGCATTGGGCTATCTACTGTCAGCACCGAGCCCACCTTGGATCCTCTGTCCCCTCCTGTCTCTCTGCCCCTTCCCCCTCTCAAAAATAAACATTAAAAAAAAGAAGAATGACAGAAATACTGTTAATATTATCTTGTGCACTCCACATAACAGTTTTTGGGTATCCCATTTAGTTGACAATATTTACTAGTACTTATACAGGGAGATGGGATACA
This sequence comes from Felis catus, assembly GCF_018350175.1. NCBI lineage: Eukaryota > Metazoa > Chordata > Mammalia > Carnivora > Felidae > Felis > Felis catus. The sequence goes on along the minus strand of NC_058369.1, from coordinate 94,437,496 downwards.
CTGAAGAACAAGAGAGACTCCTCTTTTAATAGGATAACACTGACTTCAGGTCCTAATGAGGATACTCTGCACAACACACCTTTCTTACAGACCATGTCTTCCAAGAGAGTCTCAAAAAAATAAAGAACACCATACTACATATAAATCATTTTTCACAAGTTCATTCCCTAAATTCATTTACATTAGGATATGGTTGACATTTTGATCAATAAGTCAAAAGCTGCTGAAAATGGTAATGATCCAAGACACTTTTTCCCTGAATTAAACTGCTTTTCCAAAAGGCACTTTGAAATTTTACCCAATTGGAAAGAGAAGGCAAAATATTTATTCAGAGGTGAATGACTGAATATTTGGAAATTATAGAGAATAAACTGAAAAAAATCTACTGGTAACAAAAAATACAGTACAAAAACATGTCAAAAACTAAAAGTCATATTTATAATGGCAATTAACATTTGTTGAGAACTATGCACTAATTCCTTTACAATACCACCTTATTTAAATTCTAAACAATCCCCATGAGACAGCTACAACTATTGTCTCCTTAGAGATGAGAAAGTTGGGGCAAGCAATGTGCCCAAAGACACACACTATGCTATATGGTTTGTTAAAGTTAGTATGTAGACTACAACAGCTTTCTTCAACTGTTAAAACAAACAGAAAATATAGTTGAATAAAAAGTATAATCAAAATATCAAGAAAAGAAACAAAGTATCAGGAAATAAATAATATAAAGAAATCCATAGTACCTGTACAAGGAAAACTAGAAAATGCAAATAAGAAACAGAGACAAAAACAAATAACTGAAGACACACTTTGAAGAAAGACTTAAATATACTACAAATATCAATTCTTCCTAAATTAATTTTAAATACAATGTCATGCTAGTGGAAAAAAAAAATCTCAACAGGAAATGATCCTAATTTTATTTTATTTTTTTTTCAACGTTTATTTATTTTTTTGGGACAGAGAGAGACAGAGCATGAACGGGGGAGGGGCAGAGAGAGAGGGAGACACAGAATCGGAAACAGGCTCCAGGCTCTGAGCCATCAGCCCAGAGCCGGACGCGGGGCTCGAACTCACGGACCGCGAGATCGTGACCTGGCTGAAGTCGGACGCCCAACCGACTGCGCCACCCAGGTGCCCCAATGATCCTAATTTTAAAAAGAAAGTCTAATATTTATTGGAAGACTAAATGTATGGTAAGTGTATTATCATGCTTTGGTAATTAAAAGAAGTGGTACTGACAGAGCAAAAGAAAGACAAATCGATGTAATATTATCCTCTAGATACAGGCCCAAGTACTTATAGAGAATTCATTTGCGATAATGGTGGCACTTCAAAGCAGTGGGGAAAAGATGGGTCATTCAATAAATGTCATTGAGACAACTGAAAAGCAATTTAAAAGAAAGGGAAAGATGTGTTCCCTACTCGGACCTTATACTAAAATAAACTTTAGATAATTAAAAAGTATAAATGCAAAAAAAAATGAAACTATAGAAAGACAATATGTGAATATTTTTCTCATATTAGTATGGGGAAAACTTTTATAAACACAGTCCCAGTCAAAGATTTGCTACCCTGAAAATAAAAAGAAATCATTGTGTATATTCGAAAGAAAAATGACAAGCTGGAAAAAAAAAAAAAAACTATTTGCTACTGGATGTCTACAGGAAACCTATGAAGCAATAATTTTATTCAGTTCATTGAGACATACTGGATCATATATTCTGAGGGATGAAACATATATAAAGATATACATACATGGACGTTAATCACAGCCTTGACTTTAATAGCAAGAAAAACAAAAGGAATCTAACTGTCTATAACCAGGGACTTAGCTAAATAAATAATGATGCATCACAACTGGGATCTTAAAATCAAGTATTTAATGGTTTTAAAAGATGTTCATAACAGGGGCTCCTGGATGGCTCAGTCAGTTGAAGCATCCTTAAGCCTCTGACTCATGTTTTCAGCTCAGGTCATGATCTCATAGTTTGTGAGTTGAGCCCCACATTGAGCTCTGCATTGAAAATGTGAATGCTTGGGATTCTCTCACTCTCTTGCTCTCTCTGCCTCTCTCTCTCTCTCTCTCTCTCTCTCTCTCAAAATAAGTAAATGAACTTAAAAAAAAAGATGTCCATAACATTTTTTGACAAAATAGCAGATCTCTATCATATAAAATTTACCCCAAAACAAGTAGGTGGAAGAAAAAAACAGAAACAGAAATTAATTGAGTTTGAGTGGGAAATAAAAATAGAAACCTCAGGACTGAGCATTTGGGGGGAGAAAGAAGATTAAATGGAGGATTTTCTAAGACTATAAATTGCCAGAATTAATGCCAAAGGTGTAGCAAAGCTGATAGATACCATGTAAGAAATTTAAGTCATCAAAGATCTATCTTCCCAAAAGGTACAAGACTCAGTGGCTTTGGGGCAAGTGCTACTGAATCTTCATGAAACAGATAATTCCTTAATCATTGGCATAGCCCTCTTACCCAAACGTAATGCAAATTTTAGAATCCTAAATCAGTTTCATTTATGAATATGAATATAAAATTCCTAAAAACACTGGAAAATGAAATTTAAGATGAAATAGGATGTATTCCAAGACTGTAAGGCTGTCCAACGTTAGGAAATATATGAACTAACATATTAACACTAATGGGTCCAATGAATATCAAAGAAGATCTATAACAATTTAAAAAAATGGTAACTTTAAAGATAGTCCTGCTACTTTAAAAACCAGCCAACTATTATTAAAAAGAAAAGTATTTAACATGATGAAAAGACTCAAAAGAACAGCAAACACTGCTTAAAGACGATAGCAGAACAAAGTTTTTGTATAGGAATGCTAGTTCCTTGGGACTTTATTAAAAAGTTAAGGGTGGGGCACCTGGGTGGCTCAGTCTGTTAGGCGTCCGACTTCACCTCAGGTCATGATCTCACAGTTTGTGAGTTTGAGCCCCATATCAGGCTCTGTGCTCACAGCTTAAAGCCTGGAGCCTGCTTCAGATTCTATGTCTCCCTCCCTCTCTGCCCCTCTCATCCTCGTGCTCTCTCTCTCTCTCTCACACACAAATAAATAAATATTTTTTTAAAAATAAAAACAATAAAAACAATAAATAAAAAGTTAAGGGTGGAAACAGGGGGAAAGTTTCTCAGACACTTTAATATGCTCATGTGCACAGAATATTATAATTGGAAAAGGTCAGTATTAGACAACCTCATTTCTGTTATCAAGCACAAATGGCCTCATTGGGAGTGTATGACTGGAATCTGAAATTAAACATGTGTATGTACACTAGACAGACAAGTTTTAAAGAACCATAAACATGACACGGTGGTGACAAAATATGTCTCCCAGTTCTTCCATTCACTTCCCTTCAAAAGATGGATTCTCATTCCCTTTCTCTTCAGTGTGGGCAAAACAAGGAAGATGGATGGTTGCCCACATAGGGTTTAGGAGTAGGAATAGGGTGGAAAGGACATTAGCAGGAGTGATACTTTTCTGAGTATATCTTTTTCGGTAGTTTTAACTTTTGGAAGCATATAAATGTTACTAATATTCAAAAAATAGAATTAAATAAACAAGGGCAAGGAGAGAGGACTAAAACTGAAAGCAAACTGAAACATATCATCACCCCAAATTGTATTTTAAATAAATGATATAACCACATTGCAACATCAAAAAGATGGAGGAAGAGGACAAGGGGGAGGTGAATGGGGAGAACGACTCACACAATTTATGAACACTGTTCTTGGTTGGAAAGAGGGAAGGGGCAGAGAACTGTACACAACCATAAGTTCATTTTATTAGGTTTGATATAGTGACAGGGAAAAACAATTCTGAAACTTCAGATATATTACAGATTTTAGCAAATGAGTACATATACAAAAGTCCTTGGGAGCTAGGGTTCTTACCATGGAAGAAGAGAGATACAAATATGAAGTGAAGAAACACAAAGAAAGACTCTATGAGTATGGGTTAGAACTTGGGTTTGGTGTGAACTCAAGATTTCTATATGCATATATGGATTGTGAATTATATATGCATGTAGATATAACACATGCATGTAAATCTTTTCTACCTCTGTCTGCTCAAAAGGCTGAAAAGCAGATTCCCCAGAAGAAATGAACACATCACCCACAATCTGGGTTTCTAACACCATTTGCCACTCAAAAAGAATTGAGGGCTCCTTGGGGAAATGCTGGAGCAGAAAGGCATAAAATGAGCCCTTAACACCTAGTTGCATCAGAAAGTCAGAAAGAGCTAAAATGAAATGGCTGGCATATCACAAAGGCACAGGAGCCAGCTTGAAGAGGTTCCCACTACCGACTCAGACAATTTGAGCACCAAAATAACTTCTGAGATAGTATGAATTATAAACCATAGAGGGACAGAGGGAGAAATGGTAAACTATGAGTTCACACCAATAATAAGTAGATAAAGAAACGAAAGAGAAAAGAGGGAGGGCTCTTGCTTACACAAGAAGGCCCAGTGCTGATGGGTCAGCACAAAGGGAAAATCATCATTCTGCAATCACCACAGTAAAGAATGATCAATGGATACTAAGTCCAGGGAGAAATATTTTGATGAAGAACAAGATCTTTGCATGAAAAGAACATGTCTCCTCACATATTGCCTATTAGTAGGAAGGGAAAAAATAATATTTAGAAATCAGCTAACACCTTGAGTGGATGATCAAAATTAACATTAAAACTGAGAAGCAGATGGACATCATGTGCCTCCAGATGTGAAACCCTGAGGACACATCATTAGTTATGAAATATTCCAGCAGGGAACGCATAGCATAACCTGAATCTCAGCGAGGAGAAACATCACACAAACATAACATGAGGGATGTTCCATTTTTTAAAAAAGAAATAAAACGCTATATTTAAAAATATCAATGTCATAAAATATGAATTGTTCCAAATTTAAAAGGACTAAAAAGACATGACAACTAATTGCAAACTGTGACTCTAGGCTTGGTACTGCACTGGAGGAGGGGCGAAAATGCCATAAAAAGAGGTAATTAGATCAAGTGTTGAAACTGGAAAATAGACCATAGATTAGATCTAAAGTATTGTGTCAATGTTAAACATACTGAAGTTGATAACTGCACTTGTGGTAATGTAAGAAAACATTCTTATTCTTTGGAAATATACACTATCTTATATGCAACTTAGTCTCAAATAGTTCAGAAAAAAACTGTGTGTGTGTGTGTGGGGGTATGTGCGCACGTGCATGTGTACAAGAGAGGGAGAGAGAGAAAGAGAGAGAATCTATATTTATCTATCTGTACACACACATTAGATAGCTAACTAGGCAGGCAGATAGAACAAATAACAAAGCAAATGGTAAAGGATATTTTAAAGTTCTTGTACTAATTCTTAACATTTATGTTAAGTTCAAATTATTTCCAAATAAAAAGGTTAAAAATGTATTTAGCTTGCTTCTACATATAAAAGAAATGCCTTCTTTTAGATACTTACACATTCTTCCTGAAAGCTTTTTTGCTTATTACTGTTTTGTAGATATTTTCTTATTAGGTAATGAATATGTAAACACTAATAGTCAGGGACTCTATCTGAATTAAAAATAATAAAGTAATGAAACTCAAATATAACCTAAGTACATAAAAAAATACAAGTAAGTTAATGTAAAATGTAAATTAATAAGTTACCCCCGATACCACTACTAAATGAACCAGGCAAAAAAAATGTTATTTAAGGTAACTATTCACACACACACACACACACACACACACACACACAGCATAATGTATTCCTTAAATATTTTACTTAATTCTTATAAATGACCATTCACACAGGTACCTTTTGAAATAAAATGAAGAATTTTTCTTTGAAGATGGTCCAGGAATTCAGTCTCTTCTCTTCCCCACATTAACTTAACCATTGAACAACATTTACAAATTCCACTACTGAATTTCATAAGGGAAAGACTTAAAGACACTTGAGCTAAAGTCTTCTAAATTTGTACACTCTTTAGAGCTATCTCTCCTATACCCAAGTCAATGGGGAAAAAAATAAATGTTTAGAACATGCCCTGTATCATATCTTTCAACACATTTAACTTACTTTTCATAGCAACACCCACATTCTTTCTTTATGCACTTATATTTTACCAGTTTATTGTTACATAATTATATTATATTAGAAACACAAGTACAATTATCAAAAATATGCAGGTAACCAATGAGCAGTGATGTGTGGGCATCCTAGAAAGTAAAGTAACCGAGCACTGCCAGTCAGTATGTCTCAGAAGGAGTGAAGGGGCTGGGGGGCGGGGGGAGGGACTCTGCTAATCTCTGAGTCTATTAAGTGGAGATCAGTTATGAGAATGTCTGGTAGATACGCAAATGGAGTCACCTCTACCAAGCATGTAATGAAAATATTTGCCTCAAACAAGAGAACTTAGCACTTCATGAATAGTTCTTAGTTTGCCAGGAGTGCACAGGGATTAAAGTGACATTTGATTGAGTTTATAGGCAAGTAGGCTCAGTTTAAGAGCCTCCCTGTTTTCTTACAGACCAGCAATATAAGAGAACAGAAATGTCTGATGCTAGATAATATACAATCATTTGAAATTTGTGCTCTAAGTAGTCAAATTTTAAAGTACTTCATAAAATATATATACTAAAAGGGAATAACAAGAGCATAGGACAAGAGGGGAGTTAAAACTCTGACTCTGATCCTCTCCCATAAAATAAATCCAAGCATCCATACTTTCAAACATGTACACTGGGCCCAAATGTAGGTATTAGTCTCTGCATGGAAACTATAAAAAGGATTTTAATTTTCCAACAAAGTTTTGGGGAAAATGTGTTAACTGTGTAGACAGTTATATTCTCAAGGACAACAGCCAGGCAAAGCTGAAATATGGTTTGCCCCACAAAGTTTTAAACCATGAAAAATGAGTTATTCGGTCTTCTTATCTGTGGTCACAATTGCATCTCCTATTAGAAATATGTTCCTATAAGACAATGAGAATTCAGGGTACCCAGAACTAATTTCTATCACCCACCTCTTGTCTACCTTCAAGGACTCAAGGGGATAAAAACGTCCAAGCACTCCAGCAGCTGGTCTGAATCAGGACATGTTATGCACATGTGATATGTGACAATGACACAGGCAACTTAAAGTGCTGCCCTGTTATGTATGAACTGCCTATAGAGGGAATTTGATTAATTTGCCCAATCGATTTCCAACACACAGCAGACTCTTTGAAAGCAAGACAAATAGAAACTCATTCTGTCTGACTCCAGGGTCTCATCTGGCTTCTTCTACACCATGATTTTAAATTTATTATTCATGCTATATTTTATTCTTCCAATCAATGAAAGAATGGTGTTCTTCTATCCACATTGTTTATGGATAAAGAAATTCAATTATATTAAATAATATTTGACAACCTAAGATAACAAAATAAACTGAGTATTTTTTAATCAGACCTTAGAAAATATGTCTAATGATGCAAGAAAATTCAAGTTCACCTCAAAAGAGGCTGTCATAAAATTCAAAGCAGATATAAACTGATGTCCTTCATGAATGTCATTAGTTGAACTAATATTTCACAACACAAGGAAATTCAGATGCTACACATGACTAGACACTTTCTTATTCAGTTCTCAAATTATCATATGTATATGTATGTATATGTTTTATGTATGCATAGACATTAAATATGTAAATCTCTGTATACATGCATACACAAATATACATATATGTGCGTAAAGTATGTATAAGCTAATAGAAATACAAATATATATAAACAAAAATTATATATATACACAAAAGGAAGATGCTAATGCTACTCTCATTACTCAACTTACCCAGAATCATTTTTAATCACATCTAAAGCACTAGGAGAAAGATAATGAAGATAACGGCCTCTGAGAGCCACAGCACATTTCTGACGTGCAGACATTCATCCTCCACAGTCTGAGGCAGCCTCTTCAATAGCCTATGGTGGATCTATATATCAAAGATTACCTAAAAATTCATTCTTAAAAATGAGAGATTCAACGATTTATACAGCAAATCATGTAACATAGCTGCACTATGCCAACAAACGTAGATTGACTTGTAAAAAGGAAAACTACCTCCTCTGATTCAATAAATCTACTGGGGTCATTAAGAGCATTTCTTGTACATCCACAATGTGCAGAGTATTTTAAGAGGTTGAAAAAATTATACAGGTTAGATCTTTCTTCATTCTTTGCAATATGACCTATAACTCTCTTAAACACCAGTGTTTCTGGAAGGGCCTGGTGTTTCTAGAGGTCCTTGGAAGGAAAAAACAATTAGACAAAACGTACATTTATTCAGTTTGAGATAATTCCCATTTTGGGCTATTAAAGAGACAATATGTTACCTAACTTAATAAGGCATTAGTATTATTATAAAACACAAATGGAAATATTTTGCACATATTATCAGAAAAATTAATCTTAAGTAACAAGCTTTAAAATGTTGTCTGAATATGGAACTGAAAGTATTTTTTTAATTCAAGTTAATTCAGTTAATACATTTTAAGCTGACCACACAGTATTATCTCTGAGCTAGCTTTCTTAAGAATTGTTCCCAACTCTCTTTGCAGCTCTTCCTAATACAATTCCTTGGGAAACAATTTAGGTGAATGATCAGTCTCTTGTTCTCTGTATTTCAAATACAGAAATCTGTGAGCTCTTTCTTAAATGACTGATGATGTTGTGTTTTGCATCCCCAGAATCTGACACATGATAAGTAGTGCCCAGTGTATGTCTAATGAATAAATGAATGGATAATGAATGAATGAATGAATGAACCGATGTACAACGAACCAATGAGTATTTCTGCATTTATATGAAGATGACCCTGCTCTCTGCTCTTATGTAATCCTTCTTCATTAAATCCCACACCTCTAAAAGGAAGAAAAGCGATGTTATATACTACGGGCTCCTCAAAATATATCTGAATAGCAAGTTACCCTCAAACTGAAGAGGTTAAAAAAATGACATTAAAAAAATAAATTCATCTGACCCATCAGTTCATTCCAATAAACAGTGGTGACATAAAATGGCTAAGCACAAATACAACCCTCAAAACATCCATAGTCTAGTGGGGAAGATATAAACATAAATAATAATGCAAGCAGTAATTATTCCCCTGGTTCTTGCTATTACTCTTCCCTCTCTAAAGCTCCAGGCCAGGGGCGCCTGGGTGGCGCAGTGGGTTAAGCGTCCGACTTCAGCCAGGTCATGATCTCGCGGTCTGGGAGTTCGAGCCCCGCGTCGGGCTCTGGGCTGATGGCTCGGAGCCTGGAGCCTGTTTCCAATTCTGTGTCTCCCTCTCTCTCTGCCCCTCCCCGTTCATGCTCTGTCTCTCTCTGTCCCAAAAATAAATAAACGTTGGAAAAAAAACTTTTTTTTTAAATAAAAAAAAAAATAATAAAGCTCCAGGCCAGGTTTATTTGCTCATGTACCAATTAATGAGACTGTGAAGGGTCTCAGCAACCAATAGCTTGCTTTTACCCCAAGCACTGGCCAAGAGTACCAGGCAAACCACTTCCACTTTCTCCCCTCTGCTAGTCCCTCTGCCCAGCCTTATAGAATCCACCAAGTGCCTGTTTTCCAAAGCTGTGGCTCCATTTCAGATTCTGAACCTAAGTGACCTCCCTTAAAGCCACCACATTACATGCTTCTAACAGTGCTGTTCTCCAACAAAAACCACCCCTTTGCTCCACTTCACTCTTACATCAGCTAATAACCAGAGACCAGAAGCTCTGCTCCTAATCATTCAAACTCAACAATGTTTACACTCATCACTGAGTCACAGCCTTTCTGACCCAACTGTTGACTCTGCCAAAGAGGCGCCTCCGCAGTCCAGCTGCTTGCCAGGCACACAGCTGGCACCACTGGGCATCTTCCTAATCCATTCCCCTGACAGCCTAAAGAAACAACATGCCCTGGAGTGGGGCCACGAATGCATCAACCAAAGAGACCTGACATTCATTACACTTGCCCCCATCTCCCTTTCCATAAACAAAGTGATAAAAATCACAAATGTCACTAAAATGGAAAAATCAAGTCATCTTAGGCACCAACATCGACTTCAGAGGAAACAGGCTTGATTATACATGCATCAGGGCACAGATGGTAGACTTCCCTCCTCCTATTCACAAGAAGAAAAGAACAGCTTCCAAGAAAATATATTATGTATTCTTCTCCATCACCTCGAAAAGGCAGAGTGATTTGGTGTTTTTCCCTTTCATGAGTACACAGAAGAGACCTCAGTAAAATGATTACCCGGTTAGACTTCCGGGACAGAACTGAAGCCATGATTTTATGAAGATCACTGTATTTTCTTTAAATAACAAACTGCCGACAACACCCTAAGTGTGAAAATGACTACAGGATTTCAGTGGCATAATTTTAAGACACCTTTGTCTGGGAAAAAGAAAAGTATAAAATTAATCTGAAGTCGACTATTTTGAACATCTCAAGTTTCACAGTAAGTTTTATAGAAGCCCATAAATCTAGGGGGAAATTGGCAGGTAGGTGAATGACAGGAAATTATATTTCAGGGATCATTATTTGCAACTCTGACTGTGTAAACAAGATTACAAACCACAGAGTTCACAGGCTGATAGCACAATATTCTCTTAGTGTGTATTTGTCTAAGTATTTATAATGCCAAGTGGATCTGGAGAGGTCAGAATTTTCTTGTTTGTTTCTAAAATAAACAGTAACATGCCAAATTTAGAAGTATAGCCTAAAATGTTTGCTAGAATTTCCCCCACTGGTCTATGTCCAGGTAAATAAAAACAAAATGTACACTGGTACCTATATACACCATTTCTTCTCATTCTTCAAGGTGTTGCAAACTCAGAGCACATAAAAAACCTGGTATAAAACTGAATAAAAATCAGACAGCATGTATGGCTAGTTTCTTTGGTTCTATTTGTGGCCCTGCCCTTTTTTATTTGAAGAGCCGTAAAGCATTTAGGACAAGCACACCAGGGCCCCTGCACTAGCTGTTGCCTCTGTCAGCACTTTTTTTCCCCTGACATCCCCTGACCACTCCTGCATGGTCTTCTGGTCATTTTTCCAAAGTCAGTTTCTCAGAAAAGTCCCCCCTGACCACTCCATCAAAAAGGTAAGTTTCCCTCCCACCACCAACAGAAACACCTCCTATCTGCCTTCCAAACATAATTTCCTTTACTTATTAGCAGGTGCTACCATCACACATAACCACATATATTGTATATTTTGTTTATTGTTTATTGCTTCTCTACTAAAATTTAAGCTCTATGAGGGCTGGGTTTGCATCTGATTAGCTACTACATTTCCAATGCCTAAAAGAGTGACAGACAAACACTAGGTGTTCAACAACACATATTTCCTGAATAAGTGAATGAATCTACAAAGATTGTTCTTAGACTGGTCTCCCAGTTTTCCTTCTGGACAAGCTGTGCATTCTGCTAACCTTACCTTCCAGGACCTTTGCCTCACCAAAAGTTCTTAGCATACAGCCTCACCACCCATCCCCTCCTAGTTTTCTTCTTTGTGCATTCATTGTTTTAGGTCTTATTAAAAATGGACTTTTATTAAAGCAATCTGAAATGTTTGTGAAAACAAGCAGAATGTAAAGAAAATAATAACTATAGAAACGAGATCATGGTTGCTGTGATAGGTTCGCTTTCTCTGTTTTGCATATTTCTGCAATCTCTGAATAATGTTATAAGCTCACAGAGAAGTTGCTGATACTTAACCCATACAGAAAATAACCAATTTGTGTATCTCCTTGCATACACAAAAAAGAGAACAAATTATGTTGGTGTATTCAATTGGTTCTATTTCTGAGTATAATTCAAGAAGATGCTATTTAAAAGTTAAGTATATAAACCCTTTAATAGAGTTACAGTTGACTGGTTATTTTATAGAGCCAGTCCTTTCCTATCAACTTCATGATACCTCCTAATTAACTACTGTTACTTTGCTAGCAACAGCCAAATTAACATTTCAAGAAAAAAGTTATAAATAGTCTATGCCAACATTGGGAGTAGGGGTGGGGGAGGGAGAGGGGTTATATTCAGACTGTAAAAGCAAAGCATCCAAACAGAAGAAAATAAAAGAAGTTTGAAAACAGAATTAAAGGCCAGACTAGCCACACCAAGAATTAGAAAGTGTTACAATGCCTACAATAAATAAAAAAGCAGTTTTGGCAAAAGAATACACACACAGATCAATGGAAGATAACACCTGAAGAAAAGAAATGCTACTATATATAAAAGGTTAGTATGTGGAAAAGGAAGGTTGAATGGGCAGGATTCCAGGCTTTCTGATCCTCAAAACCCTTGCCAACCCCATCTCAGTACTAATGAGATCCATGATATGGATAAGCCCATATGGTTACCCCCACCATAGCCAAATACTACGTAATGAGAATAAACTGTACTCAATAAATGGGGCTCCTAAAATCAACTACTGGGGAGAAGCAGTACCATTTAAAACTTCTTCTATGCCATGTACCAAAATAAATCCCAGATGGACAGGACTGGGTTCTACCTTCAAACTGGAGTGGAATGCCCTTCTAGGCAGGGAAGGAGAGTTTAGTGAAGTACCTGGCTTGGTCCCTCAGCTAGAATGGGGGTGCTGAGAGCGGTCTTGGGTTTTCCAGGAGGTCTGGAGCTGCCAATGTGCAGGGGAGGGGGAGGGGCAGTGCTTCCTAGGGGAGGCAAAGGTGTAACTATGGTTTCTATTCACCATTTGTAAAACTGCCTAGATGAAATGTTTTGGGCAAAGATGCTTGCACAGACCACAATTATGCATTTTATGATATTTTTTTAGCCCTTTGAGAAGAGAATCATCCCTAAAACATCTAAATCTAAAAGTTTAAATTTGTTTTACCATCCCATTTCCAAGTATAATTATGGAAGCAAATTAAGCTGCTGAAGTTAGTCTAAAGCTCATTTCTCTTCTCACCTTGCACATCTCTACAACCACAGAAATTCACCTTTTATATTATTCTAGAGGAATTTGTGGTTCGACCTTTCCTACCTGATTGTCTTTCTCAAGCTATGACTATGATCTGTCTAGAATGATAGGATTTGTTCAGGTTGAAACCTCCAATCTAAACTGACAATCCCACCAAGTGATCCTAGCCACCTCCACCGGCCAGAGGCCCAACTCTGCCCACTCTACGTCATGATCCCACCCTGGCGGACCCACAGTCCGATAATGAACACACGGCTTTGTTTTAAAGGCTGTACTTTTCTTCTTGCTATAGATAACCACATTCTTAAAAATACTGTTCTATCTTTGGAAACAGCCTTTTCATAAGCCTCATTCAAAATTTCCTTGCAATTTTAGAGCCCTCTTCATTATGAACAATAGACTTTCTCACTATAGAACGAAGGTCCAAGACAGCCAACTTAGTTAAATGCCCAAATGTCAGAGTGTTTCCATAATAAAGCATTCATTCCAATGCAATCAGCATGACTGAACAGTCTATAAAAAACCATAGTGGTGTATATATGGAGTGACAAACAAGTTGTTAATACAATTTATTAGATCCCTGATATCTATAAAAATAAGTTTTAACTTTGATATAGACTCAGTGGATGTCAAATACTTAAAGCACATCAATTATAGTATTCCATTATTTTACTGGTGCAATCAGTAGTAACTATGAAAGCAAAGCAACCATGTGTTACATGACAAATAAGGACTGATGTTTACAGTTTTGTGATTTATGAAAGATAGACTTGTGGTTATTTACATACAATTTTTTTTTCCAGTGTGGTGACGTATGTTGGAATAATCATCATGCTGAAGCCAGAGACTTCTAGAAAAAAATCTTGTCAACAAGCACCATCTACTGTGTCCCTCTGGGCAATGGACTAATCAATTTTAAGAGTTTCTTCCAAATTCTATAGCTTTAGTATAATGAAGTAAGCAATTTTCATAACATCTATAATAAGACAATAATTAATTCATGTTCACTAAACAGTAACCTGTCATTTAAAATGTCATGTGCAGGGGCACCTGGGTGGCTCAGTTGGTTAAGCATCCAAATCTTGATTTCAGCTTAAGTCATGATCTCATGGTTGTGAGATCAAAGACCCTCTTTGAGCCCCTCTTCGAGCCCTGTGGTGGATTCCACACTTGGCTTGGAGCCTGCTTAAGATTCTCTGTCCCCCTCTTCCTCTCTGCCCCTCCCCTGCTCACATTCCCTCTCTTTCTCTCTCTCTCTCAAAAATAATAATAATAATAATAATAATAATAATAAAATGTCATTTGTATAGTGAAAGTATACTGAGAAAACTTCTGTAAAAATCTGCATTAATGGTAACACTAGAACTAAGATTTTAAACTCTAGTAAAATATATTATTTCAACACCAAGAACTTCATCTTTCCACATAAAGTTCCACCTATTCCACTCCAGGTTTTCTGTTTCGTAGTTGGTTAACAAAATGAAAAAGCTAGTCAAAATATAAATACAAAATAGCTCAGAAGACAGCAGCAATAATATAAGTTCATAGAAAAACATTTTAATTCTGTTCAACTGACAAGATTTAGTAGTTTGTTGTGTAAACATTATTTTATATTGCTTCTCTAATCAAAAGGGGAATGGGTGGCATTAAAAAAAATACACACATTCACATCGAGTACTATACAATAGTGATTATGATGGTAACAAAAAATTAGTGAGCAAAAATTTAAACTATTTTATAATGTGGCAAAAATCCAGGCTCACATTTTCTAAAAACTCAAATTTGAGTGTGACATCTGAGAAGTCTTTACTGACCCTTCCAGGACAAGGGCATCATCCCCCCTTCTTTCTCTAATCACTGGTACCCCATGATGGTATTTAACACACTGCTAATTTCATCTACTTACTACCCCTCCTTGCTCCTTGCAAATCACTAGCACAGAGCCTCACAGTGTCTGAGGGAAGAATGTCCTCTCCCCGAGGCACAGTGAGGTGATAAGAGTGTGGGAACCACTGTCTTGGACAGAGCTGTGTATAAGGAAATAAACGTAATAATTCCTCAGAATGAAACCACTTTAAGTTCCAGCTCCATAACTTGAAATAAAATCAGTTTCCTGAATTTTATATCTACTCCTTAGAAGTAAATCACAGTTTTGTGGCATAAAAGGTCAATCAGCATGGAAACTATGGCAAATTAAATGTTTCTGACATATTGGCTGGAATAGTTTCCCACTGACTTGTTATTACATCCATGCAAGAATAAAACGTATACACAAATGTTTATAGCAACAGCATTCCAAATAGCCCAGAGGTGAAACCAACACAAATGCATATCAACTGATGAATGGATAAACAAAATATGATATATCCATATAATGAAACACCATTAGGCCACAAAGAGGAATGCATGGCACAAAAACAGACCCTCAGATCAATGGAACAGAATAGAGAAACCAAAAATGGACCCACAAATGTATGGCCAACTAACCTTTGACAATTCAGGAAAGAATATCCAGTGGAATAAAGATAGTCTCTTCAGCAAGTGGTGCTGAGAAAACTTGGACAGCAACATGCAGGAAAAGGAACCTGGGCCACTTTCTTACACCATACACAAAAATAAACTCAAAATGGGTGAAAGACCGAAGCCTGAGACAGGAAGCCATCAAAATCCTCGAGAAGAAAGCAGGCAAAAACCTCTTCAACCCTGGCCACAGCAACTTCTTACTCAACATGTCTCCAGAAGCAAGGGAAACAAAAGCAAAAATGAATTATTGGGACCTCATCAAAAAAAAAAAAAAGCTTCTGCACAGCGAAGGAAA
Source organism: Felis catus (assembly GCF_018350175.1). Lineage (NCBI taxonomy): Eukaryota > Metazoa > Chordata > Mammalia > Carnivora > Felidae > Felis > Felis catus. Next base: position 94,421,675 of record NC_058369.1, on the reverse strand, counting down.
CAATCAGCAAAACTAAAAGGCAAACGACAGAATTGGAGAAGATATTTGCAAATGACATATCAGATAAAGGGTTAGTATCAAAAATCTATAAAGAACTTATCAAACTGAACACCCCCCCCAAAAAAAATAAATAATCCAGTGAAAAATGAGCAAAAGACATGAATAGACACTTCTCCAAAGAAGACATCCAGATGGTCAACTGACACATGAAAAAATGCTCAACATCACTCATCATCTGGGAAATAAAAATCAAAACCACAATGAGATACCACCTCACGTCTGTGAGAATGGCTAAAATTAACAACTCAGGCAACAACAGATGTTGGTGAGGATGTGGAGAAAGAGGATCTCTTTTGTACTGCTGGTAGGAATGCAAACTGGTGCAGCCACTCTGGAAAACAGTATGGAGGTTCCTCAAAAAATTAATAATTGAACTACCCTATGACCCAACAATTGCACTACTAGGTATTTATCCATGGGATACAGCTGAGCTGTTTCAAAGGGGCACATGTACCCCAATGTTTATAGCAGCACTATCAACAATAACCAAAGTATGAAAGAGCCCAAATGTCCAACATGGATGAATGGATAAAGAAGATGAGGTATGTATATATACATATATATATATATATATATACATATATATATATATGCATATATATATATATATGTATATATATACACACACACACACACACACACACAATGGACTATTACTCGGCAATCCAAAAGAATGAAATCTTGCCATTTGCAACTACGAAATGGATATAACTAGAGAGTATTATGCTAAGCAAAATTAGTAAGAGAAAGACAAATATTATATGACGTCACTCATATGAGGACTTCAAGATACAAAACAGATGAATATAGGGTAAAAAAGGAAAAATAATATAAAAACAGGGAGAGGGATGAAACATAAAAGACTCTTAAATATGGAGAACAAACAGAGGGTTACTGGAAGGACTGTGGGAGGGGGATGGGCTAAATGGGTAAGGGGCATTAAGGAATCTACTCCTGAAATCATTGTTGTAAATTTAAAAAATAAATTAAATAAAAGTAAAAATAAAGGAATGCAATACTGATACATGCTGCAACATGAAGGAAGCTTGTAAACATTATGTTAAATGAAAGAAGATATACACAAAAGGCCACATATTGCAACTATATGATTCCATTTATATAAAAGTGTCCAGGGGGCGCCTGGGTGGCTCAGTCGGTTAAGCGTCCGACTTCAGCTCAGGTCATGATCTCACGGTCCATGGGTTCGAGCCCCGCATCGGGCTCTGTGCTGACAGCTCAGAGCCTGGAGCCTGTTTCAGATTCTGTGTCTCCCTCTTTCTCTGACCCTCCCCTGTTCATGCTCTCTCTCTCTCTCTGTCTCAAAAATTAAAAAATAAATGTTAAAAAAAAAATTTTTTTTAAAGTGTCCAGAATAGCAAGTCTAGAGAGACAGAAAGTATCTTAGAGGTTGCTTAGGCCTTGGGGGAGGGGAGGAGGCAAAGACCAATTGAGATGTGATGGTAAAACCCATGAAGTTTCTTTTTGAGGTGCAACATTCTAAAATTTATTGGAGTAATGGTTGCACAACTCTGTGAATGTGCTAAAATCCACTCACTGTATCCTTGAAATGGATGAATTACAAAGTATGTGAATTATACCTAAATAAATGATTTTCTATATTCCTATACTCTTATGTCCCTGCTTTATTCAGATTTCACCTCTTCCAGTCACCTTTTCATGCAAGGTCCAAGTAATTCGAAAAGTTACCTTTTCCTCCCACTTATCTCCCAAAATAAACTACATTCGACATGAGGATAACTGACAGGCTATTCTGTTCTCAAAGCTCTGACAAATGGCTCCTGGACACCAAAGAGAACAGAATAATCTACAGCCGAGCTTCAACACAGTTGTCCTTTTGTGTCATCCTCAGTTTTAGACAGCAAACCTTTAGTGAGCACGTGTCATGCTGATTTAGTTTTTGTTTTTACATACCACTAGTAAATGTGCCAAAGGAACTCCTGATTTGTTAGGCAAGTTTCATATCCACAAGAATGGCAAGCTCATTATAAACAATGCCACTGAGCATTGGGAAAGATCCGAGAAATAAGCAGTGGTGGTACATACCAAAGTTGCCCAGAGAAGAGGGAGGAAAGAACATTACCCTTCCTCCCACAGCTCCATCAGCTATCCCCCCTTTCATCACCCCAAATAATGTACAAAGCGAGAAAATGTAGTCTTGCTCTCCAAATGAAACTTCAAGATAAGTCATCTTGATTGCCACATAGATTTCCCCTTCTGAGCCTCCTCTGTATAAAGATTTTAAGTGCCCACCACGGGACAGCACCAAATATTAGCCTCAATTTTTTTCTTAAGAAAAAAAAATTTTTTTAACTTTTCTTTTTTATTATGTTTGCTTAAATCTTAACCTCCCATACGTACTTCTGATAATCTCATTCAAAGCTACAGTGAGTTTGTAAAACCTTCTAATTACGGAGATTGCAGAGGAGAAAAAACGGTAGCTCAGTAAAGAAAATTAAAAAAAAAAATCTCCTAAGAAGCAAAAAAAAAAGAATCTGTGACTCTAATAATTGCTTCATCTCAAATTCAGTATGCTGGAAATCCTGTGTGCTGCAAATAGGTGTGCTGCCAATCTACACAAGGACCACAACTTCCCGCCTGACTTAACAGGCACAGGGAGGACCATCTGGATGAAAAATGGCAGCCATCCAGCCATTCCAGTGAAGTCCGAGTACCAAACTCAAATGATGAAAACATCCAGCTGGCAATTTGCTAAACAAAAAGCTCATGCACATAAATTCTCCCCTATTCTTTACATTTTCCTAGAGAATTTTACTGCAAACCGACCAGCTTTTGTTAAGAAAGGAGTTGTTTCTTAGCAACAAGCCTCAACAGAAGATATGAAATACCAAAAAGACTATCTCCCTTCTAGGTTGGCAAGTTCATGAAAGCAGAAAGTATCTTCAGCTTCTAGCATTCTGTCTATAACAACCACAACTCCTTCAGCTGCAAACTCAAGAGGAATATACAGACTCATGTATCTGAAAGCTTCAGGCAAAGTTACATTCAGCTGTTCAATGAGGGTTAAGAAGCCATCTCTCAGCTCACCTTTCCATTCATGCTGCCTTTACAAACAGGCAGACCTCTTTCTGGCAATAAGATAGTGGAACTTGCCAGCTATACCAGCTTTCTTTCCCACTACATTACAGGTATCTCAATCATGACCTTTTTTGGGTCTGTTTCCATTTCTGAACCAAGTCAGCACGATTTGCCCACTTCTTGAACAGGAGTATATGTTGTAAGGTCAGCCTATAGACAGATACTGTGCGGAGGGGACTCCACAAAGTGTCATTTCCAGAAAAACAGAAAGAGTAGGCAAGAAAAGCAAAAACAGCAGATGTCCATTACAACGTGGTTGTTTGCTTAATTAAATGTAATCACATGTGCAATAGAGACTTTGTCCTCTCATAGACTCTGATTATACTACTCCATAGTATACACATGGATTCTAATGAATTATATCATGATAGGTAAGGATGGAGAAGTTGGAATGGAGGGTGGGGCACACAAGGAGATGGCGACAAAGGGAAAATAACTATCTTCTCAGGTCACTCTGAAGGCTGAAACTAACATTTTACTCTTAAGAGTATGGTCCCTTCCCTACCCTATATACAAAAATTAGCTAGAAATGTATCAAAGACCTAAGTATAAGAGCTAAAACTGTAAAATGCTCAGGAAAAGTCATAGGCATAAACCTACATGACCTTGGATTACACAATGGTTTCTTAAGTATGATACCAAAACCACAAGCAACAAAAGGAAAAAAATAGGTAAACTGGGCTTGATTAAAATTTTAAAATTTTGTGCTTCAAAGGACACTATCAAGAAAGTGAAATGATACCAAAGAATGGCATAAAATATTTGCAACCAATATATCTGATAAAGGACTAGTACTCAGGATATATAAAGAATTCTTGCAACCCAATAATAAAAAGACAAACCGCCCGCTTAAAAACTATGAAAGGATTTGAATACCTATTTCTCCAAAGAAGATATACAAATGATCAATATCCAGATGAAAAGGTGCTCAACATCATTATTCATTAGGGAAATACAAACCAGAGCCACAATGGAGATACACTTCACATCCACTCAAATGGCTAAAACCTAACAGACAGTAACATGTTATCAGTGAGGATGTGGACAACTGGAATCCTCACATACTGCTGGTAGGAATGTAAAATGTTGCCATCACTTTGCAAAAACAGTTTGGCAGTTCCTCAAAAATTATACATACAGTTACCATATGACCCAGCAATTCCATTCTTAGGGATATACAGAAGAGAAACGAAAACATATCAGCACAAAAACTTTTACATGAATATCCATAAAAGCACTTTTTTTTTGGTAATAACCAAAAAGTGGAAACATCCCAAATCCACTCACAGAAGACCACCTAGTGCCCAAAACAGGCAAATCTAGAGAGAGAAATTAGGTTAGTGGGGAGAGGATAAAATGGAGAGTGACTGCTAATGTACAGGTTTCTTTTGGACGGTGATAAAAATGTTCTGGAATTAGATAGTGGTGATTATTGCATAACTTTGTGAATATCCTAAAAACCACTGACTTGCACATTGAAGAGTGAATTTTATGGTATAGTGAATTATACCTTGATTTTTTTTAAGTTTGAACACAGACTGGATATTAGACATTACCAAAGAATTATTACAATTTTCATAAGTGCAACAATATTATTGTGGTGATATAAGGCAACATTCCCTTTTATGAAGATGCACACTGAAGAGTGTAAAAGTGAAATGACATGATGTCTTGGACATGCTTTAGAACAGTTCAGCAAAAAAAAGAGGGTAGATGATAAAGAATAAAAGTCACAAAGTATTAGTAACTGTTGAAGCTGGATAATAGGTATATGTGGGTTCAACATACCCTCCTCTTTATTTTTATGTGTTTGAAATTTTTCAAAGAAAAATTGTTAAGAGATTGTAATATAAATTGCAATTTTTGTTTTTGGACACTATGTGACAATTAGGCCAGCCACAGCTCTAAAGGGTCTCCACTGATAATGTAAGTATTGACATACTCAAACCAAGTCGTGAAATCCATTCAAAGAAATGGACAAAATCTTTCTGATGTTTCCATTACTTCTAGGACATTCCTTCCTAAGATACTTCCTCTTATTAACCAAAACCATACTTTAAGGCACTATTTTCCAAAACTATACTCCCAAATCAGGCATTCCTCAAAACAGGAACAGATGTTCTCAAACAAAAGGGTTCCATTATCAAATAAGTTTGAGAAACACTGGGTCAAACAAAGTTAAACATTTGCTACACTAATTCTCAAAGTCGTTAAAATGTCCATGTGTACTATGAGTCATCCAAAATGGGCTATAATATGCTTAATTTGGGAGACTCATGTAAATCCACTTATTTATACAGCAACCATTGGCAAAGAATCAGAATCACTTCTGAGCCTGACGTTAATACAATTTTTGTCTGTTTTTTAAGATCCACCCTGAACTACAGCTTATGAAATGCTGACTTAGAGATAAGAAATATTTTGCTTACGAAAATCTATTTGAGCTGAATCTGGAAATCAGAGAAGCTAACCAGACAACACTATATTCAAGGCAGGAATAACAGATACAGGGATGCAAAAGCAAAGGGACCCATAAAGCATTTGGGAACTGAAGGTAGCCCCTATTATTGAAAGACAGGAATACATGAGGCCATGAGGGTTGGCAGAAGATGAGGCCGAAGGGGCAGGAAGGGGTCAGAAAGAGAAGGACTTTGCTGGGCTACTAAGTTTGGAAAGCCACCAAAGGACTAAACAGAGGAGTTATGTAGTCAAGCTGGTAATTCCTTTAGCTTTCCCTGAGTAGATACACATCTACGCTGAAGCATGATGATATGCTCTGGATAAGTCACATGTGCACATCAGATCTGATTTGCTAAATGAAGCAGCTTCCTCTTCCACATTTATAACGATTTGAAATTTAGCCCAGGTGTAATTTACTAGAGCAGTATTACTACTATTCCAACTCAGCCTACCATCAGCTAAAAATGCAGAAATCTTTAAATGTTCAATTCTCCTATAATGCACACATGGGAAACACCTCTACAGAATCTCTTGTTTTCCCCCTGATGCTTGGATGTCTAGGAAGAAGAGAAAGCTTCCAGGGTATACTGCTACTTGAAGAATGCCCCCTCATTACTTAAAAGCTACTCTGTCCTCATTTCCCGTCTTGGACTTTCAATTATCAACCTTGAGTGCAGCTGAGGTTAAAAATGGTCGCCTTGCTGCCTGACTAGAGATTTTCTTTTTAACTGGTTTGTTTGTCATCCATTGTGCCCTTACAAGAAAAAATAAATTAGTCAATAATATTCAAAAATCTACTGAGTTAACATAAAGTTTGAATTTCTTGATTTCCTAGATATTTGTAAAGATCTGACAATACTGAGCTCAGATTTTTGTACAATATAAACAGCTAGAAATGAAAAATAACAGCACTCCCTCCCTTTAGATGAGCCTTCCAAATATAACAAGCAATCCACTCACCCTGCACTTTGTGCATTTACATTCAGGCAATGTGGACTATGATGCCTGGTTTTACTTTTACTGAGTAGGATTATACTGATCTAAATATCATCCCCCAAAATGTATCCAGTCTATCAAGTTAAATACATAACACAGGATAATTAACAATAAAAACAATATCCACCAATTAAAAAGAAGAAGCAAATAGATTCTCCAGGCATCTGGTGGATGTAATTATATAAAATGCAGTAATTGCTGCAGTTGAATCATGACCTTGCCTAAGTAAAATGCGACTTCGGATTCTTTTTCCTTGAGTAAAAATTTTAGGATTCCAAGACGGAGCTAAGCTGATCAACTGAGATTTATCAGAATTTACTCTCAAAAGTAAAGTTCCCTCATATCTGTACAATTTCTCTCAAGCACAGAACAGACTGTATTGCTATGATCTTGCAATGGGTTATCAATCTGATGCACGGAGGTAATGTCCAATTGAAGATAAAGGCCGTAAAAACATTTACGAGTGATAAACTTTATCAAATGTATTAAGTTCTTACCTCTTTCACAAAGAGCAAAGAAAACATTTTATGCTGGATGTGAGTATGGCTTTCATAATATCCAGCTATAGAGAAACAAGGGGAACTTGAGGAGATTATTTGCTTGTTCTTTTTTGCCTTCAGGTGGGGGATTATCTGTGACAATCCAACGTCATAATTATCAGATAAATAGCTAACACAGAGTAAAGGCATCCAAAATTTCATCTAACTGTGGAGTTGTCCATTTTCTAATGGAAAGAGAAGAGTCACCCTGTCTTTGCTTGTGATCTTAAGTTCTGGAAACATGCTTTTTCCTTTCCTTTGATTTGCTGCACACTGAAGGTCAACCACTATGCTCCATGGGGTTAAATCTGCCACAGATTCGGATGGCTGCAGAAAAATATCTAAGATCCTTCAAGTTCTGTGCCACATAAAGTTTGGAGAAATAAATCATTACAGTCCTTGCAAAATTAAACAATCATAGAGGAAAAAATACATGTGTCTTGACCTGTCTTCACAGCATCTTGAACATTTTTTCTTTAATATTCATTAGTTCAGAACTAGTACACTTTAGCAACTTCCGCTGACCTTAACCATTCCTTACCCATACCCAGACCATTTTTTCCTACTTTCAATTAGACTTTAAGCTACTTAAGGGTTAAAACCAAATTTGTGCCATTCACTATGCTCCCAGAACCTAGCATAGCACCTGCCACAATATGTAATGAATACTGAATGAGTGAATGGTCTTTAAATACTATTAACAACATAATTTTAAGCAACAGAGAAAAATTCATTTAGAAAGTTTTCACACAGAATGTGAAAAATAAGAAACTGTTACATGTGTTACAAAACACATATTACAAAATATTATATTTTAAAGCCCTCCGGATTGATAGTGTAAACGATTTTCACTGGCTTTAGACTCTATAACTATAAAAACTAAAGATTTCTTTAAAAGCAATTTCTATTCAGTGGAGAAAAGTACTATAAAATGCAAGCATTATCAAGGAGCTCTTGAACCATGAAAATGACAGAAATTTGTTTTCGCTTTATTAAAGGTGATTGAAGGTTGTAATGAATTTTTAGAGATACTTTGAATGGAAGAATATGACCAGAAATCTTAAGCAGAAATTCCACTAATAAAAATTCAAGGACTGGGATATCTCTAGTTTCTTATGCTACAACAACAGAGATGAAGGAACAATGGCTTTCCCTCAGAGATCAGAGGCAGAAAGCATTAACACAGAGGTGCTAGCTGAGATTAAAACCAGTGAATGAGAAAAAGAGAGATGAAGACACTGGCAGGTGTTTGGATAAACTGTGGTTACCTGGATAAACCGTGGCAAGAGCTGATTCAGGTCAAACAACTACAAAGAACAGGAGCCCAGATCCAAACTATGATTATCTGGTGCCAAAGTCTCTCCATTTTTCAAACTCTTAATATAAGCAAAATCACAAGATGACTGTTTAAACCTCTCTATGGATGCCACCTCTCCTACACTTGGGTTTTAAAAAATTAAAAGGCCACTTCCGGCACATAATCCTAACCACTCATGGTCACATAGCACCTGTTGTGTTTCAAACACTGTATAGTGAGTGATTTGTTAAGTATTAGCTCATAGCATCCTTGAGTTTGCATGCGGAGTAAATGCGATTTTACTGTTTGGAAAACTGAGGCACGGAGAGGTTAAGTAACTGCAGGATCACTCTTCTAGTAGGTCCTAGGGTCTTTTATAACCATTCCTCCATATCATTCAAATCAAGTGTTGAAATGAGAATCACCTCAGTTGCACAGATGGGTTCTTTAAATGCCCAGGCAGGTCCCTGGCTTCTTCAAGGGCATCCGACATGGGGAGACAAGGGAGTATGACTCATGTTTCACTGGCACAGAATGGCGTGGGTGCTGGTCAGATTCGACCACCCATCTGCTCTGTCACTTTGCACAAGTCATCTAGTTTCTCAGGGTCTCAGCTTGGGCACCTATAAAATGAGTAGCTTGTGAAAAATGGTGTCAGAATTTCTTCCAGTTCTAGATGTCTGTGGTTTAAATCAACAGGCTTGCACAACAATACTCCTAAACTACAAAACATGTGGGGGGGTGGGGTGGAAATCTGGGCATGAACAGTGATCTAATTTGTTGATTAGTAAATATAAATTAATAGTAACCTATATGAGTAAAATATATCACCCTAGTTCCAATCATCCAGAAGTTAATAGCTATTTTTCAAATTTCCCAAAGTTAGAATTACAAGCTTAGTGTATTCCTCAAAGTACCTACAAAATTGGTCAGAATAAAGAGCATGAACTTTTTGCACCAAGTGAGGTGACCTCATGGAGATCAGTGCCAATTTTTCTTACTCCTTTGTTGAAATACAATTTTGTTTTTCTTTCCTGGAAGTGTTCTAAGACTCTTGCCAGACACAGCTCTAGCAAATAGCATATTTAATCCTACTGTAATGCAGGAGAGTGCTTTGATGACTCCTGGGGCAGCTGGCGCAGTAGCTCCAGACCCCAAGACCCCGCCTCGAGCAGCTGGAAGGCCAGTCAGTCTTGCAGTAGGAGATAGAGCAGCCTCTTGTATAAAAGCATCAATACATTTATAACCCCCACACTTTCAAGTGACAACAGAAGGTTCAATCCCAGCAACAGTGGCTGTGGTAACAAAAATCAGGATTAAAAGTAAAGAATGCTTAGTAAAGTCCCAGAGCACAAGGGTTAGAAATCCTTTAAACCAGTCACCAGATGACTTACAGTGATAAGGCATGTCATACTAACCTGGGTAATAATAGCAAGAGTTTGGGTGAATGCCACCAGACACAGAAGGCATGCAGTTAAATACAAGGGTTATCTGAGTATTTAGAGTTCAAGACCTTGTCCACTTAAAGGCCCAATTTCACCCATAAAACCAGCACACATTCCAAAGAACTTGTAACAACAGGTTCTCAGGATAAGACTAAGCCAAGTTCAGCACTAGGATCTCCGAGTACAGCTGTGCATGCCATGCACTGCACAATTCCAGGGGGTACATAAACTATCTATGAATATTGCCCCCTGGAGTTATGCACTACAGTGACCCTCAGCACACTTTTAAAATAACAACAAAGCTAGAAAAGGAGCAGTAGTAGCTACAAGTACCTTTTGCCAAGAGAAACTGCAAAATATATTAGTTTTTTTTAAGTAGAGCTCACTCAAAGAGCAAATCTCAGCCTCTCAAAAGTTTTCACGGGACTCCTATAGCAGACATAGAATTCAACTCACCTGTGTCTTAACATTTTCTTGGGAAAGGATTCAGAGTCACTGGGAAATGACCCAATGACCAACATCTGTTCAATCTCTGGGTACCAAGTGGTATGGCTGAGGGCAATGCATGCAGTAGCTTCACCCCATGGGTTTGCCAGTTTCTACCTCCTTAGACTCAGGAACCAATGTTTTGCAGCTGGGCTATAAGAAAATATTCAAGAAAAGGAGCATTTTCTCCTAATAGGTATGTTCACCAGATACGTGAGGGTAAAGGTTAGTGCACATTTCCCCAGGGGACTTAGTCAAATTTCACTAAATTAACCCAACTAAGAAAAGTCATTCAGAACTTATGAGAAAGTCTAAACAGCAGAGAATGTTAAATGGAAGGTTGTTACTTTTCTGTTATCTGAAGAGATTCAAGCTAGGTCTTTGAAAGTCCACTGAATTGATTACAGATTTTAGATCACAACTAGAAAGAAAATATGCACTTATCTGAGTTATATTACACTGAAGTTGTATGTATCTTATATATCAATACATGTTATTTTACCTGCTAAAGATTTTTGACACCAGAAATTCTCTTACACCTCTCCACGGCACTTAGCACAGCGCTAGGAACACCTTATCACTTAATGCTTATCAGGTACCAAACATGAATCTAAGTAGTTTATATGTACTAATGCATACAATCATTACAGCAATGCTATGAAGTAGGCATAATTATTATTCCCATATTAAAGAAGAAGAAAGTGAGTCTCAGAGAGGTTGAATAACTCAGCTGAGACACTGAGCTAGTAAATAATACAGCCAATACTTGATTGACCCTTCTAGGAAGTCTGATGTTAGAATCGGTGCTCTTTGCCACTGCATTGTTCTTTATCAACATTCTACACACTCAATAAATGTTGCTGGAATGTTTACACATGGCTCCTTCATTACAAAAGTACTTTGAACCATTATCTTTCCCTAAATAGAGGGACATTTACTTTATGTCTCTGATGCCATTAATTTACTTTTTGTCATTGATGCTTTAATAGCAAGAATTTAATATTCTTGAAAAATTGTATGAAAGCTCAATCATTACCCAATATTTCACAAAAATTTCCCAATTAGTGGAGTCCAAGTTAATATGGTTGGACTTTTGCTGTAAGGAGCCAATTAACAGCTCATCCTTGGTGAAAAATGTACCACTCTGGTGAGTGATTTTGATAAGAAGGGAGGCCATCTATGATGTGTGAGGGCAGAGGGTATATGTGAAATCTCTGTATCTTCCTCTCAATTGTACTGTAAACCTGAAACTATTCTAAATAAAAAATCTTAAAACAAAACAACAAGGAGTCAACCCAAAATATTTACACACACACACTCGCACATGCAATCCCAAGCTCCAGGATTCCACCCCATCGGAGGACCCCAGCCTGCAGAGTTCTTTCTGAACCACGTGAAACATTCCACATCCCTTTGTATCATTCTTGGAACCCTTTCCTTCATTTCTGCTTTATATCATCATTTGCATAAGCTCCTTAAAGACAAGAATAACATACATATGTTTATGATTTTCTTAGCACCTAGCACAGAAAATGCACAATCGGAAATACCTATATTCAACAGGGGAAATTAGGAAAAGTTCACAAGTGTGGAGATTCTTACCTCAGGATTGTTGCTTCCTTTTAAAATTGACTACACTATAATTCAGAGTTATATTCTTGTAGGCCAAAGTACATCATAACCTTATTTTAATAAGATCATTTCTGGCAACATTCACAGAGTTAAACTATGCATATTTTCAAAAAGTAGTTTCAGACTTCTGTCATCTCAGCAAGAAATGTCTACTTACTGAAAAAAAAAAAAAAAGCTTACATTGCCTTAAAATTCTGCTGTTTCTTGCACACAGATCAGCAGAGAGGCATGTAGCCCAACCCTTTAGGGTCTGAACACAGTAAAAGCCTAGAAAAGTGTCATAAACCAACAGAAACTTTCCTGTATCAAGTTCATAAATTTTCCCTACAGCTATCTCTAATACTTACTCAAAAGTAAAAATTCATATTTCAACTGATATTCTACCGACATATAGACTCCTACTATCCACACTGTATTGGGAATAGAGCTTAAATAACTACCAATCTATATATTTTTTCCAAACAGAAGTATGAAGAAAGTTATAAGAGGAAGAGTGTCATCCATTTGTTTAATCCCAAATGTATGTGCAGAAATGTGAAAACATGTATTGATTATTTTTTTAATGTTTTATGTGATACTAAAGGAGGGTACCAGATACATTATTATTGTTATCTTGAATCTACACTCCACTGCAGCCCTAATTCGCTAGTGGACAGAAACCATAAGAAAAAACAGAGAACAACCACATTTATCAAAAAATAACTACCCCTGCCTCAGAAATGCTAAACATAGAGTAACCACAGGACCCAGCAACTCTACTCCTAAGTATGTACTCAAGCAAAATGAAAGCATATGTCCCCACAAAAACTTGTACATGAATGTTTACAGCAGCATTATTCATAATAACTAAGAAATGGTAACAATCCACGTCTCCACCAACTGATGTATGAGTAAACAAAATGTGGCATATCCATGTAATGTAGTATTATTCAACCATAAAAAGGAATGAAGTACTGATATATACTTCAACAAGGATGAACCTTGAAAACATTATGTTAAATGAAAGAAGCCAATCACCAAGGCCATATAGTAGCATATGATTACATTTATGTGAAATCTTCAGAATAGGGAAATCTATGCAGAAAGAAATATGGTTGCCAGGGGCTGGAGGGAAACTGCTGGTGGGCATGGAGTTCCATTTTGGGGTGATGAAAATATTATAAAACTTTGATATAATCAGAAGAAAACATCAGACAAACCCAAATAGAGGTGTTCTACAAAATAAATTGTCACAATTTGAACCAAAATTACATCCTGTGACAAAACAGAAAGAGCAAGGGTGGAGTATCTCTATGACCTTGGTTGAGTTACTTATGCTCCCTGGGCCTTGGGCCCCTCCCAGTAAAAGAGGAGCTCACAGAGTTGTTATAGATTATAAAAATTAAATATCAGTGAAATCTCTAGCACAAAGTAAACAAATGGGTCAATTTTTACTTGTGTTGTTTTGCTACATCTGCCGGAACATTAAGATAAAATTTAAGGCAAGCCTTTAGTAACCAAATGACTCACTTGTGTTGTGCTACCCACATATCCATGTGGTTATTTAAATTTAAATTTATTAAAATTAAGAATTTAGTTTCTCAGTCCCATAACCCACATTTCACACACTTAATAGTCACTAGCATCTAGTAACTATAGTATTAGCACAGATCCAGAAAAATACCAAAAGCATGAATTTCTGTAGGTCTAGATTTTTCCCATCCCTTCACTAGAGACCTAAAGATGCTCAAAAGAACGATCACGTGTTAAACTTTATATCCAGTTTTAAACTTCTACATCTAACTTAAGAAACTGCTAGCATCAACTACTGAAAGTTCTGTCATGACAGTAATAAGATGGAGGAAAAAATGAAATCATTGAAAATTACAAAATATATTTCAAACAAGAAGAAATAAAAATAAATCAAACTGCAAATAAGGTCCTTATCACAGTGAATGGTCTGGGCTATCAAATAAGCACTTTCAAAGTGTAAAACTATGATAATCTATTACTACAGAACAAAATAGAGAAGGAATTAAGTAAATGAGCAACAGTGATCTCTGCAATCAGCCAAATGTTTGTGACACCAATTTCTCCCCCATAAATTATTTTTTTTAGAAAATAGTTTAAAATACCTATTTCTCAGAGAAATATCATATGACTTCACTCATATGAGGACGATAAGATACAAAACAGATGAACATAAGGGAAGGGAAACAAAAATAATATAAAAACAGGGAGGGAGACAAAACACAAGAGACTCTTAAATATGGAGAACAGAGGGTTACTGGAGGGGGTGCGGGAGGGGGGATGGGCTAAATGGGTAAGGGGCATTAAGGAGTCTACTCCCGAAATCATTGTTGCACTACATGCTAACTAACTTGGATGTAAATTAAAAAATAAATAATTTTTTTAAAGGAGAAAAATGAAAATATCTGCTTCTCTGCACCTATTTCCAATTCACACATTATCTGTTGATGTAAACACAGGAGGCTTAAATCTCCAAGAGCAGTGAAACGTTGTGCGATATTTTAACCGTTAACTTTCTATGAAACAAAAAAAAATATTTTATAAGTATAAACAATCTTCTTATGATTTTTATTAATAATTATAAGAAATTAGAAAGCCATTCCTTAATGTGTCTCACTTTTATTATCACATTGGATGCTCTGAACTACATGCAGAATGTTGCAGGCTGGAATAGTTCCAGTAAACAGGAAAAACTGGATCAAGAAGCTTAGTGTAAGTGCTCTTCAGAAATATGGAGAAGCACCTGTCCACTTTCATTTAGGCTAAGGAAGATTCTGAGCCACTGTGTATGATGTCTGTATATCATACAAAATGATACAAAATGTTCAGATACAAAATGATAATGAGTCCAAAACTATGATGGAATATTGAATAATAATGCAAATATCCCCCACTACAACTCAAATGCTTTCACATACAAGACACATTACCTCTACAAAGGAGCTAAATGGAGTTCTCAAAAGAAAAGGGTGAGCATTTGGCTTTAAAGTGAGTGCACTTTGCTTGCCTTATTCCAGCTGGAATACAGCCAGCAATTATGCCTGCAAGTTGCAAGGCACTTTCCCCTGGGAAGCTTTAAGTGCTTTAAAAACATAGGCTAATCCACCTTTATAATATCCCCAGGCAGCAGAGATAGGCTTGGTACTCTCTAAAACACAAAAGTTGAAGTGATTTTCTTGAAGTTATACCACTCAGGAGTTTTGAGATGGGAATTTGTATGTTCTGGCTCAGCACCCACATACACTGAACCAGAAGATTTTTAAACAGACCACTAGAAACCATGAGGGTGTTTCAGCGTGAGTCAGTCTCCGAAGAAAGGCTGGCAAATTCCCAGGATGTCAGACCCCTTGGCAGAATTATTGGTGGCCACAGGAAGTGTTGAAAGAATGGCTCTTTGCTTACTCAAAAGCAAGGAAGAGCCACATTAACATCCCAAAGATGTGTTCATACACGAGATATGCATTTGTAATGTGTTTACTCTCCTCAATTTGAAAGAAGTCATCGTGTAAATTGCTCATATAAAATTACAAAACAGATAAGTATTTTATACTTGATTTAGTATATCAGGCATTCAGTTTGTATTTCAACTCTAATTCTCAGGTTCTACATAAAAGTATGTGATTAATTAGGTGATTAATTCAGCCTCAGTGTGTCTGGCAAGGAAGCCAGTATGTGACCTTGGTTCTGACTAGTTCAAAGAAACCCCTTTCAGGATTAGAGACTGGACTTCACATATGAGAATGTGCAGTTTACTCCAGAAATACTTCCTTTTCCTGTATTATCTTTTGATGTTATGTACTTGCCTCAGCGCTCATCTAATTAACCACACCATTATAACAGGGTGAGAACCGAACATTGGCAGAGACAAAAACTACACTTTCCTAGCTGTTAAAAACAAAAACAAAAACAAAAAAACAAACAAACAAAAAACCTAGCTTGATAGACCTCCCCAATGTCCACTTACCTCTTAAATTCTGAGACACCAGTCCAAGACTTACATTCACACAAAAACCTGCACACAAATGTTTACAGCAGCTTTATTCATAGTTGCCAACATCTGAAAGCAAGATATCCTTCAGTAGATAAATGGATAAACTGTGGTACATCAGTACAATGGAATATTACTCAGCAATAAAAAGAAATGAGCTATCAAGACACAAAAATACAGGAAGAAACCTAAAATGCATATTGCCAAGTAAAAGAAGCTGATCTGAAGACAGAATATATATATATATATATATATATATATATATATATATATATACACTATATATATATACTATATACTATATATACTATATATATACTATATATATACTATATACTATATATATATATATATATATATATATATATATATATATATATATACTATATGATTCTAACTATGTAAGATTCTGGAAAAGGCAAAACTATGGAGACAGTAAAAAGATGAATGGTTGGCAGGAGTTCAGGGGTTAGGGAGAAGGGATGAACAGGTGGAGCACAGAGGATTTTTAAGCCAATGAAACTATTCTGTATGATGCTGTAACAGTGGACACATGTCATCATACATTTGTCAAAACCCATACAGCAGACAACACAGTGAACCCTAATGTAAACTACAGACTTCAGTTAACACTAATGAATTAATATTGGCCCATCAATTGTAACAAATGTTCTGCGCTAAATGCAAGATGTTAAAAACAGGGGAAGCTGGAAGGGCAAATAGAGGGTGTTGTGAGGTGATACAAGAACTAATTTTTGTTCAATTTTTCTATAAACCTGAAATTGCTCCAAAAAAAACAGTTTCTTAATTTAAAAAAAAAAACTGATATACCTTCCCAAACTTCATATGCATCTTAAATCCAGGGATACATGTAGAGAAGTTATTTTATTGACAACACCTATGGTAAATTTACCTTTTTGGTGAATATGATGAGTTCTAAACAGCACACTTCCAGTTATTTACTCTTTAAAAAAGACTTTACACCATCTTTGATGTTGTTTTACTAAAGATGAGATTTCAAACTTCTGGCCTGGGGACAAAGCTAATGGACAAGTAGGAAGAATAAGCAACAAATCTGTGAACTGCCTACATTTCGCATTGAGTAATCAACCCACTGCATGCACCAGATTCTCTCTTCAGTGACACTGTTTCTCATAGACGTTGTTAGTTTTCATTTCCGTTATTATTAAATTTTAAGCCATATTGTAAGTTCCCTGAGAGCAGAGCCCAGGTCTGGGCTATTTCTTATCTTCTATGCAGAACACACTGTTAAAGAAAGGAAGGAAAGCAGGGAGGGAAGGAGGAAGGGAGGAAAGGAGGAAAGAGGGAGGGAGGAAGGAAGGAAAAAAGAAAGGAAAAAAGAATGGATGGAAGGAAGGAAGGGAAAGGAGGAAGGCCTTACAAGTATTTTCTCACATCAGTCTCAACAGGAAACACAAGATACACTCAAACTGGGTGCAATACATTCAAACTGAGTTTGATCAAGAGACAACTATTAAAAGCCGAGGAGGAGGATTAGTGCTACTAAGTGGGGAATCCCTACCCCTCTGTGCTGGAAGGGTCAAGGAGTGAGGTGACTCTTGGAATTAGGAGACAGAGATGGAGACAGAGAGGGGACAGAGGGAGGATGGGAGGAGAGGGGGGTGCTATGGAGCCAATAGGAGACTTAGTGGAGAAGAGCTGGAGGACTAAACACCCAGCATCATTCTCCACTGCCCTCAGATTTCCTGAGTTCTCCCCATCAGTCGAATCTGCCTGCAAGCCAAAGGGCAAGGGTGTTCACTGGTGTAATCCATACAAGTCACCCACTCAGGGCATAGAGTAGACTGGAGAAGAATGGACAGGGATCCAGGGGAGTAAACAGAAGGCATCTGGAATATCTTAGAACACAAATGCACACAAGCACAACACAAGTGCACACAACTTTCACTTCCACCCATTATACTCTTTATTTGGTGGGGGGGGGGGGGGTTTGCAAGTGAGCAAGAGGCAAAGAGAGAGAGGGAAGGGGAGAGAGAGAGAGAGAGAGAGAGAGAGAGAGAGAGAGAGAAGCAGGGCTCACCTAAAGTGGGGCTTGTGTTTTACCTAAAGCAGAGCTCAGCAGGGCTCACCCAATGAGGGGCTCGAGCTCACCTGATGTGGGACTCGAACCCACGAACTGTGAGATCATTACCTGAGCTGGAGTCAGATGCTTAATGACTGAACCAATGAGGCACTCCTACCCATTACAGCCTTTAGATTCACCCTCTGTAGGTGTTTATCCTCATACTTCTAAGTCTCAGATTTACCACTTGCCAAATAGGACTAACTAGAGGAACTGCTTAAGATTTGTAAGGATTAAATGAGACAACATGAAGTGCTTAGTGTCTGTATACCGGAAGCCCTGTTTTTACATGCCCCACTACACACACTTAAGTACAGTTTTTATCACATCATCTTACACTTATTTTGCTCCCATAGCTGTTTAGTGTATCTGTTCTATCTCCCGAGGTACACAGTATAGTCTTTCAAGACAGGCAAGAGCTGGGTCATTTCACTCTTTTGCTGTCTCCCCATGCACCTACCTAATATAGTGCTGTGTAAACAGAGCAACAAGATAAATGTTTACTAAAACAAACAAACCACAAAACCCCTCTAATAAAAGTATAAAGGTTTAGTGAATTTGTTCACCTGCAAAACAGAAGTATCACTAATGAAATCACTAGCTGTTTTCCTCTGGTCTAGAAAATGCTCACTTGATTCATAAGTTAATATAATTATGCTTCCTCATGCAAAAATCCTCCTGATATAAAATTCAAGTAATTCAGCAGATACACCTTTTCAGCCAGTGCTTCCAATTTTAATATGTACAAACTATAAAGCATTCCCACTGGGGATAATAAGAAAAAGAGAAAACTGCGGAGTTGGGAGAAGGGAAAGGAAGGAGAAAGCAGAGCAGGAATAAAAATCTCCGGAAAGAGAAAGGAAGAGGGAAAATAAGTGCAGGTCCAACAGCCGCCCACCAGTGGGCAGTGTCTATGAGGTCAGAGGCTCAAAATGCAGGTGCTTAGGAAAGCCCCAGGTAGAGCCAACGTCAGAAGTTACACTCCCTTGTACTGGGAATGAATGAAGAAAGTACTGTTTTTAAGTAGATTGAAGAAAATTGCTTAGGCATCTCAGATAACTTGCATCTCTAAGACCACTATCGAAACAAGCAAGTAGGGATCCTGGAGGCCTGTTCATGAGTACAGATCCATAAAATGAAGTTAACAACTATGAGCACTAACAATCAGGAAAGCCCTAAACATCTGGACAGAGAACCAGATGAAGGACCGTGACCTCTAGCTATGACCTTGCAAGAAAGAAAACTTAACCATGAACAAGTCACAGTAATTATGAGGGATGACACATCCAGAAACCCAAATAACTCTTTCAATCAGTGGGAACACAGAAATCTGAGACATAAGGTATTTTAAATGGCAGACCTTTAATAGAAGAAAGTGATTACACAGGTGCTGGGAGACAGAATGAGTAAAGCAGAAACAGAGACATAACCCCAATATTAGTAACTGTTAGAAACAGCTACAACCTTGGGACTGAAGAAATAAAAGGGAAGATGCGGGGCTACCACAGCCTGGGTGCTCAGAGTAGGAACTGGTAAGAGAACTGTAAGGAGGGTAGGGGGAACAGGACACAGTATAACTGACATTTGGACCTTGGTTGGGGCCATGGCAAAGTTGATACTAAAAATGCCTAAGAGCGGCACCTGAGAGGCTCAATCAGTTGAGTGTCTGACTCTTGGTTTCAGCTCGGGTCATGATCCCAGGGTGGTGAGAGCAAGCCCCATATTGGGCTCTGTGCTGGGCATGGAGGCTGCTTGGGATTCTCTTCCCGTCTGTCTCTCTCTCTCTCTCTCTCTCTCTCTCTCTCTCTCTCTCTCTCTCTCTCTTAAAAAAAAAAATCCTAAAGAAACTATTAGCTGGCCACAAGAGAAAGGCTGCTGACAGGAGAGGAAAACAGCAAAATCCTCCCCACCCCCCTACATTTCAATCTCCAACCAGTGTCTCCTACTGCCAGAAACCAACAGGAATCCAGCTGGCAAAGGGAAATCTGGGAAGTGGATTTCACAGAGCTTCAGACCCAGCCTTACAAAACAAAGTAGAAAATGGTGGGCTTGACGCTGAAGACACAAATAAATAGCCTGCACAATTTGATAACTGTATTTTCCCTATTTGGTTTCAAGTTCCTCAATCTGAGAGCTCTCCAATATGTGTTTTCCAAGAACCTAACTCTGATTTCTGAGTGTTAATGTCATGAAGGTTTTGTGACTAAGAACAAGTTGAAATATTTCACTAGAACTCCATTCCTCTGTCAGGATTATAAATCTATTTCCTATTTATTTGGGCCAGAATTTTCATACAGAAATACTGTTTTAATTGAGAACACCGCCCAAATACAACAATTTCTTCCAACAAAGAAAAATTCTTAATAAATTCTTAGCATGTCCAAAATCTGCTTAAATATCTCTTAATTCTCTGACACAAAGAACTGGCTTCTATATTGTAATGAGATTTGGGGCCCCTGAGAGAAGCGTATTTTGTTTTGCAGGTAAGAGAGATGTGAATCTTTGGGGGCTAGAGGGTAGTCGCTCTCCAAGAAAGCACCCAATGATCCCTGCTGCCTACGAGTCACACTCTTGTGTAGTCCCCTCCCATGCTAAATAGGGCTGACCTGTGTAACTGACAGGATATTGCAGAAATGACCATGTGTGACTTCTGAGGTCATAAAAGACACTACAGATGCCATCTTGCTTTCTCTTCCATTACGCACCCTGGGAGAAGCGGGCTGCCAGAATTTGAAGACATTCTCTGTAGCTCTACACAGATGTTCATGCGGCAATGAACCGAGGCCTTCTGCCATCAGTCCTGTGAGCAAGCCATGGTGCAAGCACACCAGGCCAGTCCAGCCTTCAGATGACTGCAGCTCCCAGCAACATCTTGACTATAACCTCCAAGACACCCACAGCCAGAACCACCCAGCTAGGCTGCTCCAAATTCCTGACCAAAAGAAACTCTAATTTACTCTAATTAAACCTTAATTAACAGATGTTTATTGTTGTTTTAAGGCATATATTTACAGATAACTTATTGTACAGCAATAACAAACATCCCCTCAAAAAGCCCTCCTTGGTTATGTTCTCTCATTCCTTAGTCAGATGGACAAGATTCACTTAACATGCCTTGCTCCTGGTCCCCTCATTGGGCCTAAAGGAATCTTCCAGCCTCATTAATGTGGTTTATTTAAAGAGTCCAGCTGCTCCCACCCTCTCTATCTATTCCACTACTCTTTTAACATATCTTGAATTTTCTGTCAACCAAAGCCAACAGAGGAATTAGATGCCCATGAGGTTTTAAGCCCCCTAATACTGGAAGCATTCAAGCAGATGATCAAAGATTACAAAAAAAAAAAAAAAAAAAATTACACCAATTGGAAGGTGGGACTGTATGACCTCCAAGGTCTCTAATAACACAAGTCTCTGTGTGTCCCCAACCCCAACCAAACCATGCAGCAATTATCATCAAGTATAGCTAAGTATTGAAAGTAGCCTGGAGTTCACAGAAAAAAATAAAAAAGAGAGAGAGAATAGCTCATAAACTTAAGATGCTCAACCTAATAATTAAAGTAATGCAGATTTTAAAAAACCAGGAAAGCATTAATTTTCATGGGCCAGGCTGAAAAAATCTGCAAGTGTCAGGAAACACATTAGGGCAAAGAATAGAGACACAGACATGATAGGTGAGAGTGTGGATCAGGGCATATGCTCTTTGAAAGGTAACCTGGCAAAATATATTATACCTTTAACTGTCCATAGCCTATGTGACTCGGCACTCCCAGGTGTGAACAAAACTATCCGGTCACCTCTGTTCGTAAGGATAAAATTCTCTAAGTGGCCTAAATGTTCATCAATTTAAAAAATGGGTAAATAGGGGCGCCTGGGTGGCTCAGTCGGTTAAGCGTCCGACTTCAGCCAGGTCACGATCTCGCGGTCCGTGAGTTCGAGCCCCACATCAGGCTCTGGGCTGATGGCTCGGAGCCTGGAGCCTGTTTCTGATTCTGTGTCTCCCTCTCTCTCTGCCCCTCCCCCATTCATGCTCTGTCTCTCTCTGTCCCAAAAATAAATAAAAAACATTGAAAAAAAAAATTTAAATAAAAAATGGGTAAATAAATTGTAGTGCAGCATTACAATAAAGAGCATGCAACTTATAAACAGAATTAGTTGGATCTACATATGGGCAAATATGAAACTCCCTCAAAAGAAACTGTTAGGGAGAAAAACAAAATATGTCCCAACTGCATAAAAATAACGAGGGGCATATAAACATAGAAAATGTCAGAAAGGAGTTTTAAAAATGCTGTTCACAGATGCCTCTAGGGAGGAGTACTAGGGACCTGGGAGGAGAAAAACATGCTACTGTTATTCTCTTCTGTACTGCATGCATATATTCCTTTTTTTTTTTTTTTTTTTAAGTAAGGGGAAGAGCTTGGGAGGGGCGGGGGGGGGAGCGGGGGGTGGAGAGAGAAGAAAAGAATAAAAGGTTTAAGTTATAGTTATTTTCAACTAATTTTATAATGCAGTCCAAAGTAGCCAGAGTCTGCCTTTGGGCTTAAAACACTCAACATGCACATTCAACCGTTAAAAATCATCTCCAGGAGAAAAAGGTCCTTCACACTGTCAAGTGTGCCTCCCACTAATTAGAGAATGAAAGCTCTTTTGCCATCTTAATGCAAACCACTAACTCAAGGACTGGAGGCATCCCCAAGATGAACATCCTCCTGCTGTAAGCTTTGTGACTCATGAACTGTGATAGAATTGCCTTTCTTTGAATGTTTAGGCAAAGAGTGGCAAGGTTAAAGAAATAAAAAGAAGTCAGCATTCATCTTACTAACCGGTGGGAGTCATCCAGAGCACATAACTGCTGTCAAAAAGCTGGCTGCTCCTGCCTACTGCCTCTACCCATAAATGTCAGATGTGATTTTCTTCTCCATTGACCAAACCCTTTCTGAGACTAAGTGACCACTTCCCAGACCAGTGATCTGCTTAAAAGAAGTCTAGTAAGTAGCTGTTAATTATTCTGTGTGTGTGACATAGAAGGGAAACCAATGTAGGACAACATGCTTCCAAAAAGTACATTCCTTTTCTTTTCTGGCAAATACGTTAAAGATGAGAACTTTATGTCTTAAAACGGGCTTGTACTTGCTAACAGGTGAGGGCACTTTCGTTCATCTAACTACAAATAAATTATAGCTGTTTAAAAACATTCATTTAAGTGATATCAAATGTGTTATAACCTATTTAAAAAGGAGGAAAATACCCAGAATTTTCCTAATAAATTATTTAAGCAATGCTATCATGAGACTCGATAGAAAACCCCCTAAACAACCTTACCAACACCTTCTCCCAGATGTTGAGATTCTTTCTCAACTCACACCTGGCAAATGTCTAGAATTTTAGAACTCCTTTTGAGTTACAGAAAAAAAGGGGAAGAGGGGGGCTGCAGAACCAGTCTAACCAGTTTCTTTTGGAGCTTTTAAATCATTTTAAGGTTGTTAAAAAGGGAATTTTTTTTAATAATTAAAAATGAGATTTATTTATAGACTGATACATTGTAAATCAAAGACAGGCCCAAAGTCAGTTTCCACAGTCAAAACACTAATGGCCTGAAAAAACTGAGGACTTGCTTAAGAAAAGGCCAAGTGTCCAAAGTAATAATATTTAGAAAACCTTCCAACTATCATAATCTGTACGGACATACATAAACATGTTGAAAAGGACACATGTAACCCCTATCTGAGACTGGGACCCTCATCCTTTCCTATAAAATGCCTGCCACAGAGCAGGTGCTCACTAAAATCAAAGGAGCTCATTTTGACAAAGGCATCTACTTTCTTAGAGGTAAGATGTCTAAAGTTCGTAACTATCTACCTTGTTTTTTTTTTGTCTAACCTTTAGCAAAAGTAAAAGCTAAATGAACAGAATGTTTTGAAATAACATGAACATATAGTCTCATTACATTTTTTTAATTCAATAAATTATAATAAGCATCAATCCATGCTCGTTGAATGTTTAAGTATAAATTATAAATTAAACTGGCCTTTGGTGGCCACTGCAGGAATGTGATGACCTCTGGGCTGTACTGCCCAAATGGGTGTCCAAGAAATGATGTTCCATGGCAAATCACTTGGGTTGCCCCTGGGAAATGATTTGAGAAACATGAAGGTAAAGTTAAACAAGTTTCTTCACTGAAGGATTTCTGAAACTTAAGTATTAAATGTGCAACCACCAAGAAGAGGATATAAGTTTGCCAAGCTTATTTGAGCAGAAAAACACTTTGTAATCTACACATGTGGTTACTGTTGGGTCTTTATCCCCATTACAATTTGTAAATGAACTACATAGAGCTGTTGCCTCAAATTGGACATAAGCTCAACAGGGATTTATAGACTCTCTTCCCAGCACTGAAACCTGAGGCAAGTTACTTAATCATCAGATTCCTTACTTGTAAAATGGAAATAAAGATATGACTTAACTCACACTTCGAAGAAAAGAAACCCAAAATTGATATATATTAAGCAGTCAATAATTGCTGTATTATCATTATGCCTGTCTTAGACTGCTCATGCTGTCACAACAAAAACATAGACTGGGCGACTTAAACAACAGTTCTAGAGGCTGGGAAGTCCAAGACCAAACTCTGGCAAGGTTCAGTTTCCAGTGAGGACTCCCTTCTTGGCTTGCAGATGACCACCACCTTCTCACTGTGTCCTCACATTGGAGGGAGGGAGAGAGGTGGGGGCAGAGAGAGAGAGAGAGAGAGAGAGAGAGAGAGAGAGAGAGAGAGAAAGTTGTCCAGTGTGTCATCCAATAATAACACTAACCCTATCCGAGCAGAGCCCCCCTTTTTGCCTCATTTAACTTTACTTCCATAAAGGCCCTATCTCCAAACACAGTCACATTGAGGATTAAGGCTTCAGCACAGGAGTTTGGGGGGACCATAATTCAGTCCATAGCAAGCCCGTTCCCATTTGAGTTCCAGTCTTCTCACTTCTTAGTATCAACTCTATTGCTGAAAGAATAAAAATCTCAGGCTGTTGAGATGTGAACACATTTGTCCCTTTACTGGCACCAGAGATCCATGGAGCATAATATTGTTGGTTTGGTTCTGGGTCAAATAAATTAAGCCACTTTACCTTGAGAAGATGGGAAAGAAAAGGGATATGATTTCCTGGTTTCCTGACTCAGGCATCAGAATACCAGGCTGTATCATCATAAAGGGGTCAGACAAAAAAAAAAGAGCATAGGTGTGGGAAATACGGGCTCCACATATATTTCACAACTCTTCTCATCACACGGTGGAAAACCACTTTCAGAAACAAGATTTGGCTACTGTTGGATCAGCCAAATCTATAACTTTATGAATTAAGAAATTTCCATTTGGCGCACATCAAAACAAGTAATCATAATCCTATGTGATGAGAATGTAAAAGATTAAAAGCAACTAAAATTTATAAAGTCAAAGAACAGACTAAAATAAAGTGTTTGTCTTAAACCTGACAAAAATTAACACTTATGTTAATATTTGATAGAATACAAAGAGTGGAACATATTTAAAATCAACAACAACTGCATGTACTAGTGAATAAAGAGGAAATGCAAAGGAGCTGACCAAGGAACTTCTGGAGACTTCTTGCTCACCCCATTCAGAAAGCCCTCTCTCTGTCCCTCATCTCTCCTCCAAGCAAAGGATGGTTCACCTTCCAAGCTGCACACATACACCACTTCCCCTCCTACACTGCCCCATCTCCCAGGTTCCTCCTCAAACACCTTTTTATACTGTGATTGAAGCCCTCATTTTACCTACTGTAATTATCTCCCCCTGAGAGACAAAATTTTCTGGAATGCACAGGCTAAATAGTCTTTTTCATCTTTGTATCTCCAGTAACTAGCCCAAGTCCTGACACAGAGTGGGTATTCAGAAAATGCTCTCTGAATAAATAAAATGCTTATCATTCATGAAGTAATAGTAGGAAACAAACACAGGTTTCAAAACAGCTTAGTCAAAGAAATATAACGTAAAGAAACTTTTCCTACAATAAGGAACATTACATATTTAGCACAAGGGTAAAATTTTATCTTAAATGACAAAAAATGCTTCAATCTTTCAGAAAAGTGACATGGCAATACCTATTAAAATCTCAACAATCTATTCATTCCAGAGAGTCAGCTGGGATTATTTTCCAAAGGAAACAGCCAAAAGAAAAAAAATAAATAAACTACTAAAGTGTCACAGAAACTTTCATTATTTAAAATATCAAAATATAAGAAAGTCCTTAAATAAGAGGAGAATGAGCAAAGTATCATGTATTAACTCAGTGAAATATTATACAACCAAAGAACTGATACTTTAAGACTAGAAATTTGGTGCACTATTTTTTTTTTCCACTTTTTAAGGTTACATTTGGAACACTTCATCATTAATTTATTTAAATGGTGCAAAGTACATATGTCACTTCTGGCATATTGCAAACATGGACATTTTAAAAATAAAACTATTACATTATTTCTTTAAACAATTCTACTGCAGTGCAATTCACATTCATACAATTTACCCATTTAAAGTATATGGTTCATGGGGCGCCTGGGTGGCGCAGTCGGTTAAGCGTCCGACTTCAGCCAGGTCACGATCTCGCGGTCCGTGAGTTCGAGCCCCGCGTCAGGCTCTGGGCTGATGGCTCAGAGCCTGGAGCCTGTTTCCGATTCTGTGTCTCCCTCTCTCTCTGCCCCTCCCCCGTTCATGCTCTGTCTCTCTCTGTCCCAAAAATAAATAAACGTTGAAAAAAAAAAATTTAAAGTATATGGTTCAGTGGTTTTTAGTATATTCACAAAGTTGTGCAAACATCAACACAATCAATTTTGAGCATTTTCATTACCACAAAAAGAAAGCTCACATTTCATGGTTGTCAGTCCCCAATCCTCTCATGGCCCTCCCACCCAGCCCTTCACCACCATCAATCTACTTCTTGTCTCCATAGAGTTGCCTATTTCGGACATGCTTTTGAGTGGAATCATACAATATGTACTCCCCTGTGACTAGCGTATGTGATTAGCATAGTGTTATCAAGGTTTATTCACGTCATTTCATCTATCAGTATTTCATTTCTTTTTATTAACTAATAATATACTACATTTTACTTATCAATTCACCAGTTGATGGACATGTGAACTGTTCTCACTTTGGAGCTATTACGAATAATGCTGCTCTGAACATTTATAAAGAAGCTTTTGTGTGGACATGTTCTTATTTCTCTTGGGTATATACTTAGGGGTAGAATTACTGGATCAAATCATAACTCTATGTTTAACTATTTGAGGAACTACAGACTATTTTCCAAAGCAGCTGCACCATACAAATCCTCACCAAAACTTGTCATTGTCTTTTTTATTCTAGTCATCTGAGTAGGTATGAGGTAGTACTTACTGTGGTTTTGACTTGCAATTTTCTGATAGCTAATGATGCTGAGCATCTTTTCATATGTTTATTGGTCATCTGCATATCTTCTTTGGAGAAATGTCTACTCAGATCCTTTGTCAATTTTTAATTGGATTGTCTTTTTATTATTGAGATGTAGTACTTCTTCATACAATCTGGATACTAGTCCCTTATAAGATATACAATGCATAAAAATGTTCACCCATTCTGTGGGCCGTCTTTTCAATTTCTTAACATCATTCTTGTAAATGTGTCCAGAGAAGCCTAAATACCATGGAGATTTCATTCTTACCATAATCCATATAAAACATACATGAACAAGTACTAAGAAAATTTATACCACTCCTTTTTCCCCTTGAAATTGTATTTCATTCCTCTTTTCCCTCAGAACTTCATCCTAATATATTTATGCTTGGAAGTCTTTTATTGATTTATGAATACTCTACACACTTCTCTACAACAAAAAGTTTCATACATATTTCAGAATTATTAAATGCCTTTGACTTCCTGTGAAAACATAACTCTAAGCTTTAATATTTTTCTTATGGATCCAGTTAATATAATTCTTTTTCTATTTTTTAATTTTTCTATTTTTATTATAAACTATGATAATTATTAATATGGATACAATACATATGATGTTTACTGTGACAAACAGTTGTTAATCAGAAGGAATACATTTATTTGGCAATGCATTGCTTAATAGGATGGATGGGGTAAGGGATGGTTAAGAGGCCTTAAGATTCGTCTGACTCAAAACTATGAAATGCTCCATCCTTCATTTGATGATCAGGGCTTTGGAAATCTGGAGCCAATATGCCACAGCAAGGTTACAGATGGAGGAGAATGGGGTTTTTTTGTAAAACAGGAAAAGTCTATGGTAGAAGGGAACATGGGAAAGGAGAGTCTGCATGATGCCCAGATGTAGGTGTGTTTTCAGGGAGATGAATTTTCAGAAAGAATACCTCAAAAGTTAAGGACCTGAAAAGAGATTCCCTTAAAACTATCTAGACTACCTATCTCTTGGAAAGTCTCTTTGCACTCGCCCAAGTGTACATGTTCCCCAATTGGAAGATAGCTGCATTAGAGGATCTTATACTCCCTGAAATGATTATGTATAATGAATATTTGTTTTAGGACACAAAGTCTCTCTTTAAAAATTTTTTTAAGGTTTATTTATTTTTGACAGAGAGAGAGAGACAGAGCATGAGTGGGGGAGGGGAAGAGAGAGAGGGAGACAGAATCCGAAGCAGGCTCCAGGCTCCGAGCTGTCAGCACAGAGCTCCACACGGGGCTCGAACTCACAGACCACGAGATCATGACCTGAGCCGAAGTCAGACGCTCAACCAACTGGGCCACCCAGGCGCCCCTAAAGTCTCTCTTTGATAACACCTCTATCTAAACAAGACAGAAGTGTTATCTTGGGTGGAGAAAGCAACTTACTTTCTCCAATATCTCATAATAAAATAGGATGGGTCAAAGCAGTAGTCGAGACATTTCAAATAACAAAGAAGGTTTGTGTTCAGCAGTTGATAAGAAGAGATCTAACTGTGTATTAAATTTATGTCATTTTCTTTTACCCTAAAAGTTTGATGGCTTCAAGTCACTTGCTACACTAGACAACAATATACAAATAAGCCTAAAATAGCTACTTTTAAAATCATACTTAAATTTGACAAGAGCTTATGCCTGGGTTAATACTGCTTACACTCGTCTAAATGTCACTTTGACAAACTACATGTTTGCCTTGATGACATCTCCCCCTAGGCATATTATGGTGCTTCCATTAACTCCGGTGTTATCTTTGTAGCAGGAGAATATGCCTAATTGTTTTCAGAATATTCATAATTTACAAGGCTTCTCTCTTTGGTCTTGATTCAGAATCGCTCATAACATTGAGGGGAAAGATCCCTGCACAGATGCTATCCAGTGTGTGTGTGTGTGGTGTGTGTGTGTGTGTGTGTGTGTGTGTGTGTGTGTGTGTGTTTAATTATTATTAATTTCAAAGCACAAAGTGTTCTCTTTGAAGCAAATGTTTAATAGTTATGATCCAAATTTTAGATGAAAATGTTACCTTATAAAGTATACAATAAAAAAGATGTTACAACAACCTTGGGCAACATAGAAAAACTTTGCAAATATGCAATCATGGAAGACTATAAACTCAACAATTCCATTCAACAGCATTTATTAAAAACTTACCTTGAATAAGACTCTGTGATAGACATATGGAGGAAAAACACATTTCAGCCCTTGATTCTAACGCCAAACTGGCATCACAAAATACACAAAGAATCTGAGAGCTACCAAGGGACTTGTGACCCAAATATTTATCCCCAAACTCAGGTCGTCAGAATTCAAAAATATTCTCTGGGGAACCAATGACTTATACAATCAGTTCTATAGTCAAATATTCCTCCCTATCTGCTCTTCCTGCCAGTGGCATGAAAATTCAAACAAATCAGCTACAAATCTTGCAAAACAGACAATATTTTATGAGAATAATAAAAGTGATTTTTGGAAAACTGCTTTTCACATACAAGACCACAGAAAATGATCTCAGGATCCTCTTTATAATTAACAATTAAAGATGTAAACAATCTATAATTTTATTTATGCTTTCAAAGAGAATGAAATGCTTTACAAATTTTTTAAGTCTCTTGGAAAAATAAATACAAAGGATCTTCTTTATAATCATGCTTAAACAAGGGGCAATGTATGTCTTATCATAAAATTTCAGAATATCAAAAAAAAACACTTTATTTTTTTCTAAAAAGTAGCACATAGTTGCAAATAAAACCCAGGAACAAACTTTATTTTCATGATTATTAGTTTGTTTTCTATAAGACCAAATTCCAATTAAACCCTCAATACCTATGAGACATGAATCCATCTTAAAAGGATTCACCTTTAGTGAACTTTTTCTAGTGCCAATTACCCTTGAGCCAGCCTCCTATATCTTTCTAGTTCCAATTAATGAGGAACATTCTAGCCAGCTAAGCCAACTGGAATTATTTGTGTTCGAAGGGGCTTTCTGCTGTGGAACGTACCGCCATCTTTCTCCAACTAAGTCCCAGGAGCCTTTCCTGGCACCACGTATACACTGTGTGCTCCCCTGCAGCCTTTGTGCCTCATAGCCCACCCAAGCCAACTGCTGAGAAAGACACACAATCTCCCCAGTTTGTGGGCCTTAATGGTTTTTTTTTTTAATGTTTATTTACTTATTTTTGAGAGAGAGAAAGAGTGCATGCATACACAAGCGGGGGAGGGGCAGAGAGGGAGGGAGACACAAAATCCAAAGCAGGCTCCAGGCTCTAAGCTGTCAGCACACAGCCTGACGCAGGGCTTGAACTCACAAACCGAGAGATCATGACCTGAGCTGAAGTTGTATGCTTAATCGACTGGGCCACCCAGGTGCTCAATGGGTTTTACTGTTAATCACTCTCTAACAGACAAATATGTAAGTGTCCAAAAACTCTGAAAATAATGGCCCCTGGTCTAAGTATCTGAAATTCTTCTTGGAAAGCTAAAACATAATCCACTTTTATTCACTCAAGAAACTTGAACTTTAACTCATTAAAACATCCCCACTACCACTACCAGCACTCCCCATATCCTATCACATGACAGCATTTGGCAAATCCCTTCCTCCATGAGGGTCTGTCTTCCCAGACTGAAAATGCAAGGGAACTGCAACAGTGGCTCTCAGGTGAGCAGTCTGCCTTTCGCAAGGGTTCTGGACAGACAATTACCAAGTCAGCTAGGGCGTTTCACCGCGCATTCTGTCATTCACGAAACATGACAACTTGTATGATGTACATCACCCAGCGAATTCAGAGACATTAAATGAGTGGTTTGGAGAAATCAGCCGAAGCCAGAATGCAAGAATGCTGGATTCCACGATGCTCCATAAGGACAGGGGTTTTCAGCTCTATCAGATCAGTGCCACCCTTTGACAGCAAACGTTTGAAATCCAGAGATAGTGATTACACACATAGACAGAAAATTGTAATATAAAGGGGAGTAATTTTCGCTGTCATTCAAGTGTGTAAACTATATGTATGCACATGTATATATACTTTAATATGTAAACAAACATAACTACAATAAATAATTTAATGAAGTAGTAGGATGCCTGCAACCATTTTTAATGATTAAATTTGATTTTAAAAGACATTCATCTGTGGGAATGCAAGCTGGTGCAGCCACTCTGGAAAACAGTATGGAGGTTCCTCAAAAAACTAAAAATAGAACTACCCTACAACCCAGCAATTGCACTACTAGGCATTTATCCACAGGATACAGGTGTGCTGTTTTGAAGGGACACATGCACCCCCATGTTTATAGCAGCACTATCAACAATAGCCAAAGTATGGAAAGAGCCCAAATGTCCATCAATGGATGAATGGATAAAGAAGATGTGATATACATATACAATGGAGTATTACTCAGCAATCAAGAAGAATGAAATCTTGCCATTTGCAACTATGTGGATGGAACTGGAGGGTATTATACTAAGTGAAATTAGTCAGAGAAAGACAAAAATCATATGACTTCACACATATGAGGACTTTAAGAGACAAAACAGATGAACATAAGGGAAGGGAAACAAAAATCATAAAAACAGGGAGGGGGACAAAACAGAAGAGACTCAAATATGGAGAACAAACTGAGGGTTACGGGAGGGGTTGTGGGAGGGGGGACGGGCTAAATGGGTAAGGAGCACTAAGGAATCTACTCCTGAAATTATTGTTGCACTATATGCTAACTAATTTGGATGTAAATTTTAAAAAATAAAAAATAAAACAAGTTAAATTTTTTTTTTAAAAAAAAGACATTCATCTGAATATTTTCAATATTCTGTAAAGGACATTTTAAAATAAGGGCTGAATATGTATGTGTGTACGTGTATGTATATCCATATTATCACACTACCCACAAATGTGTACTGGTACAATTTAAATACCAGAAACAGCACTGCTACTGGTGATGGGATTTGTCAAAATGGTGGACCTGTCCATGGGATAGCAGCAAAAAATCAAGCACAACTTCTGACACACTTAGCAATTACATTCCCGAAATTTTCAGAATATATTAAAACTGGGCCCCCAAAAAGGTTTTGTTTCATATGTTGCACAGGGTTAGGTTTTTCATCAACTGAATCTCCAGTAGGGACATTCTAAAATTATGCAGAATGCATAGAATAAGCTTTCACTGGATGGCTGTTTTTTGTATACTCTCCAGAATCCTCTGATCCTCCACCCATGAAACACCAGTAGCACATTCCATTATTTTGGACAACCAAAGTTAGTTCCCACCAGTTTCCAAAACACTCCCTGAGGAGGGGCAGTACCACTCTCACTAAGACCCACTGAATAAGACTTTCCCAAAACCACTGACTGGGGCCTAACAGAGTATCAGACACAGTGCTAGGCAGTAGGGAGAAATATACGGCTTAGAGCACAGTGGGGAAAGTGGCATTAAACAACTATCCAAGTAATTCTATCAATACAAAATACTGTGAGTGCTATAAAAGAAAATTATAAACTGATAATTTAGGTGGTGGGGTAGCATCAGACTTTAGTAGTTTGTGGATCAGTAAAATTGTTTCTTTAATTAGCTTGGAGACATAAATAGGTTTGTCAGTGTTTTAATTTTGCAATGAAAGTTTTTTTTTTTTAATGATAACTACCATTTACAATCACCATGGTAACAAGAAGGAAAGAAATTATTTTTGAATTTATAAAAACATAAAACAAAAGCGGTGGAAAATCTCACTTTACTACATTATGATTTTTCTCTTTTGCTGAAGTTTGATAAAAACTTATCAAAGATTGGCATTTTTGTTACCATAATATAAGATCATTACGACTCAAGTGTGGTCTGTGGACCAGCAGCATCAGAATCACCTGAGAATTTTTGAAAAATGCAAAGTCACAGGCCCCACTTCATTCCTATGCATCAAAATCCCACTTTAATAAGATCCCCAGGTGATTCTCAACCACACTGAAGTTTGAGAAACACTGTACCAGAATAGATTATACTGACCTTCCTAATGGCTGAAATTCAGCCATAACCATCTACATTTCAGACTCAGTAATGGTCTTTAACACTCAATAACCATTTTCTCAAAGAAGCTAATTGACGGGTCCTGGAAAAATGAGGACACAAGATGAAGCATCAAGCATATGAGCCAGCATCCTAAACATCAATCACCTTTCACCCTTTAAACCTCATGACCTTGAAAAGTCATGGGGGATGAGGAGCACAGAAAGACAGTGAAGTGTCAATCACAAACAACATTCCCAGCTTTGCAGTAGCCTTGAGCAGCATAAAACTGAGTTCCACAGCTTCTAGGTGAGAGAATGCATCCAGGGACTGTGCTAAATGCTGAGTCTTGTTCTGAGTGCTAAGTACTGCCATAAGACAGAGCAATTTTTATCACTAGCAGTCAGTAAGTCAGCCCACTGTTTAGAGGACTTGACATATGCTGCTTTGAACTCATGTTTTACGATATTTCATCCCACAATAGTTCTTCTAACAAAGGAAATCTCTCTAGATACATGTTAATTATGGGCAAAGACATGAGGTACAGATTCATGCCTGTTTTCTAAGCCACTGTGATGGGGAAATAACTGCCAGTACAATGCAATGCCCCTCTGAGACATAAGAAAAGTTCCAGTATAGATCCGTGGTGACATATGACATATGGCCACATATGGCTACTGACCACATGAATGTGGTTACTCCAAACAGATAAGCTGTAAGTATAAAATATACAAATAGATTTTGCAAACTTAGTACAAAAAAATTATAAAATATATCAATAATTTTATACTGATTACATGCCCAAATTATAATATTTTGATATGTTGGGCTAAATCATACATACTAAAATTAAAATAACCAATTTCTTTTACTTCTGTAATATGACTACTACAAAACTATTAATTTTATGTGACTTGCATTAGTTCTGTTGGGCAGTGCTAGTCTAGAAGCTCATTAGAATGATACATGCATCAACCATAACTTAAAAAAAATTATGTAGACAGTTATATCCTAAATCTTAGAGGATACCTGAAGAAAACATGTACTTAGGCAGCAACCAAATACAAAGGCGCCAGAAGAGGTGTTCAGATTTTTTTTAACAAATGCTGATAAACGGACCCCTTTCTGAAATGTCTGCATGGGGAGGAGGGAGTATGAATTTGTATCCAAAAAGAGAGAAATATCAAGTGTTTAATAAAAATAGACAAAGGAGAGGAGTTGTAGAAATTGAAGTGCACTGAAGTGCAATTGTAGTGATGATGACTTCTCTCAGAGACTAGGAATGCAGAGGAGTGGAAAAGATAAACAAATTCCACTGACAATAGCCAATAATTTCCTGGCCTAAGCCAGTCAGATAACTAAGCCTTCCCAACGCTCTATAAAATGGGGAAGGTGAAACCACAGTCTTAGCACTTGAGTCAGATCAAGAAAGGTGCTACACTTGGAAAACAGCCAGAGGCGGACCATATTGATTTGGAGGGAGGGAAGTATAAATTAAAATGAACTCACAGCTCAACTCACAGCTCATCTTCCAGGGTACAGAGAAAAATAGAAAAACTTCCATGGAATTAAACAATAGACTCAAAAATCATTTCCTTTAATACGAAGACCTCCACACACACAGCGGTGTTAAAACAATATCCCCAACACTGGAAAATGGTGCTGGGTCAGTTTGGGAAGGAGACTACGAATATGAAGCAAGCAAAGTAGCCAAAGCCATCTCCAATCTGGGCAGATTCCTCTCATTCCTGGCCCCTGGAACAATCCCATCACTTAGGAAATCTGGATCTCTGCCAACACGCTGCTTCTGCAGGCTGCTGGGGGATGGGTGAGGAGGGTGGAAATGTCTGGGCAGCTGGCTTTTATCACAAAGCCTTCTCTCTTCGAAAGGCTTATAATGAATTTCCTAGACATGATATAACACAGTATTTTAAGTGATTAACAGTACAAAAAGATCACATTTTAAAAAAATAAATACCTAAGGTGTAAGGGGCCAATAACTACATGAATGAAATCTGATAAAATACAAAAACATTATATGCTAGTGATTTTTAAATGCCTTTCATTAGCCTTAATCTTAACAAATCGATATAGAAGAAAAAGAAAATAACATGTTGAGCACTTAACAGAGGCACCAAGCACTTTCCTACCTTAACTCACTTAAAAATAACTAACTTCTAATAGGGAATTCACCTTGAGCCACTCACTGTTCTAAGGAGTTTACGTGTATTAAAACTCATGTGATTCTAACAACCCTACAAGGCAGGTATTAGTATTATCCCCCTGTTCCAGATGCACAGGGAGGTTAGGTATCACACAGTCCAGAAGTGCTGGAGCCTGGACATGACTGCGGATTTATGACACCTGGCTGCTCGGCTGGAGCACCCCGACTTCTCACCCAATCTATGAAGCTGCCTCACAGCCTCTACTCTCAGATAACGATACTCAGACACTGGGATCCAGAGACTTATTGTTCATCATGACAAAGCTACTAAGTGGCAGAACATGGATTCAAATCCATATCCAACACTAACTTCTTCCCATCAACAGCTTCCTGTTTTCACCAAAGCCTTGCCGGGGTTTATAATGCTGTCCAAAATATCGTACTGTCTTCTTATTCTCTAGAGGATTGTTGCTAGCCACTTCTCCTTTCTTCCCTCTTAGCCAAGCTGTCAATATTCGTACCATAGTTTGAGCTGGTGACTCTTGAGGCATCTGAAGAATACAAAATAGGATTTATGCTCTTCACAGCTATGTAAATTCAAGCATTCAGGTCTGTAAGTCTGTCACGGAATATATGGAAAGTAAAAAGCATTTGTCTGAATGGACAAATTAGTGGGTACCTTGTATTATTTGTCAGTAATGTTAAAATACTGAGGCAATAACTATCATTTTGAAATCTGTATTTCTAGGGTATTTAGGCCACAGCCTCCCCTAGTCTGATCCTGAATGCAATGCCCTTAAATCCTGACTTTGTCAGGTGAAGCAGAATAATGAGGTGAAGGTAGGAGGGCAGTAAACCTGGTCTCCAGACCCAGCTCCACTGTGAGAACAGAAAATTGTGGCCTGGGGCACAGTGCTCACCTTCTTGGAACACAATTTCCTCCTCTACAAAACAGGGATGAAAATACTTATCCACTGCTTCACAGGGTTGTTGCAAGAATTTTCTGAAATAACATATGAAATTGTTTTGTGAACTCTGAAGCCCTATAAAATCTACTATGATTATGCAGTGCCACTCTTGCCTGCAGGAGCCAGCATGCATAGGGGCTTCAGGACTTCTGATGATGGCAAAGAGGGAGACAGAGGTCCGTCCCTCTAACACCACATACTCAGTAACTCAACCCTCTAGGTGAAATCATCACTGGATTTCAAGGTGCAGGAGTTGTGTTTTCAAACAAGATAAAAGATAATAAGCACTGATTTAAATAAAAAGCTTGAAAACTCCAGGAAGACATAATCACCACCGTAACTGCCACCCTAATCAAGTCTCCAAGGGACAGCTGAGAATGCTCTGGGGGAACTTTCATTGCTAGACCTTCTGATCAAGTGCAAGATACTGGAAATTTTACCTTCAAATCATTTTAAAAAGAATTGACATGCACAGTGCTTAGCTGTTTTGCTATTTTTTAAGAATCTGGGGGGGGGGGGGAAGACTCAAGAAAACAAACCTAACACCTTAAAATCTAATGTTCAGAACATTTCAGATTTTCCTTTTCAGATTTTTTTTTTCCCTCCTTTTTTCACACTATCAACATGCCAGTATCTGGGTCTGCAATCAACTCCGCCAAAAAGATGCATTTATGGAGAACAGCTCTTTAAAGAGAGGAGCAAAATAACTAAAGATCTTCGAATTCAACTACAGTAACAGCTGCCCCTCTTTTAAAATAAAAGATGTCTAATTATTAGTATTCATGCGGTCAGACTATACCCTCAGAAGGCACAGATCCACTCTTTCAGTCCACAACAGAAATCCTTTTAAGCCATTCGACATCCTGCACTGTGTAGTTTTAAACCTGCACATATGTCTCAGTTTGGGGGGGCAGGGGATTCATATGACTACAAACTCTAGAAAAAAAATTAAGAAGACAAAGAAAGATGGCAAAATTAAAAAATGAATAAAAGAAACAGAATTTAAAATATATGTGTGTGTGTGTATTACAAGGAAGCCAGTAAGCTGACAAATGGCACGCTACTACATTAATAATGGTAAGTATGAATATTCATTACACAATAGTCATAAATAGAATGAAGGAGAACCAGAGTGCAGACGGGGCAAAAACTCAGAAAGCTTTTTAAAGAGAAGGAAAGACAAAGAATGAAGGAAGCAAAGAAAACACACACAACCTCGGAGAACACTATTTAAGTAAGGGTCTCTGGGTAGAAACTTTGATCTAAGATAAGATAGGACAGTAAAGAAGGAATTTCCTTAAACAAAGGTAAATAAATAAACAGTATAAACTACCCAGAATGACAGGAAGTGCTTTCAGTAAAAACAGTCAGGGTAGTCTTTGCTTAGGATGTTAAGGATTAGAATAATACATCTCCCAAACCACTGATAAAGTTGCTGAAACTGCCCTACCCCACCATACCTTCACTCCCCGCTTAGAGAAGGGACAGCCCCAGGTGAAAACCCAATGCGCTAACGTGCAATCTCCAACGCTTGATTGTTATATATCTTGAGAACGAGGAGGAAAAAATCAAAGCCACAAAGAGAATTAACCCCTAAACATGTGCTCATGGACCACAGCTTGATTTTCCCCTCCCATTACAAGCTAGAGACTTCTTGAAAAGGCCACCACAGTGAGTCTGTTTTTTCTAGAAGATAGTTTCAAGATAAGTACAGAAAATCCTTAAAGTACTAAATGAGTAAAAACACTGCCACAAAAATGAACAGTCACTCTATGTTCTTTAAAAACATGCTGATTATTCTAAACTGTTTCCAAAAAAACAATAGGGGCAAAAAAGGCACGGGTACGAAATTACTGACACCACACAACATCTGGCCTGTAGTTTTTAATTAGACAAGAAAGAATCCTGAAGGCAAATGCCACAGGATTGATAGAAGTGGAGTGAGCACCTACTCTAAGTAGGAAAATCAATTTATTTGCAGCACTCTCATTTTGTTTCTCAATTAGTCCTGAGGCCAAGGGCTACCCTAACACACTCTTAGCATTAATTTGCAACTTAAAAGTTACACAATTCAGCAATAAATGTAATGCAATCATCATTTAAATGCAAGGAACTTTCAAGGCTCCTTTTAAAAGGCCACAGTCCAGGGGTCACCCTCCACCAACTTTAGCTGGGGGCCAGGGGGCTGTCCAGGTTCCCCCAAGTTTCATTACTTCACTAGCCCTGTGACCCTCATGGGTTGCTTCACTGCTCAAGATCTCAGTTTCCCCATCGTTAAAAGGAGAAATAATAATGCCAACATTATTGGGAAGATTAAATAATGTGTTATTTTATTTTATTTTATTTTATTTTATTTTATTTTATTTATATTTAAGGGTTTTTTAATGTGTTTAAGAGGATTTTTTATTATTCATTTAAATCCAAGTTAGTTAACATATAGTGTAATAATGATTTCAGGAATAGAATTTAGTGATTCATCACTTACATAAAACAAACAGCCAGTGCTCATCCCAACAAGTGTCCTCCTTAATGCCCATCGCCATTTAGCCCATCCCCCCACCCAACACCCCACTAGCAACCCTCAGTTTGCTCTCTGTATTTAAGAGTCTCTTATGGTTTGTCTCCCTCTCTGTTTTTATCTTATTTTTGCTTCCCTTCCCTTATGTTCATCTGTTGTACTTCTTAAATTCCACATGGATGAAATTATATATTTGTCTTTCTCTGACTTATTTTCCTTAGCATAATACACTCTAGATCCATCCATGTTGTTGCAAATGGCAAGACTTCACTCTTCTTGATCACTGAGTAATACTCCATTGTAGATATATACCACATCTTTATCCATTCATCAGTCAATGGACATTGGGCTGTCTCTATACTTTGGCTATTGTCAACAGTGCTGTTATAAACATTGGGGTGCACATGCCCCTTTGAATCAGCATTTTTGTATCCTCTGGATAAATACCTAATAGTGCAATTGCTACGTTGTAGGTAGTTCTTAATTTTTTGAGGAACCTCAAAACACTCTGCTGTTTTCCAGAGTGGCTACACCAGTTTGTATTTTATATTTAAGGGGTTTTTTTTAATGTCACTATTAATAAACGATTGTTGAATTTCTACAGCATTGTGAAAAATAAAGAAGAAAGAAATCCTATATCTGAATTATGGAAATAAACTTAACCAAAAACTATTGTCCATTTATTCTTTCAGGCAACACTTACTCAGCACATACCAGGTCCAAAGCACTATGTTGAACAAATGAGATACAGAGGGAGGTAGAAATGCACCTCTGCCCCCCCAGAACCACATGCTCCCATAGGGGAAAAAAGAGGTGACTGCAAGGATGTAAATATCTGCTCAGACAACACGTCCCAAGATCTTGATAATACATGCCAATGAGGGGAGAACATCCTAATGAGAAAATACCCCAATTCATCAACTCATGGACAGCGAATACAGAATAGGGACAAAAGGGCTAGCCTTGCCAAGACCATGATTAGGTTCCAGTGAAAATGTTGGTAACCAACAAAGAGAACCACGGAGACATCATCAGAGCCTACAGAGAAGGCACTGACCTAGAAATGGGAAAGCATGGGAAGATATTCCTCCCTCTGTACATAGGGTAATCACAGATCTTTCTGGAAATTCCTGTCACCAAATGCACACTGTAGATGTGACATGTGTGAGTGCTGTCTGCTACTAAAGCACTGGTTAATAATGTTCACAAATGCAGAGCTTCGATCTTCCAGGATATAAAATCCTATCCACCAAAGCCCATCTGGTTGACAAACGCCACCAGTAGAGATTACTTTCTGCCAGATCCAGTCAGCACATGGTCATGGCAAGGCCACTATGGTAGAGGAGGAAGGGAATAGTGGCAGAAGGAAGCTAAGTTTGGATTTCAAAGCCTCAGTTTCTCCCATCTTTAAAATGAGGAGGTTCCCAAAATTAGATCACTAGTGTCCCACGATAAAGCTAGGCAGGCACCATGTGACCCTCAACTTGAGGGAAAAAGAAGGATGACAGAAATATCACCACGTGTGATGGAAGTCATGAGTGGCACAATCAAGTTGTATGAAGGAGAGTACCTGCTATGTGCCAAGACCTGTTAAAGAATTTATAGGCATTATTTGATTAAACTTCACAATAACCCCACCAGGTAGAGATTATGATCCTTGTACAGTGAAGGAAAAGGAGGCGCCTAGATTGTCTGTAGGGGGAAGGGCACAACCCAGCCCGAAGATGGCGGAGCAAGAGCCCAAAGCTCCTCTTCCTGTGATTCCTACTCACCACCCTCAGGGGGAGTGCAGGGTGGAAAGGCGTGGGTTCACAGCCTGGTAGAAGACACAGAGCACAACCACAGACAGTCAGCACCAATCAGTTAATCACTCACAAATAAATGAACTCTTGAAGAAAAACACCCGGTCCACCAAACACTGAATCAGTGTTTGTGTGTTCCTGTGACTCATCTCCAAACAGGTGATCCTCACTGATCCTCAAAATAGTGGTAGATGTCCCACTACAAGTTCATAAACATTTTTCAGGTTTCTGACTAGATAAGAATACCATGCACTAATTGCACCATCTTGCAGGACACACCTGTGGGTGTCACCACAGAAATATTTAATATACAGACTTTTAAGAGAAAAGGCACGTCAAAAAGATACTAAAGAGGCACACAGTATCTCTTTTTTAAAAACATATAAATTTAAACATTCCTCAAAACAACCTTCAAGCAATTAAACCTAATCATCAGTTCTCTCTGACACAGATTGCTTTAAAAACTCAGCAACAAAACTTACTCTACCCTTTGGTTATTAAATGTCTAGAGAAGTTGAAAAAATCAATATTTTACGTTCATTAAAATTTTTTATGTTGAAAAACACTCATCTGAGACCTAAAGAAAAATAACAGCTTTCATTTAGAAACTTACAAGCATCAGGAGAAAAGAACTAATAGAAGAAAGGAAGAGATTAAAAAATCGTTTGCAGATGACATGATTACATACCTAGAAAACCCAAAGGAAACCCCTGAAAAATACTGGAACCAACAGAGCTTAGTAAAATAGCAAAACAGAAAAGAAATATATAAAATTCTACAGGAACAAGAACAATAAAAATTGATTCTCATTCTTAATTAGCACTTTATTTTTAAGAGAGGTCTAGAAATAACATGAATGACAAAAAAATCAAGGCACAAAGATTAAGAAAACTATAATGTACTTTATGAAAAGATCTTTATTTAAAAAACAAAAAACTTGGACAGTAGTGGGACAAACCATGTTCCTACATAGAAAAA
Organism: Felis catus; assembly: GCF_018350175.1. Lineage (NCBI taxonomy): Eukaryota > Metazoa > Chordata > Mammalia > Carnivora > Felidae > Felis > Felis catus. The sequence goes on along the minus strand of NC_058369.1, from coordinate 94,379,640 downwards.
AAAAATGTAAACTGAAAAGGATATTCTGTTAAAAGTATTGCAAAGAAGATTTTTTAATAAATATAAAAACTTTCAGGGTGCCTGGGTGGCTCAGTCAGTTAAGCAACCGACTCTTGATTTTGGCTCAGGTCATGGTCTCACAGTTTGTGGGATCGAGCCCTGTGTCAGGCTCTGCACTGACAGCGTGGGGGTTGCTTGGGATTCTCTCTCTCTCTGTGCCTCCCCTGATCATGTGGTCTCTCTCTCTCTTCAAAACAAGTAACCTTTTTTTAACTTTTTAAAAAATAAATTGAAATTTAATTTTTCTAAATTTTCAATTTTTTATACGATCTGTATTTTTTATCTTTTCATTAATGACCAGATGTTATTTTATATGTAAAAATGGAACAGTATTATAATTAAGAACAATAAAAATAAAAAAGTAAATGTAATCTTTGAGTTTCAAGGCTAGATTTCAATCAAATTTCCAGTTTTCATAAATCTCCAATGTGTCAGCTGAGTTACTGAAAGTAAGTTTAACAAAATTGAGCAGTAAACACAGAAAAACAGGAAAAAAACCTGACAAGTTCATTTTTTTTTACCTTCCTTTACTCTCAAAATAAATGTAATTTGAAGTAAAACAAACAAACAAACAAAACAGGTGTTATGACCGAGATCAGCAGCATATCATACCTGCCACAGAGACAGAGTATCATACCTGCTACTGGCCTCAGAGACAAAATGCCCAAATGGAAGTGGAAACTAGACACAGGCTCTCCCATGTAAGTTAAATGCTCCCCAAACAAATAGCAGGAAGGACTGGCAAATACATTCATTTTTAAAGTAAATATTAACTTTAATGAGCTTGGTGACTGGCAAACTGATTCTGCTCTCTTGATATTTTCCCTTCCCTGATCCTTCTCATCAAAAAGAAAAAGAAAACACTAAAAAGGCACAAACTCTCCTACTCTGAGCCCAATGTGTACCAGAGAAGAATCTAAAATTACTCTGTATGTTTCTGCCCTCAAGTCTTCCTTATTCTACCAGATGTAAAAAAAAAAAAAAAAAAAAAAAAAAAAAAAAAGACAGTGTAAATGAAACAATATATGTGCCAGAACTAGTCCACGAAATGCAGGGGGGGGGGGGGGTCATAATACTGGTAATTGTAGAACTGGGGCCAATCACTATCCAACATCAGCATCTCCTGCCTACTGCTTTGCTCTTCTTCTTCCCTTGCCCACATCCACCAGTCATGAACCAGAAAAAGAACTGTGCCTGTCCCAGTTGGGAAAGAGGGTGCAAGCGGCCAAAAGGTCATCGACAACCTGGACCCTCTGCCCTGGCTGCCAAAGGGTTCAGGGCAAAAGAAGCATGGTGGCTGGTGGTTGAACTATTTGCTTCAGACAAGATGGAGCTAACTGTCCCCACCAAGACCAAGCAGTCTCAGGGAGAAAAAAAGGAAAGAAGAAACCCCAGTGATGTTAGAAGTATAGGAAAAAAGAGACAGAAAAAACTGGTCTGTTTCTGTTCTCAACTCTCAGGTTACCAATAAAAAGGAATTCAAAGTATTCAATGTCTCTCTCTCTATGCCCACTTGAAATCTTTCTTTCTCCGGCTACGATGTAAATATCAAAAATATCTGCCTTTTTCTGCTGTCTTCAATCTTCACAAAGACTTTGGCTGTTACAATATGAAATAAAAATGAAGCAAGAGTCGCTTCACATGCACAAGCATATATATAGTCAGGATTTGGAAAAAAGAATTGGGTGTATTATCTGACATTTTCTGTTTAATATTAACTACTTGCTCTGGTCAAAGAGGCAATTTTATACCCACTGGAAGATCTAACACTGTTTTCTGAATGTGCCAGTTAAAACACATGCCAGCATTGAGCTCATCATACCTCCCAGCTGGAACCAATCTGTAGGTAGGCTGGTGATCCATGGTACCTCATCTAATCATGACTCTTCCATAGCCTAAAACTGTGTGCAGAGCCCCAGTGTCTAGCTGGAAATCTGTATTAAACTATTACTACCAGAATGATCAAGTTTATAACTCAAATAATTCCATTCAATCCCCACCCAAATCCAGATAAAAATGGAAATACAAGCACAGTTTTAACATAACCTTGAAACTGAAAGCAAAATGCAGTGAATAATTCAGACAAGAGACCTTCTTGATCTCACACTAACCATATTTCTCTTCAGCAACCTATTTAATCTTCCCCGACCTCAGTTTCCAAAATAAGTGTAACTTGGTTCAAAAATGACACAGATCTACTGCAGGAATCTTTTAGATTTACTTGTTTTTATTCCTTATTAGGAAAATAATTCATCTATTAGAATTACTACCAAACATCAGTTGCTGCTTTGTAAGAACTTTGGGTCCTATCCCCATCTATATACCACATACCACACCCATAGTGCCTGTGTGTTGTTTCTCCCTTCTCCTGGGAAGCAACCCAGTAAAATGCTAAGCACATGCTAGAGTAAGACAGACTGTGTTGCAATCATGGATTAAACTCCTGTATAGCTGAGGGGCTTTGAGCAAGTCACAACTTCAATAAACCTCTATTTCCAAATTACCTTTTTGTTATATTTTCTTTTTTCAGATGTTTCCCCCATACAGGAATACATGTTTCATAAAGTAGAGATCATATTCTATATGCAATGGTTGTTTTCACTGAACACTGTAAGTTTTATTTTATGCTTTTAATATTTAAGATATATAAATATATAAATATATATGAATATATACAATATATAAAATTATCTGTAATGAGCATGGTCACTTTCTTAATAGCAAAGTATTAAAATTATTCAGTGGAAAATATGTAACTGTGATAAGAAGTAAAAATTCTGAACCTGAAAAAAAATCTAAGTTGAGTTCAATACGCCATATTATATTGCCTAAAAAAAACTATTCAAATGCAAGGAAATGTATATATAAGAAGATATAAGGAAAATAAAGGTAATGTTGTATCTATTAAAAGCGAATCACCCAAAATTGTGGTCATCCAATTAATGTCATTAATATGAGTTTTAAGATTTTTACCTTCTAATAACTGCAGAGAAATTAATGTAAAAGCAAACCAGCATATCTTACAAAGTATATACTTGTTTATTTCTTCCTTTTGTGACTAAAGCACCTTTTTGTTGCACATGCAGCACATCATTTAGATAAAGTAATCCAAACCTCTTGGGGAAAGTTCTGAGCTCAATTAGGGCATCAGGGGACAGGCCATATGTTACGAAGCCTCTGGCACACCTGAACCCCAATATCTAATGACCCAAGGATGCTCATTTATAAAATTAAATAGTCGCTCTTTTAAGAGTAGAGAATCAAGTACTGCAGATCATTCTCCATCATTTCATTTGAAGACAATGTAAAGAGAACTACACAACTAAAGAAGGTTTAAATAAATGAACACCTACAACACAAAAGATGTAATTCATGCCTTGAATGACTACTACTAACACTCAATTTTATCTCATCAATCTTATCTCTTATTTCTTTTTTAATTAATGATTTTTATTAAAATTGAAAAAAAAAACTAACTTCTTATTCACTTTTCTGTTGTAGAATAATGTCTACCTAGCCCCTTCCTTGTTAAAAAAAAAAAAAAAAAAGCTTGATCCCTATCTTAGTCTTCTTTTAGCTAGAATATCTAGAATATTGAAACATAAAAAAAAAAATACACAATTTAGAACCAAGACTGTATTTTCTGAGCCAAAAATCAGGATGCAGGACCTGAAATCAAGAGCTCTTAAAAAAAAAAAAATCAGACTGCATGTGACTATACCAGTGTCCATCTTCAACTCCATTCTAATAGTTCAATAATAGATATTTCAGAAAAGTGGCTCTCAATCATTTTCGTCATCTGAACACATCTGTGGGATATGACATACTCTCAAAAAATAACCCTCGCTAACTGCAGCAGCAGTTGTCTCAAAGCATGTGATTTGGGTAGGGAAAGTGCACTGAAATCTTTAGGAAGCTTTTAGAAACTCACCATCCACACTCGTCACTGTTTTATAGAGCTAGTACAATCTCCTTTTTTGAAAAATCCTTTAAAATAGAACAAATAAGGCTCTGAAGTAACTAAGTCATAGTCATAACTCAGCTTTAAGGCATAGAAGAGTCCAGAGGAACAGACTAATTTGTATCCACCAAGACAAATGTGATGGGTGCCATGGCACATTCGCATGGACAAACTCTAGAATATGCTGAATTCCTGGTATATATCAAAAAAAAGAGAGAGAGAGGATGCCATCAATCTGCTCTCCATTTTTTTTTAAAGGAAACTGCTTACTTCAACATTTCAGCTGATAAGAACACAGAATTATAATATGTTTGAGGTCACTTGGAGTAGAATGCTAATTCCCAGACACTGAATATGAAGATAACTTTTAGACATCACACTTTACAGACATCTCACATGAAGAGTATCCTAAGATTGAGAAAACACAAATAAGCACATGCAATTGGTCACTCCAAGACTCTCTTCAATTCCAAGTCTCTTTTAGTACTCATGAGTCTGACTTGCCAGCTTAGAAAAATGTGTATCAGTGAAAAGTCAAATAAGTACTCTATCTGACATAATTTAGTCTGAGTATACAATTACATGCTAAAATAAATTTTTCTACATTAGTCATAAAAGCCTTAAAAATGTTTCGTCTACACATTCCTTACCCATGCCTATAACATTTAATATCATGAAATTTAGAATTTAGGGTAGCTATTCAGAAAGACTTACACAAAAAAATACTAATCACATCACTTAAAAATTAAGCACATAATGTTGCCCCAGACATTGTAGTACAGACTACTGCCATATTTTTAGATCATAAGAAAAAAAATTTAAAGAAAATCCCCAGACTCATATGCTTAAAACAAAGAAAAGAAAGAAAGAAAGAAAGAGGTGGGAGGGGGAGGAGGGAAGAAAGAAGGGAGAGAGAGGAAAAAAGAAAAGAGAAAAGAGAGAAGAAAATTTAAAAACTAAATAATATTTTGAAAGAATAACAAGAACCAACTTTATATACTAAAAATAAAATAGATTCAGAAGGAAAAACTGAATAATCCTTCAATTATTATCTTTACATAGTGAGAGAGCTCCTTCAAGAAACCTGACACTGATGCATCCTGGAGGAATCAAGCTGGCAAAATGGAGAGCAATTTGCTGGTTCCAATTTTTTGTAATTATGCCTTTTGTAAATTTTATGACACAGAGAATAAGAAGAGTTAATTGTGTTTTAGACTATTAAAAAAATTCAAAGAATGTATCTCTCAGAAAAGGATTACTTAGAAAGGTATGTCTGTCACATTGACATAAAGGTCAGCACACTCCAGATCAAGTACAGACTATGATTCCAGTCCTCCGAAAGCCCTGACCCTTTGGTTTAGCTCATTTCAATTATCATTATGGTGCCTAAAGTAAGAGGCCGTCTGAAATGCAACCAAACCATTTAAGGATTTGTAGATTATAAATCAGCAGTTCAGGGGCGCCTGGGTGGCTCAGTCGGTTGAGTGACCGACTTCGGCTCAGGTCATGATCTCACGGTTTGTGAGTTTGAGCCCCGCGTTGGGCTCTGTGCTGACTGCTCAGAGCCTGGAGCCTGCTTCTGATTCTGTGTCTCCCTCTCTCTCTGCCCCTCCTCCATTCATGCTCTGTCTCTCTCTGTCTCAGAAATAAATCAACATTAAAAAATAAATAAATAAATAAATAAATAAATAAATAAATAAATCAGCGGTTCAAATTTCAGTCAGAAGGAAAATGGTATAACATATTCCCTGTAGCTGGGCCCATTTTGTTCTTGAAGAATATCATAAGTACCTAGGTTGTACTTAAAAAAAAAAAAAAAATTAAAAAAAACTCCCTACACCAAAAGTGGGCTCTTTACAAAAGAATTCAAACATGCAAACCAAAGCACACCCCACAAGGAAACACCAACCACCCTTAAAGGAGAGACTTGCTACTGGTTAACGGGCCCTGCCATCAGGGTGCACAGTGCCCACCAAGAGAAACCCTACTCATGCTTTCAACTCCTGTAACATTCTGTCTTCTGGGGATTAAGAATGTGGAAGTGACTAATTCTCCCAAATGTCATACATTTTACATTTTGTGACATGTACTTCTTCTCTGAATTTTTACAGCACTATCCAGACACTCTAGCCACTGTCTGGGACTAGACAAAATTATTGTAATTATGTGTACCATAATTAGGGAGACAGTAAATGTGATCAAACATTTATAGAAAGGAAAAACTAAAGCACAGAAAGTTTTAAGAACCCAGAAATCTCAACTAAATTCCAATGATAGAATAAAGGAGGAAGTGAGGTTCTTTTTCAGATGGTTCTTTTTCAAACGCTGCATTTGAAAAACTACTACGTACCAGATTACTGGCACAATCCGAGAATAGTCTGTATATTTCTAGACTTCTTGCATGGGACAGGTTCATGTCATCCAGGGATGTCAGACATGACCATGGTGAAAAGAAAACAGGATATACTGTAACATAAAATCTTACTATAAAGAGAGTGAAGTTGAGGGGCGCCTGGGTGGCGCAGTCGGTTGAGCGTCCGACTTCAGCCAGGTCACAATCTCGCGGTCCGTGAGTTCGAGCCCCGCATCAGGCTCTGGGCTGATGGCTCAGAGCCTGGAGCCTGTTTCCGATTCTGTGTCTCCCTCTCTCTCTGCCCCTCCCCCGTTCATGCTCTGTCTCTCTCTGTCCCAAAAATAAATAAAAAACGTTGAAAAAAAAATTAAAAAAAAAAAAAGAGAGTGAAGTTGAATTTGTGTCCAGACCCAACATTTCGAGATGATAGGAGCCAGTCAAGATGTGCTTGTCAGTGGGATTAAATTCTGTGAGACTGATGAGATTAAGAGTCAGGGTCAGAGCATATTCACAGCCTAATAAAACAGACATCAACAATTGTTTCCTGTACAAATCTTTGAATAAGGAAACATCACGACAAGAAAGACATGTTAGGAAGGCTGGAGCAGAAGAGTGAGAGATGGAACAGTGAGACCAATTAAGAGGTTATTGGGATAAAAAAGGTAAAAGTGATAAAGTCCTGAACTGATACGGTGTCCGCTGGTGATAATGAAGGCATGAAAATCAGAGATGACTGATGAGGATGGAAAGGTGGGCAAGAGATAGATCATGGAAGGACTTGAAGGCCAAGTTAAGAGTCTGAACTTGAACCTGCAGCTAACAGGGAGCCTTTAAAGTATTAAGCAAGAGAAAAGCATTTCAGATCTGTCACTCTGTGGAACAGGAGGCAAGCTGTAGGCAGGGAAGCCAGTAAGAAGATGACCACACGTCCAGGCAAGAGAGGATGAAGCTGAAGTGTGAGCCTGCCTCAGCAGTGGGAAGGGAAATGGCAGGAGGCAACGAGGACCAAGCCAATGCCAGGATGTGGTGCTTGGGGCGAAGCTCAGGACAGTGTCAGGTTGCTTCTGCCTTGGAAAATCACTAAGATAACAAAGAGAAAAGGCACAGGCTGAGGAGTACTTGGTATGTGCCGAGACTGAGATGACTACGAGATAAAGAGGCAGGAACATCAAATGGGCAGCTGCATATCTGGGTTCAGAACAGAAAGCGGGCTCAGCCACACTCATGGGAGTATAATAAGGGAGTAGCCAAAAGGAAGGAGCAGGAACAGACATACTGCTCGAGGAGGGCATGAAAAAAATGATCACAGTGGACAGAGGGCTTCCATTAGCACAGAAGAGACGGGGAACACTTAACTGTGCTCAGAGCCTAGGGTGAAACACCTGTAAGAAAGAAGAGACACAATAAGAGAGAAAAAGTAGATAAGGAAATACAGAATCAATTACACAGATTTTGGAGTGAAAGCAGGGAAAGGAGTGAAGAGGAAAGGAGGAGGAATTAGCCTAGAACAGGAGAAAAGACACATCCTCCTCAGAAGTTGGAAAAAAGGAAATAAAATTGGAGCGAGTGAAGGTACATGTGCAGGCAAGGTGCTGACGCCTAACAGCATTAAGTGTTGTAGGAAGTTGGAGGGTGTTATGAGTTTTGGATTGTGTACACCAAAAATTCTTCTTAACCATACCCCTCGCCCCCAACCTCCAAAGGTGATCTTATTTGGAAACAGAGTCAGTGCGGATGTAATTAGTTAAATTAAGACGAGGTCATACTGGAGTGGGGTGGGCCCCTAACTCAATACAACCAATGTCCTTGTTAAAAGGGAAAAACGTTGGAAAAACACACCCTCATTAAGGGAAGGTGATGTGAAGACACACAGGGAGAAGAAGGCCATCTATAAGCTAAGAGGAGAGGCCTGGAACGTATCCTTCCCTCACATCCTTCGGAAGGAGCCAACCTTGCCCACACTTTGATTACAGACTTCTGGTCTTCAGAACTGTGAGACAATACATTTCTGTTGCTTGAGCCACCCAGTCTGTGGGACTTTTCTACAACAAGTCCAGCAAACTAACACAGAGTGGAAAGTCATCTATGAAAGGAAGGAGGGGTGGAGGAGGGTAGCTAGAAGGATTGAGGGAAGTGGAAAGGTTTCAGCAGGAAACAGGCCAGCCACACAGGGCAAGACTGTACACAGTTGCCTTGGGTTCCAGCTAAGGCCAGAGATGATAAATTTATTTACAGAGTGGTTTCCTCAAGCAGCTCTTGGCAGCCGGTGGGCAGAGGGGGAAAAGATGCCAGGTCAAAATCAAGGTCTGGCGGAGTAGATTACAAGCAAAACACAAAGGGATATGGCCACTGAGGATACTGGCAAGGGAATGATGTACCGTGAGTGAACAGAGAAGGAAACAGGAGGGGGATGGGCAGAGAACAGGTGGTCTGGAAACAGGGAACCCACAAAGAAGAGATAAAAGGAGTACAGCAGGAGTGAGGAAGCTCACAGGGAAAGATAGTTACTGGGATTTAGTATTTTAGATGAGGAAGTCAGGGAAGTCGGAAGCTAGACAGCTGTATACAATGTATACATTATTCACACAGACACAGGGGCCTCAGACCATGATGGTAGTTAGGTGAGAAAAAAACTGCAACAGCTCCCACCACCCTCAATGCATGGAAAAATAATGACCAGGAATATCCCCAAATCATATTTGTACTTGACTCCTAGAATCTGGTTCTCAGAAAAATCACTGCTGTGTTTATATCTCCAGTATTACAGTTACATATTTATACAAAACAACAAAGAGGGGCATGGCCTAGAAGCAGAGGTCAGTGCATCTGACCCCCCCCCATCTATCTCACAAAATTATTATATTAAGCAGAGAGGAAGCAAGTTACCTATAAAAATGTACCTGAGGAAGTTACAGATCAGATGCAAAAATGTTAAGGCATTTTATATGCTTTGTACACATTTCCTTAGGATACAAAAATTAAAATAGCTGTAAAATGCAAAAATATGTGTTGGCAGCCCCTTCTGCTTTGCAAACAGGAAACAAATAACCAGAGCACAGAAAATTGAAAAGCTCGTAAATGACCAATTCCCCCCCTCCCCACTACAAAAAAAGTGCTTAATTATCTGGATTATATACGATAAACAAACAAACAAACAAACAAACCTCTCTGCATTTCCAAGGTTTATTTCAACCACTAGAATTTTTGTATTTCTTAGTAAAGAGCCAAGCATACTCAACACTTTGTTCTGGCAACTCATCTGAGCTAAAATAACAGAGGCATGAAGCATAACTAAAACTACACAATTTAACCTTTTTAATTTAAACACAAGAACAATTCATGATTGCTGTGGCTTTAGACATTTCCAACCCTTTCTAAACACACATATTTATACTCACTTAGAACTTTTTACTTCCACAGTTCAAAAGGCTTTATACATAGTACTTTTACACTGGGAGAGATTAACTGTATTTTCTGACTGTTCATATTTTAGGTATCATTTTGAAACAAATTACTAATTAAAAAAAATAAGATTCAAAACTTCCCTGAAGTCATAGTATATTATGGCACAGGAAAAATGACGCCACTCGGGAGACATGGCCTAAGACATCTACTGGGGACAAAAAGGTGAGAAAGAATTTGGAAAGTTCTGCAACTTTATACAAGGATATAAGGATATCCTTATAAATGGTTAGTCCACCCATCAAAAGTATAGATTAAACTTAGAGAACAAAAACGCTTCATATTTTAATCAGCGCCCAGATACAATATGAATGAAGAGAGAAATGATCGTCCTCTCTCCAAATAGGATGGGCTTCAACAAAATTTCCTATTCGAACAAAGTTGCCTAGTGTAAACATCCCTCAATACTTAACTTCCAAAGTGTCTCATTCTCTCTCTACAACAAGCAATAGCACACTATTCATGAATATAATTCCAAGCTGCTTATAAAAATCCGCAGTCATGGCACTTCAGCCTATTGAGGAATGAAAGAATAATAAGTCTTTCAAATAAGTCCACATCTCTTTTTCTCCTCTGTTCAAGGTCAAACATTTACACACACCCTATAGAAATCCTCTAGGAATCAGGGAATAGCAACTAAAGTCCAGCTCCAGGCACTCTGGAGGAGGCCACTCCTTGAGGTAAGGAGTCCTCTGCCTCATAAATACTGAGTAGGAAGAGAGATGCCACACCTTGATGCATATCTAAGAAGCTGATTCAGTAGCCAGGTTTCAAGACTCGAATCCTAACTAAATTCCAACACAGAAGTCCTCCAACTGCCAAAGAAAAGTGAGTTCAAGAAAACTTCTAACACTGCAATCTGAGGATGATCATAGAACTTGGTGACTTCTTGCGTATGTAATCACAAATGCAGTGTCCTTTTCTGGGATCTTAGTAAAACTGTAAGTGCATGTTGACTGTTAGGCAGGATTTTATTTTACATTTAAAGATAGATAGGGTGCCTGGGTGGCTCAGTTGGTTAAGTGTCTGACTTCTGCTCAGGTCACAATCTCACAGTTCAAGCCCTGTGTATGGCTCTGTGAGGACAGCTTGGAGCCTGGCGCCTGCTTCAGATTCTGTGTCTCCTTCTCTCTCTGCTCCTCCCCTACTCGAGCTCGCTTGCTCGCTTGCTCTCTCTCTCTCCCCCAAATCTAAAAAATAAAGAACATTAAAAAATAAAATAAAATAGATTCTCCCTCCCCCTATGGGGTGCTTGGGTGGCTCAGTCAGTTAAGCGACCGTCTTCAGCTCAGGTCAAGATCTCAGCTTATGGGTTTGAGCCCTGCATCAGGCCCTGCGCTGACAGCTCAGAGCCTGGAGCCTGCTTCAAATTCTGTGTCTCCTTCTCTCTCTGCCCCACCCCGGCTTGCGCTCGCTCTCTTTCTCTCTCCCTCTCTTTCTGTGTGTCTCTCAAAAATGAATAAAGGTTTAAAAAAATTTAAAGGTAAAAAGCAACTTGAAGATGATCCTCTCTGACTGGCTTTACAAATGAGAAAACTGAATGGCTAGAAAATGGCAAAGGAGAATCCACATTGTCTGACAGGTCAACATTCTCTCTACTTATTGACAATATATATTTACTCACATTCAACAGATATTTACTGAATGTTTTACCATGTGCAAGACACATGAGGGATTACAAAGCTGAATGTAGTCATCCTCTCAAGGAATCTAAAAACTGGTTGAGTTTCAAACAAAAAAAAAATGGTGGGTTTCACAGTTTTAATATGTAAATCGTCACACGAAGTCTCATATGGTATTGTAGAGGAATAATCTGAAAATAACTCTCCTCATAGCCCCAATTCTTAATTTCAAACTAAATCTTTCTTTCCTCCTTGTAGCCCTTCCAAATACAGACGGTGATGTCATGGTGAGAGCATCGGTGAAGAGAAGGATGATGATGACAACGAAGACAAGGGCAATGGGAATACCAACTATGAGACATTTACTATGTGCCCGTCACTCTTCTGTAACCTTCATATACTTAGCTTATTTAATCTTCGAAACAATCTTAGGAGGGAGATAAACATCTCTAACTTATAAGAGACTTGGAAAAAGTAAGTCAATTGCCCCTGAAAAGGTAGCTGAGTTAGGGTTTACACCCAGGCATGCCTTTACTACTACCATCTCCCAGGAGCCTGACCCTGGCACTTCCCGTAATTAACTGGAAACTCCTGGGCCCCCCTGGACCTCAATTTCTTCATCCGTGAAATGATGAAGTTGGCCCCGTGATTTCCAACATCTCCTCCAGGTGTACCATTCTGTGATTTACTAACTTGAGTTTTGTTTTTTTGTTTTTGTTTTTGTTTTGTTTTGTTTTGTTTTGTTTTTTACCAATCTCTTGTACAGAGGAAGGAAAACACTTTGTAAAAACTAGAGAAAATTTTGCCCCATATTACAAAATCCAGACCTTTGTGCAATGGTTTCCAGGTAAAGGAGGGTGGGTAGTAACCAGCTTCATATACACATCCTTCCCTAACTTTCATCTAGGTTCCAGCCTCAGATTTTTTGGAAAGCTAATCTCACAGCCACATGACAAAATAACAATCATTAACAATGGCATTTAAACTAAACAGGAGGTTTTTCAAATTCCTAATAATGATTAGGAGTCATCTGTAACAACATGGGAAAATACCACATTTTGGGTTAAAAGGAAAAAGCAGCATATAATAAATGGCTTATGTTTTTTTGTTTCTAAACATAGGGAAAGAAGCAAGAACTTTCAACAGTGGTTGCAGCTAGGTAATAGGATTGGGAGACTTTTCTCCTTTTCCTTATTTTTCTCTTTTATGTAAGCTTACATTACCTCCATAATTAGAGGGGAGACATTTCTTTACAAAGAGAGAAAAAGTACCAAATATTCTCCAATTGATTTCTTCTGAGAAGAAAATATACTCTCCTAAAAACATCTCAGTAACACTGCAGAAATTCCAGAAATACAGGTTTAGAGGAGAACATCATTATTACCAACTATAGATGGGGAAGAAAATATTCCTCTATTGCTTTAGGTCTAGAATAACTAAGCTTTACAGGATGTTTCAGGAATGCTGGAAGGAGAAGTTGTTTTGTAGTCCAGGGACACGTGGCTTTGTAGAGCTGGGCCCCAGGAAAAAAGGAACAGGTGCAACAGACAAAGAGGCAGACCATGAGAGCCAAATGTCACTGGCCCAATCCAGAAATCCCAATCTGGAGCAGGTTCTCCCTGAGTGGTCCTGCCCTGCACCACAGCCAACCACATGGCCAAGGGGATTTCCACAAGCACAAATGTCCTCACTTCTCTGAAGCAGTACAGCAGTGAGAGAACAGGTAGCTTATTTCACAGAAACTGCAACTGTTAAATCAAACAACCACAACCAAACTAATCTATGCTTCATTAGGCTGCAGGATAAGCACACTGTGTATATACTTTTGTGTTCATATATAAACTCATTACACACACGCGCGCGCGTGCGCGAGCACGCGCGCACACGCATACACACACACACACACACACACACACACACAGCCCAATTTACAACACATGTCAATTACTGTGGCTTTGGATGGTGACAATGAAACACTTCACTCTACAGCACTCCTGAGAATATTTTGTAAACACATTGTCTGTCTGGTGATTCCCACTGATACCACAAAAAACTCAGGAAAGAGTACAATTTAAAAATCACGTTCAAAATGCTATTAATTACATATGGACCCTCTGCCCTCTTGGAAGACTTTTTTGCTACTTTGTAGCAAGTAGGTAAAGACAGATCTGATATACAAAGGATAGGAAAACTAGAACAGGAAAGTCAGCCCCTCCTTTGGGAATCTGATAGACAATAAGTGGCATCAACATCACATCACATCCTGATTCAGTGCAGGGCTGCAGGGAGCTGGGGTGCCCAACTTACCAACAACTCCAGACTTGCCCTAAGCACGTACCTCACAATGGGCTTCTCCAGCACTACCACCATTAAGGGGTCAATAACACAAAGGCCTGGGGGTATTTTTGCTAATTTAAAAAGACATATTTCTGTTGACTGCCACCAAAATTCATTCAAATAATTAAAGCTGAAAAATAATACAACTATAGAGATGTCATCTCTTCTTTTTTTAAGGCATTTTTTTCTGCTTCTTAAGTGTGAAGTTGGCACCTATTAAGTATACCCAGAAGTAATTAAATACATCCAACATAAGATAAAGAAATTTAACCTACCTCATCAAAGGTGGTGTCCTCTTTCTTCAAAGCTGTAAAACAAAAAGGGAAAGGAAGAAGTTATTGTGAAACATCTCAAGGAAACTAAGTATCTAAGTTCTATAAAACAGAAAGAAAACAAAGCAGTATGGTGTTTTCATTTCAGAAAGTAAAACTGTACCCCAACCTGAATAACAATGTTATGACACAAATAGGAAAACTACAAATGAGACAGAGAATTGCACAGCATGCTTCTTTGTGAGACACTTTCATAAATATGTAAATGGACTATCCTCCCAAGTATGGAAAAGAGAATGTATATCTTTCCCCTATCTCTTCTTTGGTAGGAAAACATTTTAATGAAGTATGAAAGAATCAAAAAGTAATCTTAAAGAAATGTCCCCTTCAGCTTCTGGGTTTTGTGCATATGTCATTATGCACGGTGTGTGGTCCTCCCAAACCAATTGTCAGGATGACACCCACTCTGCACAGTGCCCTGAATGAGATTCCCATACTGAGAGAGGTTTAAATACAGTAATGAAAGACTAAGCATGTTAAACTAAGCACTGCAGAGACATAATTCAAACATTTCAACATGATCAATTTTATAACGAAGTATCACCAAAGGAAACAATGCATTCAGAATGTCGTATGGGAATTGGCAAGTGCTCAAAATTTATTTAAATATGCATGGAATCAGAATTGGCATTCTATTACTCTAAAGAGAGAGAAGTAAGTATTTCATGCATAGTTGGCAAACACCCTAGTTCCTTAAATCCTACAATTACTTAGAATGTTTCATATTAAGGAGAATGCACAAAGGAGCTAATTTAGCTGAAACCACTAGCTGGAGACATGTTTCTAATTTATAGAATTGTGCATAGGTGTTTACCGTCTGTACTGGACAGTTCTAGTCAGGATAGAAGCACTTGTGTTGCTCTTACTTGGAAAGCTATGTTCTGACAAAAGCAATGGAAAACAAATTATGTTGGGAATCAATCTCTGAGAGAAGTCATGTGCTTAAATGGAAGCTACCATGCCAGAGCTTATATTATATCTTGAAAAGTATATTTTCTGTTTCATACCATAGACTTGTCTTTTTAAACATCACGAAGTATGTAGTTGTGGTGAATTAAGGGGGGTGAGGGTAGATTGAGGGAAATAAAGTGTTTATGAAAGTTCAATTCTTAGTTTTCCTCTTTTTACCTAAGAAGCTGATCTGTACCAAATTTCTCTACTGACTTTATTAGAGGACAACTACTTCTAAATGAAAAATAAAAAGACAGCCCTTTATACCATTCTCAAATGGCTTATCTTACATTCAACTACTTACACACATTTTATTATATATTTCGCTTTAACTTACACTAACTCTAAAATAAGCTATTTTGAGGGACACCTGAGTGGCTCAGTCGGTTAAGCGTCCAACTTCGGCTCAGGTCATGATCTCATGGTTCATGAGTTCGAGCCCTGCGTCAGGCTCTGGGCTGATAGCTTCTGTGTCTCCCTCTGTCTCCCTCTGTCTGCCCCTCCCCTGCTTGTACTCTGTCTCTCGCATTGTCTCAAAAGTAAATACACATTAAAAAAATTAAAATAAGCTATTTTGATAGAAAGCTGTAAGATCCTCAATGATTCTTAAAGACTATTTTTAACTTAGAATGTAAAACTTCTAATCTAGAAGGCTTTCTTTAAATATCAGTCAACAATGTTACTAAACTCCCACCCTCACTCCCTCAAACCTAAGGCATATCTTCTAATTAACATACTTGAGTAGTGATTCCAAGATAAAATATTAGTGACCTACATAAATATAGGCAAGTTGTTCTATCTAAAAATTTTTTTCTAATAAGAAATGATTAGCTCACTGATTTCAAATACAAAGTCAATCATTGTACAGCCACATACCTAGCTCATTTAACAAAAATTAATGAAAGATTATGTGGCTGTCATGTAAGATGCAAAGCTAAAGCAGCAAGCTTATAAATCACAGCACAAACTTCCTGTATTTTCTTTACTTTGGACATAATAAAAGTTTAATCTTGGGTTTTCTTAAGCAAAGCATCCAATAAGAACTACAGTTGATAACTACCCCTCGGGTAACTGCAAACACAGAATGAAGACCCTCAAACTGAGAGATAAAGAAAGCAAGAATCTAAATTGTCTTTGACATCCTGACTGGACTATTTCTTTCTTGCCCCCAAATCCTGCCAATTCCTTCAACATTCTGGATAAAGGGGTAGAGTCTGTAGGTAGAAAGAAATGGAAGAAATACTAGAGAAAATTGCAGGTGTATTTTCTAAGATATAAGGAGCAGAAAGCTAGGTTCTCTCCCATGCACACTATTCTCAAGCCCAAGATATCTTAGGGGAGAACATTTTAAGACCAAAAAATCTATGACTTCAGTAACTCTTCACTGGTGGATCGACACTTTATATAGTTTCTTATAAATATGGAATCCTTGCTTGAACAGCAGTTAACAGTAACATCAAAGGCCAATTAAATACGTCTCTGACAAATATTTACCAGGTCATTGATGAATAATAAACTATTACCCAAACAAGCACGCAACATCTCATTATTGATTACATTCCCCGATTGTCATTAATCATTCATGTAAATGTAAACTCACAATTGTCTTCAAAGATATCATGGAATAGCAAGTATATTACACTTTTATGGGTTAACAAAGGTGTATGTATACATTGAATCATTTGAGATAATCAGGTAGTCTATTTAGTCCTCTGCTCGGACACTGCTTCCTCTAGAGAGCTTGCCTCACCAAGACTAAAGTGGTGTCCCTCCTATGTTCTCCAACAGCAAATTGTGCTAATCTTCTTGGTAAAATTTGTCATTCTATATTGTCAATGCCCTTTCACTGGCCTGTCTTCTCATAAAAGTCCTTGCGGACTGGTACCAATGGCCACTGAAACTGAATGTCAGCACAATATCTCGCACATAGGAGGTACTCAATAATTATTTGTTGAATTAATTATGTCTACCTCAAAGGCCAAAAGACAGCCTCTTGCCTTTTGAGACACACTAAAGTGTTGGCATATGAAAACCATACACTATTTTCTCTCATGAAAGGATCATAGATATAAATTCCATTTCCTAGTTTTCAAATTAAAATCTTTTGAAACTACATTGGAAGAAGACATGGTACTGTATTTACATTTTGTGTCTGAACCTTTAACCTTAAGAATGGACTTATCAAATGACAGCTGGACTCTACATTACACACATACAGAACAAAGTAACAAACCCAAAATTTCAGCCTCTTCCTTTCATTCAGTTCTCTCACAAACTACATCTTTTAAAAAAATGGTGTACACGGGCTTCACCTCAAATATCACAGAGTATAAACTTCCTTTCTCTGGGAGTTAATCCAAACAAGTGTGAAGAAATGCATTCAAATGACTATGAAGAAATGACAGTTTGACCTAATCTTACACAGAAAGCATTTCTCCTCCTAAGCTATCATTCAAAAATAAAAAGAAACAGGAAAGAAAAGAGGAAAAGGATTTTAACATAAACTTTTTAACAACTAAATTCCCATTTCTCTTTATGTTAAGCAAAATTAAAAAAAAAAAAACATGAGACAACAACAGTAATTCCTAAATAAGTGAACACACTGACATTATTTAGCAGAAAACCATAAATACTCACCACTGAAATCAGTGGATGACTTTGAAATTCAATTACACCCATCTTGTAAAAGAACTGTAACTATGTTGTAGTCACTCCCTGGCAGATGTCATAAATTAGAGTGCTATGGCTTGAAAGCCAGTGTGTTTTATTAGACCTTATATAATATAGTAATCTCAGATCAGCTGTATTGGGGTGGGTAGCGACAAAGCTGGTATGACCATTTACATGTGGATGAATTAAACATCAGCGTTGCCACTCTTATACAGTCCAAATGGTTATTAACAATAAACTGATTGAATATCACATACTTTCAAAAGTTGTGCTCATTTTCTATAGATGAACGGTTAACTTCTCAGGACTAAACAACGATACTGTATATTTTATCCTATAACAAGCTACACTTTTGAATCATACCAAAAAAGCAAAATGAAGTCAGTATGTTTACTTCAAAAGCCATCATAGATTGGTTAAAGGGAATGCATATACAGAGATGTTGGATTACTCACCAAGAATAAACCATTCACTCTGTGATCTCATGAAGTACCAATGAAGAAAGGGGGGAGACAGGGGATACATAGAGAAACTGGAAGGAATAGTAACGGCCCCCATTATTGATCTTCACATGTCACATCTTGCACTAGATATTTTACGTATTCTATCGGATTTAATCGTCACAACAACCGTAAGAAAATGTATACATGTGGACTCTAAGGTTGAGGGATATTCTGCTAGTTGACCAAGACACACAGCAAGCTGGGAAAACAGGGTTCAAACCCAGACCAGACTAACTCCAAAGTCCATCCTGTTTTAATACGGTAAAGTCAGTAACCACTTCTTCCCTTCTCTTTCTTCCCACCTAGAAAATCAATTATGTCAATATGATGCAATCACCAATAATGATAATAACATATTATGAACATCTCTTGAGTCTACACTACATACTGCACAAGACATCATATGCGTTATTTCCCTAAGTGCCAATATCAAAACTGAGTTGTACATGAAAAACTGAAGCTCAGGGGCGCCTGGGTGGCTCAGTAGGTTAAGCATCCAACTTTGGCTCAGGTCATGATCTCACGGTTTGTGGGTTCAAATCCCACGTCAGGCTCTGTGCTGACAGCTCAGAGCCTGGAGACTGCTTCGAATTATTTGTCTCCCTCTCCCTCTGCCCCTCCCCCATTCACACGCTGTCTCTCTGTCTCCCTCTCAAAAATAAACAAACATTAAAAAAATTAAAAAAAAAAAAAAAAACAACTGAAGCTCAGAAGGTGAGGGACCTGTCCAAGGTCACACTGCTGCATGTGGCAAGACGGGAAATCTCCAGTGGTCTGACACAGCCCACACCCTTAATCTATGCACTATACAATCCCATAGTAAAAACCCCATTCCATAGTCTTGAGCACCTTAAAACCTTTACATAACCAAATTCGTTTTATTGCTTTTTGATGTTGCAAATATAACATTAAGAAAGTACTCAGATAACAAAGATTAATTTTTCTGCAGTCCCACTTCACATGTATGTCTTGAGTTTGACATACAATCATAACCACATAAAACCTCTTTATCTCTTTACAGTATTCCAGAATGGGACTTGCTATTCAGAATCATGACCTTCCTTCAATACAAGAAATAATCAGTTAGGTTCACTGCACTGTACTGTTTCTGAAAGAAGGAAGTAAAATCTACTAGATCATAGAAGACATTTTAACAAGTGTTGGAATCAAAAGGAGTTTCACATCACTAAATCTCAGTAAGCTAGAAAATCCAATTAACTGTAATACCCCATTCGCCAGCATTGTAGTTAATCCAAATTTTACTGATTGTCGATCAAAATCTTAAAATTGCTTAAACATAAGGAATTTTTGTATTAATGTCCTTGGTTTCTTACTGAGATTCAACTGCAATGAATTATTTAACACAAAACTGGAAGGGCTCCAACAGAGTCATTAGCATTAGTAAATATACAGTTAATGTGTTTTAGAACAGGGCTTAATGGACTCCAGAACCCGCCTCTGTGATGCTTTGGGTCCCAGGTTGAACATCCTCCTTAAAAATGCACACCAACTGAACACCTTGCTCTCTCACACTCTTGGCTTCAAACTTCATTTGCATGTAGGAACTCTTCAAATGCATCCCTAACTCGTGAGAGTGAAACTGCAACTATCCAATACATGCAATAAGTAAAACCAAGATTAAATGTTGGTTTCACACCATAACTTTACAGTCATTTCGGAAAGATTTTGTGTACCAATAGAAAATTTTTAAACCCAACACAAAGAAAACTAGGCTAAATTTCAATCCATATTTCCTCTTGCTTGAAGAAAGTTTGCATATTTTACAGTGTGCTTATATAATGATTTTTTTTTTACAGGAATGGATGGATGGATGAATGACTCCAATACTCATATTCACCCCAGGGGTTTATTTTAAGGAATTAAGCACTTTATGCTTAATTTCCATTAACACCTTCATTAACATGGATGACATGTTAAACAAGTGAAACAAAGGCTAGAAAGCTTCTTAGGGAATCCGAGGGGTTATTTTTAGTGCTTGTAGGATTTTCTTGCTGAAAACAGTTACCTGCATAAATGAAAGTTCTAATGTTAGAGGAGGCAGCTACCGTCTTAAGGTTAAAAGGGGTTTTCTATGGCTAACCCTAAAAAGCTAGCAAACCCACTCCACATAATACTGTTGTCACCCTGTTATAGTCCGTGACATGGATTTATTCTTAAATGTCCTAAACATTTCTCAGTCGGTTTTTGTGTATCAGTTGGTTGGTTTAAAGACAATAGCCCCGGAGCTGTAGTAAATGTAAGAAGTTCTGGGGACTTATTCCTAAATGTTCAGACAAGTTCACAGCGCGCATTTATTTGCTGCAATGGAAAGATTCAGAGAGCTTGGGACAGAACAGCCGAATCTCGCTTTCGAGGACCCGAAGTACCGAACAAAAGGTCCCAAGGTATCTGTCCCACTTCCCTTTAGGTTGGATGTGTTAAACAATACGAAGGAACAGCTCAACGTTTCACCAATTTCCAAAGCTAAATTATTGACTAAACACCCCAGAGCGAAACCTGCGCGCAAAAAAAATAAAAAATAAATAAAAAAATAACAAGTGACCCAGGCGGCCGCTCAGCCCAGTGCGCAGCGGGGCCCGGGGCGTCCCATCGCCAGTCCAACGCGGGCGCGAAAGGCGGAGCGCTAGTGGCGAGGAGAGGAAACCCAAACTGTGGGCTTTAAGATCATCCACAAATGATCCCCTAGATCCCGAGGGAGAGGGGTGTCTCTCCTTTCCATTGTCGCCCTACCCCCAGGTCCGGGTACTGTTCCCTCCACCGTCCGCGCGCAGCACACTCTACACCAGCCCCGGGTGGTCGCCGCTTTGGTGATGCCAGAAGCTCGGGGCGGAGGAGCAGGCGCCGGGGGCGTCCGGCCCGGTGCCCGGGGCAGCGCGCCACTCACCGATGCGGCTGAAACTCTCCGACAAAGTTCTCCGCAACTTCTTCATCTTGCCGATCTTCTCGGCCGGCTGCGGCTCAATGAGGTCGCACATCTGGGCGACGCGGAGCTCCGGCAACTTCCCCAAACTGGTCCAGAGCGGAGCGCAGACAACAGCGAGGGCGCGCGGCAAGAAGGCGGCGCCTCCTCCTCCTCCTCCTCCTCCACCTCCTCCTCCGGCCAGGAGGCGACGCGCTGGGCTCAGGAGGCGAGTGGCGAGCTGCAGGCTCTGCTCCGGCCTGGGCCGCGGCTGGGCGGGCGGGGGCGTTCTACGTGGTGCCGGGGGCGGCCGCCATCGCCGCAGCCGCGGTGGCCCCGCGCCGCGCCGCCGCCGCCCGGCTCATTTTCCCTCCTTTGTAACCGAGAGCAGCGCGGCCGGCGGCCGACAGCGGGGGTGGCGCGGCCGGAGGTGGGGCGGGGACGGGCTGGGAACAAGGTGCGGGAGCCGGGGGTCGCCGGAGCGCGCGGGGCACAGGCAGGGAGAAGTTCTCAGCCCCGAGTTTCGGGCGTTAGGGAGAAAGAGCCGCGGCGCGGAACCGCCACCCGCCCCGCCCTAACCGCCCCTCCCGCCGCTTCCGCCCCGCCTCCCCCTTGGCAAAGGACCCCGGGCTCGGGACCCCAGGGGGACCTTGGCTACCCAGCTCGGAGTCCGCGTCCTCAGCGGGCCTCTAGCCCCGCTCGCGCCCCCGCGGCGCCCCCTCCCGGCCGCCCCCGCGCGCCTCCCCCGGCCCTGCCCGCCCCGCCCGCGCGCTCCAGGACCCAGGCCGTTGGAGGGCCTCGAACAGGCAGGGCTGGGAGCGGGCCCCTACTGGGGACTCCTCCTCGCGCTTTGGGGAGGCCACCCAAGGAAAGGCTCTGGATCTCGGTCGTTTATGACTGATTTTCTCCTTGCCACGAACGCGTGTGAAAAGGGCGAGGACCTGGAGGGAGGGGGTGGCCACCACCACTACCTCTGGGTCGGGGGAGTGGAAAGGCCTCGGAGACGCACTCAGGATTGAGGGAGACTTTTTCTTTTCCCAGTTTTGCTAGGGAGGTTGTTAAGTTGGGCCGGTTTTTTAGGGGAGTCAAGTGCAAAGGCAGAAGCGTCAACTGTAACCCCCCAAGGCACGGTTAAGTGCTGTTTCCTTCACCGCTGTGCCACACTGAGTGACTGATGGGAATGTAGATGCAGCTGATTTCTGATATAAATACCCAGTTTTATAGTAAATAGCAATGGGATTCTAGAATGTATTACCAATTCTGGAATATATTGGTAATCTAGAATTACCAATATATTCTAGAATTGGTAATTCTAGATTGCCGATTCTAGATTACCAATTCTAGCATGTATTTCTAAATTGGAAGACTTGGAGCCAAAAAAGATTCCGACCTCCTCTTCCCCGGCCTCAAAAAATAAATTTTAAAAAGGAGGACGTTGGGGGAGGCTTTATAAAATCCCAAAACAAACAGTTCAGGCAGCAAACACACATCGTCTTCATTCTATTAAAACGTGGTGCAGCGAACACTCCAAACATCACTCTCCCAAGGGAGAGAGAAGGAAGATGGGGGAGGGACTGAATGTTGATTTGGGGCCAGCAAACTCCTTATGAATAGAAATTTAGTAATCTTGAGTCATCTGGCTGTGTAAGTAATAAGAGCTTGTGAGTGTGTGACAATGCTGTTTGGTTTAAAGGAAGTTTTGGGGAGTTTGTGTTTTGTTAAAAGATTTTTATCTTAAAACAAAAACTAGCCCCCTGCCTTCCTTAAATTGTGAGGTAGAACACTTCGACTTGTTCTCCTCTGCACTGAGCATATTATAGGGTCTTGATAGATGGCAGCTGATAACAGACAGGAAGTCAAGCCAAGCAAAGGAGGGTGGGGAATTCATCAAGATGCAAGAAGGCTGGGTCCTAGTGACCATAATTAGATATTATAGACAGCACCAAGTATGGCCTCAGACAGGAAAAAGTTTGACTTTTACCACTTCCTCAGATTACTTAGGGAGAAAGTTATCAGCAGCTATGAATGAAAAAACAAAAGCAACCAATTAAAATACTGATGGGTTCTATCTACCGAGTCAACAAAGTTGAAGAAATAGTTACTAATGTAATAAGCTTTGAGTACTGTGTGTCTGTGGCTATCCTATTCACTCTGACAATGACTAGTTCATATAGGTAAATACACATATAGCCACAGATACAGATTCTTCATTTTACCTCCTCAGTATTTAATATTTCCAACCTTTTTAAAGGTCAACTTCTGCTTGAATAAATCATGGTATATGCATACAAAGGTATAGTAAGTAAACACTTTTTTTAGATAAGTCAATATGTATTAATGTGTAAATATGTCTAGGGTAAGTGAGTAACAAGCAAATTTATCATTAAATCATTTGTGGGGAAAAATATACAGATGTATGTTTCCACATGCACAGAAAATTTCTCCAGAAAAAGAACAAAGAACGATTAAGTGTGCATACCCAGAATAAACAGAACATGTCCTTTGCCCTTATACCTTTAAGTACAATTTGAATGTTTTACCCAAAGAACACATTACTTATAAATACTAATAAAAATACTAATTTAAAACATAAAAATAATTTTTACTTCATTTTTACCTACCCTACTCCAAAACTTCTGCCTTCGCATCTCCAAAATAAACCTCACCTCATTACAATAGTATTCCTAACAGGAGAGATAGTGGTTAGTAATGGACCAAATAAACCTTGTCAATTATGAATAACCAACTTCCCGTTATACGCTTAACAACTTCCTTTGTTGGTTATATATTAAAATGATTAATTTTGTAAGAAACTGTGACACAAAGGAGGACATTTTTAACTGGATAGTTTTAAAATGTATACACTTAATAGGAATCATCTCTTTACACAGTTATTTGTTTCACTTATGTCTTTATCCTACATTTTTAAGTTCCCTGAGGGAAGGGAGTCTGTATACAAAAAGTACAATGTTTATTTCATAGTGAGTGTAAGCTAAAAAATTTTTTAATGTGTATTCATTTTTGAGAGATGGAGGAAGAGAGAGCATGAGTGGGGGAGGGGCAGAAAGAGAGAGACACACACAGAATCCAAAGCAGCAGAGCCTGATGCAGGGCTCGAACCCACAGACCATGAGATCATGACCTGAGCTGAAGTCGGACACTTAACCAACTGAGCCACCTAGGTGCCTCATCACAGTGGATGTAAATTAAATGTCAAGTGAATGTAGAATGTATCGCTGCCCCTGAGAAGTGATGTGTTGTCCTCAGAAACAAAGATGCCTATCCAGCATCTGTGTGGCATATGTATTTTCAGTGGGAGGATGGATCTGTGCCAGTCCTCCATCCAAACTTCTGGTTCACAAGGTTATAGTTTGGCTGGACTGAATTAAAGGTGCAGTATCTGAATACAAACACATAAACTTACCTAGAGGCTGAACCCAACATGAGTTGACCTTAATCAAATTCATCGATTAAAGCATGCATATATATTAATTAGGCCTTGAGGAGTAGCAACAGTGGCTGGACATCCACCACAACTCATGGGTTCTAGTCCCTACTCTAAATGTTGTGTGGCCTTAAATAAAGTGACTTACCCACTTTCTTATCTATAAAAAAAAAGGGAGGGGGCTTGAACTAGATGACCTCCAGGGTCATTCATTCCTGCAAAATTCTGATTTTAAGTTGAATGGTGAAATTTCTCCTCTCCCAGCTTATGTACTAAAAGGTAGATTTATTAATGAGGAGTAATTAACATGCAAGTAAGATGGACAAAGACAAAGACCATCGACAAAAATTAGGTAAAATTTAAGATACATTATTTCTAGTTCTGCTATACATTAATTACGCTTTTATTATAAATGGATCTTGCCCATATAAGAAAAATAGCAGGCTAATATGCTGGCAGTAAATTTTAAGGGAATGAATCCTACTCCAAAGAAGATAAATTATAGAGGATTTGATTAGAATCTATAATCTAGCAAAAGGAGAAAACAGACTTACTGACCTGAAATGGTATGAAAAGATATTATCAGTAAAATAAAATCTATGAAACAAGGATGTCAAGTATGTAGGGAATAGAGTGGGAAAGCAAAATTAAAAAGAGAAAATGTATGTTTATTAATGTAAAATTTTAGAATTTAACCAAAGGGTAAATATTAAGACATACAGTCAGGTTGTAATTATTGAAGTGGTGGAAATTTACCTAATTAAATATCCTCTTAGAAATCTAAATAGTCACCCTAGTTAATTATTTTTAGGATCAAGTATTATCCTCCTTTTTTGAACACAGCCAGCAGGAACTGAAGTAGCACAAGTTTAAGTGACTTATACAAAGTTCCCAGTGAGTCATCAGTGAAACTGGCACATGGAATCCAAAACTCTTGTTACCAACTTTTGGTTAATGTCTAGCCTTAAGGGTTTCCCCCCCCCTTTTTTTTTTGACATAGAGCAAATTAAAATAAAAAAGGGAAGGGGTGGGGCGCCTGGGTGGCGCAGTCGGTTAAGCGTCCGACTTCAGCCAGGTCACGATCTCGCGGTCCAGGAGTTCGAGCCCCGCGTCAGGCTCTGGGCTGATGGCTCAGAGCCTGGAGCCTGTTTCCGATTCTGTGTCTCCCTCTCTCTCTGCCCCTCCCCCGTTCATGCTCTGTCTCTCTCTGTCCCAAAAATAAATAAACGTTGAAAAAAAATTTAAAAAAAAAAAAGGGAAGGGGAATGAAGGGTTGTTATATCCACACTTAGGTAAATGGAGCTCCCTATCCTTCCCCCTCCCTGTCTATCCACTACCCATTGCCTAGTGACTCCTAATTTCAATCCCTTTCACATTTACAGGAATCATTCTTGTTGCCACAAACATCCGAGCTTGTGCAGAACTAAGACCTGTATTTGTCTAATTGTTTTATAGGTAATTCTGTTTGTTCATCATATATTTCAAGAGACCTAAGGACCTAAATAAATTGATCTACTTGCAAATGGCTGTAGTATGAACAAAGAAGCTGCCAAAACATCCAAATGATGTCACTATTAATTAGCTCAGAATAGTTTTGAAGAAAATAAACTACCAGGGTCAAAGCATGCATTGAAATACTGGTGAACTGCCCTGTCCTATTAAACCATGTTTAAATATTAATGTTACCTTGTTCCTGTTTTCAATTATTATATAATTTGTACAATGGAAGTCCATAGAAGAAAATACCAACCATGACATAACTCACTGAATCATGCTGTTTGGTGTTATTTGTGTGTGTGATACAGATGTGTCATCAAGAAAGGGTCCTCATTTATGACTGTCATCAATTTCAGTGCATCATGTTGCAGATCCATCAGAATTAAACTTCAGGGACCAGTCCTTTAATTGAATTCTGAACATGGATGTGAAAATGGTCAGAAGCAAATGTTTTAGTGAACCAAAACCTTATGCCTTTTGGTCAGTACAGACAAGTCCTGTTAGGAACAATATGTTCAGAAATGCAGCTCTTGTATCAAAAACACCCTAATCTTTCTTTCTAAGGCACTTGACAGTTCATCTGCATTCACATGCCTATTCTAGTCAAGTGCTTCTAAGCCAAAAAAAGTGTCCATAGGATAATTATGTTGATGGTGTCATCAGACATATCACATTCCCTAGCAAAACTCACTATTTATTATTTTTAAATGTAATTGAAATACTTATGGTTTTATAATGTGCTATAAATTGATGCTTTCATTTTAACCCATACTACTCCAAGAGACATTATCATTACCACCGTGTTACAAAAGGAAATGAGCCTAGCAATGCCTAGATGCCACCCCCAAAATCATCACACAGCTTCCAGTTTTAGATTGAGACACAGTTTGGTTACTAAAAACTTTTATAAAGAAATTTTGTGTCATGATATATGACATTTTCTTTTTCTTTTGATACACTTTGGGTATAATCATGGTTGTCCTTTTGGAAAGAAAGAACTATTCCAAAGCAGAGAAAGTTCTAAAAACAAACTCAAGCAGGTTAATGGATAGATAAAAACTCCTAAATTCCAGGACTATATTTTCTTTTTTCATACCTTATGGGAAAATATTAAAGGTGTGGTATTCAAAGGTAATACAATTGACTTTGAAAAAGAGGCCCCTTTCTACTCTACTCGGTGCTTGTAAATGAGCTAAACATTCTAAAACTATCACTTATTGGGCCATTGCAGCACACATCAGAGTAGTGGATTCATAAAATGTAATTTCGTCATAACTAACATTTAATATAATATTCCTCACCTATGAGAATGAGTCATACCAAAATTACTTGGTGTCTTAGTCTGTTTGGGCTGTTATAAATGGAATACCATAGACTGGGTGGCTTTTTTTTTTAATTTTTTTTAATGTTTATTTATTTTTGAGACAGAGAGAGACAGAGCATGAATGGGGGAGGGTCAGAGAGAGAGGGAGACACAGAATCTGAAGCAGGCTCCAGGCTCTGAGCTGTCAGCACAGAGCCCGACACGGGGCTTGAACTCACGGACCGTGAGATCATGACCTGAGCCGAAGTCGGACACTTAACTGACTGAGCCACCCAGGCGCCCCGACTGGGTGGCTTTTAAACAACAGAAATTTATTTTCCACAGTTCTGGAGGCTGAAAGTCAAATCAGGAAACCAGCATGGTTGACTTCAGCTGAGAACTCTCTTCCAAGGTGAAGACCGTCAACTTCTCACTGTTGAGAAGTGGGGAGGGAGCTCCCTGGGACATCTTTTACAAGGGCACTAATCTCATTCATGAGAGCTTCATACTTATAATCTAATCATATCCCAAAGACCCTCCAAATACCATCATATTGGGGATTGTTTCAACATATGAATTTTGGGGAAACACAAACATTCAATCTGTGCATTTGGGGAGCATTTTCAAAGGATCATTCTAGAGCATCCTAGGCAGAGACTGGAGAAGCAGGAGGAGAAAGGGGCACATATAGATTGAAAAAGACTCCAAGATGATTCTTGTACAACCCCCAACAAGTAGTAAGAATCATTGATTTAGTCCCTTAAATGGCAACATGATGGTTGTTATTTGATGAAAGCCAGATAGGGAAGACAACGTAGAAATATTCATGGAGCATAAAAGACAGCAATGCTGGAGAGGTAACATCCTAGGTGTGTTTCAAATGGTAAAACAGAAACCAGGGATAGGAGCCATAAGATACTCTCAGTTCTAGAACCTTTTGTAATGGCCTATATAGTATCACCAATCCTCTGCTTCTTCATCTGTAAACAACAGAGAGAGAATTGTTCTGGTCCTACCAGCCAAAAATTATCTCCTTTTCCTAATCAAATATATTTGATTTCTTCTAATTACAAACCAAAAAAACAGACATAGGCCAATTGAGTTGAACAGAAAGGATTGAGAGAATCGTTTTCTAGTACTATCTCTATTCTCTTATCATAAGCAAGTAATTTTACTTGACTTCATTTGTGTAATTATCAAATGCTTTTTTAAATTTAAATTCTAGTTAGTTAACATACAGTGTATTATTAGTTTCAGGTATAGAATTTAGTGATTCATTGCTTACATATAATACCTGATGCTCGTTACAAGTGCACTCCTTAGTCCCCATCATCTGTTTAACCCATTCTCCACCACCACCCCCCACCTTCCCTCTGGTAACTATCAGTTTGTTCTCTACAGTTAGGTGTCTATTTCTTGGTCAAATGCATTTTGATACTTACCATGTCCCAAGCACTATGCTAGGAGCAGGATATACTGCAGTGAAAGAGGTGGAGCACAGTCATAGCCCCTGCCTGCACAGAGCCTGCAGACTAGTGAGGGAAAATGAAAAGTGACCCGTTTTATTTTTTTAAGTTTATTTATTAATTTTGAGAGAGAGAGAGCACTTGTGCACACGTGAGTGGGGGAGGGCCAGAGAGAGAGGAAAGAGAGAACCCCAAGCAGGCTCCCCATTGTTAGTACAGAGCCCCACTCAGAGCTCAATCTCACAAAACATGAGATCATGACCTGAGCCAAAATCAAGAGCTGGACGCTTAACCGATTGAGCCACCCAGGTGCACCCCCCCCCCATTTTAAAACAGAGGAAGAACTGGGTGCTATCGATACCATGCATCAGAGAGATTTCTCTTGCTTCTGAAGGTCAGAGATGTCCACCACATAAATTGAGACCTGAAAGATCCACAGAAGTAGTCAGGTGACAGGCAGGAGTTCCTGGAAGAGAAATCAGCACTTGGGGCCAGATGGCATAGGAAGAACATAGTGCATTCAAGAAACTGAAAGATGGTCTGAATATAGAACAGATATGAAATAGTCTGGTGAATTTGACAAGGACCAAAAAGTAGACACTTTAGTAATCATGTAGTAAAGGCTATGTATGTTTTAGTTACTATTAGAAATGTCAGACAACACTCATGGTACTTTCTGTTCCTCTTAAAAACCCACAAAGCTATAGTGAATGGACTTTTTTAAGCAAAAGTACACATGCAGGTAGATAATAAAAGAAGAAACCAAAACAATTTTGGAAGCTGGAAAAAATCGTAATTGAGTAGTTATTGACTTGTCAGTCCCAAGAAAGCTGAATCCTAAGCCAGCAGTTGCCAGGGCTGAGAGGCAACCTACTGAAGGTTGATAACTGAATGTCAAGACACTTAACTTTCTTTCCTCATAGTTCTGACCAACCAATTGTCCTACAGTGAAACCCACATTTGACAGGCCCAACCATGTAAATTGAGTTGCCTAAAACTTTTTAGTGCCTGTTTCCTAGACATAGGCAGACAGTCAAAAATCTCCAGACAGCTGATGGAATATTCTAATAAGAAAGAGGCCAAAACTAACATAGAAAAGCAACCAGGAAGAAATAAAGACTATGCAGGAGTGGGAGAGGGAGGGTATTAGTATCTTCAAAGATTCAAAGACAGTGAAATAGTATAAGATACTGCAGTTATTAGACAAGAACAGGATGCTACAAATGGTTTTAAAAGTAGCGGCCAGGGGGCAAAATGGATTCTTGGATATTAAAAATATCATGGTATAAAATAAAACTTCAGGTGAAGGTTTAAAACATAAAGATGAGGAACTATCTATCCCAGGAAGGAAAAAAAAAGAAAAAGAAAAAGAAAAAGAAAAAAAAAAAGATGGGAAGTAAAAAAAAAGAGATTTTTTTTAAAGTTTTATTTATTTTTGAGACAGAGAGAGACAGAGCATGAACGGGGGAGGGGCAGAGAGAGAGGGAGACACAGAATCGGAAGCAGGCTCCAGGCTCTGAGCCATCAGCCCAGAGCCGACGCAGAGCTCGAACTCACTGACGGCAAGATCATAAACTGAGCTGAAGTCGGACGCTTAACCGACTGAGTCACCCAGGCGCCCCTGAGAGATTTTTTTTTACATGAGTAAGGTACAGACTAGTCCAGGAAGTTCAATATCTGAATAATGGGAGTTCCAGAAAGAGAGAATGGAGAAAATGGAGGGGAGAAATTATCAAGGAAATTTCCTGGAATGAAAGGACATGACTTCCCCAATTGAAACAGTCTATTGAGTTCCCAAGACAATGGATGAAAACAGACCTACACAGAGACACATCATTATAAAATTGCAAAATCCTGTGGACAAATAGAATATTCTAAAAACCCTCAGAAAAGAAAAACAAGATTCTAAAAAGAATTAGGGACCAGAATGACTTCAGACATCTCAATAGCCACACTGGATGCTAGAAAATAGTAGAAGAAAGTAACTTGTAATGTAGAGTTCCCCAGCCAAATTATTCCTTAAGTGGGAAGGTAGAATATACATTTTTCAGACATAGAAAGATAAAAAATGTTGCTTTATAGGTCATTTCTCAGGAAGCTATCAGAGGATTTGTTCAACCAAAATAAGAAAAGAGAAAATGGAATCCAGGAAATGAGATTCTAATGCATGAGTAAGAAAGGATGATGGTGAAGCGAAAATCTAAGACCACAGCTCTGAAGGAAGCTCAAAGACCAACAAATCTGGTGGACTAGAGTGGGACAGAGGCCCTGGGGGAAAGATCATTGAGAAAATGGCATGGATAGAATAACTGATGTTTAAAGTATGTTGAGGGAAAATTTACCAAACTGAGGGTGTGGACAGTTTAGGAATGTATTAATGATAAATATGTAGAAAGTACACAGTTCAGTGCCCAGAGGTAGGCATGATCACCCGCTCAGGAATTTATTTGACTGTCCAGACACAATGAACCCACCAGTGAATATAAATGAGGTATATTTAGTAATAACACTAAGCTGGGGGCTCCCAGGAGGGAAAGGGTTCATTCAGGGGTCTGGTGAGAGAGTGAGCAAAGGGCTAGGAGTAGTCTGGGGCTTTCACTGTGGTTAAAGGGTATAATCAGCATGGTGGGGATTCCACCTCGCATGGGCTAGAGCCTGAGCTATATTTGAAATTCCTGTCAACTCTTAGAGGTAAAGGCCTATACAGTTCT
Source organism: Felis catus (assembly GCF_018350175.1). NCBI lineage: Eukaryota > Metazoa > Chordata > Mammalia > Carnivora > Felidae > Felis > Felis catus. Next base: position 94,348,047 of record NC_058369.1, on the reverse strand, counting down.
TCTACTTTTGGTTGCCCAGATGTGGGGGAGATAGAAAAGATGAGTGGAGATTGAAAACTGTCAACAAACATCAAAAATGGCCTCTTTATTACAAAACCAAGTTACAGGGGGGCAGGGGGAAGACTGTAATTAACTCAAGAAAAAAACAAAAGTTGAACAGGAAGGGAAAATTTTCATAGCATAGTATATGCTGTGATTTACAAAGTCCTATCAGTACAGATACTAAATGCAATATAATTAAGTTACAGCCACATTGAGAAGATGAAGAATGGGAAGTGTTCATGTATGTGATAGGTATCATAGGAGTTGGTGAAAATAAGCTGAATCTTCAACTTTTAGAATTGGAAGTCATTGACTTTTTTTTAAATAGCAATATAAACATGTTCTTTAGGGATATGGAAATGATTCCAAAGGAGTCAGATAAAATAATTAACAGTGGTTGCCTCTTGGGAGCTGAAGCATAAGAGATGACATATAGTAATATGGGACAGGGTATGTTGGAGGACTGCTGTTTTGTTTGTTTATAACAAGTATGTATGTATAACTTTTTGAACACACATAATTAAATTACCCCCAAATTTGACTTTATACTTAAAGGTAATGGGGAGCTATGAATCAGCTTGCAGCTCTAAACAATGAGGCTGTGGCATGATAGTGAGATCAAATTTGCATTTTATTAAGATTATTCTAGTTATTTTGTAGAGAACAATTAGAGGGAAGAAAGAATGGATACAGACGTGTCTATTAGGAAGCTTAATGTAGCCCAGAATCTAGACAGGAAGTGATGTTGGCCTGGATTCAGATACGGCAACAGAACTAGGTAAAAGACAGATTTGTGAGTATTTTGTGGTTGATTGGACTGTGGTCTGGAAGAGGAAAAATTCAAGACTCATACTGCATTTTCTGGTTTGGACAAGGGGTGGGTGGGGGCCATTCATTAAGATAGGACATCCATAAGAGGAGCAGGTTTGGAGGAAGTGGAATGGTTTTAAGTATTGGCTATCCAAGCAGAATGGCTATAAGGATACTGCAGATATGGACCTAGAGCTCAGGAGAGAAAGCTGGGCTGGAGACATAGATTTGGAATCAGCAGCATAGGATAACAATTGAAATCTAGGAGTGGGTGAGATTGCTCAGGGAGTGGGTGTCGAGTAACCAGCATCAAAAGCAGAGCCTGAAGGAACATAAACAAGGGCATAAGGAGAGGAGTCAGCAAAGGGAAATGAGAGAGAACAAGCAGAGAAGTGGTAGGAAGGTCTATGTACTATGGAAGTCAGATAAAAAGTTCAACATTATCCAATAAAGTCAAAAGGGTGACTTGAGAGATGGAAACAAATGCACTGGAGGGGCAAAGGGAAGGGCCATGTCTGTGGAGCAGTGGGCCAGTTTGCAGTGTACCTATGAGCCAAGGCATTCATTTTAATCTCTGTTTAACAGATAATAATAGGAAATTTTCTTGAGACTTTATCATGGGCCAGATATTGTATGATGTTCTTTATATACTTTATCTCATTTAACCCTCAAAACAAAACAATATCATTTCTATGAAATAGATGCTATTATTAACATCCCCATTTTTCAAATGAGGAAGCTGAAGTTTGAAGAAGGTACTTAATTCCTTAAAGGAATAGAGATAGCAAGCAGACAGGCTCCAGAATGTACACTCTAAGCATCATACTATACCCTCTAAGTGATCTGCCATAAATAACACTATTCGCTCACCCATTCAACAAGCCTGCTGTGTGCCAGGCACTATTCCAGGTGCTAGTGACCGACAGTGTGCAAAGCAATGCCCCTGAACTCACAGGTAGATAGTAACCTTCCATTGGAGGAGATAGTAAAAAAATTTAAAAATTCAAGTATATTTTCAGTACTTAGTGTAATGAACCCTAAGAAAGCAGGGTAAGTTGCTTGACAGTGGCTAGAGAAAATAGTTATTTCAGATCATAGTTCTTCCTAAGATGATATTTCAGCAAAAACCTGCATAAATTCAGGGACCAAGCATGAAAAGATGCATTCCAGGCTGAAGGAAGTGGAAGTGACACCATCTGAGGCAGGGCGGAGGCAGGAGTGGGTGCAGAAAGATCAAGGAGAAATTGGTAAGCCATAAAGTTGGTAAGGGAGGCAGACCTATATCATGTTCAGCTTCAGAGGTAAGACTTTAGCTGTTGTTCTTTTTTTCAGTTTATTTTTTAATGTTTTTTTTTTATTTTTTATTTTTGAGAGAGAAAGAGAGAGCATAAGCACCAGCAGGATAGGGGCAAAGAGAGAGGGGGACAGAGGATCTGAAGCGGGCTCTGCACTGACAGCAGCAAGCCCAATGTAGGTCTCGAACTCACGAACCCTGAGATCATGACCTGAGCTGAAGTCAGATGCTCGACCAACTGAGCCATCGAGGTTCCCTATTAGGTTTATTTGTTTATTTTGAGAGAGAGCCCTTGAGTGAGGGAAGGGCAGAGAGAGAATCCCAAACAGGCTCCACTCAGTGTGGAGCCAGATACAGTACTCCATCTCACGACAGTGAGATCATGACCTGAGCCAATATCAAGTCAGATGCTTAACTGACAGAGCCACCCAGGCACCCCAGAGTTTAGCTGTTGTTCTAAGAATGATAAGAAGTCTTGGGAAGATTTTGAACAGACCAGTGATAAACTCTGACTCACATTTTATTAACTTGTAAGAGAGCCCAGACTTTGGATTCTGTGACCCTCGCTCTTTACATTATTATCTAGAATTGAGATGCCACATGTGGCTACCAAGCACTTGAAATTTGCCCAGTCTAACTTGATACATACTCTAAGTGTTAAATACACCCCAGATTTCAAAGACTTGGTACTGGGGTGTCTGGATGGCTTAGTCGGTTGATTGTCCAACTCTTGGTTTTGGCTCAGGTCATGATATCACAGTTTGTGAGTTCAAGCCCTGTGTCTGGCTCCATGCTGACAGTGCAGAGCCTGCTTGGGATTATCTCTCTCTCCTTCACTCTCTCTGCCCCTCCCTCTCTCACTTTCTCTGTCACGCTCTCTAAAAAGTAAATAAATAAACTTTAAAAAAAAAGTCTTGGTACCAACAATAGAACAGATCTCATAAACAATTATTTATATTCATTATATGTTGAAATTATGATATTTTAGATATATAGGCTTGAATAAAATATAACATTCAGATTAATTTCACCTACTTCTTTTCGACTTTTTAAAAGATGTAGCTACTAGAAAATTTTAAATTTCATATGTGGCTTGTGTTATATTTTTATTAGACAGCCCTAGTCTAGACAACTTCCCTTCTGTTCTCAGCTTCATAATGCAGTGAAGACAAATGAAATAACTTGTGTAGGGCATTTTGAGTTTTCTTAAGGAAACACATTATGTAACAACAAGATAAATTATTGAGGATGATAGTCAGCCAAAAAATGTACCATTCTTTATAAGCCAAAGATAATGTTACTGACTTGGTTGTGGTTTTGTGTTGTTTTTCCAACAGTGGTGATGAGTTTGCACAAAGTCATCTGTAATGTTTCTCTCCCCACCCATTCCACCCCCTCCTTATGCTCCCTTATAACTAAAACAGCATGTTTTTTAAATACCTGGCCCAGGTTAAGAATGCAGTTCTCCAGCCATGGAAAGTTTTCTCTGTGCAAAGCACTCAGTCCTATATAGGTTTGAACCTCAGTCTATTTAATGTGAAATTCTAATTGTCTGGTATACCCAGCAAGCAGCTTCCAAATGTCAATGATTATATCTATAATCATAATAATAAAATACTCTTGGTTTCTTATATTTAATTTGAAATATAGTCGATTAGAATGTACTCTTACTGAAAAAATTGACACACAAGCTTTGACCAAGAAATTTGTTTTTCTTTGTGAGTTTGTATCTGTGAAAATTCTCACAATGTTATAAATTAAATCATATTTTGATTTACATACTGTAGCATTAAAAATATTATTATAAGACATTGAGCTTATTGGCGATGATATATTACTCTATCTGAGGTCTTGAATACCAGTAAGAAAACATAAGCATCAGATGGACCCTCCTTCACCTCTGCCTACTCACTTCTCCTCCCACTTTCTTGTTTTCTCCTGACAGGTAGATGACAGGCCTTCACTGTCAATTTTCAGTCTCTACTGTTAAGCTCTGGATTCATTTTCCTTCTCAAGGACGTAACTCGCTGCTTTGCCTAACCTTTCTCTCCTGCATGTCACAATCTCCTACTCTACTGGATCATCTCCATCAGCAACAAACAGCTTTGAAATCTCTCATCTTTAAGCACACACACACACACACACCTCCCTTGTCCCCACATTTCCTTCCCTAAACTTTATAGTTTCTCTACTTCTCTTTATGGCAAAATCTTTCAAAAGGGTTGCCTGTAACTCTGCTTCCATTTCTTCATCTACCATTCATTCTTCAATGTACTAGTTAGGTTTCCTTCCCCCTGCTGAAATCACTCTTGTCAAGAGCAAGCTAAGACCTTCATGAAACCAAATGCAAAAGACCTCTCTGTCCTCATCTTATAGTGCTCTCAGAGTACTTGTGATTATGTGATACAGTTGGCTACACCTTGAAGTTGAAATACTCTTGGCTTCCATGATGCTATACTCTGGTTTCCCACCTATCCAATTGGTTACTCATTCTCAATCTCCTTACCAGCTCCTGTGTTTCTATCAGACCCCTAAATGTTGAGGACCCTCAGATTCCTTGGCCTCTTCTCTTTATCTACTCTTTTTGTAGGTCCTTTCAATCATTCTCATAACTTTAATAGCCATCTAAATGCTGATAATCCCCAAATGTATGCCCCAAATGTAAAGTCCAGACCCATATACCCATAAGTTGAGTCTCAACTACATATCTCAAATTATACATGTCTACAAATAAAATACTGATGTATTCTTCTCATACTAAAAGTAATAAGAATATGGGACACCTGGGTGGCCCAGTCAGTTAAACAACCAACTCTTGATTTCAGCTCAGATTATGATCTCATGGTTTCATGAGTTCGAGCCCTTTGTGGGGTTCTACACACTGACCTCACACAGAATCTACTTGGGATTCTGTCTCTCCCTCTCTCTCTGCCCCTCCCCCACTGACGGTCTCAAAATAAATAAATAAACTTAAAAAAATTAAAGTATTAAGAATAGTAGTAAGACAAGGAGGAGAAGAAGGAAAGGGATAAAAAGGAAGGAAGGAAAGAAGGAAGAAAGGGAAGAAGGATCAAAAGATGAATTACATTTTTGCTCTAACCAAAAATCAAGATGCCCCTTAATTCCCATATTTAATCATATTTATAATATGATTAACTATATTTAATCCATCAGCAAACTATGTCTTGCTGAGCTCCAAAATGTCTCTTTTCCTTCTATTCATCTCCACCACCACGACTCTAGATCAGGGCATCATTATCTCTCACTTAGACTATTGCTATATCCTCCCAACTGACCTCCCTGTCTCTGCTCTCATACCTGCCCAATTCATTTTCATTTTAGCCAAAGGGATCTTTTTAAACCATGAAAGTTCATGTCACTCTCCTGTTTAAACTGTTCCATGGTTTGACAACTTCCTACTGCCCTTGGAATGAAATCCAAATACCTGTCACTCACAGCTCCACATAGTTCATCCCCAGCCTAACTCCCCCTACCGCCCCAACTCTTCTTCATCTTGGGGTTTTATACTTGCTAATGTTTATACCTGGAATGCTCCCTAACTCTAACCTCCTCCTCTCATTTGAATGACAGGCTTCTTTTCATCTGACTCAATTTAAATGCCATCTCAGAGAGACTTCCAGCTTACCCATTTTCAAGCAACCTTGCTCATTTATTTTTTCACAAAGGCTTGCTTGTTTCCCTCCTTGTATTTCCCACAATTCTGATTGCATACTTTTGTATTTTGCTTTCTTGACTCTCATCCCTTGCCCTTCCCTCTTTATTCCAGATAAGAGGACTGAAATGCTGGTTGGGATAAGACACTGGATGCTGTAGCCATGCCCCTCCTTTCTCCCTTCCTTTGGAAGCCAGCTTGTCTACTGAGTGTGTATCTGTCTCCCTGCCCTTGTCAGGAGTTTCACAAGAACAAGCCTGTGCTAGTTCACTGCCTGTGGCTGAGTGTGAAGCCCAGTTCAGACCTAAAGTATTAGGAACCCTACTATGTGATGATACAACTAAGCTATGACCACAGCAACTCCATCAGAAAGAACACTGACATTTTGATCTAGATCTCAATATCTTTGGACATCAGGTAGAGAAGAGAGGGGTGCTATATCGACCCATATAAATACAAATATCTCTTTACTGAAATGAATGGAAATCTAGGCCTGTGGCATTTCAATCTTCTTAAGAAATGGTATCCTGACTTTAAACCATACACATGTTAGTCCTAATAAGTGGGGGGGGGGGGGGGGGGGGAATGACTAACAAAATAAAAGCAGAGATGTTCTGATTACAGTAGTGATTATATTCATTACTACTTTTTACGTAGCAAGTAACAGGAAGCTCAATTCAGGTTAACAAGCAATAAGAAAAATTCATTGGTTCACATAACTGAATATTGGGGAATTTATCCTCATCAGGGAGAGGCTAATCCTAGATCGAATGACTATGACCAGTTCCCAGGTTTTTTCTATTTCTTGGCTCTGCCAAGAGCTCTGAGTAGCTCAAGATGGGAAAAAGAAACTGTACTACAAACAAATAATGTTTAAGAGACCTCTGCCCTTGTGGTTCAAAGATGGCTACCAGAGATTCCTGGAGTTACTTGTTTTCACTCATGTCCAGCAGCAAAGAAAGCATCTCTGTCAGTACCGTCTGCCAAAACATATATTTAAAATTTTTTAAATGTTTTCTTTCTCTCTAGCAGCATGGGCAAAATCTCTTGGATTGAATCATGTGTTATCTTGAACTAATCAATTCTACAGGCAGAAACATCAGATTCCAGGTCTTACATGCAGAGCAGAGATGGGATCAACCACTAAAAGCATGTGACTGAGAATAAGCTGGGGGTATTCTTGCTGGAGAAAGTGAAGAATAGGTTTTGAATGGAGGCAACCAATCAATGTCTGCATAAGCCTAAGAGGCTTGAATAATTGTAGCCTGATTTACAGCCCTTCTGTGTGGATTCAATCTCTTATAATATACAACCCCCCTCTCTATATTCCAGAGTATTTGTGATCTTCCTTTCTTCTCCTCTTTCTTTCTTCTTTCTTTTTTTCTTTCTTTCTTTCTCCCTCCCTCCGTCCCTCTCTTTCCTCCTTCCTTCTTCCCTTCCTTCCTTTCTTTCTTTTCTTTTTTCTTCCTTCCTTTCTTTCTTTCTCTTTCTCTCTCTCCCTCCCTCCCTCTCTCTCTCCCTTCTTTTCTCTCTTTCTTTCTCTCTTTCTTTCTAACTGAATTGGCCAGGATAAACATCTGTGCCCATATAGTTGTCCTATTTACAAGGCCCTAGGGGAGCTCTTTGGAATAGTTTAAAATTTTTAAATTTTAAGAAAATGTGTACTAAATATGGGAAGGAAAAAGACCCATTTCACAGGACAAATGTAAAAGACTAGCCACAGTGTTTATCACCCATGCCAAGTTCTAAAGTGCCAAATGAGCAAAGGCTTAGAAAAACAAATGCAAGAGACCAGGGTCTTCAACTGGGGGATTGGAGGTATGTGGTCTCCCTGGGGCCCGGGTGGGGCAGAAGGTGGGGGTAAGTGGCCATGGATTGTTTCAGATAAACATTCCTAAAATGGAATGACCCAAGAAAGCTCCTGTGGTCAAGGCTAAATTAGGCTGTCTCTCCTTTCCTCTCTCCTGGGCTTTTATCACCTGATAATAAAAAGGACTACCTCACACTCATCCCAAACCTACTAAGTCATTGCCTGGGGTGGAAAAACCTTTAGGGTGCTCAAGAAAGGGTGAATGAAATGACTCTAATGATAGGGAAACTAATCCTTTTGCAAGTCAGATAGACTCCAGTTCTCTGCTTTCCACAAAGGGAAGGATAAGAGTTGTCAGATGAGAGATTACTAGAACTAATCTTGATGATAGATTACCATGTTATTTTTGGCATATAACTGAGAAGAATTCAAGGAATACTCATGAAATATTTTAAAGTATAAAAATATATTAGGAAATGGAATGGAAATATAATTTCAAGAAGAAAAACAAACAAAAGACAATTTCCTACGGGTAAAGAAGAACTTATTTACGTATACTTAAAATGTATGATAGGGCATCAAATCACTATAGTATTTAGATTCTACTAGATAGTTATCAAATAGTGATGTGACAGTTTATTTTTAAATGTCATTATGTATAATGTGTTGGAATTTATATGTATATTTGCAAGTCTTTCAGTATCATGAAGAATTTTAGGCACCAACTTAGAAATGTGGTGAGAAATTTACTGCTTCTTAAAATATTTTTAGGAGTACTTGAGTGCAAATGACTAGAGACAATGAAAGGAGAAAATTATGTTAGACAAGAAAATGAGCAAGGAAAGAACAGGCCCACTGTTGAGACTGATGGCACAGTGAAATATGATGACAAAGGACCTGTCTGTGCACATTTGCTTTTGTGTCCTTTATCAAAGTGAAAGATCTAACAAAGAATGATTGAATGGACATTGGTAAAGGGGAAGAGAAGTTCAAGATGGAAAAAGAAATTGTAAGAGTGTACCCCATCTCCCCTGGGTAGTAAGAATAATAAGGATTTAAATCAGCCAGGATTGGGGCAGCTAGGTAGCTCATTTGGTTGAGCATCTAACTCTTGGTTTCAGCTCAGTCATAATCTCAGACTCATGGGATCGAGGGGCACCTGGGTGGCTCAGTTGGTTAAGTGTCTGACTTCAGCTCAGGTCATGATCTCAAGGTTTGTAAGTTCGAGCCCTGCATCGGGCTCTGTGCTGACAGCTCAGAGCCCGGAGCCTGCTTCAGATTCTGTCTTCCTCTCTCTGTCCCTCCCTTTCTCGCATTCTGTCTCTCTTTCTCTCAAAAATAAATAAACATTAAAAAAATAATAATTTAAAGTCTAGGGTCATGCGATCAAGCCCTTCATGGGTCTCTGTGCTGGTAAGCATGGAGCCTGCTTGAGATTTTCTCTATCCCTTTGTCCCTCTCCCCCACTTGTGCATGTGCTCTCTCTCTAAAATATAAAAATTTTAAACAATTAAATCAGCATGGATTGACTCAGAATTCAGACTCTGCCACTTCTCATCTACGTGACCATGGGCAAGATGCTTAAGCCCCTCATGTGTATTATGGGCATACTGTGACACAGGTTAAATTTTATAGAATGTAAAGTGCTTTGCTCAGAGTCAAGCATGACAATACATAAATAGTGGCTATTGTAATTATGCAGCTGTGGGCTTTGGAGCAACTTATCCACCTTGAGCTTCACTTCCCTCCTCTCTACCACAGTTATAATAACATCTACCTACTAGGATTACCGTGAGGATTAAACTGATAATAAACCCGAGAACACTTACAATATAAAGAAGGCATTCAGTAAAATTAGTTCTTTCCCCACTTCTTTCTCTAGCTTCCTATTGATTTAGACAATTCTATGGACCCCTGATGGGACATGATGAAAAACAATCTATTTCCAAATACTAATTTATAAAATACTATATTACTTTTATTGTGTCTACTGGTAAAGAGACTAAATCTGAAATGATTCTTTTTCTTGTTGATTAAAGAGACCAAGGTCTCATATTACAAATGACCCTACCCTTATAGATATGACCTTTCTGCCTTACTAGCAAATCTCATTAATGACAAAATTATTCTCATGAAATTGTGAAAGGCAAATATGTTGCTGATCTATGACCACATAATCAATCCTCTCATAAAAAGGACTTCCTCACAAAGAAAAAAATTCCTCCCAAGTGTTTCCTTTTCTCTTATGAGTGAAAAGATAAAGCATTTATTAATTTGTGGGAATAAATGTTGTTCATTAATGTGATTCACTTATTTTAGACAGCACCAAATATGGCCTCTCTTTGTAGTTTTGATACAAAACAAAGCCTGGTTAAGATGAGCCAGGATGCCGGGAAAGGAATTGGGGAACCAAGTTTAATGGAAAAGGCAGGGAAGGTGTCTAAAACCACTTCCTCCACTTTAAACTGTGTGATAATGTCTATTCAGCTGTTTTCAGAAATAGGCTGCCAAGTTGTTGTTCCCCGTTGAGGGGAGGGGTGTAGTGACCCTGAAGAGTCAAAGTGCATAGGAAGGCTCCTTAGCGGTCAGGATCCCAGCAGGAAACAAATGTCACACTCCGAATGAGTGAAAGAAATATGTTTGAAGCAGGATAGTAGGTATGCGGGCATCCATTATACTAGTCTGTCTATATTTGTCCATGTTTGAAATTGTCTATGGTGAAATATATAAAAACAAAGAGAAGAGTGTAACAGACAGACTAATCAAAGTCATGCAAAGCTGTGGGCAGGAATTAAAAAAGAACAAGGGAAGGTGAAGTCTCTGTCTTTTGCTTCCACCCCCACCTCCACCCCTTGGAGTGGCAACAATGGGAAATGCTAGAACAGCAGTTTGAAGGCACAAGGGAAAGAACCCAACTCCTGGCACCCAGGGAGACCAGAAACTCTAGGAAAGGGCCACTTCTCAGGAACTGTGGCCTTCGGTGGCGGAATGCAGCCGCTGGCAACCAAGGCCCAGCACATACTCTGCAGCTCAGTGCAAACCGACAAAAGCAAGAAATGAAATGCTGTTAAAGGTCCCAAATTATAAAGCTTTAGCTTTTCTTCCACAGTCTCTCTTCCTTCTCTCTTGACCAGTCATGGTTTTAAATGTTTCAATTGAAAACCTTTCTAAATGAAGAAAAATTAGAAGTTTAAATTATTAACATGAATTTTGCCATTTACAGTGTACAATATTTATTTATTTATTTATTTATTTATTTATTTATTTATTTATTTATTTTTGGTTTACTTACTTACTTACTTAAGCAATCTCTACATTCAACATGGGGCTCAAACTCAAAACCCGGAGATCAAGAGTTACATGCTCTTCCTACAGAGCCATCAGGCGCCCCTACCATGTGCAATGTTCATTTTAGATGCAACATGAGAGCATTTAACACATGCAGGATCACTGAAACGAAACAATTTGTATTTCATAGTTTGTATGTACATATGTATTTTTTTAATTAGAAAAATATAAACACTGCACAAAAGTAACCCGTTTGTTTATTTCACTTCTTTATATACACACATTGTACTGACACTATGCCTTTGGCTTACTGATGAGCAAAGAGGAACTAAAAAGAAAAGCAACTGTGGATTGTCCTTTCTCTTTCTTTCTATGGCATCACTTTTAGTGTAAGTGGTTGGCTAATACAGTGAAGTAACATGAGTAATAAAGGATATGGTAAGAGTTCTTTGGTTGTTTGTGTTTCTTAGAATGGTATTCATTACCTTTTTTCTGAATTTGAAGCAAATTTTAGTTCAAATGGAAGGAGGCATTTTAGGATTTAATCAGTCATGGATGTGATATGCTTTACCTTGTACTTGCTTTGAGTCTCACTGAACTCCACAGATGTACAGGAATCCTATTATCATGGGGCACTGGAGATGCTATATGCAAATGGTGCAACCAGAAATGGCAGAAACATATAATGCATATCTCCTCTGTTCATGTATCAGACCTCACTAACAAAACACACGTTCAAAGATAGAATTAGGAATTTCAAAATTGTGTCAGCAAAGCATTAAGTCAAGTATGGGACCCTTCTCAGCATGTGGCCCTATTGACTACACAGGTTTCACACTCTGCTGCCAACCCCATGACCAGGCAAGGAAGGAGCCAGGGTATCAGTGCCTTTTATTCTAGTTGCCCCACCTCCCATAGGTATCCTCACTGGTGGATCCTGTTAGAAAGCAAGGGATCCAGGGATGCATACAAGGAGAATAGTCTCCTGAGTTACAGACTAGGGGAGAGAGGGTGGAGACGGGGTCTGGAGGGACAAACAGAATACCCAAAACAGACTGCTAGCTCTCATATCTCTTTCCAAAAATTGCAGTTCCTACTTAATTCAGCTAAGATAACAAGGACCAGGTGGGCCCCAGGTGTGGCTCCAGATGTTTATGGGGGCTTACGCTGATGCAGTTTTGTGAGCCCTCTACAAACATTAATTAATTAAAAGTGCAAATATAAACTCAGTATAAACTGGCTATTTATTTAGAATGAGAAGAGAAACCACAGTAAAATATTGGAGCTTGAAAGGTTCGAGTCCTCTTCTTCTGAGGTCTCTAGGAAATATACCAAAAATGTCCTACACAGACATGCTTCCTGATTGCATCCTGGATTCCCCTCCCCTCCTAGAACACTCTACAACTCCAAGCAACTCCCACCACTCACAGGGGCCTGGGGAATTGAAAAGCCTTGAAGATTAAACTTTATTAGCTTTATGATAAATTTCTCTGTAGGCCCCAAAACCTAGAACATAGAATTAAATGACTGTGGAGCAGAAGCATTTCCTAGCGGGCAAAAATTGTGGGCCCTTGAGCCATGATGTGACTCCTTCCCCTATTACACATGCCAGAGGCAGTGAGCACAGAGTTTGGGCTCCTCTGATCTAATGCTTTTTCACTGTAGTCAGGAAATTCCATTAAGGTTCAGATACACTATATAGGAAACTGAGGAGGTCGTGGATAGTCATGGCCACTCCTTTGCATCCTTTATTTATTATCTATCGCTTGCACTGCTTGTTGGCTAAGTTGGAATAAGCCAAAGGGAAAACAACGTTAGGACTCATTGTTCTTGGTCACCTTCAAATCCTGACCAGACTCTGTGGCCTAATCAACAGGTTCTTCTGTAGGCATAAAATATTATTGGGCTTTCCTCATAGCAGCCAAGGCAACAGTAGGGCCCATTTAGATTCAGAAAAAAAAGAAGCAACAGTTCAATTAGATAAAAGGGTTGCCCTGGATACAGTCCTGGGGTCTGCACAGGAGCCCAAGGGAGGGGGGAAATAGGTGGATGAGGACAAAAGAAAGGAATTACAGGTATATTTAGGAAACTGCAAAGATGATAAAGAAAGATTTCAAACTTTGCTAGGGCCCAGGGGTTGGTGAACTCACTATTTGCTATTGATAAGCATGGGGGAAGCTGCTGATATCTGAACTAAGAACGTGGGCTTAACGTGAGAGCATTTGATCTAAATAAGATAGCACTTAAGTCCATAAGTTCAAATCTTGATCTTAGTTTTTCAAAGCTATTAGACTTTGGTCAAGAAACAACTCATTCTCTCTGTGCCTCAGTTTTCTCATCTGTAAGATGAAGGTAAATTACATTAAATTACATTATGTCGAGCCACAACACATTATCTTATTATGTTGTATTATATGGAGCTCACCTCATAGTGTTGTGTGAGAATTAGATAAGCAAATCCTTACAAACACCACCACTTATAATAGTTCTTAGTACATGTGAGATAATAGAAAATATCTATATTGGTCTCTGCCCACAGTTCCTGGCACAGAGTTCCTAAAATCCTTGCAATTTCCTAAGTGATAAGAGCATTAGGAACATCTTCTGTTCCAATATTTGGTCTTTGACCACAATTCCTGACACAGAGCTCCCACATCCCTTGAAATGTCTTGGATGATGGCAGTGTATTTTTTTTGTTGTTGTTCTAACAAGGTGACTCTTAGCGGGCACCTGGAGGGCAGGCTGGTCACCGGAAGACCGAGCCACAATTAGAAGCTTGGATTGTCAGCCTACCTTCTAGTCTCTAGAGAAGGGAGAGATCTGAACATGAAGTTAGTGATTGTTCATGCCTCCATGATGAAGCTTCCATAAAAATCCCCAAAGTACAAAAGCTCCTCTATAGAGCTTTTAGGTTGGTGAACACATGCAATGCTGGGGGAAGACATGGAAGCCCCATGCCCCTTCCTCCATACCATGTCCTCCCTGTCTCTTCCACCTGGATGCTCATTTGTATCTTTCATCATATCCTGTAATAAACTGGTAAACAGAAGCAAGTGTTTTCCTGAGTTCTTCGAGGTGTTCTAGCAAATAACTGAATCAAAGGGAGAGGAGGACCTGGGAACCTGTGGAATCTGAAGCCATCTCCAGGTAGATAGTGTCAGAATTTATTTAACTTGTAGGACACCCAGCTGGTGTCGCAGAATTTCTTGGTGGGGGGAAAACTCCACACATCTGGTGTCAGAAGTGCTGTGAGTGAGGTAGTAAGTAGTGTGAGAGTAAAAGATACACAGGAGGAGTGGTATAGCTTTTTCTTACACATTACACAATTAGTGCTCAATAAAAGTGAGAAATTATTACTATGAAAAATGGTTCCAAATATAGCACTTACACACATTTGGGCAATATTTAAAGCTGTACAATTTCTGAAACAGATGAGGAATTTGATCCATTTGTTTTTATTAAATAATTTTACAAAAATTATCATTTTGAATGGATGGATGTTTTCACATTTAATCTCTAGCCAAAGTTAAGTATTGTAAAATTTTCATTAATAAACCACAGTCACTTCTTCTTTTAAAAACAAACAAAACACAATAATTTCTGAACTTTTCTCACCAAAAAGCAGAGGTACACTTTACCTATTCATACCTTACAGGTAATTTTTCCTGGCCCACCATTCCCAGACACTGAGGAAATATTTTATTTTCTTTTTTAACTTTAGTCAATTTATATACTGACATATGGAAATTAGATGGAATAGCAGATTCCGCTGAGCAAAGGGCTAGCTGCGTTCTTTGCTCAAGAATGGTAACTTTAGCTTAGAATCAAGTTTGAGTAAAATAATTTAGAAAATGTTAGGGAGGTTTGCTTATCAGTCTTGTTTGATTCTAGAGGTTGAGTTGAAATAAAACTGCAAGAGTGAGACTTTCTCGATTCTTATACACCTCTAAGCAAGCACATCACATAACCTCCTTGACTTCCATGTCCTTATTCACTAACAGATAATGGGGAAAGTGTTGCCTCACTTCACTCCCAAGGTTTTTGTGAGGATTAAAAGGAAAGAATTGTTTTAAAAAACTGAAAATGCATAGCTGCATGCAAAAGAATGAAACTGGACAACTTTCTTACACCATACACAAAAATAAATTCAAAATGGATTAAAGGCCTAAATCTAAGTCCCCAAACCATGAAACTCCTAAAAAATATACAGGTAGTAATCTCTTGGACATCAGCATTAGCAACGTTTTTCTGGATATGCCTCCGTAGGCAAAAGAAACAAAAGCAAACTATTGGAACAACATCAAACTAAAAAGCTTCTGCACATCAAAGGAAACCATCAAGAAAACAAAAAGGCAACCTAGATACGAAGTTAATATTGAAAATATATAAAGAACTCATACAAACCAGCACCAAAAAATAATAATGATAATAACCTAATTAAAAATGCTCAAAAGACATGAACAGATACTTCTCCAAAGACATGCTGATGGCCAACAGACACACTAAAAGATGCTCAACATCACCAATCATTAGGTAAATGCAAATCAAAACCACAATCATACTAGTCAAAATGGCTGGTATCAAAAAGACAAACAATGGCAAGTGGTGAGAAGGATGTGGAAAAGAGGGAATCCCCATAAACTGTTGGTGGGAATGTAAATTAGTGCAGTACTATGGAAACAGTATGGAGGCTCCTAAAAAAAAATTAAAAATAGAAATACCATATGACCCACTAATTCTACTGCTGGGTATTTACCCAAAGAAAATACAAACACTAATATGAAAAGATATATACATCCCTGTGTTTACTGCATCATTATTTGCAGTAGCCAATATATGGAAGCAACCTAAGTGACCACTGATAGATGAGTGGAATAAGATATGGTATACATATATACAATGAAATATTACTCAGCCATAAACAAGAATGAGATCTTGTCATTCACAACAACATGAATAGACCTAGAGGGTATCATGCTAAGCAAAATAAGTCACACAAATAAATAAGTCAGAGATATGATTTCACTTATATGTGGAATCTTAAGAAACAAAACAAATAAACAAAAATAGACTCATAAATACAGAGAACCAACTGGTATTACCAGAGTGGGGGGAGTGGAGAGATGGGCAAAATAGGTAAAGGGTTTTAAGAAGTACAAACATCCAGTTATAAAATAAGTAAGTCTTGGGGATGAAAAGTATAGCATAAGAAGTATAGTCAACAATATTGTAATAACATTGATTAGTGACAGATGGTGAGCATCGTGTAACTTACAGAATTATTGAATCACTGTTGTACACCTGAAACTAAAATAACATTGTATGCCAACTGCACAATTAAAAAAAAAAAAAAGCACTCTATAAATGCAAGAATTTACTCAAAAAACTTTTTTCTTACCCAATTTCTTTTTTGCATGTCATTCAACAGCAGGCAGACTGGATTATGTCAGGAGCAACAGTCCTGAATTAATCTGATTCACGTCTTTAAAGTGCTCTTATCAATATCTATAAAAGAAAAATCAATTTGATTAATCAACTGGAATTCTTTTTTTGGGACGGTGGCAATTTTAAATACAGTTTTATTTAAGACATTGCATTTTCCACTTAACAAGAGAGTGTTTATTAAGTGCAATGTCATTTCCTTTCCCAGTAACATATTCCAAATTCAAGTATTGAGAATGCCCAGTTTATTTACTATAGCAGCCCGACTTAAATTTTATTCATTTTTAATGTTTTATTCATTTTTGAGAGACAGACTGTGAGCGGGGGAGGGGCAGAAAGAGGGAGACACAGAATCCGAAGTGGGCTCCAGGCTCTGAGTGGTCAGCAGAGCTCGATGAGAGGCTCGAACTCACTGACCGTGAGATCGTGACCTGAGCCGAAGTCAGACGCTTAACCGTCTGAACCACCCAGGCACCTCAACTATACCAGCTTGACTTTTAAACTGCCATGGACTTTGCTATGAATTTGAGTCCTTCAAGTGTTTTGCGTGGAGCAAGGCTAGACCTATTCTCAGGTTAGCAACCTCTTCAATGGTGAGCCTAGAGGAGGCACCATCTGAAGGAGGAGCTCCACCACCAGGAAAGCCCCCAGGCATTCCTCCAGACATGCCTCCTGCCTTGCCTCCTGCATTCTGGTACAGCTTGGTAATGAAGGGGTTGCAGACTTTCTCCAGCTCTTCCTGCTGATGTTCAAATTCTTCCTTCTCTGCAGTCTGGTTTTTATCAAGTCAGTTGATGGTTTCATTACACTTGTCAAGAATCTTCTCTTTGTTCTCATCGTTGATTTTGCCCTGAGTTTTTTCATTTTTCAACAATTGCTTTCATGTTGAATGCATAAGATTCAAGCAAGTTTAAACTCACAGGCATACTTCCTTGCCCCTCTGTGGCATTCCTCAGATTCAAGTCACTTTTGATACTGATGCTAATGACATCCTCAATGTCTCTGCTGTGGATAAGAGCAGGAAAAGAGAACAAGATTACCTTCAATGGCAACAAGGGCCGCTTGAGCAAAGAAGGCATTGAGTGCACGGTCCAGGAAACTGAGAAGTATGAAGCTAAAGATGAGAAGCAGCAGAACAAGGTGTCTTCCAAGAATTCACTTGAATCTTCTGGAGTTCTCTATTATTCACTAAAAATAAATGAGGCCTGGCCAATAACAGGTACTGAATAAATGTTTGTTGAATGAATTCAGAAGTGCCATAACTTAAAACATTTGATAAGATTCCACTTGCAAGGCTGTTAAAAGTCAAAACAGTGGCTAAAAGAACCCTGTTACTAGGGAAACACAATTTTTTTGTGAAGAGAGAGTTGAATAAGAATAAGAACCACAGTGTAGTAGTAAATGTTCTTCTGGCAGAATCAATCACTGTGGTGATTACCAACATTATTTAGCACGTCTATTAAAAAAAAGAGTGCAAGGTAAAAGTAAAAATGTGAAGATGGTGTTAAACTCTTCATTGTTATATATTACAGCATAATGTTGGACCAAAAAATGCACATACATTTCATAAAGTCTGTGAGAAACCAGGACATTTGCAATGTGCACAGGCATAGAATAGTGAATCTCTGAGGGTGACAGTGATAAATAATCTCAAATAATACACTGAAGACCTAGAAAAGGGTTAAAGGAGTCATTATGGAAGATACTGGTAATGCTGGCTATAACTCATGAAGAAGGTTGAGAAACAAAAAGACTTGTCCTTTTTTGGGGGGTTTTCTTACATTGTCTTAGCAAGGACTATCTTCTACCATCTGTCTTCAATATTTGTTTCCACATTTTGTAACTCTTTGATAGCATTTTTTTTCTTTTTTTAAACAGCTTTATTGAGATACAATTCTCACATACCATGTAATTCACCCATTTAAACGTGTACTATTCAATGGGTTTTTGTATATTCACACAATTGTGCAACCACTAGCACCATTTAATTCCAGAACATTCTGATCACCCCTACAAAAAACTCCTACCTATAAGCAGTTGCTCCCTATTCTCCCTCCCCACAAGACAACCATTAATTGACTTTCTACCTCCATAAATTTGCCTATTCTGGACATTTCACAATTCTGGACACATACCATATGTGGTCTTTTGTGATTGGCTTCTTTCACTTAGCATAACATTTTCAAGGTTCATCCTATTGCAGCATGTATCAGTATTCCACTTCTTTTTATTGCTGAGCACTATTCCATTGTATGGATATACCACGCTTTATTTATCCTTAAATAAGTTGATATAAGTTGACAGTCAGAAATTTGGGTTGTTTTCACAATTATAAATGCTACTGCTATGAACATTTGTGTACAAGTTTTTGGGTGGAGATATGTTTCCATTTCTCTTGGGCATGTACTTGTGAGTAGAATGACTGGATCATACAGTAACCTTCTATAAACTTTTTTTTTAATTTTCTTTTTTAATGTTTATTTATTTTTGAGGGAGACAGAGAGAGAGGGAGGGAAGGAGGGTGAGCAGGAGGGGGGCAGAGAGAGGGAGATACAGAATCTGAAGCAGGCTCCAGGCTCCAAGCTGTCAGCACAGAGTCCAACACGGGGCTCAAACTCACAAACCAGGAGATCATGACCTGAGCTGAAGTTGGCGCTTAACTGACTGAGTCACTCAAGTGGCCCTCAACTTTTTTTTTCTTAAAGTTTATTTACTTATTTTGAGAGAGATAGAGAGAGTGCTAGCAGGGGAGGGGCAGAGAAAGAGGAGAATCCATGCAGGCTCTGAACTGTCAGCACACAGCCTGTGTGGGGCTCCAAATCACAAAACCATGAGATCATGACCTCAGCCAAAATCAAGAGTTGGAGGCTTAACAGACTGAACCACCCAGGTGCCCTGACTCTGTGTCAACTTTTTAAAAAACTTTTAAAAACTTGAGATTGTAATTCACATCCCGGAAAATTCACCATTTTAAGTGTAACACTTTACAGGGTTTTCGTATATTCATAAGGCTATGCAGCCATCATCAACATCTGATTCTAGAAAAAATTTCACCACCCTAGATGGAAAACTTGCACTCATTATCCTTGAATTAATGCTGGATCAATAAGCCTAGAGTCCTCCACTCTTTCTTCTGCCTTGGGAAAATGATTTAAAACATTGTCCTTTTTATATCAACTGTGTACTTGTAAAAAAAGCATACTGACTTTTAAAAATAATGAATTTATAGAGGTATAACTCACATACATAAACTTTGCTCATTTAAGTGTACAATTTAGTGGGTTTTAGTTCACCCACAAAATTGTGCTATCACTACCATTATCAAATTCAGGAATATTTTCATCATGCCAAAAAGAAGCCTTGTACTTATTAGTAGTTACCTCCATTTTCCCCTCCCCTTGGCCTCTGGCAACCACTAACATACTCTCTGTCTCTATAGATTTTCCTATTATAGACTATGATTAACTTTTAGGGGAATAAAAGAGGATTCTTATACTATGTTCACTGACCACTTCTTTGAAGCATAAATCATTTGGTTATACACACACATACATGTACACACACACACATACCTATTGCTGTTATCATTACTGACATTTTCATACCTCCATGCCACTGTCCTGTACTCACAGATGAGCTCAGCACCTGTCAAAATACCAATGCGGGGAAAAATACTGACACCATATGGCAGAATATTGGTATCCTCAAGAGAGGAATTTACCGCATTATCTCCCGAGTGATCATATAATTCCAAACTGAAATAATACAACTTTTTATTTTTTTTATTTTTTTTTTAATTTTTTTTTTCAACGTTTATTTATTTTTGGGACAGAGAGAGACAGAGCATGAACGGGCGAGGGGCAGAGAGAGAGGGAGACACAGAATCGGAAACAGGCTCCAGGCTCTGAGCCATCAGCCCAGAGCCCGACGCGGGGCTCGAACTCACGGACCGCGAGATCGTGACCTGGCTGAAGTCGGATGCTTAACCGACTGCGCCACCCAGGCGCCCTACAACTTTTTAAATCAAACATATTTTTTCAAAAGAGAATTTAAACACCATAACATGCAACATTGCTAAGGATGTAAGGAAAGAGACATTCTTTTATTTTAAGTTTATTTATTTATTTTGAGAGAGAGAGAGAGAGAGAGAGTGCACACAGGGAAGGGCAGACAGAAAGAGACAAAGGATCTGAAGCAGGTTCTGTGCTGAGAGCAGAGAGCCTGATGAGGGCCTTAAACTCATGAACTCTTGAACTCTTGAACTCACAAACTCAAGAACTGTGAGATCATAACCTGAGCCAAAGTCAGACACAAAACTGACTAAGCCACCCAGGTGCCCCAGGAAAGAGGCATTCTTATACGTTGTCAGTTGAAATTTAAGGTGTTACATTCCTAAAGGCCACTTGGCCAGAAGAAAATTTTAAATTAGGGGACCCTGGATGGCTCAGTTGGTTAAGTGACTGACTTTGGCTCAGGTCATGATCTCACAGCTCATGAGTTCGAGCCCTGCATAGGGTTCTGTGCTGACAGCTCAGAGCCTGGAGCCTGCTTCAGATTCTGTGTCTCCCTCTCTCTCTGCCCCTCTCCCGCTTACACTCTGTCCTCTCTCTCTCTCAAAAATAAATGAATATTAAA
This sequence comes from Felis catus, assembly GCF_018350175.1. Lineage (NCBI taxonomy): Eukaryota > Metazoa > Chordata > Mammalia > Carnivora > Felidae > Felis > Felis catus. The sequence goes on along the minus strand of NC_058369.1, from coordinate 94,327,053 downwards.
AATATTTTTTAAAACAAAAAAAATCTTTAAATTAGCATAATTTTTGATCCAGAAATTTCACTTTAAGGAATTTATTCTAAAGAAATTTTCTTAGTAACCTTTAAAGATGTATGTAAAGAATTGTTCATTATCTTATCAGTATTTAAAATACCAAAAAAAACAAGAAACGATCTAAATATTGTTTAAACGAAAGAGGTTAGTTACTTAACTTACCAAAAGGCCATATGATCAATTACAACGCTACTGTTAAAAATTATATGGAGGGTCTTTGAGAGAGGGGGCCAAGACGGCAGAACAGCATGGAAGTCTTTTAAGTCTCTCATCCATGAAATACAGCCAGATCAACACTAAACCATCCTGCACATCTAGAAAACTGATTTGAAGATTAACACAATATGCACAGCCTGAACCATAGAACTCAGCAGGCGTGCAGCATGGAGAGGTGCATTGGGGGAGAGAGAAGCCACAGAGGGCAGGAAGCTGTTGTTGCTTGCAGAGAGAGGATGGAGACGGGGGAGAGTATGGGAAAAACACCCTCCCCCCCAAAGCAGCTGGAGTGAAAAAGTGGAAACAGCCACAGGGACTGAACAAAAAAGGGAGAAAGGAGAAAGTAGAGGGTTTAAATTCCATTAAGGTTCTATAAACAGGGGAGCACAGTCTGAAACTCTGCAGCTCAATACCTGGTGGTGCTCTGGTGGGAAGGGCAAATCCCCAGAAGCAGAGAGAAAGGACCAAGAGGTCCTTGGGCCACACAGAGAGGTGGTTCCCCTGCTGGGAGGATATTTGGTAGAGGCTGTGTGGTACCCCCACAGGGAAAGGTCCCAATGGACCCTGGAGAACAACCACATTTTCTGGTGCCAGAACAAAAACATTAAGGGTGAAGCCTGGTGCCAGATGTGTGTTGTGATTTACCATAATCCCTGAAATGCTGCTGCTACACAATAGCATGAACTTTTTCTGAGGCAGGCTGGCACCCAGACACAGTCTCTGGGCATCAGCAGCAGCACGGTCCCACAAATGTTCCTGGGGGGAGGTGGGCACCTGGCTATTGCTCAGTGAGACCTTCCCCAAGAAGGTCTGAGCAGGTCAAAGTTGCAGTCCCTTAGAAGTGAGGGGCTGGGAAACACAGCCACATCTGAGATAAAACTCGGGAGGGAGGTGCCACCTGGTCATGGATAGTGTAAACACGGGGAGTGGAAGGAAGCTGGAGACAAAGGAGGGGTGTGTGATTGTTGGTGGGGGAGAACAGAGCTCTGATACTAGAGACTGAGTAGCTGGGTGATGCCATTTTCACCCCTCCTGCTCATGAGCATACACAGCTACAAGCACCACAACAATCCACCCCAGTAAGCTAAGCAGTGCCATCTAGTTGAGAATGGAGCTGTACTCCTAAACCCTGCTCAATTGGACCAACCTCGCTCTTCAGGAATACCACAAGTCTCTCAGTTGGCTTAGTATACAGACTATAAAGTGCTTCACACTTTGACTTCTAGGGCAAACCAATGTAATTTCAATCATATTTCACTCTGTTCGCTGGTCCACCTATTCAATTTTCTTTTCTTTTATTATTCTTGCATACAAAAAGAAAAAATTATTTTTACTTTCAATTTTTATTAAAAATATTTTTCTTTAAATTTTTTCTACTATATTTTTTACTTTTTTGTAAATTTTTCAAATTCTATTTTACTTCCATCATTTCATTTTATTCTATTTCATTGTATTCATTTGTTCAAATTTTCAAACGTTTTCCTTTTTTTCTTTCTTTTTTCTTTTTCTTTCTTTTCATTTTTCATTTCTTGTCTTTCCTTTTTTTTCTCTAATCTATCAAGCTCCTATTGACAACCAGACCAAAACACATCTAGGATCTAGCATCATTTATTTGATTTTTTGTGTGTTGTTTTAATTTTTTAATTTCAATTTTTTTTGACCTTATTAATTCCTTTTCTTCCTTCAAAATGTTGAAATGAAGGAATCTTCCCAAAATAAAAAGCAGGAAGAAATGATAGCCAGGGACTTAATAAACACAGATACAAGCAAGAGGTCTGAACTAGAATTTAGAATCACGATAATAAGAATATTAGCTGGGGTTGAAAATAGATTAGAATTCCTTTTTGTGGAGATAAAAGGAGTAAAAGCTAGTCAGGATGAAATTAAAAATGCCATAACTGAGCTGCAATCTCGAATGGATGCCATGTCAGCAAGGATTGCTACAGAGGGCAAATTTATGGAGAATAATGAAGCAGAAAAAAAAGAGGAAGACTAAGGCAAAAGAGCATGATTTAAGAATTAGAGAAATGAGTGACTCATTAAAAAGGAACAACATCAGAATCATAGGGGTCCCAGAAGATGATGAGAGAGAAAAAGGGGTAGAAGCGTTATGTGAGTAAATCATAGCAGAAAAGTTTCCTAACCCGGGGAAAGACACAGACATCAAAATCCAGGAAGCAGAAGCACAGAGGACTCCCATTAGATTCAATAAAAACCAACCATAAACAAGGCATATCAGAGTCAAATTCACAAAATACTCAGGCAAGGAAAGAATCATGAAAGCAGCAAGGGAAAAAAAAGTCCTTAACCTACAGGGGAAGACAGATCAGGTTTGAAGCACACCTATCCACAGAAACTTGGCAGACCAGACAGGAGTGGCAGGATATATTCACTGTGCTGAATCAGAAAAATATGCAGCCAAGAATTCTTTATCCAGCAAGGCTGTCATTTAAAGTTTCCCAGACACCTAAATGTCCATCAACTGATGAATGGATAAAGAAATTGTGGTTTATATACACAATGGAGTACTATGTGGCAATGAGAAAGAATGAAATATGGCCCTTTGTAGCAACATGGATGGAACTGGAGAGTGTGATGCTAAGTGAAATAAGCCATACAGAGAAAGACAGATACCATATGTTTTCACTCTTATGTGGATCCTGAAAAACTTAAGAGAAACCCACGGGAGAGGGGAAGGAAAAAAAAAAAGAGGTTAGAGTGGGAGAGAGCCAAAGCATAAGAGACTCTTAAAAACTGAGAACAAACTGAGGGTTGATGGGGGTGGGAGGGAGGGAGGGTAAGTGATGGGCATTGAAGAGGGCATCTTTTGGGATGAGCACTGGGTGTTGTATGGAAACCAATTTGACAATAAGTTTCATATATTAAAAAAAAATTTCCCAAACAAAAATTAAAGGAGTTCGTGACCACTAAACCAGTCCTGCAAGAAATTTTAAGGGGGATTCTCTGAAGGGAGAAAAGATGGAAGGAAAAAAAAAGACCAGAAGCAACAAAGATTAGAAAGGACCAGAGAACACCACCCGAAACTCCAACTCCACAGGCAACAAAATGGCAATAAATTCATATCGTTCAGTACTCACTCTAAACATCAATGGGCTAAATGCTCTAATCAAAAGATACAGGTAACAGAATGAATAAGAAAGCAAGATCCATATATATGCTGTTTATAAGAGACCCACTTTAGAACTAAAGACACCTTCAGATTGAAAGTAAGGGGATGGAGAACCATCTATCATGCTAATGGTTGACAAAAGAAAGCCAGAGTAGCCATGCTTATATCAGACAACCTAGACTTTAAAATAAAGACTGCAACAAGAGAGGAATAAGGGCATTATATCATAATTAAGGGATCTATCCACCAAGAAGACCTAACAATTGTAAACATTTATGTGCCAAATGTGAGAGCACCCAAAAATATAAATCAATTAATCACAAACATAAAGAAATTCATTGATGGTAATACCATAACAGTAGGAGACTGCAACACCCCACTCACAGCAATGGACAGATCATCTAATCAAAAATATCAACAAGGAAGCAGTGGGTTTGAATGACACATTGGATGGATGGACTTAACAGATATATTCAGAAAATTTCATCCTAAAGCAGTGGAATACACATTCTTCTCCAGTGCACATGGAACATTCTCCAGAATAGATTATATACTAGGACACAAATCAGCCCTCAGCAAGTACAAAAAGATCGAGATCATACTGTGCATATTTACAGACCACAATACTATGAAACTCAAAATCAACCACAAGAAAAATGTGGGAAGATAACAAATATTAGGAGACTAAAAACCATCCTACTAAAGAATGAATGGGCTAACCAAGAAGTTAAAGAGGAAATTAAAAAGTACACGGAAGCCAAAGAAAATGATAACACACAGCCCAAAACCTCTGGGATACAGCAAAGGCAGTCATAAGAGGGAAATATATAGCAATCCAGGCTTTCCTAAAGAAGGAAGAAAGGTCTCAGATACACAACCTAACCTTACATCTTAAAGAGCTGGAAAAGAACAGCAAATAAAACCCAAAGCCAGCAGAACACAAGAAATAGTAAAGATTAGAGCAGAAATCTATGCTATGAAACAAAAAAACAAAAACAAAACAAAAAACAAAAACAAAACAAAAAACAAAACCAGTAGAACGGATCAATGAAACCATAAGCTGGTTCTTTGAAAGAATTAACAAAATTGATAAACCCCTAGTCAGTTTGATCAAAAAGAAAAAGGAAAGGACCCAAATAAATAAAATCAAGAATGAAAGAGGAGAGATCACAACCAACACAGCAGAAATAAAAACAATAATAAGAGAATATTATGAGCAATTATATGCCAATAAAATGGGCAATCTGGAAGAAATGGACAAATTACTAGAAACATATACACTACCAAAATTGAAACAGGAAGAAATAGAAAATTTGAACAGACCCATAACCAGTAAAGAAATCAAACTAGTAATTAAAAATCTCCCAAAAACCAGGAGTCCAGGGCCAGATAGCTTTCCAGGGGAATTCTACCAAACATTTAAAGAAGAGTTAACATCTATTCTCTTGAAGCTCTTTTCCCAAAAATATAAATGGAAGGAAAACTTTCAAACTCTTTCTTTTTTTTTTAATTTTATTTATTTATTTTTATTATTATTTTTTCAATATATGAAATTTATTGTCAAATTGGTTTCCATACAACACCCAGTGCTCATTCCAAAAGGTGCCCTCCTCAATACCCATCACCCACCCTCCCCTCCCTCCCACCTCCCATCAACCCTCAGTTTGTTCTCAGTTTTTAAGAGTCTCTTATGCTTTGGCTCTCTCCCACTCTAACCTCTTTTTTTTTTTCCTTCCCCTCCTCCATGGGTTTCTGTTAAGTTTCTCAGGATCCATATAAGAGTGAAAACATATGGTATCTGTCTTTCTCTGTATGGCTTATTTCACTTAGCATCACACTCTCCATTTCCATCCACGTTGCTACAAAGGGCCATATTTCATTCTTTCTCAATGCCATGTAGTACTCCATTGTGTATATAAACCACAATTTCTTTATCCATTCATCAGTTGATGGACATTTAGGCTCTTTCCATAATTTGGCTATTGTTGAGAGTGCTGCTATAAATATTGGGGTACAAGTGCCCCTATGCATCAGTACTCCTGTATCCCTTGGGTAAATTCCTAGCAGTGCTATTGCTCAGTCATAGGGTAGGTCTATTTTTAATTTTCTGAGGAACCTCCCACTGCTTTCCAGAGTGGCTGCACCAATTTGCATTCCCACCAACAGTGCAGGAGGGTTCCCGTTTCTCCACATCCTCTCCAGCATCTATAGTCTCCTGATTTGCTCATTTTGGCCACTCTGACTGGTGTGAGGTGATATCCGAGTGTGGTTTTCATTTGTATTTCCCTGATAAGGAGCGACGTTGAGCATCTTTTCATGTGCCTGTTGGCCATCCGGATGTCTTCTTTAGAGAAGTGTCTATTCATGTCAAACTCTTTCTATGAAGCCAGTATTACCTCGATTCCAGAATCAAAGACCCGACTAAAAAGAACTATAGAACAATTTCCCTGATGAACATGGATGCAAAATCCTCAACAAGGTATTAGCTAACCAGATCCAAGAATACATTAAAAAAATTTTCACCATGAAAAATCACCCACCAAGTGGGACTTATACCTGGGATGCAAGGCTGGTTCAATATCCACAAAACAATCAGTATGATACATCACATCAGTAAAAGAAAGGACAAGAACCACATGATCTTCTCAATAGATACAGAGAAAGCATTTGACAAAATACAGCATCCTTTCTTGATAAAAAACCTTCAAGAAAGTAGGGATAGAAGGATCATACCTCAAGATCATAAAAGCCATATATGAATGACCCAATGCTAATATCATCCTCAATGGGGAAAAACTGAGAGCTTTCCCCCTAAGGTCAGGAACAAGACAGGGATGTCCATTCTCGCCACTGTTATTCAACATAGTATTGAAAGTCTTAGCCTCTGCAATCAGACAACACAAAGAAATAAAAAGAATCCGAATCTGTCAGGAGGAGGTCAAACTTTCACTCTTTGCAGATGACATGATAGTCTATATAGAAAACCCAAAAGATTCCACCAAAAAATGGCTAGAACTTATCCATGGATTCAGCAAAGTTGCAGGATATAAAATCAATGCACAAAAGTCAGTTGCCTTCCTATACACCAATAATGAAGCAACAGAAAGAGAAATCAAGGAATCGATCCCATGGACAATTGCACCAAAACCCATAAAATACCTAGGAATAAATCTACCCAAAAAGGTGAAAAAATCTATACACAGCTTAGTAAAGAAATTGAAGAAGACACAAAAAAAATGGAAAAAATATTCCATGCTCCTGGATAGGAAGAACAAAGATTGTTAAAATGTCAATACTACCCAAAGCAATCTACATATTCAATGCAACACCTATCAAAATAACACCAGCATTTTTCACAGAGCTAGAACAAATAATCCTAAAATTTGTATGGAACCAGAAAAGATCCCAAATATTCAAAGCAACCTTTAAAAAGAAAACCAAAGCTGGAGGCATCACAATTCTGGACTTTAAGCTGTATTACAAAGCTGTAATCATCAAGACAGTATGGTACTGGCAAAAAAACAGACACTCAGATCAATGGAACAGAATAGAGAACCCAAAAATGGACCCACAAATATGTCACCAACTCATCTTTGACAAAGCAGAAAAGAATATCCAATGGAATAAAGACAGTCTTTTCAGCAAATGGTGCTGGAAAAACTGAACAGCGACATGCAGAAAAGGAACCTGGACCACTTTCTTACACCATACACAAAAATAAACTCAAAATGGATGAAAGACCTAGATGTAAGACAGGAAGCCATCAAAATGCTCGAGGAGAAAGCAGGCAAAAACCTTTTGACCTTGGCCACAGCAACTTCTTACTCAATGTGTCTATGGAGGCAAGGGAAACAAAAGCAAAAATGAACTATTGGGACCTCATCAAAATAAAAACTTCTGCACAGCGAAGGAAACAATCAACAAAACTAAAAGGCAACTGATGGAATGGGAGAAGATATTTGCAAACGACATATCAGATAAAGGGTTAGTATCCAAAATTTATAAAGAACGTATCAAACTCAAACCCAAACAACAAATATTCTAGTGAAGAAATGGGCAAAAGACATGAATAGACACTTCTCCAAAGAAGACATCCACATGGCCAACTGACACATGAAAAAATGCTCAATATCACTCATCATCAAAGAAATACAAATCAAAACCGTAATGAGATACCACCTCATACCAGTCAGAATGGCTAACATGAACAACTCAGGCAACAAGAGATGTTGGCGAGGATGCGGAGAGAGAGAATCTCTTTTGCATTGCTGGTAGGAATACAATCTGGTGCAGCCACTCTGGAAAACAGTATGGAGGTTCCTCAAAAAAATTAAAAATAGAACTGCCCTATGACCCAGCAATTGCACAACTAAGTATTTATCCAGGGATACAGGTATGTTGTTTCAAAGGGGCACATGCACCCCAATGTTTATAGCAGCACTATCAATAATAGGCAAAGTATGAAAAAAGCCCAAGTGTCCATCAATGTATAAATGGATAAAGAAGATGTGGTATGAAATTAGCAGATGATGACATTAAAACAGCCCTTAGAAATATGCTCCAAAACAAAACATGGACATAGTGAGGAGTATAAAAGAAGATATCAAACCAACCAAATGGAACTTCTAGACATGAAAATTCTGATACCTAAAATTAAAATTTCACTGGATAGGATTAACAACATATTAGACTCTGCAAAAGAAAAGACCTGTGAACCTGAATACATAGCAATAGAAACTACCCAAAATAAAGCACATGGGGAAAAAAATACACATAGCACCTATGACCTGTGGGACAGTATCAAGCAATACACATAAGTGGCATTCAGAAAAGGGGAGAAGAAGAGACAAAAAAATATTTGAAGAAAAGGCCAATTTTTTCCAAAATTGAAAAAAAATTTAAGCTACACACACAAAGTCCAATGAACCCCACAAAGAAGAAACATAAGGAAAATGCTATCAGGGTACCTCACAATTAAATCACTGAAAATCAGGGGAGCCTGGGTGGTACTCGGCAATCAAAAAGAATGAAATCTTGCCATTTGCAACTATGTGGATGGAACTAGAGGGTATTATGCTAAGCAAAATTAGTCAGAGAAAGACAAACATCATATGACTTTACTCATATGAGAACTTTAAGATACAAAACAGATGAACATAAGGGAAGGGAAGCAAAAATAATATAAAAACAGGGAGGGGGACAAAAATCTTAAGGGACTCTTCAATATGGGGAACAAACAGAGGGTTGTTGGAAGGGTTGTGGGAGAGGGGATGGGCTAAATCGGTAAGGGGCATTAAGGAATCTACTCCTGAAATCATTGTTGCACTATATGCTAACTAACTTGGATGTAAACTAAAAAATAAATAAATTATTTAAAAAAATATTGAGGGCCTTCAATGAACAGTGGAATTTGAAATTAAAAACATGGCACTATTTATGGTAGTACCCCCAAAATGAAATACTTAGATATAAATCTAACAAAATATGTAAAAGATATGTATGAGGAAAACTATAAAACTCTGATGAATGAAATCAAAGAACTAAATAAATGGAGAGATATTCTGTGTTCATGGATAGGAAGACTCAATATTGCCAAGATGTCAGTTCTTTCCAATTTGATCTATAGATTCAATGAAATCCTAATCAAAATCCCAACAAGTTATTTAGTGGATATCAAAAAAAAAAAAAAAAAAGGATTTCAAAGTTTATATGCAGAGGGAAAAGACCCAGAACAGCCAATACAATATTAAAGGAGAAGACAAAGTTTGAGGACTAATATTACCTAGAGTTAAGACGTACTATAAAGCTGTAGCAATTAACACAAAGTGATATTGGCAAAAGAATAGACAAAGAGATCAGTGGAACAGAATAGAAAGCCTGGAAATATACCCATGTAATGTAGTTAAACTGATTTTTGACAAAGGAGCACAAAGGAGCAAAGGCAACACAGTAGAGCAAAGGTAGTCTTTTCAACAAATGGTGCTGGAAACAACTAGACATTCATATGCAAAAATAATGAATCTAGACAGACTTTACACCCTTCATTAAAATTAATGCAAAATGGATCCTAAATGTAAAATGCAAAATTATAAAACGCCTAGAAGATAACATAGGAGAAAACCTAGCTGACATTAGGTGTGGTGATTACTTTTTAGATACACCAGCAAAGGCACAATCCATGAAAGAAATAACTAATAAACTGGATTCCACTAAAATTAAAAACTTTTGCTCTGTGAACAATGATGTCAAGTGAATGAGAAGACAAGCCTGGGTGAAAATATTTACAAAGACACATTTGATAAGGGACTGCTATTCAAAATATACAAAGAAAACTTAAAACACAATAGGAAAACAAACACAATTTTTTAAAAAGGGCCAAATGCATATGGTGGGTGTTCTAGACATAGACTCTCCCCCACACACATCAAAATAAAACAAAATCTTAGGTAATAGGGCAGCAGAGAGCCAAGAGCAGGCCTAAATAGCTGACACTGTGCCTAGCCAAAACTCCCTGATTTTAATTATTACAGATGGATTTGAAAGGTTACCTAATGCCCTGGGAACTGCTACCTCACCCACTTATTACTATAATAACCATAGGTTTTCATTTCTTCTCTGATCAATAATTCTATGCCTGAATTCTAAAGATATATCAGCTGCTCTAACATTCCATTGATAAATGGTTTGAATCAGTGTCAGAAGCATTATTCCTAGAGCCTTGAGTTACTGTATCAAAAGAATCTGGCTTCCCAAGAAGCTTCTAGGACCCTGGATGTTTAGGGGCATGGAAAGTTAGAACTGAGACTGGAGTCCCATTAACTCTCACATGATCACTGCCAGTCCATGAACTATTGACTACTGGTCCCTGAAGACATAAATACCGAAGTTGAAAGTAAGTAATCTAGAAACTTCTATAACAATTTGACATTGCCACATCCTAGTGATATTAATCACCTACACACACGCTTTCCAGGACTCATGTGCAGCGTTGTAATTATTTCCCATTTTTTTTACCATGTGTTTACTGATTATATTTTTTTGAAGTGTCATTCTATGCCTGTTTCATCTAAAAATTAAATATTTGGGTCTCAAAAAAAAATAAAAATAAAAGTGAGCAAAGAATTTAACAGATACCTCACCAAAGAAGGTATACAGATGGCAAATAAGAATATGAAAAGATGCTTCATGTCACATGTCATCAGGAAAATGCAAATTAAAACAACAATGAAATATCACTAGATATCTATTAGAATGGCCAAAATTTAGAACACTGATAACACCAAATGCTGGCGAAGATGTGGAACAAGAGGAACTCTCATTCACTGCTGGTGGGAATGCAAAATGGTGCACCCACTTTGGAAGACAGTTTGGCAGTTTCTTACAAAACTAAACGTACTTTTACTATGCCATCCAGAAATTGTGCTCTGGTATTTACCCAAAGGAGTTGAAAACATATGTCCACACAAAAACCTGCACATGGATATTTATAGTAGCTTTATTCATAATTGCCCAAACTTGGAAGCAATCAAGATGTCCTTCAGTAGGTAAATGGATAAATAAACTATGGTACATCCAGACAATAAAATATTACTCAGTGCTAAAAAATAGTGAGCTATCAAACCATGAAAAGATGTGGAGGAACCTTAAATGTGATTACCAAGTTAAAGAAGCCAATCTGAAAAGACTGCACACTGGATAATTCCAAATATATGACATTCTGGAAAAAGCAAAATTATAGATACAGTAAAAAAAAATTAGGGGTTGCTGGACTGGGCTGCAGAGAGAGATTAACACGTGGAGCACAGGATTTTCAGGTCAGTGAATATACTTTGTATGATATCATAATGATGGCTATGTGCCATCATACCACAAGTGTATGTACTCTTGTCCAAAGCCATAGAATGCACACCACCATGAGTGAACCCTAAGATAAACTATTGATTTTAGGTAATTATGAGCTGTCAATGTATGTTCATCAATTGTAACAAGTGTACCACTCTGGTGGGAGGATGTTGATAATGGGGGAGGCCATGCATGTATAGGAGCAAAGGAGTCTCAATTTTGCTGTGAACCTAAAATTATTCTAAAAATGAAGTCTTTTTCTTTGAATGTTTATTTATTTATTTTGATAGAGAGAGGAGGGGCAGAGAGAGAGGGAGACAGAGAATCCCAAGGAGGCTCTGGGCTGTCAGCACAGAACCAGACATGGGGCTCAAATCCACAAACCATGAGGTCATGACCTGAGCTGAAATCAAGAGTCAGACTCTTAACTGACAGAGCCATCCAGGAGCCCCTAAAAAAATCAAGTCTTTAAAACAAAAACTATATAGAGGGAAAATATTTGGTGACTTGAAAAAATGTTCACAATCCTTAATTAAGTGAACAAAAACTGGCTAGAAAGTTAAATATTAAACCAACATTATAAAAATTTGGAGTTATGTATAGCAAAGAGAGAAAAGATAGTAAAAGAGAACTTGTAAAATTCATCTGCAGGTGAGAGAACTTGGGATCAATTTTGTGTAGGTGCTACAAAATTCAATCACATCTCCATTATTATAGAAATATCACTTTATTACTTTAAACTGAGCTCAACTTGCTGTGACATCCCATTTCCGATGATGGTGAAAACACTTAATCTTGCCAATTATATGTAGCTTAGTTATTTTCAGCATAAAATTGAGTCCCTTTTGGCAAATATCCAGTTAAAGTTGGCTTACTATTTTATTATTACAAAGTGTGAACTCTGTCCCCATTTCTCAAGATTTCTTGCATTCCCTCCCTTCTCAGGATCTCTGGGGGATGGGGCAGTTTTCAGAACATAATGGCATCGGGGGCAGGACACTGGCTCCTGGTTCTTCCTTGCTGGCTCCGACTGAGCATAGGTGAGGGGTGTCTTGTCCCATCTTGAGTGCCTGGACAGTGTGACTTACAGTCTCTTCACTTGGCAAACATTGTTAAGGACCTATGATTGTTCCTTCTTTTCCCCAACCCCTGACCCTCCTTCCCTACCTCATCACTCCATCATGCCCTTGACGTAGTTCACCTCAGCCCTCTTGGAGAAGTTGATGTCCCTCTGCCACCTAGCCCCCAGGATCCCCTTACAGTGATTTCTGGCAGGTCACTAGCTCAATCCTTAGATGCAAATTTGTATCTTCTCTCTGCCTCTTGTAGGCTTGGAAGAACTTGGGGGAGAGGTATCTTCTCTAGCCTCCCTTTCTGTCTAAAAATGAGACAAGGACAGTCTACTCTACCTTGGAAGCCTCATGCTATCTTCAAGACCTCTGAATGGCAACCTCCTCCCAGATACCTAGACGGAAGGAAGACAAGCCTCTGCTGTTAATGCCAAAAATTTTCTAGAAGCCTCTATTCTTCTCACAGTTTTTGAAGAGGATGAGAGGTGGAAAAACACCCAGTCTCTGTATTCTCTCTCCTCTCTTCTTCTTGCCCTTCTCTTTTCTTCCCTTTCTTTCCCTTCTCACTATGGGTGGAAGATGGCTGTGGATCATCCAGGTGGATACAAAAGCCTGAAGTTCTGGGAGGTGGTCAGGGCTTAACGTACAAATTTGTAGGGGCGCCTGGGTGGCTCAGTTGATTGAGCGTCTGACTTTGGCTCAGGTCATAATCTCCTGGTTCATGAGTTTGGGCCCCACATTGGGCTTGCTATTATCAGCCTGTCGGTACAGAGCCTGCTTCAGATCCTCTGTCTCCCTCTCTCTGCCCTGCCCTCACTTGCACTCTCCCCAAAATAAATAAATAAATATTGAAAAAAACAAATTTGTAAGGTATCAGCATAGAGGTGATGGTTAAGGCTGAGGGGCTTATCAATGAGAAGAGATCATGGTCCAGGGCAGAGTCCTAAGATTCATATTTTCTTTTTTTTTTTTTTACACTTTTTAAATGTTTATTTATTTTTGAGACAGAGACAGAGCGCGAGTGGGAGACACAGAATCCAAAGCAAGCACCAAGGTCCAAACTGTTGGCACAGAGCCCGACACGGGGCTGGAACTCGAGCCAGGAGATCATGACCCGAACCGAAGTTGGAAGTTTAACCGATTGAGCCACCCAGGCGCTCCTGAGATTCATATTTTCTTATTTAGAAGCCACAAGAGTAGCAATGACTTTTCTTCAGAAGCTCTGACATATTACAAGATAAATAACATAAATCATGTGAAAGAGGAAAGGCTTCATCTTTTACTTTGTTGAAAGGTAGTTGCTAACCAGCAATTAGGGCTTTAGGAAGGGAAACAGCATGAGCCTATGTGTACTCTCATCATAGAAATGGCCAACAGGAAGAGCTGAGGAAATCTATCAGTCTTTTAAAAATGAAGCTGCCCCTATTGTAAAGATCCCGCAAACAATTTTATATATTCTAGAAGGAAGATCTTTGAACTGAGAATTCTTCACTCAGAAAGTTTCTTTTCCATTACCAAAGAGAAAGGACCCCTTTCTGAAGATTGTCTTTGAGGTTTAGAAGTCTGTGAGGATGGATGGATGGATGGATGGATGGATGGATGGATGGATGGATAAATAGGTGTGTGGATGGGTATACAGAAGGTACATGTTGGCTACATGAAAACATGAAAGTCTCCAGAAATGTTAGTCTCTTAAGAATTTATAGTTAATTACTTAATTGAAACAACAAATAATTATGGAATATCAACCCTGGCCACTGTGTTTGTCAAGGTCCTTAAAGTACGTGTTCTTGTCCTTAACCTCATGGAGTATTCAAACAAAAGGCATAGACAAAAGCAAACAACTACATATATCAATTATTTAAAATTATAAAAAAATACTTTAAAGAGAATCATCATTATCTTAATTTTCATTTTTTAAGCGTTTATTTTGAGACAGAGAGAAAGAGAGCAAGCAAGCACAAGTGGGGGAGGGGCAAAGAGAGAGGGAGAGAAAATCCCAAGCAGTCTCTGCACTGTCAGCGTAGAGCCTGATGCAAGGCTCCATCTCATGACTGTGAGATCATGACCTGAGCTGAAATCAAGAGTCACATGCTTAACTAACTGAACTACCTCTTAATTTTCATTTTTTAAAATATTTATCTTATTTTTTTGAGAGGGAGGGAGAGAGAGAGAGAGAGAGAGCAAGCAGGGGAGGGGCAGAGAGAGGGAGACACAGAATCCAAAGCAGGCTCCAGGCTCTGAGCTGTCAGCACAGAGTCTGACCCGGGTCTCACACCTATAAACCATGAGATCATGACCTGAGCCAAAGGCAGATGCTTAACTGACTAAGCCACCCAGACGCCCCTTAATTTTCATTTTTAATTCCATGAAATTAGAAAGACGTTAGTGGTGTCAATTACTTCTTTCTTAGGAAAAGCACTGTCTACTACAGAGAAGAAAACCTAAGACTACATTTAAAAAATTTTAACATTGGCTAAGTCACTTGACCTCTTGGCCAATTTTCCTGCTGCTAAAAAATGGAAAGGGGATTTTAATTCACATTCATATTTGAAGATCAACTAAAAAGTACATGGAATATAAAATACACAAATATGCTGAACTCTTAAACATCTGTTATAATTGAAATTTTAAAATATTTTATTAAATTTGTCTTTTTTCACTTGCTTTCCTCTATATAGCATCTAACTTAATGGAAATACTTTAAAAATACTACTATACTGTTTTAAGTATCCATCACTATTGTACTAAGCTGCCCTCTGGTGGTTTTCAATTTAGTCAATATCTTTACCTTAGTATCTGATGTGTGGTACATTTAAGTTACTATAGTTTGTTTAATACTATATTAATTCCTACTTTCTATATGAACTTATTTGGCAGGGCCTTTGAAATACTCACGTAAAAGAATGGAGGCTGGCTACTGTCCAGAACAGAGAAAAACAATTAGTAAATTCATGAAGACAAGTTTGTATTTCCAATGTAATGAATTATTACTTATTAGCAATGTTTCTGTTATTGTCATTATAAAACAGGACTGACTGATATGAGCCTCAGTCATTAAGTACAGAATATAATCACTAAAACACCTGGAAAGCAAAATATATTTATTTAGTACTATTCCCTAATACATATTAAAGGCTCTCACATCACATAATAAAACTAACCTCTGCAATGAAAGTAAAAAATATTCTCATTAATGAACAGGCTAAATGTTTTTCACTATCCAAATAATTTGAAATATAAAACTATCTTTTAACTTCCTGCCAAAGATAACCATGAAGTGCCTATTGAAAAAGATAGTTCTAGTCAAACCAGTGTCTTCTCTTTTGCTACTAAGATGGAAATTGTCAATCACATTTGTTTTATTTCATTGAACTTTCTCTAGAATTATTGTAATGTATAAAATGACCTTGATTATGAGAATAATATATTTTTACCATAAGAGTTTAAAAGTTAAAGCATCATTCAAATTTTCCATCTATAATTATTCTTTTCAGTGAAGGCAAGATCTATTTAGACACATTTAATTATTTATCTTCTTACATGTACTCAGCATTCAGGGAAAAGAAATCCACATTTATGATATTAAATATTTTTAGTTCATATATTTATTAGGCATTTGAGACCTTCTGTGTGCCTAACCCTGTATGGCCTGCATTCTAGAAAAGAAGGTCATTCCAGAAAAGAAGCTCAAATATATTTTAAGCTGTTTCACCATCATGGGAATTAGTACTTGAGACAAAAAATGCTTCAGTAGTTTAGGAAAGAATTGAGAGCTATGTTAGCTGCAGGGAGGAATAACAGTTTCACAGAGGAAATGGCACTTGAACTGGACTGTGATGGATTGGTGGGATTTGGGTGGCAAGGGATAAAATTTTGAAGCTATTTCAGGTCAGAAAATAAAGATAAACAAAACACATAAGGGGATCACACATTGGTGAAAAGCACTCAAGGAAAAGAATTGAAAATCCATCATTTTCTAAGAAGAATCTACCGTATGTTATAGTTGAATATGTAAGTTAAAATAAGTCTGCAGCTATGTTTAGCAAAATTCAGAAGAGTCATGGCAACAATAGTTTTCCCTGATTAGATAACACTTAAACTGCCATTCATCACCAACATTGAATAACTGACCATTGGTAGAATTAGTAGGATCAGTGGATCAATGGTTATAACAGAGGCAAAATGCAGTTATTTATATTATTTTAAGCTCCTCAAGTTTTCAAAAACCGAGATATCACTTAACTAGAGGGAAATGCATAGATCCTATATGTACAATTCCATCAATTTTGACAAAACTCACACGAGGGATAAAATGTTCTGTCATGGCAGAAAGTTCTCTCAGCCCATCCCCAGTCATTCCCCACCACCTCCACCCCCAAGCAACCACTGATCTGATTTCTGTAACCGCAGATTAGTTTTGCCAGTTTTTGAACTTCATGTAAGTGAAATCATATAGTAGCTACTCTTTTGAGTCTGGTTTCTTTTACTAGAGCATCATGCTGTGAGACTCCTCTTTGTTGTTGTATCAATAGTTAGTCCCATTTTATTGCTGAGTTGTATTCCACTCTATGAATATATCCCAGTTGGTTTACCCATTCTGTTTATGGATACCTGCGATGGTTTGAATCTAGAACTACTAGGAATCAAGAGTCTATGAACATTTGCATATAGGTGTCTGTATAGTCATCCTTTCATTTTCACTGCAGTGTATATGTAGGAGTGGGATCACCGAATGTACGGTAACTATATGCTTAACTTTATAAGAAACTGCCGAACAATTTCCCAGAGTAGTCATATCATCTTATACATGCACTAGCAAACTATAAGAGAGTTTAGGGATTTTATTCTCCTTATTTTTAGCCATTCTAGTGGGTGTGCAGTATCTCGCTGTGGTTTCAAATTACATGAGAAGGGTGTCTGGGTGGCTCAGTCGGTTAAGCGTCTGACTTTTGCTCAGGTCATGATCTCGCAGCTCGTGAGTGTGAGCCCCACATTGGGCTCTGTGCTGACAGCTCAGAGCCTGGAGCCTGCTTTGGATTCTATGTCTCCATCTCTCTCTGCCCCTCCCAGCTTGTGCTCTGTCTCTCTCAAAAATAAACATTAAAAAAATTAAAATAATATAAAAAATAAATAAAATAAAATTATATGAGAACTTGATGTCCAGCATCTTTCCAGCCCTGATTGGCCATTTATGAATATTTTTTATGAAGTGTCTATTCAAATCTTTTTGCCTTTTTAAATATTTTATTTTATTTTATTTTATTTTATTGAGAGAGCATGTGGGTGGGAAGAGGGCCAGAGGGAGAGAGAGAGAATCTTAAACAGGCTCCATGCTCAGCACGGAGCCCAACACAGGGTTTGATTCCACGACCCTAGGATCATGACCTGAGCTGAAATCAGGAGTTGGATGCTCAACCAACTGAGCCACCCAGGCGCCCCTTCACCTATTTTTAAGATTGGGTTTTAAAAATTATTATTAAGTTGTAGCTATTCTTTACACATTTTGAGTGCAAGGGTTTGGTTGGATGTATGTGTTGCAAATATATTCTCCCAGTCTGTGGCTTGTCTATTCATTCTCTTAACAGTGTCTTTTGAAAGTGTTTAACTTTAATGAACACTGATTTACCAATTCTTGTTTGCTTTTGCCAGTTAGTGCTTTCTGTGCTTTCCTCAGTAAATCATTGCCTATGCCAAGATTGCAAAGGTATTTTCCTATGATTTCTTCTAGAAGCTTTACAGTTTTCACTTTTATGTGTAGGTTTATAATCCATCTCGAATTAATTTTTGTATATGGCGTGAGGTGTAAGTTGACCTTCATTTTCTTCCCTACTGAGTATCTATTTGTTACCTCATTGCCTGATGAAATAACTTTGTTCAAGTTTAATTTCACTGAAATTATGTCAAGAAGCAGGAAACTTTTGCAAGATACTGAAAAAAGGAAATGAGGAATAAAAAAGGGCACTTGGTTCATACTTGAGTCATTCTTTGTACTCATAGAGCAAACACGCACAAATGATCACTAATGTTTTTTTTTAATACAGCCATCGCACATATGAATTTCTGACAGTTGGATCTATATCCTGAATGAGTGAACAAAAGTATTTTATGGGGAAAGTGTTCTCTACCTGCAGCACAACTTTAGCTTTTTTTTTTTTTTGAAACCCTGCAGCATCTATTTCACTATGTGCCTCCGAAGGCAAGTAAATTTGTGGGAGGAGGGGAGTGGCGATTAGAGACTTTCAGTGAACCTTTTGCCTATGCAAAGGGAAAGCCAAAATCTCTTCTAGACTGGAGTTTCAACGACTCCAAGGAGCTAGACTCCAAATGAGACCCACAAGGTGGAGTGGGCTTTGCACTGGGACAAGAGAAGAAAACTAGATTTTTCTGTCTTTGTGCTCTGGGTAGGTGGTAATTTGGAAGAGACATAAACATGGCACAGAAGGCAGGGGTCGATGGTGAGGGCAGGTGAAGTGCTTTCAGGAACACATTAAGGAATAGAATCAAAGGTCAGGATATTCCTTGGGAAAGGTGTAGTTATGAATTCCTGAAGCACTTGTGTCTAGTGGCTGGTTTTCTTCAAGTGTTTCCATTCCATAGATCCCCAAGTCTTTGCCAAAGTTATAGTTAATTCTTGCTTTGGGAAATTAAGACAGGGGTTATATTTCAGCTTGGAGTGAAATTGAAAAGTGTAGGGAGAAGCAATCTCAAAAAGGCAGACTGTGAAAAGCCTAATAAATCAACTGAAAAACTTTGCAAGCAGAATACAAACCACAGACAGAACACCACGTGTTTGGTTCACATGTAACATACCAATTCATGTGAAGCACTGTGTCTTTATTGTTAGGATTTCTATGTTTTCAAGAAGGAAATTTACATCTAGGAGAGGGTTAATTATTGAGGCAAAAAGTAGGGCCACAAACATGATTTGACCTTTTTTTAAACTGGTTTGAAAGGTGAAAGCTATGTAAAGTTATGACAGTAATTCTACAGCACAACAGCTGTATTCAATGGGGTGAACCTTAAATTGTCTTACACAAGACCATCTAAATGAGTGCTTTCATGCTTCTTGACCTTTAATGTTCATCCCCAAACTAATATAATGTTATATGTCAGTTATACCTCAATAAAAAAAGCTTTAATGTTCATATAAATAATCTGAGAATTTTATAAAAATGTAGATTCTGATTTGGTAGTACTAGGATGGGACCTAAGAGTCTGTATTTTCAACAAGACCAAAGTAGTGGTTCTCAAAGTATGGTCCCAAGATCAGCAGCATCAGTACCATTTGGGATGTGGTTCGAATGCAGACTCTCAGGTCCCACTTCAGAATTACTGTATTGGAAGCTCCAGAGATGGGATCCAACAATCTGTGACTTAACAGGCCCTCCATGTGATTCTGATGCACATTCAAGTTGGAGAGCCACTGCTCCAGAGTTGCACTGTTGATATCCACTAGTCACAAGTATAAATTTGAAATGTATACAATTAAATAAAAGTTCAATTCTTCAGAAGCACTAGCCACATTTAAAATACTCACTAGCCACATGGGACTAATGGCTACCCTATTGAACAAAGAAGACAGACAAAGGGGACATTTCCATCATTGCAACAAGAAGTTCTATTGGACAGTGCAGAGTACTATTTGCAATCCTGGCTTCACACTGGAATCACACAGTGAGATTTTTTTTTAAGTATCATCGCCTGGACTCACACCAGAACAATTGAGTCAGAATCTCTGGGGGTGGGATCTTAATCCTGAAGTAAGTAATTATAAATACTGCAAAGAAGGAAGAGGTATGATATGAAGTGTGTTGTGTGTTTTAGGAACTGACACACAGTTCCTAAAAGGAACTAGGATTCCTAGAGGAATCTAGGGGGCAGGAAAAATCTCCCTGGACAAAGGACATTTAAGTAGAGAATGATGAATAGGAGTTTTTTTTTTTAGAACAGGAAGGATGAGAAGTTTCCCAAACAGAACGATATGTCCAAAAGCTCATAAGCAAAAGAGATTATATTGAGTTCCAGGAACTGAATGAAGCTCAGAATGGTTAGAGTGTGTGGTAGCACAGGAGATAGGTTTCAGAGGTTGCTGGAGATGAGATCTCGCTAGGCTTTATAAAGTAAACTTATATCCCATTTTCCCAGATAGTCTCAGTTTACATACCTGTTCCTTCATAATTATTAATATTACTCCCTTTCACTCTCCAAAGTGCCCCACTTGGATGATAAATTAAGTGGTCACATTACCTATATGTTGTGACATTAAAATCTGACTTTATCCTAAGGGCAATAGGAAGACATTGAGGAATTTAAAGCAGGGAATTGACTCTTTTAAAGTGTTTTGAAACAATGCCTTAGACCGCAGAGAGAACAATGAATTGGAAAGCAGTTGAAAGGCTGCCATAATTATCCAGGCAAGAGATAATGGTGTCCTGGCCATGGCTGTGGTGTTGCAAATGTAAAGAAGTGGACAAAATTGTAAACTATTAAGAAAAGAGAAAGGTAACAAATGAGTATATGGACAGATGGAAGTCAAGTTGACTACTTTTCTAGTTTGGATAAAAATGGTCAAATGGTAATATCACTTGATTTGGTAGAAGGAAAAAAAAGGAAGAATGGGGGTGATACTTAATGACAAGTTTAGTTCTGTATTTGCTGAGAGGAGCTGTTGGATATATGTGTTTGGAGCAAAGGAAGTACCTGGGGATATCAATTTGGGATTCATTAGGAAATAAGATTGCCAAGTGGAGTGTATAGAGTGAGAAGGGCAGACAGCCTGGGGCTGAGCCCTGAGAAGCACAAGCTTTTAGGACAGAGTAAAAGAGCCTACAAAAGAGGCTGAAATGGAATGTTTGAAAAGACAGGAGGAAAACCAGAGAGTTTTGTATAATTGTTAGGAAAGAAGGCAGATATTTTTCTGAGAATGAGGTGTACTGAATGTCAAGCAAAAAAAAGGTATGAAAATTACATGGGAGACATAGGGGAGAGAAGTTTCTGTGGAATTTGTGGGGCTGAAGACTACATTGCAGTGGAATGAATAGGGGGTAAAAGGAGTGGAAAGAAAATGAAAGGAAGGGAAATTCAGCACATGCAGATAAGTCAAGAAATTTGGCTCTAGGGGCACCTGGGTGGCTCAGTTGGTTAAGTGTCTGACTTTGGCTCAAGTCATGTAAGTGTCACAGTTTGTAAGTTAGAGCCCTGCATCAGGCTCTGTGCTGACAGCTCAAAGCCTGGAGCCTGCTTCAGATTTTGTGTCTTCCTCTCTCTCTCTCTCTGCTCCTCCCCTGCTCATGCTATGTCTCTCTCTTTCTCAAAAAAAATAAATAAAAACATTTTTAGAAAAGAGAAATTTTGGCTCTAAAAAGTATGAAGAAATACAGCTGTAGCTATAAGGGAAATTGGAATTGAAAATTTTCTTTAAAAAAAAACATTTTTGGGGCGCCTGGGTGGCGCAGTCGGTTGAGCGTCCGACTTCAGCCAGGTCACGATCTCGCGGTCCGTGAGTTCGAGCCCCACGTCAGGCTCTGGGCTGATGGCTCGGAGCCTGGAGCCTGTTTCCGATTCTGTGCCTCCCTATCTCTCTGCCCCTCCCCCGTTCATGCTCTGTCTCTCTCTGTCCCAAAAATAAATAAAAAACGTTAAAAAAAAAAAAAACATTTTTCTCTGTACATGTAATTGCTATTTAGAAGGAGGGGATAGAGAGAGAAGGTTTGAAGATGTGGACAAGAGAAGCAGGTGAGAAGGATTCAGAGCATAGATGAAAGCTGTATGGTTATCTATTGCTACATAATAAATTACTCTCAAATTTAGCAGTGTAAAACAGCAAATACTTACTATCTCACAGTTCCTGTATGTCAGAAACCAGGGTAATGTTTAACTTGGAGAACGGCTCAAGGTCTCTCATGGAGTTGCTGTGAGGATATTTACTTGTACTGTGGTCTCATCTGATGACTCAACAGTGGAGAAAGGGAGAGATCTGTTTCTAAACTTGCTTATGTGGTTTTTGTGAGCATTCACTTCCTCCACAGACTCTTGGACTAAGAGTCTCTGTTCCTTGCAGGCTGTCAGCCAGAGACCTCCCTAGGCACATGAACCTCTCCATAAGGCAGCTCACAACATAGCAGCTGGCTTCCTTCAGGGTCAATAAGTGAGAGAGCAAGAGAGAACTAGTGAATACCCCAAACAGAAGTCAGAACATTTTTAACAATAAGTGACATTCTGTTACTTTCACTGTATTCTATTTGTTGGAGTAAGTCACTTATGTCTTTGGAGGGATACCACAAGGGCATGAATATCAATAAGTGGAGATCCTTGGGAGCCACCTCCAGACCACCTGCCACAGAATGATTACCTTTAAGCAGAAGAGGGAGATTTCTTCTATGGTAATAGAAAGAAAGGGGAAAGAAATGGATCTAGATTCATTTTGTATAACTACAGTGAGAATGGAGAGAGTGCTTTACAGATGGCTTGTATTTTCCATGCCAAGTAAGCTATACAGTCTTTTCCTGAGAGTAAATAAAGACTTGGAGTTTTGGTAGTAGAGAAGGTTAAAAAAGTCATTGTTGAAAATAAGAGAAAGAAGTGAATTCGGAAACAGAAGATTGACAGGGAATGCTGTCAGCCCAGCTGAAGTGGGTACCTACAAATTTACAGTGAAATCAATCTGCCTAATAGGGTGATTTTTCTCCAGCAGCACCTAGTAATAGGCAAAGGGAAGTGCTCCATTGCTACTTTCTGATGATTGCCTGCTTTCTCTTAGGGGGACGTGGAAGGCATAAAAAAATTGCTGAGGCTGATACCAAAATTTATATAACCATAAAATGGACAAAATAGCTGCCAGTTTCAGAGTCTAAAAAAGGAACAAGTCACACAGAATTTCATTTGCCACAAAATTCAGAGACAGGTTAGCACAGAATAGGCCAGGCTGGAAAGTTATGTGCCATAAAAGTCTGTTTATCTGCCTTCAGTGGAATTCATGCTTGCTGAAGATAGTTAAACTCATCAGCCACAGAAGAGTGTTAGAAGTTTGTCATTGATTATTTTGGAAAAGATTGACTTATGAAAATCCCCCAAAATGAATTTTTGAGGTAATAGGTCCACCTGTTTACCTTCTAGATGAAATCTAATTAAAGCTCTATTCTAATGCTTTCGTTTCTCGTATATAAAACTCAGCTCTATCCCAAGAATGAAACACTTCCCCAGATGAAAAGCTTGGTTTCAGGGAGTGTGTATTACCCTTTTGCTGTTAGTTCTCAGGCAAGTGACTGAATCATATGTCAGCTGCCTGGATGTGCTTGGCCACTGAAGTGGATGGAAAGCTCTGAGAAAAACCAACATACAGAGTACTGTCTCCCACCCTTGTGTGTATGTGTTGTTGGATTGAGAAAGTGAAAATGTTTGGGCTCCATAGTCTGACATCACTCAGCCTTGCCTCACCTCTTCTGTTATATTTAAGTACCTAGTGAACAAGGGACACCCAAAGACTAGAACATAAAAAGGCAATCTAAAGCAAAAGGAGATAAAATTTTGTTCCTCTGGAGAAAGCTTAAAGTGAAGACACTAATGTGGAGAAGATAAGCAGTTGGATTTCTCTATAGTTGAGATTTTCTCAGTCTGAAGGACAGGGAAACAAAGTAGTTTAGCATTAGAGAATGGTTGACACCTTGGTCATGATAGGGTAGGACACAAAGGCAGGAGTGACGGAGAGTCATGGAAGAGAATAGAATTGTGGCTGGATGGATGGTGTTGATAAAGCAAATGAGAGGTGTTAAAAGTCACTGAACAATGGGCTAGAAGGGGAAGCAGTTGTAGCCCTAAAACTGGCTTTGAATTCATAATCTCTGGGAGTTCTAGACTGTTATCCTGGTAAAATGGGCTGTGTCTACTTAACTGCTATGCATGACATGGATTATATGAGAGAAGACTTTACAAATTCCTGTGCTTTTGCTGACAATTAATTCACATTTTTTTCCCTGTAGAATGGGGACTCCTAACTACCTTTTAAGAGGAATACAACAGCCAAAATAGTCCTGGATGATCACTAGACTTGCCAATTGAGAGAGCTTAAATTATATAACAGGTGAAATCCTTCCTGACACAAGATTGCCCTTCAAACAATATATTCCTTCCAAATACCTTCTCCTTACAATGAAAGGAATATCAATAAGTGGAGAAAACTCAGAAAATTCATTTATCCATTCATTCAGTGAAAACATAGTGAGCTTTGATGGCTTTGTTGGGGTCACAGGCATACAACAATGAATATGACAGATAATGTGTCTGTTTTTGTGGGCCCTGCTTTCTAGTGAGGGAGACTGTTAAGTAAAAAGCATCAAAATTTGAGTTAAGGAAAAAATGAGCAAGGCAATGAGATGGAGAATGACTGCTGGGGCTGGGGGTGGGGAATGGAGCATTCCATTCCTCATGAGTAGATAAGGTGCTCAGAGAAGGGCCTCTTAGAGGAGGTAACATTTGAGCTGAGATCTGAATACTGAGAAGGGGTCAGTCAGGAGCTGGGAGAAGGGCATGTTAAGCAAAAGTAATAACTGCCAAGCCCTTAAGGTGGAAGAATGTTAGCCTATGCTAGGAATTGTCCAAAGCCCAGTGGGACTGGAGTTGAATGAGCCAAGCAAAGAGCCATCAGAGATCAAGTCATAACAGATGACAAAGGCAGGACCATGAAGGACCTTGCAGACTGTGGGAAGGGTTGGGATTTTGTTCCAGGTGCAACGGAATACCATATTGAGATTTTAAGCAAGGGAGACACATGGTTTGGTTCACATTCTTAAAAGATGACTTTGGGGGCGCCTGGGTGGCGCAGTCGGTTAAGCGTCCGACTTCAGCCAGGTCACGATCTCGCGGTCCGTGAGTTCGAGCCCCGCGTCAGGCTCTGGGCTGATGGCTCAGAGCCTGGAGCCTGTTTCCGATTCTGTGTCTCCCTCTCTCTCTGCCCCTCCCCCGTTCATGCTCTGTCTCTCTCTGTCCCAAAAATAAATAAACGTTGAAAAAAAAAATTTTTTTTTTAAATAAAAAAAAAAGATGACTTTGGTTGTTCAGTGAGCAATGAATAAGGAGGAGTATGAGGAAATATAAAAAGAAAGTCAAATCAAATATGCTTCCAAAATTGTAATTCTAATGTAGATACAATTTTGGGTCTACTTCTTTCATCCTATATCATAAGGACACAACCGTGTCATTAAAAGTCATTTGAAATAATTTTTTAAATGAATGCATGAAAGTCTTGTCTGTGCCTTACCTTAGTCTATTTCCCCTATTATTGGAAATTAACTTATTCCTAGTTTTATCTGTTTTAACTATGACAACCATAATTACTATATTCTTATTTAATCTTTGGCTACATTTTCCACTTCATTAGGATCCATTCCTAAATGTGGAATGAGACTACAGAATCAAAAGACATGAGTGCTGGGTTGTTCTATTGTCCACTTGGTTACGCTGGGAACTATATCACCCAGAATTCCTTACCCTGCACACTTAGAGGCAGAATTGACCAAACGAAGAACTTGTGAAGTTTGGGCAACAGAAGTGAGGCAGCAGCTTGGCTTACTCTCTGTAAGCCATTTATCCATTTATCCATTCATTGTTGTCAGAAACTTAGATGCTTGGCAGGTTCCAGATTGTCCCCAATCTTCTCCTGGCACCTTGGCACCCAGCCCTTCTTCCTGTCCCTTGGCCTTGTAGATGGACAGTGGCCTGAGATCAGCCACCCTATAGCTGGGGATCCTCATAGGTAATGGCCTCCCAGAGATATCCCCACAAATCCCCTTTGGCATGTCTACATCAGTTTCTCTGATTTGCTCTGCCTTGCCCACCCACCCCAGTGCTTAAGTATTGGTTAGTGACTCCTTTTTTGATTCTCAAACACCCATCTGGGCTGTCCCCACAACTTACAGCTCTATTCACATAATGAATCCCATTTTCTGTAACCCTCATCATAGTTCTACCTGCCTACTGGTTCTACTAGTACAATTTATGAGTATTTTGATGGTTCTTGTTGCATATTGTCACCTTGCTTTCCTGAAAACTCATAAGCAGTTTTAGGCCCACCAGAAGTTTGTGAAAATGCTATCTCATCACTCTTTCAACAGTATTGATGCTTCAAGTCACTTTCAATTTTATGAGGAAAGGTTGGTATCTAGTATCTAGTTTTAATTTGTTTCTCTTCGATTACTGATGAAGTTGAACTATTTTTTTCTGTGATACATTAATACTTCCTGCCCCACCTTTTTTTTAATTGGGGACCATTACCACGTTTGTAAAGATTTTTGAAAACTTTGAGAAAACTTTGTAGCAATTATATTCACACTTCTTTCTTTCTGTCCATCTTTTCATTTGTTGGTACTTCCTGCCTAAATTCTTTCATAGGTCGTAAGGTTGTCACTGGGTATGGTGGTGATGGTGGTGGTGGTGGTGGTGTGTGTGTGTATTTAGTTTTTGGGTTTTTTTTTTTGTTCTGAGAAAGAGATAGAGTGAGTGTGAGAATAGGGGAGAGGGGAAGAGGGAGAGAGAATCTTAAGCAGGTTCCACACTCAGTGCAACGCCTGACACAGGGCTTCATCCCACAGTCGTGGGATCGTGACCTGAGCTGAAATCAAGAGCTAGATGCTCAACTGACTGAGCCACCCAGGTGCCCTATGTGTTTAGTTTTGATATCATAGCTCAATGTGGTCAATTTATAAATCAGTAGACAGGTGAATCAGAGCTTTCAGATAGAAAACAACACAAATCAAATCTTCTGAACTCAAGGACAATGGAATTAATTATATGAAAACTCATAGAATTTATATAAATCTTTGGAGGTCTGGGCCTAGGTTCAATGAGAAGAATGCCAGTGCAGAAACAGGTAAATCCTATGGATGCTGGTTTCATTTGCACTCTGTTCAAGATTTAAATTCCCAGGAATTAGCTTTACATTGACCTAGCTTACATCAAGTACTGGCCCCCAGCTCCATCTGGTTGTAGAATAAAAGACTCTGGTGAAAAGAGCTTCCAAAAGTCCCCTTTCTCATCCATACTGGCAGAGAAGTGACCTTAATGTACAATTTACCAGGAGTATTTCCAAAGCAGAAGAAGTAATTTCCCAAAGGAAACTGGGTGCTGTTAAGAAGGGGGAATAGTTGCTGGGTAGCCAAAGCCCAAGTACCCATAAGCAAAATCTAGCTGTCTCAAGGACTTTTTCACTGATATTGATTGCAGAGTAAACAAATTTTGGAATCTCAGATTTCTTTTTACACAGAAGTATTTTATGAACTATCATTTAGAAACCTATCTAGGAAATAAAGTAAATGGATTTCCCTTTTAATTTATCATCTGAACTTTGTGGCTTTCAATGACCATTGGTAGATCAAAACTTTTGATTGAAATATTTTGCATGGTTCATTAATTTGAGCCCGACATTGGGCTCTATGCTGATGTTGCAGAACCTGCTTAGGATTCTGTCTCTCTTTCTCTCTGCCCCTCTCCTGCCTGTGCATGCACATTCTCTCTCTCCCCCCAAAATAATCTTTAAAAAATATTTTTAAAACTTTATGAAATATTTTGCATGCATTTATCATACCATATAGGAAAACCTCGTTGCTAAAAAAAAAAAAAAAAAACTATACAATCCTATGGTAACAATTTCTAATATGTGTGACACTTTTTCTAAAAGGACTATTTCTTTAAAAGGACATTTTACTAAAAAATAGAAGAGTTTAATAGGGTTAGCAAGCCCTGCCAATAACCTTCAGTGTCTTTTATACATTTCTCCTTAAAACAAAACAAAACAAAACAAAACAACAACACATACCTTCTTTTATGGTTACATAGTTAAAATATCAATGTATATCATCAGACAACTGTGAAGCTGGCCCTTTTCCAACTTGTAATTATGGCAATTACTTTCCAGTTGGAATGAGCAATAAAACCCAGTTTTCTCAATTGCTGGTTGAAAGCAAGTACTTGTTTGGCAGGTAAGTGGGCACTGTAAATAGGAAAGTCACTTTGAAAAGAAGCTAAAACCTGAATTTATAATTAATTTGGAATTTAAAAATAAAAGACTAAGAGGGTACTTCTATAACATGAAGAACTAGAATAAGGACTTAAAAAGCTCTGGAAACCCAGGCAGTTTCTTTCTCATTTGCTCCCTCTCTCTGGGCTTTGGTCTCTGGCTTCTACCTTTCTGTGCATCTCCATCTTTTTCCATCTCTTTCTTTACGCCAGCCTTGTCTGCTTCTGTGCATAGTGCCCCTTTCTCACTTACTACATTACATATAAAGTTATTGCCGATTTATGGCCTTTGTCCCCATTAATTGTCCCCTAATATCCTTCTGCTCTTTTATCACAGGGAATCGTGTTCTGGTGATGCCCACAGCTACTTCGATATGGACATTATTTTTTCAGCCTTCCTTGAAGCCCCTGGTGGATTTATGAATTTCTTTTGAGTAGAAATATTAAGTGTAACTTCCAGGTTGTGCCCTTAAAAGGAGTGTGCATTTCCCTTTCCTCCTTCCTACAGGTTGTGATGTGGTGATGTGGAGAAGATGGTGAGAACCAGAGGATCCCCACCCTGGGCCCAGAGAGGAAGCCAGTGGACAGCACAGTCGTCCACTAGGCCTGTTCTGTTCACGTCAGAACTCTAACATGGGAGAGAAATCTCCACCCTTTCTACTGGGAGGTTTCTTTGTCACAGAGGCTTAAACAGCGTTCTGAATGAAAGATGTCCTTCAAGAGTTGAACCTTTATGAGGGTAAAGCTGTTCCCAACCTTTTAAATAACTCCTATTAGGCACTCAAAAAAGTATTGGCTAAGTGTTCTTATGGGCTGCAGTGTCCTCCCACCCCTACCCCAAATTAGTATGTTGAAGTCCTAACCCTCCAGTAGTCCAGAATGGGACTTTATTTAGAAATAGGATATTAAAGAGATGATTAAGGCTGAGTGATGTCATTAGGATGGCCCTAATCCAATAGGGCTGGTGTCCTTATAAGAAGGGAAATATGGACACAAGCACAGAGGAAAGGCCATGCGAAGACACAGGGTAAAACACAGCCATCTATAAGCCAACGAGAGAGGCCTCTGAAGAAACCAGCCCCGCCAACACCCTGATTTAGGACTTCTGGCCTCCAGAGCTAGGCAACAATACATTTCTTATGTTTAAGCCCCCCAGTCTGTGCCACTTTGTAACAGCAGCTGTAGCAAACGGATGTTTAAATGATAAGGAGGCTTTTATGGAAGTTTGTTTTTGTTTTCTATTTTATTTTTAAAAATTTTTTAATGTTTATTTACTTTGAGAGAGACAGACAGAGAGTGAGCAGGGGAGGGGCAGAGAGAGAGGGAGACACAGAATCTGAAGGAGGCTCCAGGCTCCAACTGTCAGCACTGAGACTGACGTGGGGTTTGAACTCCTGAGCCGCGAGATCATGAACTGAGTCGAAGTCGGACGCTAAACCGACTGAGCCACTCAGGCACCCCTATTTTTTCTTTTAAATAAAAGAAGGTATGCGGGGGTGAATCAAAGTTAGAAAA
The DNA here is from genome assembly GCF_018350175.1 of Felis catus. NCBI lineage: Eukaryota > Metazoa > Chordata > Mammalia > Carnivora > Felidae > Felis > Felis catus. Next base: position 94,297,218 of record NC_058369.1, on the reverse strand, counting down.
AAAGGGCAGATTGAAAATATTTATTTTCTTGTTCTTATTCAAGGACAACTTCAATGTACGTGAGAATCACTGAAATAGAATGCATACAGACCATACAGACCATTAAAACCAAGAAGTAAAGTTCAATATTTTCAAGTTGCCTGATTGTTTGAGCCACTGTAGACTTTAGCAATTGACTAGAAATCTAATTATTGCTGAGAAATTCAGGGGAAAGATCTTTATTTTAAAATCCTATGAACATTGCAAATTACACCACAGCAAAAATGACTGCTTTAAATAGGACATTCTTGTACTTTCTTATTCAAGAGCAAATTCTTGTGTAAGTGACAATAATTGCAGAATTTCAGGATATACTCAGACCAAAACAAGTCACTCTTAATTTCTTTAGAGTTTAATGAGCTGAAAATCCATGACTACACACAAATTAGAAGACAAACTTTTATAAATCATACGTTTGTTAAGAATTTCCGTTTGAAATAGAAAAAAACTATTGGAGCTAGCCTAAAGAGGAAAAAAACCTATATTTTATTGGAGGTCTACAGGGAATTTCTCTGAGCTAATAGGCAAGAACTGGGGGGGGGGGCCTCAGGTGAGAGTAGAACTAGCAACTGAGAGCTGTGAAGAGTCTTGGCCATCACTCTTGCTTTGTGTGTGCAAGTCTCTCTTTGCTCTTTCATCTTGATCTCTCATCTATGCTCCTTTGCTCATCAATTTTATTCCTTCTCCTGGTCCCTTCCCTTACATGGCCAATGGTGAATGGGGTGGTGGTAAGGCATGTGTACAAATAGAGCAGACACATCCTCCATCTATGGGAACAGGGGACATTGTCTCTTAGATAGCTAGGGATTAGTTGTAGTTGTGCTAAAATCCTGAAAAGTTTATGTTATTATAACCACTTTTAAAAATCTACATTCATGACCCTATGCTCAACATTTTCTTGGTTAAAAAAATTCATACATTTCATTGGGGCATAGTTTCATAGGGAAAATAGGGATGCATCAACTGAAACTATAAAGTACTGTATTTTATTTCCTTCCTTCCTTCTTTCCTTCCATGTATTATCATGTAGTGTACCATATGACCTCAAGAAGTTCATTTCTAGGGTTTAGAGTCTCTGCTAGGGGGCCAGAATTCTGGGCTGACCATTTATTAACTGGTACTAACATCAGATAGGTCATTGGACATGGGAACTAGGAAACAAAATTGTTTGTACACAAATATACATCTTCTTAAATTGTGAATTAAACCTGTCAATAAACAGAAGAACAAGTTTTCAGAGAAGGAGTACTTATTTCCTTTCTACCTTTCTACCTGTAGGTATGAGGCAGACTGGTACCTAGGCATGGAACCCCTGCCCCACCAGGGTATAGTGTTGGGGGTAGGGGAACTCTCTTATTTGCAGAGATTGGTTAGATCAAGGTTAATCCCACAGTCTTAGGAAGCAGAGCAACTCAGACATGAGTCATTGACACAAGACCATCAAGAAATCTATCAGACATGATTCTTTCAGTTGGCAAGTAACAGAAACCTCATCCCAAATTGGTTTCAGCAAAAACCAAATGAATCAGCTCAGAAAATGGACACTGCCAGGAAAGGGTTGGCTTTAGGTGTGGTTTATATGGAGTCTCATATGATATAACCATAACCTTGTTATCTCCATCTCTTGGTTTGGCTTGTTATTCTTTGTCATGTTGTTTTTATTCTAAGACAGGTCCTACCCTCATGGTTGTAAGATGGTTTCCTGCATATAAGTGCTACCCTTAGATCCAGACAATAGGATCCCCTCCCCTGGACCTTGCACTATAGACAGCTCTTCTCTGACTCTCCTCCAGCCATGCTCCTCCCATGGTGCAAAGAGCCTTTGGAGCCAAAGGCATGTACTTCTGTAGAATCTTCTCATATCCCTTGAGGCCACAAGAATTCTCTGCCAAAAATCTCCCAGCTAATTCTCAGCCCTATGTGGGCCTCTGCCTAGAGTCTATCCACCTAAGGGTGAACTAAATGTGCCAATTTGCACACCTTTATGTCCAAGAGTTAGTTGTTTCCAGAGGATGTGTATAGGATTCAGATGAACAGGCTGAAGTGTTCATATATGGCTTCTTAGTCCTCTTGTGGTACAGAAATGAGGTAGGAGTGAGATAAGGAGATAAGCCAAAGTATGTGTGATCTTTTCATGTTCCAAATTAGAAATCTAGGTCTAAAAATCTGAACCTGAACTTACAGGTCATTTTGAAAATAATTCATTCAGACAGGATAAAAGAATAATTTGTATTTAACATTGTGCTTGATTTTATAATCTTTACATTATTTAGGCACATAGTTCTATGTTTAGAACACAGATCTCTATTTGTTCTATTGTTCTGTGACCTGCAAATATTAAGATCAAACTTGCTTCACTTACAACCTTTCAGGTTTAAATTTAACCAAAGGAGAAAAATAGCAACTATCCTACGACTTCCAGAGGAAATCCTACCAGTTTTTCTGCTTGGGTCATTTGAGGTCACATTCCTACCCCTGAACCGATCAGCTATCTAGGGTCTCAAACTCCAACCCCACAGGGCTTAGAACAGAGGCCCACCCTGTCTATTTGACTAAAATAGGTGAAGGGTGAATCTCAAACTAAATTTAGGACTGCTTCTTAAAGGAGGAAGATGTTTAAGCCAGGAGACCAGCCATAATACTGGAAAACACTGTCTGGTGATCAGTTCTAGGATATTGAGGACTGGTTTTATAGGATGGCCTGGCAAGACCTGTTTGATCCTAGGAAGAGAGGCATTACTAATAGGTTAGGAAGGTGAGAAAGCAAACAGGACAAGTGAGGCAGAAGCTGCTGTATCCATGGACAAGCCAGTCAGGGGAAAGAGGAAAGGAGAAAGAATGTCCTAGCTCAGGAAAGGCCAAGCATCCAAAGCACAGCAGAGACTCCAGGCTTGTCAAAAAGAGATGTTTGAGGGAACAGCTCAGGAGTTCAGGTCTGGTATGATGAGCTAACTCTGCAAAGCTTGCAGACAGTCTGCAGAATTTATGATTAGACAGAATTATGGGTGGAATTATGCCTGTGAATCGAAGGAATCCTTTGAAAAGACAAAGGAGAGGAAATGAGGCAGGGGGATGGAAATGGTCTGGCTTCCCCTATCATTACTTTCAATGAGAAGACTCTGGTCAGAGAAAAGCTGGTGGTTCAACAGTGATATTTGCAATGTTAGAACCATTATGACCAACACAGAGTTTGAACATTTTTTAAAAAGCATCATGTGAGAGTATTATCAGTTTTAAGATTCCCAAATCATGTTTACATTTGCTCTGCAATAATTCATAATATTCTAAGCCAGGTAGCTTTTATTAATAGGCAAAAGCATTCAATGTACAGTACTATCATTATATAGATGGGGAACTAAGGTACAATTTAAGCCACCAATTGCAGGATTTACTACCAACCCCTTCCTACCACTATCTCTATCCCTTGCTTCTATGGGTTTCTATGATGATGTCTACATTTCAATTGGCTTAATTGTCTGCTATAACACTTTAACTCTTGTATAAAATAAAAGCATAGTACCTTGTATATTACAGGGACTCATTAAATATTTGATTTCTATGGAAGAAAGTAAACTAGCCTTTGCTAATTTCCTATTTCATATCATTATTCATAGAAATTTGAGCCTGGAAAAATATTTCAAGAGTACTCTTATCCATCTTTTCCATCTTTTCTAGACAGAGGAGAATCCCATCTCAGAGGTTAACTGCCTTATGCAGGCCTTTCAACCACAGGTGTTGGACTAATGGGAACATCCCAAGACATGAAAATCACCACTTCTTTGCCTACACATATGGCATGCTTCGGAGGGATTAATACTTAAAAACTTTATTTTCAATCATAACTTGCAAACATTGATAGTTGTTTTTGAAAACAGAAAAAAAAAATTCCATTGGGGAAAATGTTTATTTTTCAGGAATTCTCATAGTGGGTTAGGCTTTGCATTTCATTTAGCTTAAAACCCTATTTGATGCAAAATCCTTTTTTCTTTTGCCTTGAAAATAATAGTAAGTTATTGAAAGGTCAGGCAATTCTGAAATGTGAACAAACTCAGACCAAGAGAAAATGGCTTTGAAACACTAGATACAAGTTAACAGGTAGTAGCAACAACACTGCAGAAAGCAAAAGAGGTAGAATGGTCCCTGTGACCTCCTGGTGCAAAAGACAAATCCATTTCATCTCATTTATGTGGAAATTCAAAATCGTAAAGTCAGGGTAGCATGAAAATCACCAAGTTACATAAGACTAATATGAAGGTATAATGAATGGCCCAAAGAAAAGTGAGTGAGGTGAGACGGCCTGGCTTGGCCCATCTCTTTTTTTATATTGTGATCAATATAATAACAGGAAAGTTGGGAATGCCTGCCTAAGCTCTGCTATTCAGCACTTACTTGAGTTTCTTACCAATTATTTCTTCGATCATGTCAATACTGAGCACATATCAGCTTTTGATATTTGGAATGTTTGGAAATCTTTTAATAGCTTGGCCCTAGGCAACTTCTAAAACTCATGTTTCTAGAAATACGTTGAAAAAAAAAGTCAGAGTTCACTGAGGTTTGCATTCTCTGGGTTATATATTTTCACCAGCAAGAAGTGTTGAGTAACTTTAGTGAAATGGTTTATAGATTGTGAGAACCATGGGATGATAATAGAGCTGAAGGTCCCAGAAGGATCAAGTCAAAAATTCATCTTCCTCATTTTATAGTTGAGAAAACTGAGGCCCGCATCCATCTTCAAGATCATTTGGCTGGTTAGTAGCAACCCCAGGCTGGACCATTTAGTGGCTCAATGACATCATCAAGGACCTAGGTTCTTTCCAATGTTCAGGTTTGCTCTTCTCTAAGTATCAACTTTTTCCAGACTTGTTTGCCTCATGATACGAAAGTAGTGGAAGCAGCTCTGGGAATCACATCTAGATATAATATTGCCCAGCTGAAAAAGAGGAAGCTGTCTTTTTTGTGTCCTATGTAAGAGTAAGAAACCCTTTCCTAGAAACTTCCAGTAGATTTCTCATTTCTAATTGGTCAGAACTGGGTCATGTGTCCTTTCTAAAGCAATTATTGGCAATGAAGGTAAGAATGCCCTAGACCAGTTAGGATTTACTCTCTAGGGCTGGGCATTGGAGCAGCCTCTCTTGAGCAAATGGCCACATAAAGGACAGCTATTCGAACAAAATCGGTTATTTTAACATATATTTATAGGGAAATAGATACTGAATAGGCAACCAGTAGAATCATCTACACTCTGCAAGTAGCTCAGAGCCTCAAGTAACAGCTGAAGATAATTGAAAATGATTTATTTTAGAAACCTACAGAGAATTTCTTTGCTATTTCTTGCTCTACTATGCCTATTTTTTTTTCTTCTTTCCTATCTGCCTTACTACTTTCTCCCTCCTTCTGCTTCTCCTGAACTGGCTATGAATCAAAATTAGTCTACACCACTTTGATGGCCTACTGTGTGTAAAGCATCATATTAATGTAACAATCTTTGAGGAGTGTTTATTAAAATGCTATAAGCCATATTACTTAAAAGCCAGTTTATTATTTTTTATTAATCAGTTTCTAACTAAATTGCTACTTAATATCAAAGATTTGTTTGTTTCTTTCTTTTTATCCTGGTAATAAAAAAATCTTCCACAGAGAAAAGATTTCCACTGAGTTGCTGGCACCAAAATACATAAAAATCCCCTTCAATGCATGGATTTTTTTTCATTGTATCTCAATATATTACTATCTTCTACTGGTCATTTCATTCCATAATCAAAATTACATTCTCCACTAGAAGGTCTTTTGTTTCCTTAAAATCCACTATAGCTTCTTGTCCCAAAGACCATATTGGTACCACTGAACTAACTGAAAAGGATCAGTTGCTTTGTGTCCCAAAACTTGCTGGAATATTGAAATGAGTATTATTCTTTAGCTCTGAAGGAGTCTAATGTGAATAATCATGAATTTATGACATAAATTTATGAGATGATCATAAACAAGATGATTATTTTTTAACATAATAATCCTTCATTAAAGATAGGCCAGTTCTTTCACATACATTTTTCAGGAAAGAAAAAACTAGCTAAGTCTCCATAGAAATATTTACCATTTTTATGCCTTTTTGTAGATTGTTTCTAAATCTTAGTTTTCTTTTTGTTAGAATTAAAAAAATAAAAATACAAAGGATAGGGTCATCCTATAATTTACTGCCCAACTGGAGTATTTCTTGCATGTTTTTCTTCAGGGAATCTTTCAGGCTTTCTTGGGGGGAAGATTTGTTTTTTTTTTTAATTTTTTAAATGTTTGTTTTTAAGAGAGAGAGAGAGACAGAGTGCAAGCAGGGGAGGGGCAGAGAGAGAGGGAGACACAAAATCCAAAACAGGCTCCAGGCTCTGAGCTGTCAGCACAGAGCCCAGTGTGGAGCTCAAATTCATGAACCATGAGATCATGACCTGAGCTGAAGTCAGACGCTTAACTGACTGAGCCACCCAGGTGCCCCAAGGGGGGAGAAGATGTTTTGATTGAAGTATAACATATATGAAGAAAAGTACACATAATTGTAAGTGAATTGTCACAAACTGAATAAATCTATGAAACCAATATCCAAGTTAAAAATCTATGAAATCAGCATCCAGATTAAGAAAGAATATTACCAACATTCAAGCTGAAATACCTTTGAGAGTGAAAGGTGGCATTTTTTTAAATGTGTAATTGACGTATAATTGATACATAATAAACTTCACCTATTGTACAGTTTGGTAAGTTTTGACATATACTTGTGAAATTATTGCCACAGTCAAGATAATAAACATCTTCAAAAGTCCTTGTGCCACTTTGTAATCTCTCCTTTCATCTCCCTTTTCTAACCCCAGGCAACCACTGATCTCATTTTGATCACAAGTTTGCTTTTTTAAACTTTTATATAAACAGAATCATATACTATGTCCTTTTTTGTTTGACTTCTTTTACAAAGAGATTCTTACATGTTTTGTGAATCAATAGTTTCTTCCTATTTGTTTCTGAGTAGTGTTCCACCGTATGGCTATACTATAATTTGTCTATTCTCTTATTGATGAACATTTGGGTTTCCAGTTTGGAGTTATTACAAATAAAACTCCTATGAACATTCATGCAGAAGTATTGGTATCGGCATATGTATTCATTTTTCATATGTAAACATCTAGGCATAAAATGGCTGGGTGATATGGTAGGTGTGTTTAAGTTTTTAAGAAACTATCAGATAATTTTCCAAAGTAGTCACACCATTTTATATTCTTTACAGCAATGTATTAAAAGTATAGTTTCTCTACATCTTCATATTCAGCAACAATTGGTATGATCAGTGTTTATAATTTGAGCCATTCTAGTGAGTGTGTCATGGCATCTCATTTTGGCTTTAATTTGCATTCTCCTAATGACTAACGATGGTGAACATGTTTTCATGTGCTTATTGAGGGAGTTCTACTCTTATTTACCCCAAGACAGCAGGTATAAAGTAGAACAGTCCTGGGAAAATTGGGATATATGGTGACCTAAACAAACAGAAATGAAAGATTTATTTGCAGATATTGCAATTATCTTACATTTTTGGACTAAATACCACTTGATCCTAACATACATGATATACCACATTAACAAAATGAAGGGTAAAAATCATATGATCATTTCAATAGATGCAGAAAAGCACTTGACAAAATTCAATATCCACTCATGATTAAAAAAAAAAACTCTTTCAGAAAACCAGATATAGAAGGAATGTACCTCAACATAATAAAGGCTGTATATAATAAACCCACAGCTAACATCATGTTCAACAATGATAAGTCAAAAGATTTTCCTCTAAGATCAGGAACAACACAAGGATATCTCCTTTTGCCACTTAAAAATTTTTTTTTCATGTTTATTTATTTTTGAGACAGGGAGAGACAGAGCATGAACAGGGCAGGGTCAGAGAGAGGGAGACACAGAATCTGAAACAGGCTCCACGCTCTGAGCTGTCAGCACAGAGCCCGACGCGGGGCTGGAACTCACGGACCGCAAAATCATGACCCGAGCCGAAGACTGCCGCTTAACCGACTGAGCCACCCAGGCGCCCCCGCCACTTTTAATCAACATGGTACTGGAAGGCCTAGACAGAGAAATCAGGCAAAAAGGAGAAAAAAAAAGTAAAAATAAAGAAAGAAAAGGCATCCAAATTGGAAAGGAATCTATTTATTGATGACATCAGATTATATATATAGAAAACCCTAAAGACTCTACCAAAAACTGTTAGAACTAATAAATGAATTCAGTAAAGTTGCAGGATACAAAAACAATACTTAAAAATCAGTTGCATTTCTACATACTAATAAACTATCAGAAAGGAAAATTAAGAACAATGCATTGACAATCGTACCATAAAGAATAAAATACTTATGATTTAACCAAGGAGGTGAAAGGCTTACAGACTAAAAACTATAAAAAACTGATGAAAGAAACTGAAAACACAAATAAATTGAAAACTACTGCAAGCTCATGTTTTGGAAGAATTAATATGGTTAAAATGCTTGTACTACCCAGGCTTAGTTGTTAAGCATCTGACTTCAGCTCAGGTCTTGATATCACAGTTTGTGAGCTCGAGCCCCGCTTCAGGTGAGCTCAAGCCCTGCTTTGGGTAAAACATGAGCCCCACCTCGTGTGATCCTGCTTCTCTCTGTCTCTCCTCTCACTCTCTCTTTATTTCTGCCCTTTCCTCACTTGCACCCTCTCTCTCTCTCTCTCAAAAAAAAAAAAAAAATGCTTGTACCAACCAATGTACAGATTCAGTGCAATTCCTATCAAAATCCTAATGACATTTTTCACCAAATAGAACAAACAATCCTAAAATTTGTATGAAACCATAAAAGACTGAATAGCCAAAGCAATCTTGAGAAAGAACAAAGCTGGAGGCATCATACTTCCTGATTTCAACATATATTACAAGCTTTAGTCATCAAAACAGTATGGCACTGCCATTAAAATAGACATATAGATCAATGGAACAGAATAGAGAGCCCAGAAATAAATCCACACATATATGGCCAATTAATTCATGACAAAGTAGCCATGAATATAGAGTGGGGGAAGGATAGTTTCTTCAACAAATGGTGTTGGGAAAACTGGACAGCCACATGCAAAAGAACGAAAGTGGACCCTTATCTTACACCATTCACAACAATCAATTCAAAATGGCTTAAAGATGTGAATGTAAGACCTGAAACCATAAAACTCCTAGAAGACATAGGTGGTAAACTCCTTGAGTTTTCTCTTGGTGATGATTTTTTTTTTAATTTGACACCAAAAGCAAAGGCAACAAAAGCAAAATTTAAAAAGTGGAACCACATTAAACTAAAAAGCTTCCATACAACAAAAGAAATCATTAACAAAAAGAAAATGCAACTTGCAGAATGGGATAAAATAATTGCAAATAATATATCCAATAAGGAGTTAATATCTAAAACACATAAAGAATTCACACAATTCAATAGCAAAAAATGAACAATCCAATAATAAATGAGCAGAAGAACTCAATATACATTTTCCCAAAGAAGACAAATGGCCAACTGGTAAATGAAAAGGTGCTTGGCATTATAAATTATCAGGGATATACAAATCAAAACCACAGTGAAATATCACCTTGCACCTGTTAAAATGACTATTATCAAAAAGACAGGAGATAATAAGGATGACCCTTTATGCACTGTTACTAGGAATGTTAATGTGCAGCCATTATGGAAAACAGTATGAAGCTTCCTCAAAAAACTAAAATACAGAACGACCATATGATCCAGCAATTCCACTTCTGGGTATTTGAAGAAAATGAAATCACTACATCAAAAGACATCTGCACTCCCATGTTCACTGAAGCATTATTTACAATAGCCAAGACATGGGAGCAACTTAAGTGTTCACAGACAGATGAATAGATAAATAAAATGTAGTGTACATATATAGTACAACACTATCCAACCATAAAAAAGAAGGAAATCCTGCCACTTGCAACAACATGGATGGACCTTAAGGGCATTATGTTAAGTGAAGTCAGACTGAGAAAGACAAATTCTGTATGATCTTACTTACATGAGGAATCTAAAAAACTGAACTCACAAGCACAGAGGGCAGATTGGTAGTTCCCAGAATCGGGAAGTGGAAAGGGGGCAAAACAGGTGGAGGTACTCAAAAGGTAGAAACTTCCAGTTATAAAATAAATAAGTTCTGGGTATCTAATTTACAGCATGGTGACTATAGTTGACAATACTATACTCCACATTTGAAAGTTGCTAAGAAAGTAGACCTTAAAAGTTTTCATCACAAGAAAAATAAATTGTAACTATATAAGGTGACAGATGTTAATTACATTTATTGTGGCAATTGTTTTACAATACATACATATATCAAATCATTATGTTGTATATGAAATGTAATACAAGGTCATAAGTCAATTATATCTCAATAAAACTGAAGGGAAAAAAAAGAAAAGTGAAAGAGGTAATGGGAGAGGAATATGGGGAAAGAAGAAAAAAGTCTCTTGGGTTATAAGATTGTGACAATGCTTTGTTATCATAAAGTTACACACAATTTTATCTTTGTTATTACATAAGTTAATAATAATAATTAAATTGTTTAATTTTCTCCCAAAGGAGAAGAATGGCAAAAATTATATTCTTGATTAAGGGATCTGAATGTCACTATTTTTATAAAAGTTAGCAAAATGCTATGTTTAAATTTGTTTAACGTTTTTTTTTTATTTATTTTTGAGACAGAGAGAGACAGAGCATGAACAGGGGAGGGTCAGAGAGAGGGAGACACAGAATCTGAAACAGGCTCCACGCTCTGAGCTGTCAGCACAGAGCCCGACGCGGGGCTCGAACTCATGGACCACGAGATCATGACCTGAGCTGAAGTCGGCCGCTTAACTGACTGAGCCACCCAGGCGCCCCCAAAATGCTATGTTTAAAATGTATATTTTAAAATCCAGGATATTAGGTAATATTTTTATATGCAGAGCTGTTATTGAAATTATTCTGAACAACCTATAATACTTTGTACATAGTAGGGTCTCAAATGTTTGTTAGGAACAAACACTAGGATTAAACATTAGCCTTCCTAATGGCTTTGGTATTTGATTTCCAGATGATTTCCAGATGACACATATTATTATATACATTTACATATAAATATATATCAACTGGCATATACAGTAACACTTCAAAAAGTACATACTAAATAGTATAATATAGTAACCATCTCATAACATTGTACTTAATGTGGCTCAGTTTCACAGACCAGTGTCAATCGTTCTTTATCCTAAAGCAATTCTAGCCTTTCTTTTTTCTTTAGTGCAACAAAGCAAATGTGTAAGATTATAGAATGCTGAGGCCTCTTTTGGAGAAACTTTGCCAGGCATCTTTGAGGAGACAATTGGAGAGAATGAGAGACATTTGATTAAGCATTTTGAACTATAGGTGTTTTGTTCTTCTGCACTTCTTGTAATAGAGAGAGAGAGAGAGAGAGAGAGCGAACAAGCCATACTGGCAATTGCAGATGTTTATAAATACTCAGATTTTTTTTGGTTACAATTATCTTTTCAAGTGAAATAACCGCTACCTATAGGGTAGAGCAGTAAGTTTATGCAGGAGAACATGAAAATATCCTATTAAATTAGTTAGAATCTATATCTACAGGGCATGATATTTGGGCAGTATGTGATATTTTTATATGCAGTGTTGTTATTGAAATGATTCTGAATAACCCAGAATGCTTTGTACATAGTAGTATCAAATGTTGTTAGGATTAAATACTAAGATTAAAAACATTAGCCTTCCTAATGGCTTTAGTATTTGATTTCCAGATGACTAGAAGACTGCCTTTAATGTAATCATATGTGCTTTGAGATTTTCACAGTGATGAACAAAGAAAACATTTGAGCTGAAAGTCACTGGAAGTGGTTTGAACCATAAAAAATGGTAATAAAAAGTAAACCTATCCTTAACTTGACAACCAAGCATGAATTTTTCTGGTTTTCTGTTGTATAGTTGAGAAAGCATCTCCTCCAGAATTGCTCAGTTTCAATGACAGAAAGTTTTTTCTAACACAAAAACCTCTTTCTTATATGACTTTAAAAAAATTTAAATAAAATTTTTTAGCTATAATGTCAGAGAGAAGCAGCTTTCTATGAGACAAAAGTTGTGTCCTTCCAAGCTTAGCTCCACTTATTAAAACCAGATGATTTGGGGCAATTCATTCGGCTGTGGTGAGCTTGCTTTTCAAAAGCTGGTTTTTATCTATACAGTCCGGGCACTAGTACCTGTTTATCTCAAAGGATTCATTTAGAAAATGAGAAAACCACCCCTTCCTTGAAGAAATCTGTCAGAATCACAAATAATTTAGGGTCAGGGCTGAATTAAGACTAGGTCTCCAAGTCTAAAACTGGGTCTCCTCTTCCAAACATAACACTAAATCTCATGAGGTAAGACAAAGAAGTTTGGATAATTAGTATGAAATTTCAGTTCACAGCTGGTTAAATTGATCTTTCTTGATCCCTCTCCAGATTGTAGCTTCCTAAGCTGAAAACCACACAAAGTTCCAGATTGATGACTCTCTCTCTCTCTCTGAATCTAGGCACCTTTTCTAAATTCACTTCTCTCACTTTGTCCAAAGCCAATATTTCTTGGAGTCCTCTTGACTCATCATTACCTATGCAAATCAAGAGTTTTCTGAAATTCGACTAAGCTAAGAAGATGCCTCTCCAGTAAGAATCAAACAGGACGTTACAAAGGGGAGAGTAAGGTTTTTGGCCAGAATAATGCCAGATGGGGGGAAGACCCTTAGGAAGAATTAATCAGATTCAATGTCAATTTATATGCTGTTCACTTTAAACCCCACTATGGATATAGTTAGGTCAGAATTATAAATGAAAATCATTGAAACCCTCAGTGCTTCCTGGGCCGCTGGTACTTCCAAATCACTGCATTCTTTCAAAATAATCACCATGGAAAACTCAAAGCTTTTTTCAATTGCTGACACCATTTTGGATTTTTCTTTACAAACTGCTATCGTAAGTTAGTTTGGGTCCCCTCTTTTTCTCCTTGGTTTTTCATTTTTCCTCTCCTGTGCACACAAGTTATTTACAGTGTAAACCTGACTTTGACCAAAAATGGGTTATCTGCAACAATCAGTTACCTGTTCATCACATATGGCTCTGAATGCCTTTCTGCCTTTTCAAAAACAAATTCTTGGTTCCCATTTCTCAGCTATCTTCCAAGAGTGATGGCCTGCCACTACTGAAGATATACTTTAAATGTTTTACAGACTTTTAAGGATATTTCAAAGGAAGAGGTCCAAAGACATTTTAAGTAATATCAGTAGCACTGAAATAAGTGAGTAATTTCCAAGAGTGAATACTCTCAATGGAGAAAATTAATTTCGGTACTTAACTTTAATGTTTGTTAAAAGAGGAGTCAAGGGGCACCTGGGTGGCTCAGTCAGTTGAGCTTCCAACTTCAGCTCAGGTCATGATCTCACAGTCTGTGAGTTCGAGCCCTGCGTCAGGCTCTGTGCTGACAGCTCAGAGCCTGGAGTCTGCTTCAGATTCTGTGTCTCCCTCTCTCTCTGTCCCTCTCCTGTTCATGTTCTGTCTCTCTCTGTCTCAAAAATAAATAAACATTAAAAAAATAAAAGAGGAGTCAAAAAAATCAGTCAAATTAAATTTTTGTTATACTTTATATATGGATACACACTATGCATGCACATGTATGTATATAATCCTAGAACCTCTTGCATACATTTATTTATCAATTTATTTTTATTTTATTTTATTTTATTTTATTTTATTTTATTTTATTTTATTTCTAGAGAGAGAGATCACACAAGTGGGGTGGAGGAGCAGAGGGAGAAAGAGAGAGAGAGAGAGAGAGAGAGAGAGAGAGAGAGAGAGAGAGAGAAAATCTTAAGCAGGCTCCATGCTCAGTGCAGAGCTCGAACCAGGGCTTAATCCCAGGACCCTGGGATCATGACCTGAGCCAAAATCAAGAGTCTGATGCTCAACCAACTGAGTTACCCAAGCGCCCCATGACCTCTTCCATACTTTTAAAGGAAAAGTTAAAATTGAAAAACAGCAGAAGAAAAGCCAGCATGTAAAATGCCATGGGAGGGAATACCCGCTGAGAAAATATAAATAGAAAAGAGATCTGACAGACTTCCTTCATAATTTTACCCAGTAAATCAGTGATGGAAATAAAAAGGTTGTAAAAAAGCAATAGCATTTCAATATTTTTTAACATATTTAAAGGCTCCGACTCAATAGTAAACCTGTTAGGAATATGAAAACCTAGAAAAACCCTTTGTTTTTTCAACAATCAACTTCAATATGCATTTTATTCCATTACTTTACTTGTTGGTTTTAATTAGCAAAGTGTTAGGAGTAAGTTTTAACTTTATCAACTTTAAATTTTATGTCTTATTGATATACTTGGAAAGACTGCATTTATGTTTCATCTAGGTGTTTCATTTGTTACATGCCACTGAAAATTCAGTAATCATAAACGCAAAACCTTTTACTCCTAAAGCACATACACAGGGTCTTTTTAATAATTCAGAGAGTTTTCTATAATGATGAAGTCATACTGATGAGCTCAATAGAAAAATTCTAATACTATTAAATATAACTTAAATAATTCACTGTAGAAGCCAGGCATAATGGAGCAAGAAAAATAAATTCCAAGTGCTCAAAATATTTTGCTTTTTCTCATGCCAAGGCATATTTCTTAAATCATAGTGACAATTTTTCCTGTCTTTTGTTGGAGTACATGACAGCTATTCATATACTGGAGCAGGTGCCAAAGATAAATGCTTCCCTATTAAAGTCAAGAATGTCAGCATTCTGTGTGCAATGATGGGCAGCCCTCTATCGTTTTTGCATAAGATATCTCCTGGGAAACCTACCACCAGACCTTATTACTACACTATCAACTTACTCTCAGCTCAAACTGTTATTCTTCAAAGACAGTCAGCTGAGTTGCACTTTACTTTTTTAGATTCCCTGATAGATGATGAAAGAAAAAAGTCAAACAGAGCACAAGAGAACAAGGTTATTTATAATTCTATTTACCACCAAAGAAATAAAAAATCACTAGTCCTTTACATACAGTATTTTATGATATATCAATAATCATTCAATGTGATTATATAAAGTGAGAAAAAAATGAAAAAAGTCGGTAAATAATTTTTGTAAATATAGAATTATGGTAGATTCAGAATTAATTAATTAGAGCCAGTAAGGAAGAAATTAATTGAAAATTCTATTGTGATTACAATAAATAAATAAAACATGGCTTAATATTTTTTTATTTCTTTTGGTGTCTATTTATAAAAGTCCTTTTTCAGGTGGTTATAAATCAAGAGCCATACTCAGGTTGTGTAATTAAAGAATAATTTTGTTTTTCACTATTGGAGGTGACATGACATTCTACAGAAAATAACAGTACACACTGAACTGTTTTGAACTAAGAAGTGAAACTGAAGTTATGGTGAAAGGAGAAAAAGATGAAACTCCCCCAAAGACATTGATTAATGAGATTTTGAAAGGTTTGTGAAAATGGCCATATGTAGAGTAACACAAAATGGATAGTTTTAACATTCTGAAAATCAGCATGCTTTGCAGATATGAATCTTTTTAATAAAAAAGATATAGTTAAACCTGGCAATTTATAAACAGTAAAACAAGTACACCTTCTGGTTATTCTTCCAAATTTTTCTATATATAAACATATCACCTTTACTTAGAATTAGAAGAATAAAGCTTCAGTCTGTAACAAGTTTAATAAAACTTGAATTTCCTGGGCCCCATTTGTCTGTTCACCTGAGTACCAGTACTGCATTTACAACTAAAGAATGAGACTGAGGGGCGACTGGGTGGCTCAGTCGGTTGAGCGTCCGACTTTGGCTCAGGTCATGATCTCGCAGTTCGTGACTTTGAGCCCCACGTGGGGCTCTGTGCTGACAGCTCAGAGCCTGGAGCCTGCTTCAGATTCTGTGTCCCCTTCTCTCTCCGCCCCACCCCTGCTTGTGTTCTGTCTCTCTCTGCCTTTCAAAAATGAATATACATAAAAAATTTAAAAACAAAAAGAATGAGCCTGAATGGGTTCACATTACATGATAAACCCTGAGAAAGCCTAAAAACATATCACTAAAAACATATCACTAAAAAAATTCATAAAGGGAAATTGAGAGTTCTACAGGAGTATATTCCTTTCACAGTGAGGTTCAATATCCACCCTAGGGTGTGTGTGTATTTGTGTGTATTATAGTAATTAATATATGTTAATATATAATATTATATATATTTGTGTGTGTGTGTATATATATATGTGTGTGTATATATATATATGACTATATTCCTTTCACAGTGAGGTTTAATATCCACCCTAGGTGTGTGTGTGTGTATTATATTAGTTAATATACATTAATATAATATATAATATTATATATTTGTGTGTGTGTGTGTATATATATATATACATATATATATATGTATATACATATATATATATATGTATATATATATATATGAAATCTTGCTATTGCAACAACATGGGTAAACCTGGAGGTTACTATGCTAAGGGAATAAGTCTGCCAGAGAAAGACAAATACTATATTATCTCATTTATAAATGGGGTCTGAAAAAAAAAGCCAAACTCACAGAAACAGAGAGTAAAACGGTGGTTACCAGGCTAGTTAGTGGGTGAGTGGGGAGAAAGAAGATGGTCATAGGGTACAATCCTTCAATCATAATATGAATAAATTCTGGAGATGCAATGTATAGCATGGTGAATATAGTAAATAATACTGTATTTAATATTTCACACTTGAACTTTGTTATAAGAGTAGTCTTAAACATTCTCATCACACACATATACAAAGGTAACTGTGAGGTTGATGGATGTATTAAGTAACCTGATTGTGGTAATCACTTAACAGCGTATACCTATATCAAATCGTCACTTTGAGTATATTCAATTTTACTAGTCACTTGTTCCTCAATAAAGTAGAGGACAATAAAAGAAGGATAAACTCCAGGAGATGAACTGAAGTGGAAATGTACGGGACATTCTATCTCCTGAGACAGACAGGAGAGAGCCTCAATTGACTAGATGGACTATTACCTCATAGGGAAAAAACAGAGGAAGTTCTTGGATTTTGGTGGAACAAGACAGATTTCTTATTTCTGTATTGCTATTTCAGATTTTTTAAATGTTTATTTATTTATCTTGAGAGAGAGTGCAAGTGGGGGAAGGACAGAGAAAGAGAGAGAGAGAGAGAGACAGAGAGAGAGAGAGAATCCCAAGCAGGCTCCACAACGTCAGCGCAGAGCCCAATGGGGATTGAACTCATGAAGCGTGAGATCATGACCTGAGCCAAAGTCAAAAGTCGGACACTTAACCAACTGAGTCACTCAGGTACCCCAACTATTTCAGTTCTTTAATCAAAGTCAAAATTTCTGCCTAGCATAGAAATAAATCTTTGATCCAGTGCAAGATCTATCTTGCAGGATGTTACAGTCACCTCAACTTAGACAAATTTTGACTTCCCCTAGCTCAAGTAATGCCAGACTTGATATCTTGGGAGGAAATGGCTAAATATATAATCAAGCTTTATTCACCCCCATTATGACAATAGATCATTTTCTTCATAATTTTTGGTATCAGATGATCCTCCCTCCCCTGTCAAATTTAACTTAAGTCATATTAGTTTTATATCAAAGAAATGCAAATATCAACAATATTTTAGCAACAATATCAAATATAAGTTTATGCTTTATTTTCCAAATTTTGCCTAATAGGTAGAAGTTTAAAAAAAAAGTTGCTGAAGCACATTTATTAATTAATGTATGAAAAAACTACTGAATTTTAATGAAGAAACTACCTGGTATTGAAAAAAGCCTGGCATAATTTTATTTAAAAATCCTCTAGTATTTTCCTTAAGTTGTTAAGAGTCTTCATCTCTTTTATTTTAAAGTATCTATAGCATTAAAAATATATTGTCATTAATCCACTCAAAATTTCATCACCACAGATTCTAACAATACAATCATTACTTCAGATTTGCTATTATAGGGAATATTTCAAATAGTGGAACAGTTATAGTAATAAATATAAACAAAATTAGAATTAGAGTGTTTATTGTCTGGTAACACTGATTAGAAAATAGTAATGTCATACATAATCCTAGAGTATAGCCTCCAATCCTTATGCCATTTATAATTTTATGTTGTGTGCTTGAACAGCCTATATTTTACCACTTTATGTTCAAAGGAAAGAACAGTAAGATTGTAAAACTACCTAGGAAGGAGATTATTTAAAAGTTTTAAAAAAAGTTATAAATTAACCATAAAATCTTATCTCAAGAGATTTTTCAACTCTTATGATCTCAAATTACTGAACAAGTCATAATGTAAAAGTAATGAAATACTCTACAAAAATGTTCAATAGAATTTAAAATTCTAACTTAAGGGAATTCGAAAGTTCATTTTCAAAGAGGCTGTAGGGATGATTAAAATCCTGAAGGAAGCCTGAAAGAAAAAGGACACGGTCATTATTGAAAATGTAATACAATGTTAACTCTCAAGTTTCATGTTTAGACTAGAAAGCTTAAGTTCAAGGCCTTTACACCAATTTTTATAAAACTGTAATGTTTTCCAACTCATGGTCCATCTATTGAAAAGCTGTACATGGCTAACAATGATTATCAGCTCAAGTTAGTCACACACACAGGGCTAAATTGGAAATGAAAGGCTTCTTCAATTACCAAAACTAACATAAATGACTTATTTCCTTCTGCTGACATGAAAGGAAAAGACTTAAATGTTTGTGAAGGATAGCATTTATGCACCCTGCACTAAGGTCAGAGAGCTCACTCGGCACAAATATTCCCTGAAAAGGTTCAGCTCGGCAGAAAAGAAACCATCTATTCCAAAAGGTCACCACGTCAGCTTGACTTTTTGTCTGCTATGAGAAAATACTGTCAAAGTTGGTTACCGTATGGCAGCAGCTGTTCTATTGGACGACACCTTCCAAAAGAGAACAGTTTCTTATATGCACCAGTGCAACTCCACGACTTCAGACTATTCCTGGTCTTCTCTGACACCATTCTTAGTCACAATCCCATGGCTTTACTCTTCCATCTCAAATACCTACTCCCCTACATTAATGTAGGCTTAAACCCAGCTGAAAGTCACACGCTGTCAGTCAGGTCCTTCTAACTGCCCATGATCCCAGCCTCCGTCTCCAGCTCAATCCCTTGCTCACTCCAGCCATGCTGAACTTTCTCCAACAGCCCAAGCTCCGTCTCATCCGAGGCTCCACCTGGTAACGTTGCTTCCCCTTACTTTGTTCCTACCTGACTCCCTGTCATATTTTGGTCTTTGCTTAAATTCCACTCCCATAAAGAGGCCCTTCCTATTTGTCTTAGGCCAGGTTCCTCACTTTTTCTTCCCCCAATTTCAGTCCCATCTTTTCTACTCAGCAGTATCACAGTGTTTAATTATATTCCTTTGCTCCTCACTTTGTTTTGTATCTAGGCTGGGATCGTTGTCTTTCTTTCCCCCACTCCCCAGCTTTCCTGAGATATAATTGGCATATAACACTATGTAAATTTAAGGGGTGCATTGTGTTGATTTGATACTTACATATTGCAAAATGATTACCACCATAGTCTTAGCTAACCCCTCCATCACCTCACATAATTACCATTTCTTTTTTGTGTCAGTTCTACTCTCTTATCAACTCTCAAGTATATAATACAGTATTATTAGCTACAATCACCATGCCATACATTGGATCCTCAGAACTTCATCATTCTTTTAACTGAAAGTTTGTACACTTTGACCAACATCTCCCCTTTCCCTCCCAATATTGTCCATTTTATATACAACGTATCTCCAATCCCTGGCACACAGCAAAATGCAATAAATGCTTATTCAATCCTACCTTGCCCTGTTTTCTAACTCTTTGGTTCTTATCAGAATCAGCTAAGCGAAATGAGCTTATCATTCACTCAATTGTATTTCTATTATTTGAGTTAACATGTATACCTACTATATGGCAGAAACTGTAAGGTGCTACTGTACAGCTATTATTTACTTAGTGTTTATTTATGCCAGGCACTGCTATACATACTTTATATAGATGTTATCTCATTGTATCACAATCATATAAACAAGCAACTATTTTATCCCTATTTTAAAGATAAGGAAATTGAGACATAGAGAGGTTTTAATGTGCCCAAAACATCCTAAGCAGAAAGTGATAGAGCTGAGATTTCCACCATTCGATATGTAACAGAAGAAAGGGAAAAGGAAAGTGAGATGGAAATTCAAGGGGAAAAGGTAACATCTGCTTAAGAGAGACCAGGAAAATTTGAATGAAGGTGGCATTAAGGTGAGATTTGAAAAAAAAATTAGAGTTTCCATAAATAAATACCAGGAATTCATGCAAGAGGCCCTTATCAGAAAGAAAATAGTGAGAACAAAGATATAGGGAAAAGAGATATCAAGTTTGTACAAGAAATAGATACAGTGAAGTTTTTACATGCCACCCCATCTCTTGAGCCCAAATAGAGAGGAGTCCTTCCCTTATCACTGAGAATTTATCTGTGGTCAAAAAGAAATAAAAATATAATCAAGATTTTAAAATAATACTTTGGACCTATTCTCTAAGTTTTTGGTAATCTTCCCCAGTTCAGTATCTATATCTGGTGGCTATTTTTTCAGCAACTGGATTTTAAGTTTTTTGATAGTAGGCACCACGTCTTACATTTTTTCAGAAGGGTTATGAAAGCTGACTCTTGAAAATATCAGTGGACAAGAGGAAAAGTCAGAGAAGACTAGAGAGAGTATAGGCACTGCACATAAGTGATATCAATGGTATAGTGATAAAACATCATCCTTGTGTTCAAGGGGTTTATATTCTGACACAAAGATGAAATGATTGGTGTAAAGTCTACAAAGGGCTAGAGTACTAGAATTCTGCAAAGCAAAATCATTTTAAAATTAATTCTAGTAGGTATTTAAATTATAATGGTATTTTCCAAGAGTGATAATACACACAGCATTTTCAAGACTGAGAACAGCACATTTCAGGAATAAAAGGTACAGCATAATAGAGTCAATGGTACTGTAACAGCATTGTATGATGATAGATGGAGGCTACACTTGCGTTGAGCATAGCACAATGTACAGAGTTGTCAAATCACTACATTGTACACCTGAAACCATTGCAACATTGTATGTCAACTATACTTCAATAAAAACGTTTTAATTAAGAAAGAAATAAAATAAATTAATCTATTCTGTATTTGGGTTATTAAAAAATAAAGTTAACCTAATGAGTCATAAAAAAAAAACAGTAAATTTCTTTGATAAGGAGTACTTGTAAATGTTTCTCTGCATCAATTAGTCACATGAGCAGTGGAGAGTCTCATCTAAAACTTTATTAATGTGGTTACCATAAATTCCCCTCAGTGAATAATTCAACTCAGCATTTGCTTTTTATGTTCCCTGCCTGTGGCCTTCTATAATCAAAGTTCTTGACTGGAGAAATTTAAATAACTTTTTTCCTCTTACAGTAAAAAGCAATTACTTTCAATTCCCTTTACATATTCCCACCATATTCCCATTAGAACATTTATCTAAAGTCCCAAACAACCGAATACACACAGACACACACAGGCACACACCCATACTTAACACTTGTATTAGGGAGGAAAGGGCTGAGTTGAAGATGTGTGATCATTCTCCCTTATATATCCTGTTGAATGCACAAAAATGTTTTTGCATTTCATTCGTTCACTCTAGTGAGCCCAACATCCAACTTCATTTTACAAGTCTTGACACTGGAAAACTGTACTACAAAACCATGTGGAGTCATTTGCCTTTTTTTTTTTTAAGTTACGATAAACAGGGTTCTGATAACCATGGAAATCTAGAGTTTTCATGATACCTTAGAAAGCATCTGATCAAGGGAAGACCAACTTAGACACAGTATTCCCTATCCTTTCCAAAGTGTAGATATTGCTACTAGATCCCAGCGTTCTTTCCCACTGGGTCTGGGCATTGCTCAGATTCCTCCTCCACATGATGCTCCAGACAACCTCTATCCTGTAAGATAAACCATTTATTGTGCATGACCGTTCTCAAAGGATAGACAATGTGTCCTGCAATTTAAGGCATTTTAGAAAGCTATAATCTATTTTCAGCTACCATAGTGCCTAATATTTAGCAAAGTGCTCCTTAGTATCCTGAAACATCTTAATAGTATAAACGCATCATTGCAGTTTACAAAACAGACTATGTGTATGGGCAACTTTTGCCTGTGCCATGCATATGGCACACTCCTGAGGGCCTTGATCCTACACCTCAGCATTACTGTATCCTGGCTCACTCACTCTGTGGGTTGCTCCTCCATCTTCTTGCCACACCCTAGATCAAGGCCATCCTGGAGGATCCATCCTTTCCCTTCTTTTCTCACACTCCACAGTGACTCTCACCCAAACCCATGGCTTCATCCTCATTTAGTTCTCTAGCTCAAATTTCCCACACTCAGACCCATGCTCCAAACTCTTTTTTTTTTTTTTTAGTTTTATTTACTTAAGTAATCTCTACACCCAATGTGGAGCTTGAACTCATGACCCCGAGATCACACCCAATGTGGAGCTTGAACTCATGACCCTGAGATCAAGAGTCTCATGGTCCTCTGACTGAGCCAGCCAGGCATGCTCCACCCACCCCCCTCGCCCCAAGCTCCCAACTCTTGATTGGAGTTCCTACATGCGTGTCTTGTGACTACCACAAATTCCACATGAAAACTTCATCCTTCTCACCAAAACTTGTTTGTCCTTCCTCCTGTTTCCCCTCTTTATATTAATAGCATCATTATCTTCCAATCATCCAAGCTGGAAACCTTGGAGTCTCCTTCAAATCCTCTTTCTCACTCTCCACTTCCAAATAATGACTAGGACTTATGAATTCTAATCTGAAATGCCATTCAAATCTGTCCCCTCCTCCAAATTTCCACCATCCTTGTTTAAGCTTTCATCTGTGCCCACTTTTATGCCTGGCACTTTTCTGATATCTGGTCGTCTTGCCTGAATCTCTTCTCTCTAAGCCATCCATCCATCCCATCTCCCCATTCCTCCACTAATACCATCAAGGTATGTTTCCTTACAAATTTGATTATTATTCCCCACCTCCACTACAAAGTGCCTCTACATTCTTTCAAAGTAAAGTCAATGTCTCCTACTACCTTTAAAATAAAGCGCAAATTCCTACGTGTGGATTCCAGGGTTCTCCACAAATAAAGATGAGGTGCCTTTCTCAACGAAGTGTTGTGATTTAAAGTTCAGACTCTGGGGCCAGATTGCCCAGCTTTGTGATATTATGCAGGACTACTGCACACACCAGTGCAGGCTGAAGATCCCAGGGGAGGCATCTGGCTGAGGGATGAAGGGTGAACAGGAATAGAATACACTGCTCACCAAGCTGTGTCTCAGCCCAGGACCACTACAGTTGCAGAGGAAGTGTATCATTCTCTATTTCCCATAAAGGCAACATAGGGTTCCATTTCCTTATCTTTTATAGATAAGGTGGTGCTAATACTAAGATATCTTATGGGCTTGCTGTGAAGATTCAATGAATTAACACATGTAAATCTCTTAGAACAATGCCAGGTACATGGTAAGTGCCCAATAAGGGTCAGCTATTAATCCTACACCTTCCCTGTTCCTTATACTTTAAATAAATTGCAGGATTTACTATTTTACTCACATATAATCTGTGCTTTTTCACCTTCATGGGTTTCATTGCTCATTTTGCTTTCTCCTCCAAAAATTCTCTCCCCTAACAACTCCGATCTCTGCCTGTAGATATGCTGTCCATCCCCAAACTCAGCTGAGCTGCCACAATGGCCACCGTTTAGTACTACTTGATGCTGCAAACACAGGTTCTCTAGACTTTAACTCAACTTTCAGGCACCTATGGGATGGAGCCTAATATATTCTATACTATGGATATATAATAGGAGCCTATATATAATAGGAGCCTATATATAATAGGAGCCTAATATATTCTATACTATGGAAATTTATACTCATCTCAAGGTCTTATATTCCTTGAAAATTTTTAAAGTGTCTTAAGTTACCTGTAAGGTTCCTTTATATATTTCCAAGTGCCTAAGGAACTATACCGACATAATAGGTCCGTTACATGCAATAATAGAACCATTTATTGAGTACCTACTATGTGCCAGGTACTATTAAAAGGTGCTTTACATACAGTATTTAAGTTACTTCTCATACAACTTTTAAAGTGTTATCATTTCCCTTTTATATAGGAAGACTTAGTATTTAACTAATTTGCTAAGTATTAAATAGCTAACAAGTGATGGGCAGAGAGTAGAACCCAGAAACTTGCTGGTTTAGGGACTGTACTCTTTCTACTTCATGGTGGTATTTTGTTTGGCTCCTTCTCTTGATCTGGAGCTACCATTTATTGATTATATATTATATTTCAGGAGCTTTTCCTATGTTATGGTTATTATGTACCTTCATACATGGTTATTATTATTCCTATATGCATAAGGAAATCAAAACTCAGAGATGTTAAGCTATTTACCTTAGATCTCACAGTTAACGAATTCGATACAACTATTTTTTTTAATTTATTTTTAATGTTTATTTTTGGGAGAGAGAGAGACAGAGCACAAGCAGGGGAGGGGCAGAGAGAGAGAAAGAGGGAGACATATAATCCCAAGCAGGCTCCAGGCTCTGAGCTGTCAGCACAGAACCCGACATAAGACTGCAACCCATGAACCGTGAGATCATGACCTGAGCCAAAGTCGGATGCTTGACCAACTGAGCCACCCAGGTACCCCCAGATGCAACTTTTAAAAATGGTTCCATGACTCCCCTGTCCACCCCCTCAAAAAAAAAAGGCACTTGTCATATTTTAGGAGGAGTCCCTTGAGAAAAAAATACTATTGCCTTTATTATTATTGTTATTACTATCATATTTTACTTGTCACAAGGTTTAATTTATATGGTTCTACTTCATTGAGACATCCTTTTGATAGAACCATCACTGTATACACTTATAGACAAAAAATATTCCTGACTTATATTTTGTCAATTTTTGTCTTTATGTATTGACTACATAATCCTACTTATTATAAATAACTTGGCAAAAAAAATGCTGTACCTCCAAGGATTTGATGGAGTTTTACATTGAAATGATCGCGATATAAGATAAAAGTTATTGATATAAAATGACTGTTTATATAAATAACACGAGGTCAGGAATATATTGAAGGATCTATATTTAGTATGTGTCATTATTAGTTTCACCAGATCATTACGTTTTGCCTGGTACTTTTGTTGTTTTCCAGCTACTTCGAAGGTCAAGATAAAATACTACATCTAAAGAAACAAGTAGCTACAAATACCAAAATGAATCTGAAATAAATGCACAGAGAGAAGAGAAAGCAAAGGAAAAGTACAGGATTAGAATTAGCCATTAGATGGGCGCCTGGGTGGCTCAGTAGGTTAAGTGTCCAACTTCCAGTTTCAGCTCAGGTCATGATCTCACAGTTTCATGGGTTCAAGCCCCACATCAGTCTCTGTGCTGACACTGCAGAGCTTGGTTGGGATTCTCTCTGTCCCTGTCTCTCTGCCCCTCCCCCACTCATGCCGTCTCTGTCTCTTTCAAAATAAATAAATAAACTTAAAAAAAAAGAATTAGCCATTAGATTTTAAAGGAATACAGAAATATAATTTTGAAAAAACAAATTAAGGGATGGAGATTTTACTAGAAATTGCCTGACTTATTTTTGAGAAAATAATAATACCAAATTAACGTGTATGCAGTAACTACTAACATAATTAAAAGATACTTAAAATATAGATATTATTTAATGTTACATGACTTGAATATCATTATTCAATTTTGCCAGTGCTCACTATTTGGGAAAATCCTATCCGTTTTGAGGAGAAAAAAAGTGCAAGTGAACGTTGAAAATTAATAAAAACAAAGTCTTCCTTAGCAAAGAAATAACTCCAGAAGAATATCCCTCCATTATAAAAGTACTAGTTTCTAGAGCTCCTGGAGGATTCTGAGTAAAACTAGACACACTTGCAATGCATTATAAATGTGTAATTACCATTTAAATGGAGGGAGAAAAACTGGTGAGTGAAAGGAGAAAAAGGCATTTTCTTACAGCCAACCAGACGCTGGCATTTCAGGCAATGATCATCTGATCTACAGAGTCAGGTTAACAAAGCTATTGTCATTCTGCCACTCACCCTCAGCCTTTTAACTGTCGCTCTCCCCCACCAGAAGGAAACACAGGTTACATCTTTCTCCTTGATTATCAGTCACAATTTGCTCACTGGGCCCTGGTATGCCTAATAAAAAGACAGCTAAGAGACCTAAAGACTTCTCTTGATTCTCCCTTTGTAATTACTTGGGCACCCAAATTACAAGAGTGAATGAAATTCTGAAGCAAATCCCTACTGGCCGTACAATCAGAACAATTGTTAGGATCCTCTCCTCTCACCTACAGTCCAACAAAGGCTTTTCTTACTAACGTCCTTGTTTGCAGAATTGGCCAGGCAGCAACTTAGATGTGAAAAAACACTGCCTTATTCCAAAAAGGGATTGAACATGTAGATATCAAAACTCTGGAAAACTGTCAAATGTGTTTTTACTGGATAGCTGCAAAATAAAGTATAAGAGGGTAAAAGATTTGTCAAAAGTCACACAAATTAAGTGGAAAGACCCCATTCCCTGTCACATGAATATTCCAGAAGTTGAATCCCTTCCTTTGGGTTGCTGCCACATTTCTTACCATGAGATTAGCTACTTCTTATGATGTGTTTGTCAAAACCCATTCGGATTTATCAGGGTGGCACATGTTGGTTGGATTAATCATTGCTTCTATTTAAAAAAACTGATTATTTCTGAAGTAAGCATATAAATGTGAAGCATGAAAAACCTAGTAAATCATGAAGTGAAAGGCTGTGCATACATGATCAACCACGTGACAAAAGTGATAGGATTAATGTTACATATGGCTACTTTATTCTAGCTTTCTCTTTGTATATTCTTTTGCCTATTTGGTATCTTTAAAAAAATTATCACAAAGCAGTGTAACAACTTAGGCAAACACTGGTTAGCCCTTCAGTGGTCTTTTTTTGCCATCTAAATCAGAGTTCCACAAACTATGGCTCAGACCAAATCTGGCCCTCTGCATGTTTTTGTAAATAAGATATTATTGAAACACAGTTAAGTACATTCACTTATGTATTGTCTATGGCTGATTTTTCACAATGACCACAAAGCTGAGTAGACGATAAGGCCTCGAAAGCCTAAAGCATTTACTATCTGGCCCTTTATAGAAAATGTTCGCCATTCTGTGATCTGAACTGTTCCTTCTCTTAGTGTTCTAGAAGAAAATTTTACTCTCTGGCCACAGTCTAGTCCATCACTCTCTGTCCCTTTAGATATGCTTACTTCTACTTCCCCAAGATATCCCGTTTTTCAATTACCTTCTTTTTCTAATAAACCTACTATTATCAATTTATATATCTTTCCATTTCACTGTCACAACATAATTTCATTCCAAAATTTATTTAACCTGAAAATACAGTTGGTCACATTGACTCAGTCTGTGCACTGGGTCAAATCATCATCATCATCATCATCACCATCACCATCAATTCAATAACAATGGAAAGATAGAATTTAAAGAAATTTAAGTACTTACTTAAATTATAAAGAAAGTACTAAAGTGATGAAGGAGGATTTTAAGGAGCAGCTGAACATTTCACAGTTCTATCTTCCCAGCGTCACTATTCTTAGTACTCTCCCAAATCAATGACAGCTACTGTGGTAGATGCTAGGGTGCACTGCCTGACTTCCCTTTCGGGATCAAGGCACTCATTCTTCCAGCTGCCAGGCACGTTTGTTCTCTCTCTCTCTCAAAATTAATAAATAAACTTTTTTAAAAAGCCTGTTTTTGGAGAGCATCCCACATCTAATGATGGTTGATATAGCGGTTTGGGCTCCTTTGCCTCAATTAGGGAGGCCATCCAGGTTCCAGAGCTCAACTATTCTCCCTGCCCAAGTCGGCTTCTCTCCATCTTACAAGTGTTGTTCCCACAAGCATTCCCCCAATAAATCTCTGCAGGCCAATCTTTGCCTCAAAGCCTATTCAGCAGGGAACCCATTTAAGACAGCTGCTTTCTTCAAAGGCTTTCTCACCCACTTCTCATCACCCAGACGAAAGCTCCCCCAGTCCCAGTCTTTCTTGCTCTTTATGTCTCTCTCCTCATAGTTCTGTGTCCTACCAAGGCTGGTCAATTCCTTTTCCCTCAATAGAGCTCACCATCTTTTCTTTAAATTTGCTAACAAGATATGAAAAAGAATCTGTAAATAGTTCTATAATTTGTGCTAGTCTGTTTTAATGTCTAACATAATGTCTAATGCTGCCATATAGAAGGCAGTTTTGGACTGGAATATCAGTCCTAAGTGTTTGAATGTTTCACTGTTTTATTTTTAACAGAATATCTAACCAAAAAGCATTAAAAATTGTGTCTTTTACATTACACATTTAAAAGTCTTTATATAATAATTAAAGCGACAACTGTATAATGAAAGCTCTTCTGCAATAATTTTGCCCCTGCACTGGCATTTTGATTCAAAATGAAATGCTCTGGTACAAAAGTTGGACAACAGGGCAGCATAAGAAGACACAAAATATTTTTAAACAATCCTAATATCATCAAGTTCCTCTTTGGTGAGTCTGCTTCTGGAAGGAAGGAAGGAAGGAAGGAAGGAAGGAAGGAAGGAAGGAAGGAAGGAAGGAAGGAAGGAAGGAAGTGGGGAGGGAAGGAAGGAAAGAAGGAAGAAAAAGAGAAAAAAAGAAAGAAGGAAGAAAGATGGGGGGCGGGGAGTGAGAGGAAGGGAAAACCAAACTGAAAGAAAATCAAGAGGAAATCATTTGTAAATTCATGAATTACTTTGCAAGCAGTACACACACACACAAAGCCAAATTAGTAACTCCTTTCATCTAAATGCAAGTCCCTAGCTGTTCATCATCCAGCAAGATAGAGATGTTGATAAGAGGGTCCTAGCACTGGATGAGGGTTTGGGCATAATGACCTTTGTATGCTGAGATGTAAGGGCTATGATTCTGTGACTATGCTAGTAACATTGGTAGTAACAGCATTGAGGAAAATTCTAAAAATTTTATGTGTAAAATCTCATTTTGTCCTCAGAGCTACCCAATGATTTGTCACTACGATTAAATAATATTAACAAATGAGTAAACTAAAGCAC
Source organism: Felis catus (assembly GCF_018350175.1). Taxonomy (NCBI): domain Eukaryota; kingdom Metazoa; phylum Chordata; class Mammalia; order Carnivora; family Felidae; genus Felis; species Felis catus. The sequence goes on along the minus strand of NC_058369.1, from coordinate 94,267,793 downwards.
AGACAGATTAAGTTAGTTGTCCAATATGACATACTTAGTAAACAAAACCCAGATTTCAACTAAGTCGGCCTGAATGAGGAGCTATCATATCTCCTTTATCTGCTGCCTTATATTACATGTTTTCAGGCACTGGAAATCATTTACATTTTACAGATTTGGTTTCTACCTACTTTCTTAATAACTCTGATTACATTTCTTAAAAGTTGCTTAATAGGAGGAAGGAAAGGCCATGCAGACAATGCATACAATATAATTTGGAACCTTACCATTGAAGAAACTCCCTCTTTCTCTCTCTGGAAGATCTGTCTTTTTCAGTTATCTATTCATCATATTCTATGAAAAAAGAAAATCAATTTACCTTTTCAAAGTCTTTCTAAAAAGTCAGGGATGACTTACCTAACTTATAAAATGCTAAACACAAAATATTTATAAATAACAATATGATTCCTACTATAAGATCTTAATATTACTGTGATTTTAACATTTAGGGCTCACAGAGTCTTAAGGCATTTACCAACTTCGGTATGAATTTAACAGAGGAAAAGTTCCAATATTAGGTGATGACCACAAGACTAGTTGTCTCCAGTGACAGAAAACCTGTGGATGTTTAATGAATCCATAACCTCAGCAAATCATCTTCTGAATTCACTTTCTAGAGAAGTATAGAAACAAGGACCAAGAGGGGTGATATTACCACCACTCCTGGAAAATAACTGTGGTTGAGGAGCATCATGGTCAAATAACAGAGAGTGTATAATTTTTTTTTTTTTTACAGATTCCTTACTTTCCTACTCCACAAATCAGAAGTCTGTTTATTCTATGTCTCAAATAAATGCTCCTAAGACTACCACATGCAAATAGATTGGTTACCAGTAACCTCCCAATTTGTAAATCCAAAAGACAACCATGAATTTCTCTCCCTCCATATTCAGACCCTCCTTTTTTGATCTCTATAACATCACTGTCTCCCATTTTTCCATCTTCAATTCCTTTTGATGAATCCTGTCTCCTTTACTCAATCCCTTTAATGCAGGCATTCCCCCTGGGTTTGCAGATTATTCACTTGGGTGAAAAATAATCCTGTCTTGTGAATTTGATTACATTGTATTTCCTACAATGAATCTAGTGTAACTAATTGTTCTCAATCTGTGAATAGATAACTGTTTCTACCAAAACAAATAAATTCCCAACCTTGTGCTCTTTTCAGAGCATTTCTCCTAGCCCAGTTTGCTGTGAAGTTTTAAATGGAGGGAGAAAAAAAATGAAACACAGAACTATTCTCTGCAGTCCTCTGGTTTGATTTCAATCCCAGGAAGCAGCAATCACTCTGCACTCCAGCTCCCCAACTCAAATGGCTTTTTGGAACAGCTTACAATCCTGTTACCACCAACACAATTTCAACATAAGAAGCTCCAGAAATTGGCAATGGAGTATGAATGTGCTTGACATTTCCTCCTTACCCTTACAAGGTTTACCTTGCTTCTGGTTCAGATTTAGTATTAAGTCCTGGAGGGCCAAAACAGCACACTAACCTGGATGCCTCTCACCCAAGTTATTTGTAATGGTAATTATAAAGCACTTTGTAGGACTGTTTCTTCAGTCATATTCTGATCTAAAAATTTTTATAGTCCTACTACCCAGGTGAAAAGGGGTGCGAAGTGTACAGTTCTGATTTCAGTTGGGGTTCTAGGACCCAGGCCTGGGTAGCAGGAGAGTAGGAGGACCTGCCAAGGAGCTGTGCATGATGAGTTGATGGCGGTCAAGACTGGAGTTCTGTTAAGTAAGGGAAAGTTTAAAGAATCAAGCTGAGAAGAGTGGATAGAGGGTCAGTCAACTAGGTGAGATGAAGTAAATTAATGTGGGGAGTGCTTCCAAGGATTCCTCAAGGCAAAAGTCATCTGCTGTTGAGCTGCTTTTGTGGAGTGGGAGACGGGGTAATTGAGAAAGCTATAAATACCCAATATGGGTTGGAAATTTTTACCTCTCTCTAGCAACATTGTGGTTTTAGCCATCTTAGATGAACTGTTGAGGTTATAAAAATGTGTCTTAGAAATTAGAACAAAGAAATCTGCTGCCATGTTTCGCACTCATACTTTAATTTTGATGCCTGGAATAAGTAAGAGCAAGACTCCTAATTTTGGGTTACTGAGAGTCTGGGACATCCCATCAGATAAATGAAAACACTTGCCAGCAGCTATAGTCCCACGGTGAATATAAACTGTGTGTGATCTTCCAGCAATGCAGACCGGAGCTCTGTTCAAAACGATTAACTTAGAATTAATTAGGTTTATGCTCAGAATAGTTAAGGTTATAATTGAAATTGCAGTGGACCTTTGAACAACGTGCAGGTTTGGGATGCTAACCGCATGATTGAAAATTCATGTATAACTTTTGACTCCCCCAAAACTTAACTACTAATAGATGACTATTGATAAGAATCCATACTGATAACATAAACAGTGGATTAACACAAATTTTTTATGTTATATGTATTATACACTGGATTCTAACAATAAAGTCAGCTAAAAAAATGTAATTGAGAAAATCATAAGGAAGAGAAGATACACTTATAGTACTACACTGTACTGATTGAAAAAAATCTTCACATAAGTGGACTCACATAGTTCAAACCTGTGTTGTTTAAGGGTCGACTGTATTTCATTTCATTAGACTGCACTCAATGCAATTTTTTATTACCATTGCTTTATTAACTTAAATGTTCCCTTTATTTATCCACCAGGAGAATTTTAGTGTTTGATTAAGGACAACACAATTAAAATACGTGAAATATCAATGAAAATATCAATAAGTTAGCAGCAGAATTAACAATTGCTTGCTTACTTGTCTGTGTCCCCTTAGTAGGATATAAGCTCCACGAAAGTGAGGGTTTAATCTTTCCTAGTGACAACAACACTGCCTAGAGCATAATAGATACTTAATAAATATTTGCTGAAATAAATGAGAGTCAAGGAGGCACTGAGTACATTAGTAGTTAAATGTTTATATTCTCCAACATTTGGAACTTTTAAAAGTGCTTCAACTTTTAAATCATATCTGCTGAATAACAAGAATATTAGATCAAATAGAGTAATCAATATTTTAATGCTCCATTAGTCATTCAAAGGTATTTTTTAAATGAAAGATGGATGTTTCTGGAATGCAACCAGGATCTTTGGATTATGAAGTGCAATAAGTCCTTAATAAGACAAATTCCTCTAACAGAATACAGTGTTCATTGAATTAACAAGGTCTAGGAGATCTCTAAAAGACACTGAAAAAGAAGCGATGGTGAGTGAATAGCAGAGCTAACCAGAACTGACTATAATTGTTGAACCATATTTGCAGAGAGGCTTCTAAGTTTTCTTTTTAAACTGTATACAAAAGAAGCCTCAGTGATATATATTGGCTCAGGTCCCTACTCTCTGGTGGGAATAATTTGCCACTTTACTCAGCGCTATACAAAAAAAGTGATAACACTTTTAAGACCCCAGGATCCTGGGGAGAAAATATAAAAAGGAAAAGAACAATATATTTGCCACAGACTCTTAAGCACACATGTAATATACCCTATTGGTTATTCCTTCTGGATATGTTTTTGTCCCAGGGGTAAAAAAATAAGAAATCATCTTCCATCTTTTGTTAAGTTTATTTAATTTTTTGAGAGAGAGAGGAGAGAGAGGGATAAAGCACTGGGGTGGGGGGGGGGGGTGGGGGCACACAGACACACAGACGGAGAGAGAGAATCTCAAGCAGGCTCCACACTGCCAGCGCAGAGCCCAACGTGGGGCTCAAACTCATGAACTGTGAGATTATGACCTCAGTGGAAACCAAGAGTTGGATGCTTAACCACTGAGCCACCCACACGCCCCATCTTCCATCTTATCTTTTATTCCTGTTTCTTAATAAGGAAAAGACATAAAGCCTCAAAGTCAAAATATATGAAGCCCTAGACAAAGTAGAGGCCTCAGGTAAGCAAACAAAACATTTGGCTAACCCTTATCTTTTTATGAGCATGTTTTCCTTACAGATGAACCTATTACTCTGCACCTACCTTGTTTATGGGCCTTTCTATCTTGTCTATGGGTCCTTCTTGGAAAAGGTGTACACTACAAGGAAAGAAAATAATAGCATGCCAGGCTAATGGAGAATGAACAAAAAAATTTTGGCATGTATGGACTATGGAAACACTTTCTATACCTTCTGTATACCTTTCTATACCTCCTTTTGAAAAAGTTGCTTGAGGATATACTCCAGTAAAAGGGAAAAAAAGAATCTTAAAAAGAGGAAGATACAGGATCTAAAAAATTCTTTTAACTCAGTAGAGCAGTAAAAAGAAACTAATGTTTATAATTAGAACAAGAACTCAGAAGACTTTTAGAAGCGTGTCTATAAATTAAAAAGGAGGGGCACCTGAGTAGCTCAGTCAGTAGAGCATCTGACTTCAGCTTAGGTCATGAAATTGTGGTTCATGAGTTCGAGCTCTGCGTCAGTCTCTGTGCTGACAGCTCAGAGCCTGAAGCCTGCTTTGGATTCTGTGTCTCCCTCTCCCTCTGTTCCTCCCTTTGCTCACACTTGGTCTCTGTGTCTCTCAAAAATAAATAAAGATTTAAAAAAAATTTTTAAGATAAAAAAGGAGAATAATTTTCCAAATACTAAGATGAATGATCACAATGATGGGAATAAATATGCATGTCTGTCCTTGACAGGAAATAATGAAGGTAATTAAAAATCCTAGAAAATGCAGAAGCTATATAAGAAAGTCACATTGTAAACATGAAACAATATGAAATATAGCATGGTTTTTTAGAAATGGAGAGTAAGGAAGATAATCTATTTGATCTAGACACTAGATAATTCTCTTTCAAGTAATACAGGTTAGTGACATAGAATCACATTTCCTATTTCCACTTTGGTCTTTACTAAACAATATTCATACAATCCTGATATGTTTTATTATTTGTATTAGTCTTAAATTTTTATATTCAAACTATAGAATATACATTTCAAAATATAAAGATAAATTACAGAAGTAAATATTATATACTTGATAAGGTCAAATGAGTGAGAAAGCTTATAGAGTTTAGGAGATGGAGGAGAAGATACATAGAAGTACAGCGTTCCACATTTTCTTATTTAAATAACAGAGGAAGAATTGATGGATATAGAAATAGAGCACTAACTAGAACTCAAAGTAATGAAGTCAATCAAGTTGAAATGATAACCAACAGAAGAAATGCTAGCAATCTTAACAGCTAATAATGAAAAACTGTAGTTAAAATTCAAAAATAACAAAATGATAATACCCTCTAAGAACAAAATAACATCAGAAAAATAGGATAGTGCAAGATAAATTTTCAGCTTTCATGCTGGGGAGTCCATAGATTAACAGCTGAAGTTAATAAAAGGAGTCATAACCACATTGTTCAAATACAGGAAGTAATCAAAAGAACTACATTAGAATCATACTAGAAGGATTGCTTCTGTGCGGGAGGTGTCAGAGGCAGACAAGGGATGGGAAAGATGAACTTTCCTTTTCATTTCATAATTTTCTGTTACCTCCTGAGTGTTTTTTTTCTTATCATATATATGTTATTTTTTATTACATAAAAAAGGTTAAACATTTCCTGATAACTAGCTTAGCATTCTCTTCAGTGATATTATCCCCGAGTGCATTCTTACTAAAAATAAAATGAACATATTCCTGCAGGTAATAGTGATAGGTGCAATAATACCAAATGAGCCCTGTAATTAATATTATGACAAATAGAAGCATCAGGAATCCAAATATGTCAACTGAAATGTATGAAATGAAATATATTTTAAGTTAACAGAAGAGCAATAATTTCTTATATTTTTATCTTTTCTAGTATCATACAGTTTGATTCTTAGATACAAATTAACAAGTTATTGAAAATGATATACATCACATACTCCAATAAAACTACTTTAACACCACAATCACCAACATTAGAAAATTATCTGAGCTGCTAAAGGAGCTAGCATTCAAAGTCTTTCATCTCCGAATTAGTGAACTATTAGGACACTGACATTTTTTTCTGTATTTTGTCTCTAAACTCATTTCAGGCAGCATCTCAACAGAAAATAGCAGATGCCTTAGGCTGCTGTTTTGGTAAAGATGCATGTAGATAGCAGGGGAAGTTTTGTTGTTTGAGTTCAGGAGTTCCTTATCAAAGAGACAACAAATGTTTGCTGAGAAAGCAGACTTCTAGCATTTATAAATTCCACCTCTCCCCGCCCCCCCCCCCACATGATCATAGTGTATACTTGTAAAATGCAACTATAAGGGCAGAACATGAAATAGAAACGAGACTTCCCATTGATACTAAATATATGAACTATAACTTGTTTATAAGCTCTTTGCTACAATCAGTTATGATTTAAATATACCTGATAGCACCTGAAGAAAAATAAATAGGGACTTGAGGGCAAAATTCATGTTTTTTTCACTTCAGTTAAGAAACAAACATAAATTCTATTTTGGGTTTTCTCACATAGTTAGGGTTTACCTGGAAAGCTTTCCATTTGGCCTTTTCTGAAAAGCCCTTAAAAGGTTCTAGTGCATTTCCCTGCTTCGGTAAGTACCATATAACAAACACAAAACACAACATTACAGATATAAAGATGATTAAAATTTGTTAAGTCCTAGGGAGTCACTGTTCTGAATGGCAATTCTCAGTATAGAATATATTAGTTGAAGAAATGTAAGTTATAGTAATGGTACTGGGCCCAATATGTCCTCACCCCAAGACCATATAAGAAACTCCTGGAGTTTCTAAAACAACATAAGAATACAAACTTCCCTTCACTGGGTAATGATTGTCATACCTTAAAGTATGTTAGAGCTGAAATTTAAAGTTTCTAATAATTGGTATGGTAAGGTACCCACCAATCAGAATGAATGGTGTATCCAGGGAAGCACCAATAAAAAGATTTGCTATATTTTTAATAAGGCAAATGTAATAATTTATAATCCTCTAAATGTAGTTAAATACAGTATTTGCAAGTTAACTGAAAAAAAAGTACATAAAAATTCAAACATGGATAACTCACTTCTATAGTTTAACCAATACACAGAAATGAATCGACACCCAAAATATGGAAAACACATTTTTTTGCAAGCCCTTTCTTCACTGCACCAAAAACACTGTATTTGGAAAGAAAACAAAATAAAAGCAACATCCAAGTGTAATAACTACAATTCCAATAAGTTTTTAGTACTAGTTCCATTAGTATTCCATAAATAACAGCTATCATAATTACCATCACCATCATTATTCTTTTAATTATTATTATTATCATTATTGGAAATAGATGCTGTTGATGATCTCCCCTTTACCAGGCCCATGCATTCACACCGACGATGCAATGAATTTTGGATGCTAATGGCTCAAAATGCTCTTCTCCTTGAATTGTACTTGGTGGATGGGGACCTTGTTGCCTGTGAGGTTACATCCACCTCTGCCAAGAACTGACAGATACATGGGGTTCCAATCAGTGGGCGTCCTTGTCTCAAGGCAGAGACAACTCTGTTATGTGATTTTTTGCCCCAGGGTTGTCCATGATGCAGGCCAAGTATAGACTTTAGCAGAGACCACATCTTCTCTTGGCTCTTGTTCCTTACTTGCCCTGAGTCCCTTACTCCATAGAATTTTGCTAAAGAGGAGCCATTCAAGAAATCACATGTATCTGAATCCCTTTCTCAGGCTCTATATTTAGAGAACTAAACCTGAGACATTATTTCACAAAGTAGTAATAACGACTTCAGTAGATAGGGTTTGTTTGGTTCCTCTCTTCCCTCTCTCTCTCTCTCTCTCCTCCCTCCAATACTTGCTCCCATTCCCCTAAGTTTCTATAGCACTTACTCTGGGGATTACATGTGGGCTTTGTGGGGCTGTCAACCAGCCATGCTTCATGACCGTCTCCCTTCTGCTCATTATCCCTTCTGCTCATTATCTGCTTATGTTCAGATAATCACATGGAAAATAGGAAAAGTGAATTCTAAGTCCCTTGTTGAAGTAAGCAAAAGGAAGGTACAAAGGCGGAAACCATTGTGGGAGATAAGACTAGATAGACTCTTGAAGAGTAAAAAAATGAAGACAGGGCGGTAAAAATGGCTGTCATGTAAATAGGGCCTACTATGTGACAGGCACCAATCTAAGCTCTTTATATATATTAACTCATTTCATCCTTATGATAACCCTGTAAGTTAGGAAAAATTATGCCCACTTTATAAATGAGGACAGTAAGGCACAGAACAATCAAACGACTTACATAAGGTCACACACCTAGTAAACAGGGGGAGCTTGGATTCTAGCCTAATCAGTCTGGTTCTGTGCTGGTAACCAATCCTGAAAGACTGATCCCAGGCCCCTCCCAATCACTTCTTGTTGAGCATCCTGAGAACAGCAGCCATAATGACTCACTCCAACATAACGAACCACCCCTCAGACACTACCTGAGAACAGGAGGTATATATCAAAGGCCAGCTATTCTTTCATGTTAACCAACACCAAAGGTCAAATGGAGCCAGTTAGGTTGAATGGGTTCTGTCCTCTTGGACTGTTGCTTAAAGACTAGAACTGCAAAGTTAAAGCCTAGATTCAAGGGTTGTAGCCCACAGACTTCAAAGTCAAAGCCTAGATTCATGGGTTGTAGCCCACAGACTTCTAACCTTGGTTAACAGTTCTAAGAGTCTCTAGTAATCAAATCCATGCCATTTTACAGTAGGTCTTTATGGGAGATAAATTGCCAGAAAAACCTGACCCTATCAGACAGGACCTTGTGGTTACTCAGTACTAAGCTGATTCCCAGGCCCCAGGAACTAAGTCCACATCAGGTGAGCTCCTAAAGCAGTACAGTCTCCAGAAGAGACACTCTTTCCTGTGCCTCTCTCTGATGGAGGCTCAGAGAACAATGGAAAAGGGAACTCGTCCACAGGTCAAGCCTAGGGCAGCCAGATTGGTGACCAATAACTCACTGCTTGGCCAGGGAAACTCAGTAGAACATTTGCACATCATGTACACAGCTCTGAGATTCCAGAAGATCTGGAGGGTAATAACTGACAATGACTTTCGGTAAGTAAAATTTTAGTTTGGGGTTATTTGCATTATTTTGCCAGGAGCATTTTTTAAAATGTGGATATGGGTCTTAAAAAGTAAAAAGGTGAAGTATAGTAGACTAAAGTAGTTTTTGGGTGGTTTGGTGGTTTTTTTTTGTTTTTGTTTTTGTTTTTGTTTTACTGTTTTGATCAGCTCGTGTCACCATCCTTGTCCTCCTGGCAACTAGATCTTCTCTCTTTTGTAGCCATCTTTCCTCAGGTCTATGTGGGTCTGCAGATGTCAATCAGCATCTATACTACCACTTCTATACTACTGGAGTAATCTGACCCAGGCAGTGGTATTCAGGGTAGCTTATCTCACTGGCCCAGTAACTAGTGCTGGAGTGGACATTAGATCCAAATAAAGCATCTATACTACCACTTCTATACTACTGGAGTCATCTGACCCAGGCAGTGGTATTCAGGGTAGCTTATCTCACTGGCCCAGTAACTAGTGCTGGAGTGGACATTAGATCCAAATAAAGCCAATTAGAATCTCCTGTGACGTTGTATACAGACATTGGAAGGGATCTGCTAGGAACCAGGCTCTTTCCGAGCTATATGGAAAATGTCCACTTTTGCCATAGGACAAAATGAAGCCAAAACTTTGAGGGAAGCAGAGCTAAAAGATGAGAAGAGAGGAAATGGGAATAAAATCCCTGGAGATTTAGCTGTGCGTGATGCCAAGGCTACTCCTGGACTTCCCAATTTTATGAGTCAGTAAAGTCAGTTTGAATTGGGTTTCTGTTTATTAAATTAGTTAGAGTTGGGCCTCTATAACTTACCACAAAAAGATTTAACAAATACCTTAACTAAAACTAAAAAATCTTCAAAGAGTCTTCACACGATCCAGAGGAAGAACATAATATATTCAACATCCTTAAATTGGTAATGCATAAGTTAGGATAAATTACATGGATTTTTTTATAGCCATGAAAATGACCCACATAAATACAAAGCCATGCCAACCAGACTCTCAAGAGAGTGACAACTGAGAAGTCAGCTAAAAGACTTTAAAATGATGGTGAAGAGTGCTCCATTGGAAAACTAGAGTATTCTTTTTAGAGTAGAATTCTATTCTAATAAGCTTATATGGACATGAAAATTGACATTTTTATAAGAAAATATCATTAAAATAAAAACAAATGCAGAAAGGAGAGGATACATAACGTTTAGTGGTTTGTTAACATTGTGTAAACCAAACAATTTAATATTATACTTACAAAAATTATTAAATGAGCTTAATGTGCAAAGGGAGATTTTAAAGTAGTGGACATTGGGGGTGCCTAGGTGGCTCTGTCGGTTAAGTGTCTGACTTCGGCTCAAGCCATGATCTCATGATTTGTGGGTTCGAGCCCTGCGTCGGGATCTGTGCTGACAGCTCAGAGCCTGGAGCTTGCTTGGGATTCTATGTCTCCCTCTCTCTCTCTCTGCCTCTCCCCTGCTTGCACTTTGTCTGTCTCTCTCTCAAAAATAAATAAAATACTAAAAAAAAAAAAAGAATAGGGGGTGGGAGAATTAAAAAAAAGTTATAAAGAAAGAAAGAGAAAAAAAGAAAGAAAAAAGAAAAGAAAGAAAGAAAGAAAGAAAAAAGAAAGAAAGAAAGAAAGAAAGAAAGAAAGAAAGAAAGAAAGAAAGAAAGAAGTGGACATTGGGAGGATCAAAAGAGCATTTACTCATTATTTATGGGCAAATACCAAATTCAGGAGAGGTTATGTGGATATATAAAGCACTGAATTTGCTTTCTAGAGAGTGACAATTTAATTAGCAGGTATAATATGTACACTTTACAAAAAACAAAATCTCTAAGTGGAAGAATAATATAATTTCAAAAGGAATGGAACAGATATAAAACGTAATAGAAGTTCAGAAGAGAAAGTATTGATGTCTAGTTGCAATAACTAGATAAGATTTCTTCCAGGGAGGAGGCAGAATTTGGTCTGAGCCTTGAGGAGAAGGTAAAATCTGCACAGCAAAGAACAGGGTCTTTGGCTCAAGTCATGATCCCAGGGTTGTGGGATTGAGCGCTGCATCTAGCTCCATGCTGAGCCTAGAGCCTGCTTAAGATTCTCTCTCTCTCTCTCTCTCTCTCTCTCTCTCTCTCTCTCTCTCTCTCTCATTCTCTCTCTCTCTTGCTCTCAAAACAAAACAAAACAAAACAAAACAAAACAAAAATGCTTAGGTGTATGAGGACAGACCAGGAAGATGAGTTGAAATAGAGAGGTAAGAAAACACAAAAGAAGGTTTGGCTTTGTTTTTTCCATTGTGTCTGTACTCAGAAAGAAAGGAACCAATGCAAAGAAATAGACTGAATTTGTCATAGAGGGAGCAAGAAAATGAGAAAGGTTCTCAGTTTGTGAATGTGCATGTATTTTCAAGTATGATGCATGAATGGAGGTAAAGACTAAGAAATTATCCTTGGTACTGAGAACCGACTTCTTAAGGGGGAAAAGAGCATAAGAGAAAAGATTTTGTTTGTTCAGAAAATGAGAGAACTTGAACCTGACAGATGGCCTTAAATTTCTCAAAAAAAAAAAAATTCGACCTCTAGATGGATGGTCATGCCAAGAGCAGATAAGGGAAATGGTTGCCTTGGAAAATAATCCATGAAACTGGTTCTCCACATTTTGTTTTTCAGCTGACTCTTGACAGGTGATATCCATGTGTTCATTGGCATATCCAGATTTGGATCCATGACCCTATCTACCTCTCCTACTCTAAGCCCTAATACACTCACACATGTAGGCACCACACACAATTTTTCAGAAAAATAATATCAAAGTAGGCATTTTTGAGGGATGTGAGCTATGGCATTTATAAGTGCATTTCACAAGCAAGTAAGTTAATGGTCATTTCTTATGAACTGTGCAGTAGATAAGGTAGTATATGAAAGATTCAAAAAAACCCATTGGGTTTGCTGTAGCTTTATTTATTTCTGTCCCAAGCAATAATCCATATCAAGATGAAATGAAAGAAAAAGATGTGATTATGGAGAAAACCTAGAACCTACTCAACTGCAAAAACTCAGTTTTCTAAATTGTCATTAGCAAAAAAAAAAAAAATACTTATGACAAGTTTTGTCATTGTGACACCATGATTGAAAAGTATCATTCTAAGGATTCAACAGGACATATGATTCTCAAGAGCAATGACAGCCAGGTGAGAGTTAGCACTAAGTTTCTTAGCATGGTTTTTGAAATTTTATTTCTAATGAAGAAAAGTTATCAACACAAATATAATGTTTTTCATATGCTGTGTTTATGAGCTATGTGTTGGGAGTAGTACTGAAAATGAGTTACTTTTTATGGACTTGTTTTTGGTAAGAACGTTTTCTAACTCTAAAAAGGCTAGTCATATACTACTGAATCACAAGGAAATGTTTCAGATAGAATCTGAGGAAGATTCCCTTACAGTTAAGAAAAATAAGCATATCATTTATCATTAAAACTGGAATCTTTTGGGGAATGTAAAGGAGTTGGTATAATAATTTCACCAAATTAAAAGTGATGAGCACCACCATAAAATAGGACAGTCCTAGGCAAAGGACATCTGTTCCAGTTCCTCACAGTGCAAGAACTAAGATGTTCTTGGTTGCTTCATGAATTGCCATTTATAAATTCTGGCACTCCCTCTCAGAGCATGGGAGGTGGCAGACACTGTCCCTGAAAGTCTGGGAGAGGGGAGGGGATCTTTTTCCAAAAGATGACACCCCAAGTCTTTGTTGATCTTATGAAATTATCCCTTAGCTCACTTCTATGAGGTACTGGGAATATATTAAAAATTACACTCAAATAATCATATCCCCAGGATTGCCATAATGGCTTCTGTCTGTAAACATTTCAAGATAAAATTCTGTATCTTGTTACATTATAGAGTATATTAAATATGACTTAAATACCTTCTAATGGTTCGAGTGTTAAATCAATAGTTATCAAAAACTGTCATGTTCTGGGAAATGTGTGAGGTTGTTAGAGACACAAAGATGAGTAAAACATGCACTCTATCCTCAGGGAACTGAGAATGGGAGAAAGGTAAATATGCAAAAAGTTTATATGATATGAGTTGCAATTCAAAAATGTACATGTTCAAGTTCCCAAAATACAGAAATACAGGAGAATTTAAGAGGAAGGGGAAAATGGATAAGAATGAGTAACAATGACAGAAATTTTATCAGTTTGGGGAGTAAAGTTTGCACCCAGAGGCTCTATTTTTGTCTATAAAATTAAGAGAAAAACTCATCTGTTGATAATGAGTGAATGTGAGATAACATTGGAACGCTAAGGATGGTAACAAAGTTTTGGAATTGCTGCTGTGGGAAATTTTAGGAAATGTTGGTAACCAAAGGCAAGAAATGGGTAGCACTGAAGCTCAGGTGAGACCAGAAGCTGTGAATGTGTAGCTGCACTAATGCAGACTTTGATGTAATATGCTCCAGCAACAATAGGCTAATAATGCAGAGCAAATGAAAAGCCAGACCATAGGACTAATCAGGGAATGTAGATTCAACACAGTTACAGATGAGAAGGCAAGGGCATTAATGTAGTAGTGGTTTTTTCAACCTCCAGTGGAATAAAACAACGGGTACAGGCAAGGATCATCAAGGCTGCTAACACCACAAAATGTTCAACAAACTTATTTGCTTTCTAATGAAAATCTTCAGCATGAGATATTCCTGCCAAAAAATTAAACTGAAGCTGATCAAGCCTCGATATCTAATTACTAGTTTACAATAACAAAAAATAGGGTAAAGGAGAACATGATAAAGCACATTTTGGGGATGTGACCAGCAAAATCTGGATTGTGGGAAATGTAATAGAACAAACAATTGAGTTTCTACAATAAGTTGCTATAAGAAAAAAGAGGGAGAAGGGACATATAGATAAAAAGAGATTTAAGGACTATATCAGCCAACTGCAATGTATAGACTTCATTCAAATGAACTTTAAAATTGAACTTTAAAAAATTATGAAATAAGAGAAATGTGATTATTTTCCTGGATGCTTGATGATATTAAGAAGTTATTCATTTTTAGGTATAATAATAGATTTGTGATACTTTAAGCAAAGCATCTATTCTATATATACATATAAACACACACACACACACACACACACACACACACACACACACACACTAAGAGCAAGAGCCAGAGAAGGAGAGAGAGGGAAAAGGGCAGTGAGAAATACTTGCAAGTAAAATGATATGGTATCCAGATCCTTATTTGTTTCAAAATAATCCATTTTGACAGGGAGAGGGGGAGAGGACATACATGAAATAAGATTGGCCAAGATGGATCTTGTGGATCAGTTTTATCATACCATTTTCTTTGCTTTCATATGTCTGAAAATTTCCATTGTAACATGCAAAAAAATGTAGAAGAGTATTTCATTCAAGTAAACAGCCATGAGAATTCACAGGAAGGAATTCATAAGAGAGGGCCAATAAGCTGAGGGAAAAATGAGAGATTAAAGGACTAGAGGGCAGTGCTGCTGAGGCCAAAATGTACAGTGTCAGGGGAATGAGAATGTAAGAGGCATTGTATGTTGTGCAAGGTTCAGGGTATGGCCATGGAAGTGACTTCTCAATGCACAGAGCTGAGGAAGTCAGGAGCTGGAGAAACCAAGTGTGTCTGGACCTTCACCAAGTTTGGAAAGCACATAAGGTGATGTCAGGAATTGGGTGGAGAAGTCCATGAGCCAGGGGCCCAGGGCCCCGTTAGATGAAGGAGTGACCTTGATGAAGAAGGGGAACAGGTGCATTGGAATGGTGCATTGGAATGGTGCATCCAGATCACCATTACAGATACCAGTTACTACAGTATGCCCTTTTCTAATTAGTGATTTCATGTCTCTCTGTCTTTGGGGTTAACTGCCGGTTCTCCAATACAGGTTATGGTAGAATAGTGTTGCGAGAGTTGCTGCAAAGCTCTCTGCAACACCATTTCCCTAATTTCTTATGGCATTTCTGCTTTTTTCCAAATCTGAAGTGAAGAATAATGATGTCAGCTGCCTAATCATCAGAGAAAGGACTTTACATTGTGGTTAAGGAACAGTGTCTCATCCTTTCTAGTTTAGGGGAAATAGAGTAGCAAGGATTTTCACTGCTTCTCAAAGGGCTTATCTTTTCCTTGACTTACAAAAATTTCTTCTCAAAGTCGGTATAATCTTTTCAAACAAAAACTGTTTTGTTTTTAAGCATAATTTTCTAGAAGGAAGTACATGTTTCTACTAAATTATGTCCATTATTTATTTCCAGATCCTCAAAGAATGGCTTGAAATGCTAAAATACATCTTAATAACTGCTATTAGTCATTCCTATTATAAAAATATTGTATAAAATAAAGTTTAACATATCTTTTAGATTACAACTATATATAGTATGACTTTATAATATTCCCAAGACAATTTCCCCATATATAACTTAACTTACTTTTTTATCTTCTGTGCACAATTGACAATTTTTCTTTACAGCACATGCTATAAAAAATTAAGGTCAAAAATGTAAATGCAAAGACTCTTTGTGGCTTAGTTTTATATAAAAATGCATTTCATTTAGTCATTTCTCTTTCATGGCATACTCATCCACACCCCAGTGTTTTATTTCATGATTTTCATATATCTAGACACTTTCCCCATTGGTACTGTTTAAATCCTAATTCTTTCTTACGTTCTATCATTGCTTGGAAGAACATGAAATGGCATCATCCAACTTCGATTAGCCAAGTAAGTTCTAAAAAATAACTTCCAAAAAACAGTAAGAACTTAAATTGGCAATATCACTGCATATTTACAACATCACACTCTAAATACCTCTTTTAGTAATTCCTTTGTTAATCAGCATGGTTTTACCAAGATATTCCTGGCTAACTAGTCCATTCAATACTAAAAAACTTAATTCTCCATCTTGTGCCACAACGTTTTAAAAACTTCCCCCAGATGAAGATTTTCATTCTTCTTGTTTCATGACAAAATAATATAACTTATATTTGAAAGTTCTAGAATAAAAACTATAAGTCTGAAAAAAAATTTTGATGTCTCTTTTTCTTACTCCAACATCTCTGTAAAGTAAGTAGAGTCTGGAATTAATACCTCACCTTTCATGTGATACGATAATAATAAAGTCACTCTATTACTTTGGGGGCAGGGTTCATAAGCTCAATTTCAAACTGTTTGACTGGATACAGATCTCATTTGGCTGGGAAAAGAATTACAATAGATTTTCAAATTAAGTATTACTTCCCCCTACCCAAAAGTATCCCTGGAGTCCCAGGGGAAGTTGAGTAAAAGGCAAGGTAGATGAGAAAGATTCTACTGCTTCAGCTATGTTGGGGACAGGTGCTTTCAGGCTTACTTCAGGAGGCAGGAGCAGGGAAACAAAAGGCATATGTCTTAGCCACCATTCTCCAAATTCTACTCACTTCCCACGCTTTTTTTTCTGCAGCTAAAGTTTTTTAGAAGAATTTTAGATTTACAGAAAAATTTCAAAGAATATACAGAAAGTTCCTGTATGCCTCTTACTGTTTCCCCCATGGCTAACATCTTACATTGTCATGGTACGTTTATCAAAACTAAGAAACCAACACCAATACATTACTTTTAACTAAACTCCAAATTTTACTAGGATTTCATTGGTTTTTAAAGTTTTTTTAATGTTTATTTTTGAGAGAGAGGGAGAGTGTGTGAACAAGGGGGGTTGTAGAGTGAGATGGAGACACAGACTCCGAAGAAGGCTCTGGCCCCTGAGCTGTCAGCACAGAGCCTGATGTTGGGCTGGAACTCACAGACCGTGAGATCATGACCCGATCTGAAGTCGGACACTTAACCAACTGAGCCACCCAGGTGCACCACATTGGTTTTTATACTAGTGTTCTTTTTCTTTTCCAAGATCTAGGATCCCACATTGCATTTGATCATCATGTCTCCTCTAGTCTGTGACAGCTTCTCAGCCTTTCCTTGTTTTTCATGACCCTGACAGTTTTGAACCTTGTTGGCCAAATATTTTGTAGGATGTCCCTCAATTTGAATTTGTCTGATTTTTTTTATCATAATTAGACTGAAAACATGGGTTTGGGGGAAGAATAGTGCAAAGGTGAAGTTGCCTTATCACATTACATCAGCATGTACATGATATCAAAATGGTTTTTATGTAGCTTTTTTATATTTATATACATTAGAGAAAGTTGAAGACACAGGACTGCTGCTAGCACTAGTTGAAGGCAGGGCATCCTTGTGTAAACTAGGAAAAGGTGCATCTCTGAAAGAAAAGGCTAGAAAAATGCAAAACCTTTCTGAGCAGCCACAGCCAGGAATCAATCCAGCTAAATGGGAAACATAAATTGGCTTTCACTCTAAGATCATATGGAATCCTTATTAAGCAATTTATAAACATAAATGCTTACTTGTGAGCATTTATAACCAGTCTTCACAATCCTGAAAGATTTGAAATCCTGGAATCCTGAAAGCCACTTTATTGATGAAGAAACTGACTTCAGAAAAGTCAAATAACATATTCAAGTTCACCTGCTAATAATGACAGAGTGTGGATTTGAGCTCTTTGACTGCCAGCACCTCTCCTTTCTCCTGGGAAATATAACCCATCTTTCCTTTGCAGGACTGCTCCTTCTTAGCATTATACACATGGTATAATTGGTGACTGCCCTCTCCTACCCAAACTCCATGGTCCCAGCCAGTTATCTAAGGCTGTACACCTGAAACAAACTGAGCTAATCCCAGACCACACTCACTGGTCCAGGGAGAGGAAATATGACCAAGTCAGGCCAATGAGAATCTTCCACTGATGATTTATAAATTAAAACTTGAGGGTTAAGAAGTGGCAGGGAGCCACTTTCTCTTTGTTTGGTAAGCTGAGAAGATGGAGCTGCCAGTGACCATGAAAGATGTACTGAGGAAGAAGCTAATAGGACAAAATAAAATTGATAAGCAGAGGAAAGGAGAGAAAACAGAAGGAGAAATAAGGAGCTGATGGTGATTCATTTCTCAGGTCCCATGCATTCCTACTCTTGATTCACTTATGTTTCTCTTATAGGTAAAATCTTGGTTTCTTACACTGCACCCAGAAACATTCCAGTTAATATAAAGTCCACATATTTGTTTCTTTCCACTAAGTCCTGATGTTTCCCTTCTTTTCATCCCTTCTACCTATCTTTTTTCCAAAATTAAAACAATTATCTTTATGTAGTTATAAAAGTGATACATGTTCAATATAAGAAATATGTACACATTAAGAACACACTGAAATTCCACCATTAAGAAAAACTCTGATTGTTCATCTTAAGCAAATTATTTTCATGATCCCCAACTTAAATTTTGCCATCATTCTGAATGACTCCGCCATGAAATCTTAAACTCCCATATCTTATTCTCTGCTTAGAATCTTCTTTTCCTCTCTTACTTGCATTTTGACCTTACTCAGAACTTCACTTTCCCTGACCTTTCCATTGTTTTCCAAATCTGTTTGTCTTTCATGGACTCTTTTCATTTTCTTTAGCCTGACCCTAAGTCAGTGAATGACCTGATGTGGTCCTTCTCAGAAATTTAGATTAAACATTTGCATAACTAACCTTATCTATAGTCTTTGTAGCCCTTATTGGAGAACCAATGAGGACCAGCTAACCTACATGATCATGTTTTACATGAAGCAATAGGTTCTTTCTTTCACTCTATTCCTGAAGAAAGAGGTACTTGCTCTTTACACAGCCAGATACCAGATTCTTCCCTTACCCTAAAGGCTTAATTTTTGTATATCTATATTCTATCTAGTCAATTCCATCCTCTTGATTACATTTTTTTTCACAACTTCTGCAGCATCATTGTCTTCTAGTTCTCCCGGAACATCTCTGACCATTCTTTTTGAATTTCCTTGACTGGTTCAACTTCCTCTCATCAATGTCTAAAATGTTGCTATTCCACAAAGTTCCATCTTTGGTCCTCTTCTCCCATGAGTGATCTCAATTTGAAACACCTAGGGATGCCAGGCATCAACATATATTATGCCAGATATCAAAACAGGATCTTTCTGGTTTGACTGATATTGCAATGAGTTAATAAATTAATAATTTAAAAAATAAAACAATTAATCAGACAAGTTGATTCTAATGTTTATCTGGAAGGGGAATTGTTTTAAGAACAGCTAAGAGGGAAAAAAAAACCAATGGGGACAGATCACAAGGTTTTATATATTATAATTCTCTATACTATATCCTTATATTTTATATACTTGATCTGTTGATTTCTGATATAGGCATGCAAAGTGATCCCATGTGGTTTGTAATTTGTCAAATGCTCTTTTTATTTCTATCAACTTTTGCTGTATATACTTCAAAACTTGATAATAAAGCTTCGTATGTCATCTTCATGTACTGTGCTATAATATGAGCACAAAATATTACTTCTACTTAAAAGATTTACTTATATTCTATTTTATCTAATATTAATATTGCTATACTTGCTTTCTTTTTCAGTAGCATTTTTCAAAGGTTTATTTTATTCCATAAATTTATTCTTTGTGCCTTTATTTCCTCTAATGGTTTTGAAGTCACACTTCTTGTTTCTACTTATATGTAAATTATTATTTTAAAAAATTTGAGAGATATATTTTATATGCCTCTTTTTAATCTGCCTAGTCAGGATCTACATTCTCTACATCTACAAGAGCCTAATATGCTTTTGATTTTTTCCTTTTCCTCCCCATACCACTTCCCAGGTAGATGTCAACTGGAATGCTAATTACTATTAACTGCTTATCACTTATTATTAAATTATTTTTATATTTAAATTGCTGTTGACTTTCTATCAATCATTTAGAATTGACTCAAAGTTATTGGTTTCTTTATTTACTACTCTTTCTTGAATTCTACATTTCCCTTTGGCTCATTTGCATTTTGCTAAATAATATCTTTTTGAGTGTGTATTTCAGAGGGTCTGTGAGTGATAGTAATCACTCTGAGTACATGACATAGAAAACTTAGTACTGGGAATTGGGTGTACAGGTGATGGAAGAAACTGAGGAGTCTGCCAGGGGAAAGACAGTGAAACCTCACTTCCTCCCAGATACCAGCACCCCCTAGGCTAGAGGAAGAGGAAGAAGACAGTTAACAGAGCCCAAAAGAATATTATACTTTAGAGTATAAATGATAAATATTCCTGGTATGTTCACCATTAGCAGAAATATATGGGTACTTACAGAAATAAGGAGAAAGCCTGGAAACCTTGCCTCATATTCAAATTATTTAACCTTCAATGTATTCCCTCAGAGAAATCTGCCTTTTTATCTCATTCTCAGATATTTACTTTGAGACCAGTTTCACGGAATCTATTTCTTAATTTGGTGGTTCCCCAGCTCAGAGCACTTGTAGGGAAGTTTTCATTTGTTCCTTATGTTTTATTCTAGGGGAAATTATTCTTATTCTGCATGCTATCATACTCCTTAATTTCATTATTTGTTTTGTTAGCTAAGCAGTGTTTCCATAGTTGCTCGGTTGTCTGTTTTCATCTTACTAATGCTTGGTTAGCTGTGTTCAGATATTCTATGTGTGCTGATATGGTGTAGGTGATACCTTGACCACCTTCCAACTATCCTTGAGATATTTTTCTGAGAAACTACAGTTTTATGGTATTTTTATGTTCTATTCATTCTGTTGTTCTCAGTACCTGACAAAGGGAAAGAACTCAGGTGAGGCTGTGCCAGACTTTGTTAGAATATCTGGGTTCTACACTCTCTTCTGAGGTTTTATCATTTTCCTTTGCCAGGATTCTAGCTAATTGGAGGTATTTCCCATTTCCATAAAGGGGACTGTAGATCTGCCCTGAAATTGAGCTTGCTGCCCAGGGACAGATGTTTTTATCAGAGACAGATGCGTTGTTCAGTTTTTATTTTTCCCTTATTTCTCCTCTGCAACGATTTCCTTTGTTATTCTTCAGAACAGAGTGAAGTATAGGAAACATACTCAGTTTGCATCTCTCTAGTTCCAGGAGTATTCATGGAAATTCTTGGAACTTAGTCACCAGTTCTTCTAAAGGGTGATAGTGGTATTTGGAGTATTGTCATGCTATACTATTCTATTTTCTCTTTTTTTACATTTTTATTTTTTTAATTTTTGTTATTTTTTAAATGTTTATTTATTTATTTTGAGAGACAGAGAGAGAGAGAGACAGAGAGGGAGAGAGACAGCAGTGGAGGGGCAGAGAGAGAAAAAGGGGGAGAGAGAGAATTCCAAGTAGGCTCCGTACCATCAGCACAGAGCCTGACATGGGGCTCTAACCCAGAAACCATGAGATCATGACCTGAGCTGAAATCAAGAGTTGGATGCTTAACCAACTGAACCACCCAGGCGCTCTATTTTTAAGAGAGAGAGCCCCTGAACACACAATCAGAGGAGGTACAGAGAGACAGGGAGAAAAAGAATCCCAGGCAGGTTCCACACTGTCAGCACAGAGACCGATGCAGGGCTCAGGAATGATGAGATCATGACCTGAGCTGAAATCAAGAGTCTGACACTTAATCAACTAAGCCACCCAGTTGCCCCTATGCTATTCTATTCTGTTGTAGAATCTTTGATTTTTCCTTGGTTGCCACATGTTTTTAGACTATGTTCCTTAGTTGTTTGGTTGCTTCTGGTGAAAGAATTTGTCTATATTTTGGTGTGATTTTTCATTCATTCATTAGATATTGGGGGAAAAGATTCCTAACCCAAAATTCCAAGTACAACTGTAACTTCTTAGCAAATTGCTAATTGAGCTCTCAAATCTAAGTGAACATTAGGGTTAAAAGCTCTGGGGATCAAAGCAACATGCTTTGGAGTAGGTCTCAGTTGTGGGTTCATTCACAAAGTCCTGTGGGAAAGGCCTATTCACTCAGAGTGCTAGGAAGGATGGAGGTGGGGATCTCAGTGAGGGGTTAGAATCAGTTTCTGTTTTGGAGCTGAAGGAATCAAGATGTCTAAGAAACCATATCCTTGTTAGATGGGAAGGTTGAATACAAGCACAAAAGGGAAATGCCTCAGGCTAGGAAGCAAACATTCAGGGGAGGCCCAGGACAGATTGAACCAAGCTTTCCTTCACAAAGGAAAGCCTTTTCTTCAGAAACCTTGAACAGGGTTGTTCAGCCCTAGAAGTGAACTAACTAGAATCAGAAACTTCAGTCTTTGGAGACCAGACTATGTTATCTGTAATTCTTGATTTGTTTTTGTTCACTTTCTTTTTGTTCTTCATCAGCATTTAAATAAAGTCTTTTGAAAAAGTCCAGTATGACTCCAGTTTGCTAGGGAACTAAAGGAAGGCTTTGTTTCCATGCTTGGCCTATGTTTTCAGGCACTGTTTGTGGGGAGAACATGGTGGGAATAGAACACTGTTCCTCTTGGAATATGTATGGAGATGACCAAGAAGTCAAAAGAGAAAAATCTATGGGAAAGACGAAATCAAAAGAAACAAACTAGGCCTTTTGATTCAGCCTCTCCCTACTCCCCATCATCTCAAAGGGGGAGTCTCATTTCAGAGACTCAAAGCTGAGAGCTTTGGGTTTGGTTTTAGTAAGGAAGACTGATTCCCTTACAGATATTAACATTCTTTTAGACTCCAGAAACCAGACAGCTGTAATCCTTACAGTTTTTATACAAATGGCAATCTTGGCTTTACAGGACATTTTCCAAATAATTCAAATCCTAATTCACCCCTTATTCTCTCTATACAATTTCAATTTAGGATACTAAAAACCTTATTTCCAGGTTCATGAATTCAACTCAGCATGAATTTTAACATCAAAATTTCTTCAGTTGGGAAATCCCAGGGAAATCTTCAAGGGAAATCTTCAGACCAAAGTAAGTCTTTCTTGAGACACAAATTAAGCAGGGGCACCTGGATGGCTCAGGCAGTTAAGCATGCAACTTCAGCTCAGGTCATGATCTTGTGGTTTGTGGGTTTGAGCCCTACATTGGACTCTGTGCTGACAGCTCAGAGCCTGGAGCCTGCTTCGGATTCTGTGTCTCCCTCTCTGTCTTCCCCTCCCCTGCTCATGCTCTGTCTCTTTCTCTCAAAGATAAACAAACATTTAAAAAAAGACACAAATTAAGCAGTTTATTAATTAAAACCTTAAAAAACCAAGAAAGACTAGCTATGGCTATTCAGCAGAGTCTGATTAGAGCAAAACCCAACAGCTTATTCACAGCATAAACATGTGCTATAGGTCACACAAAAAGGGAGGGTGGAGGGGCCACATGCTTTCCCAATATTTTAAACTGTTTTAATCCAGTCTTCACATTTCTGATAAAGCAAATCAATATGAGTCCAATTAAACTGGATTTCACCAAAAATATCAAGGGCTTTTAAAAATATCTTCCTGCCAACACTAAATGAAACTTTAAAGATGAAAATTTCAGCCTGCCATGGTGGCACAACCAAAAGGAAATATGGTGGCAGGGGTGTGTGTAGAGATCAACCCCTCAGCTCGGGATGGCTCACCATCATCCAGAGATTTTGGTCTCTGCTTGCCCCTCTGTCTGGAGATTTGGGAAAAGTGATTCTCTGAGAAGCTGATAAGCAGCTGAATGAGAAAGAGGGAGAGGAAAACTGGCAAGAGGATTTGGCCCCATGCCCGCGGCCAGCACATCACTCCTCCAGCCTGGGTTCAGCCAGTTCTAGGCCAGTCAGACCTTGGTGGGCTTGGACAGGCACCCCCATCAGGGACTATGACCCAACAAAATCATAGTACCTTGAGAGGCAGCCCCTTCTGATCCCTTGACCCTAGCATGATTCGCAGAACCTTAGAACTTGTAGTGTTCTGGCCAGAATGCAGAATGTTGGTAATACAATCCTGGTTTGTCCTGGGCTCAGGCTTCCTAGGGCCCTGACCAGTAGGTAAAGTTCTCCCACTGGACTTGATAGAGACCTGCTACCCCAGTACTTTTGGAGCAAGGCCTGGATTCTAATGCCTACCTATAGCATGGAAAGCAATTATACCTTTCTGTGCTCTTTTCCTCAGATATAAATGAATGTATCGTGCACCCCATCCATTTGGGGTCATTGTGCTATAGATAAGGGGTGAAGCTCATAGCTTTGTACATCCTTTATTTTCTGCTTGACTAGTCCCTGAACCTATGGCATGCTCTAATGTAGTTTCCCAAAGCATGGTGTATTTTAAGTGGCATGCAGATGATGAGTATCTTTTACTTTCAGAGTTGTCAATTTACTTTTAATGTGTATTGGAAAATTGTAACTAGTAAGTACAGTGATATCATGGCAATAACATAAACTTTTCTTTTAAAATATATCTATGTTAGGGGCACCTGGGTGACTCAGTCGGTTAAGTGTCCGACTTCGACTCAGGTCAATCTCGCGGTTTGTGGGTTGGAGCCCCACGTGGGGTTCTGTGCTGACAGCTCGGAGACTAGAGCCTGCTTCAGATTCTGTGTCTCTCCATCTCTCGGCCCCTCCCCTGCTCATGCTCTGTGCCTCTCTGTCTCTCAATAACAAGTAAACATTAAAAAAATTTTTTTTAATATAGATATGTTAAAATGTCGAGTTTCAGGGGTACCTGGGTGGCTCAGTCGGTTAAGCATCTGATTCTTGATTTTGACTCAGGCCATAATCACACAGTCATGAGATCAAGCCCAGCATCAGGCTCCACATGGAGCGTGGGGCCTGCTTAAGATTCTCTCTTTCTCCCTCTGCCTATCTGCCCTGCTCTTTCTCTCTCAAAATAAATAAATAAACAAACATTTTTTTAATGTCAAGTTCCAGAAATAGAAATCATGCAAAATTTAAAGGATATGACAAAATTGTTTATGTGGTTTCAGAATGACTGAAATTTGAGGAATATTGCCCCAGTGAGGGGGATGGAGGAGAGGATGGGGAATGGAAATTGTCCTTCACTGGGGCCTACCTTGTTTAGTTTTTCAAAAATGGAGGGGTCCCAGCACTGCACATTCCTGGCATATTGATCTAAACTGCACCCTGAGGACTATGATCTCATACTGATTATAAAGATGGAGATGGGCAAGAGTGTGCAGAGTTGAGGCTTTTTCCTTGCCTATCTGCAATGGAGAGGACAGACCGAGGATTATTAGCTATAATACGAAAAGTGTTCTTATAGACTGACAAGGATGAAAAAGAAGAAAAACAATAGGAAAATGGACCAAAGATGTAAAGATTCTATCTATAGAAAAGCAAACCCAAGCGTCCCATGAATGTGTGAAAAAATATGCTAGAACTAGGAAATTGTAAATTGAAGTAATAATTAGCTAGCACTTTGTATCCATCAGGTTGGCAAAAATATTAAAACAAAGCTAACCAACATTGTTGGTGATGATGTGGGAGAAAAGTACCATTTTATACTTTTGGTGGAACTGTGAGTTGTTATAATGTCTTTGGATAGCAACCTGGCAACAACAGTTAAAATTAAAAATACATACATTTTTTACGTGCATGTTTTTGTTTGGGAATCTGCCCTCCACTGCTGCTCAGTTCTCATGGTACGAGTGGGGCCCCAATATCTATCTTGTAATTGGGTGAAACCTAGACCCCAAAAAAAATCATAACATGGTATTTCCCTGGCTATAATGAGGTGGGTGGGCATACGGCCCAAGCTAACCCAATCCAAATCAATCTTAGGGCTTTTGCTAGAAATGTTAGGACAAAGATGCTTATCTTCATCTGGATTCAAACTTGAAAGGATTTAATCCCTATAGCTGCTAAAAGTCATCTTGAGATCATGTAGCATATGGCTGTGAAAATAGTTCAGTTTAGAGCATAAGTGACTTGATGGCCTCTGCTATTATCCCTCAGATTCCTCCATCATATACATACCTAAGTCATGCTTCCTACAGGCTGGTCTTAGTCAAAACTAAACGTGCTAAGAATGCTAATGCAGAATGCCTTTAGTGGAAAATTTTGGTTTGAGTACTTCCCATCAATCTGACTGGAACTTCTTTAGAACTAGGCTGTACTCTGAAACTCTTCCAAACAAATCTTCACTCCTTCCCCTCTCTTTTACAGGATACATCCTTGTATCGCCATTTAAGATTCTCTACACCTTCACTAGCTCCCTCTCCTTTATCTTTCCCAAATGTTTCCCCAATAAACCTCCTGCACTTCTAATCCCATCTTGGCAGCTGATCCTTGAAGAACACAAACTAATACAAATACTACTAGAAGTGTTCTAAGAAAACAAATGGTAAGATAAAGCTTTGAAACTGGTTCAGTTACTATCCAATAGATAAAAAAGATGCCATCTTGAGTAGTATGTGGAGCATGAATAGTTTCTGAAAGGAGATGACAGCCGAATTGTTAAAAAAAAATTCACGGGTGGTAAAATATTTTCCATTTAGGAAAATGAACTGATGGAGAGGAATATCCTGGCAGGTGTAATGATTCAATCATTTGAAATATATGGGGGAGTGGACCCCTACAAGGACGGCAGAATGGATTGGTTATAGAGTTGTATTGATGCCCTGCAGAGGGGGATAATGAGAAACCAGGGGCCACTGACTATCAGTTAAAGACTAAGTGGGAAAGGCAGAGGACCTCTTTGGTAGCCTTTATCCTCTATCCTGGGAATTGACACAACTAAGCAGCAGACTGAGGACCAGATAGTGACAGAGTTCCAGAGATATTTATGTGTCCAGCCGGGCAGGTCTCATGCTAAGGCCAGAATTCTTGCTTGGAAAACTTGGTTGAAACATGGCTTCTGTGTTTAAGTACCACTACCTGGCTTCTACTACTTTGGAAACCTCATTAATCCCACGGATATTAATGAGCCCAATTCTGTGACTGACTCTACTGTCAGTTTTGGTTTATAGAAGAGAGACACTGAACTTCTTAGTGATGCCGTTCCCTTTTTACCACCACATTCCTGATGGCATTCATAAACGGATGGATGCTCCAGAGGATGTGATGCTGACTCTGCAGGTGCCCCTGAAATCTCAGAGCTTGTGGAAGTGGACTCGCCATATGCTAGAAAATAAGATGTTTCAAGAAGTGTCCTCATAGGAGCTCCCCATGCCCCTTCTCCTGGCTGATACGCCAAAAACTAGAGTTAAATCTCAGTACAATCTAGATGAGGACATGCTGGGCAAGATAACAGAGAGAAAAAATTATATTCCATAGTATAATTAGTTTGTATTGGCAGGAGTCAATGACTACCACTGAAAATGAATTTTGAAGATGCTTGATCAAGGGGCTGGAATGTTAAACTGGGCTTTCATAGGACATGGGATTTAATACCCTGGCAAGACCCCAGAGGAAGGGGCAAACTCATTATTAGGGTGACTTTTAGAAGCCTGAAGAAAGTGATGGCCAATCTTGAGGAAAAGGGGTAATGCCTGAGTTGCCTACACAGGAGGTAGAGGAAGGAATAAAACCACTGAGAGAATTGGGGTTACTGAAGTAGATATATTTATTATGTGAGGTCATAAAAACCACTAGATGATTATGTTCCAGGAGAGGGTCCAGAGAAAACATCAAAGCCATCAGGAACATGCTGCTAAAAAGGGCACCAGTGTCACTAAGTAGTTCAGTGATGGTGACCATCAATTTAATATAGACTGTTATGTAAAAACCGAATGGTAATCGTAAATCAAAAACCAGTAACAGATATGCCAAAAATAAAAAGAAAGGAATCCAAGTGTATCACTAAAGAAAGCCAACTAATCATGAGAGAAGAGAGCAAGAGAATAAAGGAACAGAGATGAACTACAAAAACAACCATAAAACAAGTAACAAAATGGCAATAAATATCTACCTACCAATAAATAAATATCTACCTATCAATTAACACCCCAGTTACATTAATAGACAGATCATCCAAACATAAAATGAATAAGGAAGGCTTTGAATGACACATTGGACCAGATCAATTTAACGAATATATTTAACATTCCATCCCAAATCATCAGAATACACATTCTATTCGAGTGCACATGGAATATTCTCCAGAATACATCACATGTTAGGCCATAAAACAAGTCTCAACAAATTCAAAAAGATCAAAGTCATTCCATGCATCTTTTCTGATGAAAACCCTATGAAACTAGAAATCAACCACAAGAAAAAATCTAGAAAGAACACAAGTACATGGAGGTTAGATAAAATGCCACTAAACAATGAATGGTTAATCAAGACAACAAATAGGAAATAAAAAAAAATACATGGAGACAAATGAAAATGAAAATACAATGGTCCAAAATCTTTAGGATACAGCAAAAGCTGTTATAAGGGGGAAGTTTAGAGCAATACAGGTCTACCTCAAAAAGCAAGAAAATTATCAAATAAACTAATCTTACACCTAAAGGGGCCAGAAAAACAAACAAAAACCAAAAATAGTGGAATAAAGGAAATAATAAAGATTAGAGCAGAATAAATGAAATAGAAACTAAAAAAAATAAATAAATCAATGAAACCAGGAGCTCGTTCTTTGAAAAGATCAACAAAATTGATATATTTTTAGCCAGATTCAGAAAGAAAGAAAGAAAGAAAGAAAGAAAGAAAGAAAGAAAGAAGAAAGAAAGTCAAACAAAATCAGAAATGAAAGAGGAGAAATAACAAGTGACATCCCAGAAATACAAAGGATTATAAGAGATTACTATAAATAATTATATGCCAACAAATTGGATAACCTAGAAGAAATGGATAAATTCCTAGAAACATATAACTTACCAAAACTGAGTTAGGAAGAAACAGAAAATATGAACAGACCTATTACCAGCAATGACATCAACTCAGTAATCAAAAAACTTCCAACAAACAAAAGCCCAGGACCAGATGGCTTCACAGGCAAATTCTACCAAACATTTAAAGAAGAGTTAGGGACACCTGGGTGGCTCAGTCAGTTAAGCCGCTGACTCTTGATTTTGGCTCAGGTCATGACCTCACAGTTTGTCAGCTCTTGGCTTGGGATTCTCTCTCTCCCCCTCTCTCTCTGCCCCTCCCCTGCTTGCAGGCGTGCGTACGCGCGCGCGCTCTCTCTCTCTCTCTCTCTCAAAATAAATACACTTAAAAAAATAAAGAAGTGTTAATAACTATTCATCTCAAAGCATTTCAAAAAAATAGAAAAGGAAGGAAAACTTCAAAATTCATTCTCCAAGGCATGCTGATACCAAAGCCAGACAAAGACACTACAAAGAGAGAGAGAGAGAGAGAAGAGACAGAGAGAGAACTACATGCCAATATCTCTGAGGAATACAGATGTAAAAATCATCAACAAAGTATTAGCAAACTGAATCCAACAATACTTTTTAAAAAATCATTCACCACAATCAAGTGGGATTTATTCCCAGGATGCAAAGGTAGTTCAATATTCACAAATCCATCAATGTGATACATCACATTAACAAGAAAAAGGATAAAATCCATATGATCATTTCAATAGATGCAGAAAGAGCACTTGACAAAGTAAAACATCCATTTATGACAAAAACCCTCAACAAAGTAGGTTTAGAGAGAACATACCTCAACATAATACAGGCTATATATGAAACCCCAGAGCAAACATCATACTCAATGGTGAAAACTGAGAGCTTTCCCCCTAAGATCAGGAACATAAGAATGTCTACTCTCACCACTTTTATGCAACATAGTACTGGAAGTCCTAGCCATACCAATCAGGAAATATTGGAATATTTCCTGGAAAAAAGGAATAAAAGGCATCCAAATTGGTACGAAAGGAGTAAAACCTTTCTTGCAGGTGACATGATACTCTATGTAGAAAACCCTAAAGACTCCACCAAAAAAACTACTTGAACTGATAAATAAGTTCAGTAAAGTTGCAGGATACAAAATCAATGCACAGAAGTCCACTGCATTTCTACACACTAATAATAAAACAACAGAAATTAAGAAAGCAATCCTATTTTCCATTGCACCAAAAAGAATAAAATACATAAGAATAAACTTAACCAGTGTACTCTAAAAACTATAAAACATTGATGAAAGAAATTGAAAGTGACACAAAGAAATGGAAACATATCTCATGCTCATGGACTGGAAGA